>NC_012872.2:26556386-27248634 GCF_000003195.3 Sorghum bicolor | reverse complement strand
GGAACCAAGATAACTCGAGCATTTATTTCACAGGGAAAAACAGAAATAGGAGAATGTTTTTGGCTATTCTCTCTCGGATTAGGAGTACTTCCGGAGTAGAAGCATCATGTGTGAGTGAACGTGCAAGTGAATCTTGATTTAACCATATGACAAGCTCCTAAGGGTCTACACAGCTTGACCACACTCAATGCTCATAAGCAGTAAAAACTAAATGTGTGGCTCAAAGTCTAGCAAGAATGTATATATAGCCGTGGTAGGAATTTAAACTCTCATCATACAAGAACTCATCATGTGATATTTTAAAGTTTTTCAAAGATAAAATTCTCCAGATTTCTAGCATCTCTAGGAATAGATAAACAGCAGCTCAATCTTCCCATATCATATCCGTTAACAACTTAGACTTCAGATCAAATTCTCTTCCCACAAGTTCAGATTTAGAGCAAGCTTTAAATTATAACAGTTATGTCTAAACTTGAGAAAGAACTCAAATTTGAAAATTAGGGAGAGCAACTATTCATCATATCCACACTAGAGTTTTATTAAGATTATGTTTAGCATAGCCACTTTATTTATTTATTAAGCACACTAAGCAAAAGATATATATATATATATGCACAAAATCTTTATTTGGTTTTTTCATGGTTATGTATATTTTTATTTTAATATAGTATAAGTATAGAAATACTTATCGGGATAAATGGGGGTGCTCTCCCTCAAGCTGAATTTTGACGTAATTTCTTCTAATGTAGCTAGCACGTGGCAGAGGTGTATTTGAAAGTCGGCAGTACCTCACAACGATTAGAATGTCCTCCGTCTGCTAGTCTGCTTGATCCTTAAATTCTGTGGAGCTCAAATAGACAACAAAGCTTTGTGGAACTGATTAGGTGTTAGCATAAATATCTAGCCTTTATCATGTTGAGCCTCCTCAATAAATATTACTCTCTTTGGTAGGATCACAATCTTATTTTTATATTTTTATTTTATAAAGCAGAAAAATATCATTATTTTATTTTTATGCCACCATAGTGAATGTACTTATGGGTTTTATACCACTTGTATACTGACATGGGGCTTACTATTTTTAACATTTTTATTTTCTTTTTAGGATAGTATGAACATGATTAATTGAGCAAACTATTTTAAATAATTGAAAGGAAAAGGATAACTATCAAGTTTACCTCTTGGCAAGGCGTTCGGCGTTTTTAAGTCCTCCGAACGGGACTCTCTATTTTCTCAGTTGTCCTGGGATTCGCTGGATAGCGTAGTCGGTGGTTCCGGCGGCGCCTCTTCTTCGTGTATAACTATCTTCTCTCTCCACACCTGACTCAGTGCTACGGCCTCCTTAGGACAATTCTGTTCAAGCTGTATGTCTTCAGACCTTACCACTTCTCTTTCGTAGTCTGTCCATCCGTCCTTGATGATTTGCCTCTTCTGGTTGCGGTTGCGTCGTCTTCTTCTTGTCCTGACCTACTTAGAGTCTTCAACTATATAATTAGGGTCAGTAAAATGGCGGCGTACCTTCTCAGAGGGGAAGTGCATGTGGACTTATCTAGTTCCAATGTAGATGGTTGCTTTAACGGTGCTGAGAAACGGTCTTCCAAGGATGATGGGTGGATCATACTCGTCTTCTCCAATGTCAATAACCTGAAAATCTATATGGACAAAATGATCGTCTATTTTGATAGGGACATCAGTTACTATACCTTCAACCTTTCAGAATGTCTGATCTGCCATCTGGAGCTGAATGTATGTCAGTTTTAGGGGCATGGTTCCGAATAGGAGCTCACAGGTGACTGCGGCCATTATGTTGACACCCGACCCGGTGTCGCAAAGCGTCTTGTGGAAGTTGTATCCATTAATGGAGCACTGGATGCTTGGCATACTGTTGACGGTCCTTATGTATCAAATTTAATTATCAAATAAACAAAGAAAAGGATCCAAATGAAATCAACATCTAGACTTAGGGTTTTATCTGACAGAATTCCACAAGTTATGTTGTTTGTCTATTTCTGTAGGGGGTTATCAGGAAATACGGAAGAAAGGCCCACACGTCGGGATTACATGGAGATATTAACGTGCCACGCAATTATCTTACATCTAAAAGACTCCAGAAGCCACGAGACCGAAGCGGAGGCGAAACGAGGCCAGAGGCAGGGCGCCCGCCCTCCTGCCCTGGGCGCCCGCCCCCTTTGAGACTCCAATCAGGACTCTGCTTCGTGGGAGATCTCCACTGACCTAAAGGATCAAGGATAACCGTTCAATCTAAGTCGGTTTGATCCAACGGCCCATATTCACTTGAAGGGACTATAAAACCAGACCCCCTGGCCCCTGTAGGAGAGAGCCTCTCAACCCTAATTCATTATTCTCATGGGAGTAGAAGCCCCTGATCAAGATTAGAGCCACCACATCAATTAGACATCTAGATTAGCATAGCTACATAGGATTAGAACTAGAAGGAGTCAATCTTCGATTGGTTTCTGGATCTGTCAAGAGGATTCTTGGTAATTCTCTAATTGTGCTTCTAATTGCTTTCTAATTATCTTTGTTCTCCAATATTATGAATATGACTTTGTTCTACTTCAATATATTGCTTTTGACTTTGCTCTACTTGCTTATATTCAAGATTATATTGTTCTTAGTTTATCATAGTTATGTACTTGGCTTAGTTAGATTGGATCTATACACATGCTTAGGATCGTATAGCGTTTATCCATCGGATCCATGGGTAAATGATAGATATTGTGTAGGCGTGGTGCTTATACCGTATTTATCTATGATTGTACCCAATATGCCAGATCGTGGGGTAGTTTGTGATAGTGACAGCTTCATTGATTCTTATATAGTCCCCCTCTCGTGTATTGGGCTGACAGAGCAATATTATTACAGGGTTGTGATTGCTATGTTTCTCATATTCCTTGCTAATATCACTATGCATGGGCGTAGTCTTGTCTCACAATGATTGCTAAGTATGCTTGCACTAATTAAGATAATGCTAGACTATATAGCTGAGAATAACTTAGGAAATATTCTTGTAGTTCATTCTAATTCCATGCTAATGACTTTCTAGAGTATCTAATTGAGGTGCTTATCATATTTATTATGTGGCTAAGTTATGATCAGATTAATTATCTTTGTCACTATTCATTATTTCATATATCTTTTATGTGACACTTATCCCTGTATGAAAGAGTTAGATATATGTTCTCAATTATACATGCAATGATAGATGCTCAATCTCATATTCTATTCTGTAATCAATATTGATGATTGCTAATCCCTTTCTAGTGGTAAAAATATAAATAACGATACCTGGAACACTTCCCGGTTAAAATGCTACATCGGTATTAATCTGTGCGCTTGCAGATCCCATTCATTATTTATTTAGAAGAGCAATTACATATTTCAATACCGCGTCTCTCATGTCATGCTGGGGATGCCAACTTGGCTTAAGTGGTATGAGCGATAGGTTTGGCATTTTTGGCACTGTTACTAGATTTAGAAAACTAAGTCTACTTTTGGTAATGATGATAAGAATACCCAACAAGAATTTTTTGCGCCGTTGCCGGGGAAGGTTGATTACCAATCAGGAATGGAATAAAAGATTTTGAGTTATCATTCGCATCACTAATATGATTGAGCTTATCTATTCTCTCATACAGGTTTACCCCCATATTTTTCTATTTTATCTTATGCAGGGGAATGTATGAATAGAAGACATCTTCCAGGAAATTTTGTTGACAATCCCGAAGCGTTATTCAGAAGAACTAGAGCCAAGCTTAAGAAGAGATCATCAACAGTTCAGCAAGAAGCTTCATCCAATCAAGAAGATCACCGGAACTTGTCTTCGGAGTTCGAAGCCATGGCGAACAAATCAATCCGCGAGTTCTCAGCTCCCACTACGGACAACATCCGCACTGGACCTGCTGCAGAGATCGATGGCAACTTTGAGCTCAAGCCTGGACTTATCAACATGGTGCAATCCAACCAGTTCTCTGGGAAGGCACACGAAGATGCTAGTGCTCATCTCCAACACTTTCTGGAGATTTGCAACACATTTACCATATCAGGAGTGTCCAGAGATGCTATACTACTTCGCCTCTTCCCATTCTCACTGTTAGGGAGAGCGAAGCAGTGGTTCTACGCTACAAAGGAGAAGAATACTACGTGGGCACTATGCTGAACAAACTTCCTGGCTAAGTTCTTTCCCATGGGCAAGACCAATGCTCTCCGTGGGAAGATTATAAGTTTTCAGCAACAAAATGATGAATCTGTTCCAGAAGCATGGGAGCGCTTTCAAGACTACATCCTAGAATGTCCCCATCATGGAATGGAGAGTTGGCTATTGATGCAGACATTTTATCATGGGCTCGGCAACAGTGCCCGAGAGACCATGGATGCTGCAGCTGGAGGAGCATTCTTATCACTTACTATACCACAAGCCACAGCTCTTGTGGAGAAGATGGCGTCCAACCAAAGCTGGAATGAAGAGAGGACCCAGACACGCAAGAGAGGTGGAGGTATGCATCAGCTCAAGGAGGTAGACATGTTGTCTGCAAAGCTAGACCTGCTCATGAAGAAGCTCGACGATAGAGGTGGAGACAAGAAGGAAGTCATGCACATCTACCTACGACTCTCACATCACTTGTGAGGAGTGTGGAGACACTGGACACTCAGGCAATCACTGTCCTGAGATGCTTGAGGATGTGAACTACATCAACAATAACAACAACTACTACAACCGTCCTCAACAAAATCAAGGTTGGAATCAACAGAGGCCTAACTACTCAGGTAATTATCAAGGTAATAATTCTTACAACAATAATAATAATTTTCCACCTTTGAGAGAGTTAGTGTCTAATCAAGGAAAGCTAATGGATAATCTATCTAAGAAATTGGCATCTAATGAGAAAATGCTAGAAAATATAAATAATAGAATAGATAATTTCTCTACTGCCATCAAGAATCAAATTGGCTTTAATAAAATGATTGAATCTCAGTTAAATCAAATAGCTGCTGCTGTTCCTACTACTAACCCCGGTATACCATCACAACCGGAAGGATTAGAATCTGCATCTTGTAGACATGATGCAGGTAATTGGAGTAACCCTGTCACTGAATTTACTACTGACCTTCTGCCGGTCAAGAGAGGTGATCCAGGACGCCCCGTCATCCCGATCTCCATCGGCATGGTGGACGTCCCAGAAGCACTCTGCGACTTTGGCTCCAGCGTCAACATTATACCCAGGGTACTCTATGAAAAACTCTTTACATATCCTTTATTAGAAACAACCATGTGTTTGCAGTTTGCAGATCAGGCGATAAGTTTTCCAAAGGGAATATTGAAGGACCTTTGCATCCGAGTTGGTACCTTGTATGCCCCAGCAGACTTCGTAGTGGTAGAGACCGGAAATGATGAGAGGGCACCCATCATCTTAGGGAGGCCATTCTTGAACACCACGGGAGCTATCATCTACGCTAGCGCTGCCAAGATCAGTTTCTACATCAAAGGGAGGAAGGAGACATTTTTCTTCAAGAACAAGACTACACAAATCCCATATCAATCCAGACATGAACCAAGGAAGAGGACCAACAGGAGGAATAGGAACAAGCAAGTGTGGACCGAGTAAGCTAAGATGGTCACTGCAGTTCATGGAGGCCAAGATCATCAACTTAAGTCACCATTTTTGACCAAGAAGGATGACCCAGGAATGCCAAGCATCTATTGCTCCTTAAATGGATACAGCTTCTACAAGACGTTTTGCGACACTGGATCGGGCGTCAACATAATGGCCGCAGTCACCTATCGGCTCTTGTTCGGAACCATGCCCCTAAAACCAACATACATTCAGCTCCAGATGGCAGATCAGACGTTGCGAGAAGTTAAAGGAACAGTAACTGATGTCCCAGTCAAAATAGACGATCATTTTGTCTACACAGACTTTCAGGTTATTGACATGGGAGAAGACGAGTACGATCCACCCATCATCCTTGGAAGACCGTTCCTCGGCACCGTTAAAGCAATCATCTACATTGGAACTGGAGAAGTCCATATGCACTTCCCCTCAGAGAAGGTACGCCGTTATTTTATTGACCCTAACTATATCGTTGAAGACTCTAAGCAGGTCAGAAGACGACGCAACCGCAACCAGAGGAGGCAGATTATCAAGGACGGATGCGCAGACTATGAAGGAGAAGTTGTAAGGTCAGAAGACATTCAGTTTAAACAGAATTATCCAGAGGAGACCGTAGCACCGAGTCAGGTATGGAAAGAGAAGATAACTATATAGGAAGAGGAGGCGCCGCCGGAAGTACCGACTACGCCACCCAACGAATCCCAGGACAATTGAGAAAACGGAGAGTCCCGTTCGGAGGACTTAAAAACACCAAACGCCTTGGCAAGAGGTAAACTTTGTAGTTATCCTTTTCCTTTCAATTATTTAAAATAGTTTACTTAGTTAATTTCAAATAGTTCGCTTAGTTAATCATGTTCATACTACTCTAAAAAGAAAATAAAAATATGAAAAACAGTAAGCCCCATGTGAGTATACGAGTGGCATAAAACCCATAAGTACATTCACTGTGGTGGCATAAAAATAAAATAAATATTTCTTTTCTATAAAACGAAAATATAAAAATAGGGAGTAATAATTATTAAGGAGTCTCAACATGATAAAGGCTAGATATTTATGCTAACACTTAATCAGTTCCACAAGCTTTGTTGTCTATTTGAGCTCCACAGGATTTAAGAATCAAGAAGACTAGCAGACGGAGGACATTCTAATCGCTGTCAGAATGCTGCTGACTTTCAAATACACCTCTGCCACCTGCTAGCTACATCAAGAGAAATTACGTCAAAATTCAGGTTGGGGGAGAGCACCTCCATTTATCCCGATAAGTATTTCTATCTATATTTATACTTATACTATATTAAAATATAACTATGAAAAACCAAATAAAGATTTTATGCTTATATATATATGTATCTTTTGCTTAGTGTGTTTAATAAATAAATAAAGTGGCTATGCTAATCTGTATCTTAATAATAAAACTCAAGCATGGATATGATGAATAGTTGCTCTGGCTAATTTGCACATTTTAAGTTCTCTCTCAAGTTTAGACATAACTGTTATAATTTAAAGCTTGCTCTAGACCTAAACTTGTGGGATGAAAACTTGATCTGAAGTCTAAGTTGTTAACAGATACGATATGGGAAGGTTGAGCTGCTATTTATCTATTCCTAGAGATGCTAGAATTCTGGAGAATTTTATCTTTGAAAATCTTTAAAATGTTGCATGATGAGTTCTTGTATGATGAGAGTTTTAAATTCCTACCACAGCCATATATACATGCTTGCTAGATTTTGAGCCACACATTTACTATTTACTGCTTAGGAGCATTTACTGTGGTCAAGCTGTGTAGACCCTTAGGAGCTTGTCATGTGGTTAAATCAAGACTCACTTGCACGTTCACTCATATATGCTACTTCTACTCCGGAAGTGCTATCCACATATATCCACCCATTTTCATCTCCAGAACCACCTAAAAATATTCTACTCCTAATCCGGGAGAGAATAGCCAAAAATATTTCTGTTTTCCCTATGAAATAAATGCTCAAGAAATCTTGTTACTACCACTTGCTATATTATCTCAAGAGATGAGTGCTCTAAAAAAAGAGATACGAGGAAATAAAAAGGGGCAAGTGCCCGGAACCTCGAAAGAAAAGAAAAAGTAAGACGAGAGGTAAAAATGGACAAGTGTCCGACAGTAGAATTAGGGGTACAAGATACCCACCTAAGAGAAAAAAAAGATAGAGCATCTGATTCTCCTCATAAAATTTCAAAAAGCAAGGAAGGTATGTATCCCCTCAAAAGAGCAAAAGTAGAATTAGACGTTCACCATTGTTATCACCATCATCACCATATACCATTCATTCGCCACACATGCACATCTTGATTTGACTTATTGATTTGTTTCTTTGGATCCATGGTTTGACTATACAATAAATATCTTGTGAGTATGTATACTTTATCTCCCACCTATGAGCTCCAGATATTAAAGCCTTATTAGAGTAGGGTGAGAGAGAAGGCAATGTCACTATGCTTTATACCACAAATACTACATATCTTGAGAGAAGGCATATACCATCACTGCCTTGGTAAGGATCCAGAAATACCACAAAAGAGAGATTTGAGAGAATCATACAAGGAATCTCTGAGTTTTATTTGAAAATCTGCAAAAACACCAGAGCTATAGCTGATCAAGAATAAGAGACATGGCACTTGACTAGACTGTGCTATCTTTTAACTACTCAAGATGGAAGTGACGGTTACAAGTCCCATGGTTAAGGTAAAGTAAGTAAGTTTTAAGTCTTGACAGTTTACTCTAACTTAGAGATAAGACCTCATTTAAAAGCATGTGTACCGTCAATTTTTAAAGATATTGCAACAACTTTTAATCTATCGCTGAGTCTATCCTTGCTCAGGGACGAGCAAGAGGTAAGCTTGTGGTAGTTTGTTTACGGTCCTTAAGTATCAAATTTATTATCAAATAAACAAAGAAAAGGATCCAAATGAAATCAACATCTAGACTTAGGGTTTTATCTGACAGAATTCCACGAGTTATGGTGTTTGTCTATTTCTGTAGGGGGTTATCAGGAAATACGGAAGAAAGGCCCACACGTCGGGATTACATGGAGATATTAACGTGCCGCACAATTATCTTACATCTAGAAGACTCCAGAAGCCACGAGACCGAAGCGGAGGCGAAACGGGGCCACAGGCAGGGCGCCCGCCCTCCTGCCCTAGGCGCCCGCCCCTTCTGAGAGTCCAATCAGGACTTTGCTTCGTGGGAGATCTCCACCGACCTAAAGGATCAAGGATAACCATTCAATCTAAGTCGGTTTGATCCAACGGCCCATATTCACTTGAAGGGACTATAAAACCAGACCCCCTGGCCCCTGTAGGAGAAAGCCTCTCAACCCTAATTCATTATTCTCATGGGAGAAGAAGCCCATGATCAAGATTAGAGCCACCACATCAATTAGACATCTAGATTAGCATAGCTACATAGGATTAGAACTAGAAGGAGTCAATCTTTGATTGGTTTCCGGATCTGTCAAGAGGATTCTTGGTAATTCTCTAATTGTGCTTCTAATTGCTTTCTAATTATCTTTGTTCTTCAATATTATGAATTTGACTTTGTTCTACTTCAATATATTGCTTATGACTTTGCTCACTTGCTTATTTTCAAGATTATATTGTTCTTAGTTTATCATAGTTATGTACATGGCTTAGTTAGATTGGATCTATATAAATGCTTAGGATCGTATACCGTTTATCCATCAGATCCATGGGTAAATGATAGATATTGTGTAGGCGTGGTGCTTATACCGTATTTATCTGCGATTGTACCCAATATGCCAGATCGTCGGGTAGTTCGTGATAGTGACAGCTTCATTGATCTGTTCGCAATGACTTCGAACTTTGAAGACAAGTTCCAGGTGAAACTTCGGTGATCTTCTTGATTGGATGAAGCTTCGTGCTGTAGTGTTGATGATCTCTTCTTGAGCATGGCTCTTGTTTTTCTGAATAACGCTTCGGGATTGTAAACTAAATTTCCTTGAAGATGTCTTCTATTCATACATTACCCTGCATAAAATAAAATAGAAAAATATCAGGGTAAAACTATATGAGAGAATTGATAATCTCAATCATATTAGTGATGTGAATGATGACTTGAAATTCCATATTCATTCCTGATTAGTAATCATCCTTCCTCGGCAACGGCGCCAAAAATGCTTGTTGGGCATTCTTAACATCATTACCAAAAGTAGACATAGTTTTCTAATTCTGATAATAGCGCCAGAAATGCCAAACCTATCCCTCATGCCACTTAAGCTGAGTTGTCATCCCAAGCATGACATGAGAGACGCGGTATTGAAATATGCAATTGCTCTTCTAAATGAATAATAAATGAGATCTGCAAGCGCACAAATTAATACCGATGTAGTGTTGGGTATTTTAAACGCAAACAGAAAAATCCGCAAGCGCACGGATACCGATGTAGCTTTCACCCAGGAGTATTCCAGAGTATCGATTTTCCACAGAGAACGTGAGTGTACTAATTAAGATCCAAGATCGCCCAAGGATAACTATATAATTATTTTTGGTGGGAAGAGAGGAAGTTTCCTGAGAGTTCTCTAGTTGATCTAAGAATCAAGAATTACTTCAAGATTATCTATATCGGGACATCAGAGCACTAACCACAGAAAGAGATGAGAAGGGGGCTAGGAAGGTCTGACTACGGTCCTACAAACACCGATCCGAACGTGGTGGAATACGTCGACCGTTAGGGCTGTCACTACCCTAGGGCTACCACAACAATCCGTGGGATTGGGTGCAATTCCAGGTAATCGCAAGACTAAACACCACGTCTAATCTATTAATTACTACTCTAGCGTTATAAAGACTAGAGCACTTGATGCAAGCGGGAATCCAATAAATAACTTGAATGTAAATAAAAGTAATTAAAGAACTCAGGAATTATGAATTGATGAACCTGGAGAACGATGAAGAACGAACCAGTTGCTGCAAAAGTACAATGTTGAGGAAGATCCGACAGATCCGGCTCCTCCTCCGCTCTCCTCTTCTCTCTCCCTATTTTCTAGATTACAACTAGAACTAACTAGAACTAGAACTAGAGGAACTAGAACTAGAACTAGAACTAGATGAACTAGAACTAGATCTAGATGAACTAGAGGTAGAACTAGAAGAACTAGAGGGATCCTCTCTACTTGGATGAAGAATTGAAACCCTAACTTTGATTCTGTAGAAGAGGTATGATCTCCAGGGGCCAGGGGGGTCTGGTTTTATAGTCCCTTCAAGTGAATCTGGGTCGTCGGATCAAACCGACATTGATCGTGTGGTTTTCCTTGAAGTATTAGGTCGGTGGAGCATGATCCCCGAACTTCACCCTGATTGGTCCAGGGGGGAGGGCGGGCGCCCTCAGGACTAGGGTGGGCGCCCTGACCCTGAGGCCTCTCGTCTTCCGCTTCGGTCCCGTGGCTTCTGGAGTCTTCTAGATGATAGAAAATTACGCGGCACGTTAATATCTCTATGTAAACCCGACGTGTGGGCCTTTCTTCCGTATTTCCTGATAACCCCCTGCAGAAATAGACAAACACCAAAACTTGTGGAATTCTGTCGGATAAAACCCTAAGTCTAGGTGTTGGTTGCATTTGGGTCCTTTTCTATGATTAATTGATGGTTAAATATGAGCATTAAGGACCGTCAACAAGCTCCCCCAAGCTTAACCTTTGCTCGTCCCTGAGCAAAGATTGACTCAAGAGTTTCTGCGGTGGTTTCATAACTTAAAGATACACATGCGTTTAAACAAGATCTCATCTCTGGTTAGAGTAAACTGTTAAGACTTCAAACTTACTCATTTACCTTTCACCATGGGACTTGTAACCGTCACTTCTGTCTTGAGTAGTTAAAAGATAGAACGGTCTAGTCAAGCACCATGTCTCTTATTCTTGATCAGCTATAGCTCTGGAGTTTTTGCAGATTTTCAAATAAAACTCAGAGATTCCTTGTATGACTCTCTCTAGTCTCTCTTTTGTGGTATTTCTGGATCCTTACCAAGGCATTGATGGTGTATGCCTTCTCTCAAAGTATGTGGTATTTGTGGTATGAGGCATAGTGACATTGCCTTCTCTCTCACCCTACTCTAATAAGGTTTTAATATCTGGAGCTCATAGGTGGGAGACAGCTAATACATACTTACAAGACATTTATTGTATAGTCAAACCATGGATCCAGAAGAACAAGTCAATAAGTCAAATCAAGATGTGCATGTGTGGCGAATGAATGGTGATAACAATGGTGATGATGGTGATAATGGTGGAAACAATGGTGAAAGTCTAATTCTACTTTTGCTCTTTTGAGGGGATACATACCTTCCTTGCTCTTTTGAAACTTTTGGGGAGAATGAGATGCTCTGTATTTTCTTTTTCTTTCCTCTCAGGTGGGTATCTTGTACCCCTAATTATACTGTCGGACACTTGTCCATTTTTACCTCTCGTCTCACTTTTTTTTTCTTTCGAGGTTCCGGGCACTTGCCCCTTTTTATTTCCTCGTATCTTTTTTTTCTCTCTTCTCTTTTTTTTAGAGCACTCATCTCTTAAAATAATGTAGCAAGTGGTAGTAACCAAGATAACTCGAGCATTTATTTCATAGGGGAAAAACAGAAATATTTTTGGCTATTCTCTCCCGGATTAGGAGTAGAATATTTTTGGGTGGTTTTGGAGATGGAAATGGATGGATATATGTGGATGCGTACTTCTGAAGTAGAAGTAGCATGTATGAGTGAACGTGCAAGTGAATCTTGATTTAACCACATGACAAGCTCCTAAGGGTCTACACAGCTTGACCATACTCAATGCTCATAAGCAGTAAAGTAAATGTGTGGTTCATAGTCTAATAAGCATGTATATATGGCTGTGGTAGGAAATTAAACTCTCATCATACAGGAACTCATCATGTGTTATTTTAATGATTTTCAAAGATAAAATTCTCCAGAATTCTAGCATCTCTAGGAACAGATAAACAGCAGCTCAACCTTTCCATATCATATCCGTTAACGACTTAGACTTCAGATCAAGTACTCTCCCCACAAGTTCAGGTTTAGAGCAAATCTCAATTAATAACAGTCATGCCTAAACTTAAGAGAGATTTCAATTTTTAGAACTAATCATGGCAGAGCAACTATTCATCATTTCTATGTGAGAGCTTATCATGAGGGTTCATAGCAAACTTTATTTATTTATTTATTTAGCAAACTAAGCAAAGATATATATATAAGCACAAAATCTTTATTTGTGTTTTTATGATTATGCATCTTTTTATTATTTGAGTAAAATATAAACGTGAGTAGAAACACTTAGCTCGATAAATGGGGGTGCTCTCCCCCAAGCTGGATTTTGACGTAATTTCCTCTAATGTAGCTAGCAGGTGACGGAGGTATATTTGAATGTCAGCAGTACCCTGACAGCGATTAGGATGTCCTTCGTCTGCTAGTCTGCTAGTCTTCTTTGATCCTTGAATTCTGTGGAGCTCAAATAGACAATAAAGCTTTGTGGAACTAGTTAAGTGTTAGCATAAATATCTAGCCTTTATCATGTTGAGCTTCCTCTAATAAATATTACTCTCTTTAGTAGGATCATAAATTTATTTTTATATTTTTATAGGACAGGAATATATTTATTTCATTTTTACGCCACCACAGTGAATGTACTTATGGGTTTTATGTCATGAGCATACTCACATGGGGCTTACTATTTTTAATATTTTTACTTTCTTTTCAAGATGATATGAACCTGATTAACTAAGCAAACTATTAAATAATTGAAAGGAAAAGGATAACTACCAAGTTTACCTCTTGGCAAGGCGTTCGGTGTTTTTAAGTCCTCCGAACGGGACTCTCCGTTTCCTGAGTCATTCTGGGATTCGCTGGATGGCGTAGTCGGTGGTTCCGACGGTGCTTCCTCTTCGTGTATAACTATCTTCTCTCTCCACACCTGACTCGGTGCTACGGTCTCCTCAGGACAGTTTTGTTCAAGTTGTATGTCTTCAGACCTTACAACTTCTCCTTCATAGTCTACCCATCCGTCCTTGATGATTTGCCTCCTCTGGTTGCGGTTGCGTCGTCGTCTTCTTGTCCTGACCTGCTTAGAGTCGTCAACTATATAGTTAGGGTCAGTAAAACAGTGGCGTACCTTCTCTGAGGGGAAGTGCATGTGGACTTCTCCGGTTCCAATGTAGATGATTATTTTAATGGTGCTGAGGAATTGTCTCCCAAGGATGATGGGTGGATCGTACTCGTCTTCTTCCATGTCAATAACCTTAAAATCATCTAGAGCTGACTGTATGTTGGTTGTAGGGGCATGGTTCCATACAGGAGCTGATAAGTGACTGCGGCCATTATGTTGACGTTAGATCCGGTGTCATATAGTGTCTTCTGAAAAGAATATCTGTTGATTGTGCACTCAATGCTTGGAACACTTAGGGTCGTCCTTCTTGATCAAGAAAGGTGACTTGAGTTGACGATCTTGACCTCCTTGAGCTGCAGTGACCATCTTAGCTGACTCAGTCCACATTTGCTTGTTCTTGTTCCCCCTATTGATCATCTTCCTTGGTTTATGTCGGGAATGCTCTGAGATTTGTGTAGTCTTGTTTTTGAAGGAAAACGTCTCCTTCCTCCCCTTGATGTAGAAACTGATCTTGGCAGCACTAGCGTAAATGATAGCTCCCGAAGTGTTCAGGAATGGCCTCCCTAGGATGATGGGTGCCCTCTCATCAGTATCAGTCTCTATCACCACGAAGTCTGCTGGGGCGTACAAGGTACCAACTCGTATGTAGAGGTTCTTCAATATTCCTTTTGGGAAACTTAGTGTACGATCTGCAAGCTGCAAACACATGGTTGTTTCTAGGAAAGGATGTGTAAAGAATTTTTCATAGAGTACCCGGAGCATAATGTTGACGCTGGAGTCAAAGTTGCAGAGTGCTTCTAGGAAGTCCACAATGCCGATGGAGATCGGGATCACGGGACGTCCTAGATCACCTCTCTTGACCGGCAGAAGGTCAGTAATTACTTCCACAACGGGGTTACTCTAGTAGTTATGTCCTCAAGCATCTCAGGGCAGTGATTGCCTGAGTGTCCAGTATCTCCAGTGTGTTTGTGCTCGTAGATCTAGGTACTTCACTTGGTGGAGTCTGGGAGTTATAAAAGTCCTTCATATTTTGCTCGAAGTGTACCTGCTCATAGAGACAAGGCAGAGATCAAGTGCATGGGCCCTGTTGGTGGAAAACACCAACAGAACCAAAAGTGTATTTGTTCTCTCTAACCTTAAGCATAGTGAGCAAGACAAAGTTGATGGATAATAAGATCATGAGTGTAACATTTAAAACATTTGTCAGATCAGATCACTGAACCTTATGGAAAGATAATCTATCTAAGTAAATGTTTTTTTCTTTACATGACTATCATTTTCTAAAGATTGAGTGTGCAACATTTTAGTTCATATTATTAGGAGTGTGAGATCACAAAGGTGGAAGGACTAAACATGTTGAATCGATTGGGTTGGTTAATCTAGAGTTGTTAATCATACATGTTTGTCTCTTTTATTCATGTGAACGTCAGAACCAAGGAGAAGCTTATAGAAGTGATAGACAAGTACCTTAAGATGTTACCTTACTTGAAGAGTGATGGTACAGTATGACCTTGTGGAAGCTTTCCTTTCTTAGCGGTTGTGCATCGTGTTTGTAGCACCCTCCATGGATCATCTCTTGTGAGCTATGCCTTCCTTGTGTAGATTGTTAAACTTCATGTGCCTCTCTCTTTGTCTCCAATGTGAGTTTATCTCAGGACTTCCCAGGTCGATATTAAAAGTTTTCCTGCAGGGGTTAGTCCAACAAAATATCCAATATCTACTATAGCATACTATCAGCTCAAAGATCAACCTAGACACCATGTCTAATTTGATTTAGGAGGGCATTTTAACCTAAGCACCAAGCTTGATTTAAAAACCCTTGGAAGTAAGATCATCAGCCCTAAACTAAGCACCATGCTTAATTAAGAGATAAATGAAACTACTCCAAACCTAAACATATACTAAAGCAAATAAAGGTAGCATGAGAGCATTTATAGAGATCTACTCAAGTGGAGATGAAGTAGCGTGATTAGTATTTAACAAATTGAGCATGTCTCAAAGGTAGTGACAACCAACATAACAACATGGCAAAGGATGTTTTAATGTAAAGTACTCCCCCAAGCTTGAATTTTGCAAAATTCAAGTTTGGATGAATTCAATTCAATGTTGTATGATGATTGGTTGGACATACCTTGTGCTTGTCATTCATTCGATCTTCTTGCTCCAATCCTGGAAAGGTTAGTGACAAGAATACCCGAAGGAATATTTTTACAATTATCCTTATATGCTCAATACACAAGGTAATGATACAAATAATTAAAAGCTCAAGTTATGATCTGATCAGTGCTTGTTTTAGGACTCTAAGCTTGTCCTTGGGAAACCATCAATTTATGTCGGCGAAGTGGTTTCCCCTCCAACGCTGACCTATATCAAGATCAACTCAACGAGATCTGCAAAATTTATTATAGACATATGCATCGACAACCGCCCTTTTAAAGTTTTTATAAATAGAAAGGATGAGGGGGTTGGAGATCTCGAATGTGGTGATGTTGGAGAGACCAATGGATTGTGAAGATGTTGCATATGAGCATGGAGTAAATGAAGTGGCTATGAAATAAATTCCATGCTCATTAATGCTTAGAGTGAAATCCATGTGGTGTGGTGAAAATGGTAAGGTGAGTGTGGTAAAAAAGGAAAAGAAAAAGGATATACGGACGACTTGGTTCGAAACTAGCACAGCTACCGTTCCCCGGCAACGGCGCCAGAAAGCTTGTTGGGTATTTTAAACGCAAACAGAAAAATCCGCAAGCGCACGGATACCGATGTAGCTTTCACCCGGGAGTATTCCAGAGTATCGATTTTCCACAGAGAACGTGAGTGTACTAATTAAGATCCAAGATCGCCCAAGGATAACTATATAATTATTTTTGGTGGGACGAGAGGAAGTGTCCTGAGAGTTCTCTAGTTGATCTAAGAATCAAGAATTACTTCAAGATTATCTATATCGGGACATCAGAGCACTAACCACAGAAAGAGATGAGAAGGGGGCTAGGAAGGTCTGACTACGGTCCTACAAACACCGATCCGAACGTGGTGGAATACGTCGACCGTTAGGGCTATCACTACCCTAGGGCTACCACAACAATCCGTGGGATTGGGTGCAATTCCAGGTAATCGCAAGACTAAACACCACGTCTAATCTATTAATTACTACTCTAGCGTTATAAAGACTAGAGCACTTGATGCAAGCGGGAATCCAATAAATAACTTGAATGTAAATAAAAGTAATTAAAGAACTCAGGAATTATGAATTGAAGAACCTGGAGAACGATGAAGAACGAACCAGTTGCTGCAAAAGTACAATGTTGAGGAAGATCCGACAGATCCGGCTCCTCCTCCGCTCTCCTCTTCTCTCTCCCTATTTTCTAGATTACAACTAGAACTAACTAGAACTAGAACTAGAGGAACTAGAACTAGAACTAGATGAACTAGAACTAGATCTAGATGAACTAGAGGTAGAACTAGAAGAACTAGAGGGATCCTCTATACTTGGATGAAGAATTGAAACCCTAACTTTGATTCTGTAGAAGAGGTATGATCTCCAGGGGCCAGGGGGGTCTGGTTTTATAGTCCCTTCAAGTGAATCTGGGTCGTCGGATCAAACCGACATTGATCGTGTGGTTTTCCTTGAAGTATTAGGTCGGTGGAGCATGATCCCCGAACTTCACCCTGATTGGTCCAGGGGGGAGGGCGGGCGCCCTGACCCTGAGGCCTCTCGTCTTCCGCTTCGGTCCCGTGGCTTCTGGAGTCTTCTAGATGATAGAAAATTACGCGGCACGTTAATATCTCTATGTAAACCCGACGTGTGGGCCTTTCTTCCGTATTTCCTGATAACCCCCTGCAGAAATAGACAAACACCAAAACTTGTGGAATTCTGTCGGATAAAACCCTAAGTCTAGGTGTTGGTTGCATTTGGATCCTTTTCTATGATTCATTGATGGTTAAATATGAGCATTAAGGACCGTCAACATGTAGCATTTTAACCGAGAAGTATTGCAGGTATCGTTATTTATATTTTTACCACTAGGAAGGGATTGCTAAACATCAATGTTGATTATGGAATGAAATATAGAATTGAGTATCTATCATTGCATCTATAATTGACAGCATTTATCTATCTCTTTCATATAGGGATAAATGTCACATAAAGGACAGATAAAGTATGAATGGTGACAAAGATAATTAATCTGATCAGCATAACTTAGCCACATATAAATATGATAAGCACCACAATAGATATTCTAGCAAGTCATTAGCATGGAATTAGGACGAACTACAAGAATATTTCCTAAGTTATTCTTAACTATAAAGTCTAGCATATCATAGTTAGTGCAATTATACGTGGCAATCATTGCGAGACAGGACTACGCCCATGCATACTGATATTATCAAGGAATATGAGAAACATAGCAATCACTCCCCTATAATAATGTTGTTCTGCCAGCCCTATACACGAGAGGGGGACTATATAAGAATCAATAGAGCTGTCACTACCACGAACTACCCCACGATTTGGCTTATAGGGTACAATATCAGATAAATACGGTACAGGCACCACGCCTACACAATACTTATCATTTACCCACTCTACACATGGATAAACGCTATATGATCCTAAACATGTATATAATTCCAATCTAACTAAGCCAAGCATATAACTATGATAAACTAAGAACAATATAATTGCAAAAATAAACAAGTAGAGCAAAGTTATAATCAATATATTCAAGTAGAACAAAGTCATATTCATAATATTGAGGAACAATGATGAACAAATGAAGAACAATAGAGGACTTACCAAGAATCCTCTTGACAGATCCGGAAACCAATCAAAGATTGACTCTTTCTAGTTCTAATCCTATGTAGCTATGCTAAACTAGAGATCTATTGATGTGGTGGCTCTAGGGCTTGATGAGAGGCTTCTTCTCCGGAGATGGATAATGAATTAGGGTTTCTGAGAGATAGAGGTGCTCTCCTGCAGGGGCCAGGTGGTCTGCTTATATAGTTCTTCCAAGTGAATGTGGGCCGTCGGATCAAACTGACATTAATCGCACGGTTTTCCTTGATCCTTTAGGTCGGTGGAGCATGATCCACGAGGTTGAATGTGATTGGTCCTTAGACCAGGGCGGGCGCCCAAGGGGGGAGGGCGGGCGCCCTACCCCCGGGCCTGTTCGGTCTCCCGTTCGTTCCCGTGGCTTCTAGACTCTTCTAGATGTTGGATAATTGCGCGGTACGTTAATATCTCTATGTAAACCCGACATGTGGGCCTTTCTTCCATAATTCCTGATAACCCCCTGCAGAAATAGACAAACACAGAAACTCGTGGAATTCTGTCACATAAAACCCTAAGTCTGGGTGTCGGTTGCATTTGGATCTTTTTCTTTGATTATTTGTTGATTATATTTGATACTTAAGGACCGTCAACATACGGGAGTACTCAACAAGACTTACCCAACGGAAAAAGAGGAGAACTTAGGAATGCAGGCTTAGGGTAGACAATTAGTGGGTGATCAAGGAACCAAGTTGTTTTGCATAAAAGCTTACTAATAGTGGTTCCTTACTTTCATGTTTTAGCCTCGAGAGGCCGAGGAATTCGAGGACAGTCTATCTAGTTGCTTTTCACAGACATGTTTGTGAATTCCTAGTCCTTAACAAAAGTGTTATTCATCCGACGGCCATAGCTTCATGTCACTCTGAGTCTGAGAATTGGGATCCGAACTCCACGAGACATTTTCTTTTTCCACATTTCATAACTTAGTTGCATATTTGACTATGATGGGGGTCAGTGGATTGAGTCTCCTAATCGGGGAGCAACGACGATTCGAACCGCTTAGCAA
Source organism: Sorghum bicolor (assembly GCF_000003195.3). Taxonomy (NCBI): domain Eukaryota; kingdom Viridiplantae; phylum Streptophyta; class Magnoliopsida; order Poales; family Poaceae; genus Sorghum; species Sorghum bicolor. The sequence continues at coordinate 27,229,029 of NC_012872.2, read as the reverse complement.
TATAGCTGGAGTTCCTAACCACCCGACATATGTAGAACCGAATCTTGCATATGTCAACCCAAATCTAGTTTTCCCAAGATCTGATCGGGTTCGCGGCACCCGAGAGCACAGTACTCCACCGTCCAGCCCATTTGCTAGGAGGGTACACACTACTATCGCCATCGCTCCACGCCTAGTGCGCGAGTTGCCGCTCTCGTCAAGGAATCACAAGACTGGGCTTACCGAGGGCAAGTGGCTAGTACTATAAATTCTCAACCCAGCAGGTCATCAACAGACTGGCCCTTAATCGACACAGTTGGAGACACTACTTTAAGACTCCATTTTTAAAGCAAGTCCACCGACTGGTCTCAAGTTGAAACATCAATGACAATAAAAGTATTCCACGACAACCCTTCAAACTTTCTTAGTTGAAAACCTATCTAATAAGCAGGGCTAAGCATCACTACGCAATTTTAAAATAAACAGGTACCAAGGACAAGATAACAAATCTCAAGGTAGTAAATGCAACAAATAGGTTAAACCCAATTCTTGACTACGTAATGCAACATTTTAATTCATAAGTGATGAAAGATTTAAAATATTCAATGAAAGGTTGAATGCATCTGGGGCTTGCCTTGGTTGCAGAGCTGAGTGGGTTTCTCCGAGACTTTCCAAGTCTCGGTTCCAACTTCCTCGAACGGAACACTAACCTCGGGGTTTGGTTCAACGGTCGCGCCTTCGGTCACATGTACTATGCGTAAAATGATGTATGCTATGTTATGCTTATGACAACATATAAGAAGGATTTAGTTGAGTACAACTTTCCTTCTCGGTGCAAAAGCATGTTAAAACAATAATTAAAGGTTGTTTACCACTTTAGTGTTTTCACCCAAGAGGTTGCAACAGTAAGCTAAGACCTTTCTTAATTTATATTCTTAATTAACTAATTATTAATCCCTTTTGTCTTACTTAATCTTTAATTAAGCATTAATGACAGTAATTAAGTATTAATATCAAACAATAATTAAATGCCAAAGGTCATTAAGGTTAATGAACTTAGGTCATCACACAATCCCAAAATCACTCAAATCCTAATTTGGAAATTAAGCTAATTATTATCTAATTATTTTAGAATTATTACTTAATTGCTAATTAAGGGTATATTAATATTTATTCAAACATTATTCAAATACCACCAAACTTTTTGTGAAACCACGAAATATTACTCAAAGACACCTCACAAATTCTGTTGATTTTTGGACATATATATAAATTCCTAAAAATCATGGAAATTCTATTTACTAAATAAAGGACATAATTTTTATAAATGCTTAAATGACATCTGATATTTTTCCTATGTTCTACTGACTACACAGAACCTATACAAAAAGTTTCATCATTTTTGGATCTAAACAACTTTTCCTATACAAATTCAAACACAAATCCTTTTTAAACATAAAGGAAAAAGAATACACCCCAGTGCCGAGGCCGGCCCGTTAACTGAGCCCACAAACCGGCCCAACAGTTCAGCCTGCCAGCCAGCCCACGCGCGCGTCCCGCTTTGTCCCTCCCCCTCTATTGGTCGCGGACAGGCGGGGCCCCTTGGTCAGGGTTGTCTTCAACCTTGGGCCGGGACGAGCGGCCATGGTTCGCCTGAGCTTCCTTGTGGCTCCATCGAGTTTTCCGCCGTGAGCAAAAGTGCCGTCGTTCTCCACTTCCTTGTGCACCTGCTAAGGTCCTCAATCCAAGCTCTACCTCTCCCTAACCACCTAGACCCTGTCCATGGCAGACGGTAGCATCCATCGACGCTATACCGGCCGGGAGAGGACGGTTGAACATGAAATGATGCACGTGCGTGCATTAGTGACTCACCAAGATTGTGTAAAGGTGCCTCTCAGCTGCAGAGGTGCACTAGAGTGGCTTGGACATGGTGAGGTGCTCCTCGGCGGCGCTTTTGGCCGAAGTTGAGAAAGATGGGTGAAGCAGGCGCTACGATGGGTTAGAGTGCGCGCAGGGGAGCTGAAGAGGTAGGTGGGCTTTGGGCGAAGCTAAAGGGAAGCATTGGGGAGGCGGAGGAGCTTTGAAGAGGACAAATTTCAACGGCGAGTGGTGGCGGTCGACGGTGAGGTCCAGAGGAGAAAACAGAGCTTCGTGTTTGTCCTGAGCTTTATCCTCGCAAACAAGCAGGCTGTGGATGAGGATGTACTGGTGAAACCAAGGAAGGAGGTAGCTGCGTGGAGAGGCATGTAAGGCGCCAGCACGGCCACAGCGGCGTCCGGGAGGTGGAGCTGGCCGGCGACCATTGGCCGAGCTACTCTAGCTCCTTCTTATCTCTAGATTCAAATTCAAATTACTTTCAAAATTTGATTAGAACTCAAATTTCTATCCAAATGAAAGTTCTTCAAAATTTTGAACTCTACAAAACTTATTTAAGGACCCAGAGCCAATTTTGAGTGGAAAGGTATGAATTTGAGTAAAACAATTTGAAATTCAAATTCCAAATTGGGGGAAATTCCAGTTTGAATTTGGTCAGAACAGAAATGCCAAAATTACTTTTGATTTTCCTTAATAACTTGAAAAATTCCCACAATAAAAGTTGTTCAGTTTGATGAGCTCTACAACTTTCATTTTGATCACTTTTCAATATTCCAAATAGATTTTGAATTAGGGATTCAAATTGAAAAGGGGATAATTTTTGGAAATCTGTATTTTCAAAATTACTTTGAATTTTGTATTGAAACTTCAAAAACTCAAAACACCAAAGTTGTACATCTTGACAAGATCTACAACTTTTCTTTTAAACTCATCCCCAAATTTTGCTTAGTTTTTAAGTTATACAAAAGGGGGTAAAAGCTAGGGTTTTAAAATTAGTGTTTTCTCCCTTATTTCCTTACCACCCTCCTTAATTAGAGATTGAACAACCATCACAAGCATCACTTCACATAATAAACACACTTTAATTTCCTAAGCACAGTCAACCAAAATAAACTTATTTTAAGTTGATACATCTTGATGTGCCTAACAACTATGCTATGCAATGCTTATGATGACATGATCCAGTTTTAGTATCCGTAACATCAGGGATGTTACAAAGCCGCCTATAGTTCAACAAGAAGTGCATGTCCTCGAAGGTAACAAATGCCTTGCTTTTTTCCTTTCTAGTAGCAAACACGTCTGCTGGTATACCAACACTGATTGCATAGAGGCCAACATGCACTTCTCTCATGTACCAGTCACGAAACCTTTTTTATCGTCCATTGAATCTTATCGAGCAGCGTCCATTGGAGCATAGGCCTTCTAACCATATAGTCACTGGGGACATTGACATCATCATCAATCGTTGGCTTTCTGATATCCTTTAAGGTCAACGGTTCACTTGATGGCTATTCGACATGTACATCGCCACTTGGGGCTTCCTATGATGGGGGCATGACTTCTGTTGACTGGGGCATGGCTTCCTTTTTCTGTGACGGTTCGAGCTCAGTGAGTCGTGCCATTGTGGACGGTCCTTAAGTTTCAATTTTAACCATCAACTAATCATGGAAAAGGATCTATATGCAACTAATAGCTAAAATTAGGGTTTATACTGACAGAATTATGGGAAGAAGTGGGAAGCCGAGGGGCGCTAACCTTAGGGCGCCCGCCGTAGGGGGTGGGGCACCCGCCTTGGCTCCATGGCCAATGAGGCTCCCTCTTGCGAATCTTGCTCCATCGACCTCGAGGATCAATCTAAACTACACAATTAAGGTCGGTTTGATCCGACGACCGACTTTCATTTGAGGAGGCTGTATAAGCAAGGCCCCTGCCCCCCTAGAGAGAGCCAACAATTTATTATTCATATTCATCTGAAGAGGAGAAGCCCGTGATCAAGCCCTGGAGCCACCACATCAACTACATTTCTAGTTTAGCATAGCTACATAGGATTAGAACTAGAAGGAGTCAATCTTTGATTGGTTTCTGGATCTATCAAGAGGATTCTTGGTAATTATCGCTCTAGTTCTTCATTATTCATCACTATTTTTCATTATTATGAATATGACTTTGGTCTATTTCATTATATTGTTTATGACTTTATTCCATTTGCTTTTGTTCTCCATTATATTGTTCTTAGTTTATTATGCTTATATACTTCGCTTAGTTAGATCTAAGTTTTATCCATGTTTAGGATCGTATAAAGTTTATCCAATAATGGTTTGTCCATTGGTACCATGGGTAAATGATAGATATTGTGTAGGCGTGGTGCCTATACCATATTTATCTACGATTGTACCCTATATTCCAGAACGTGAGGTAGATCGTGGGAGTGACAGTCCTATTTAATCCTCTATAGTCCTCCTCCCATTTACAGGGCAGGCAGAGCAGTACTATTACGGGGAAGTGATTACTCTGTTCTTCATCTTCCTTAGTAATACTCACTACACATGAATGAACCTTTTATCTAGCCATGATTGCCATGTATAGTTGCACTAATCATAATATGCTAAGACTGTCACTACTACAGAAGCTGTCTTTATTCCCGGACGGGAAGGGGCTTTTGCCCCAAATTCCGAGAAGGGACTACGCTTCCGGGACTAAAGGCCCCCCCTTTAGTCTTGGTTCTGTGAACCGAGGCCAAAGCCCCACCCTTTAGTCCCAGTTGGTATTACCAGCCGGGATTAAAGGGTGCTGCCAGCGGTGCCACGCAGCAGCACCCTTTAGTCCCGGCTGGTAGTACCGCCTGGGACTAAAGGGTACCGTTGTTTTTTCTTTTTCTTTTCTTTTCAGTTCTGTTTTTTAGTTTGATTTATTTATACAATAGGTTTTCCAAATGTATTCTTTGCTACTAATATATATATATATATATAACACCTGGCCCAGGGCTTAATAGGATTAATAGGAGACTCATGCCAACAAGTTGCAACTTTTTTCTGGAAGCCCGTCTCCAAAGAACTCTAAAGTTAAGCGTGCTTGGCAAAGAGAAATTTAGGGATGGGTGACCGATCGGAAAGTACTTTCCGAGTGCGCACGAGTGAGGAGCGGGCCCGGCCTCATGGAGGCGGGACGTTACAGAATGGTATCCGAGCCGACTCTCACTCTCACGGTTTCACGGGCGCGTGTGTCGCAGTTGCGCAAGCATGGTGTGCATGGCTGGTGTGGACCCTGAGTGGTCACGTGGTCACATAGTAGGGCACATGTGCTAGCACTAGATGCATGGATGTGGCCAAGAGGGGACATTCCTGGCTTGGGGTTGATCGACGAGGACGTCGATCTCTTAAGGGGGTGAGGATGTAACACCCGGCCTAGGGCTTAATAAGATTAATAGGAGACTCATACCAACAAGTTGCAACTTCTTTTCCAGAATCGCATCTCTAAAGAACTCTAAAGTTAAGCGTGCTTGGCCTAGAGAAATTTAGGGATGGGTGACCGACCGGGAAGTACTTCCAGAGTGCGCACGAGAGAGGACAAAGTGTGCAGAAAAGACTAGTGTTGGTTTGTGGAGACTGACTATTTCCTAGAAAAGCTCCTAGATGTAAGCGGGCCCGACCTCGTGGAGGCGAGATGTTACTATATATATATGCACATAAATATATAGAAGTTGTACTCCAATGTTAATACTCTAAACCTATTACAAGTTGTACTTCATCATCCAAAGATCTACAAAGCATACAAATGATCATCATTGTTTGGAATCATCTTCTCGTTAGGATTATAGTGGAACTCGCCACTTGGATTTATGACATGTTCCCGAAGAAATCCTGCTATTGCCTCTTGTATTGCTTGGAGTTGTTCATGTTGCATGTGTTTTTGCTTCAACCATTTTGTCTTCAATTTGAATGAAAAGAAGGAATTAGTTATATCAAGATTATCAATAGTAATTCAAGAGAAAATTAATAGATATGTGTTACATACTCTGAGGTATTCTTCAGGAATTCTATTTGTTACTGCCATAATATACTCGCAAACGTAGTGTTGGTGCAAAAGTGGATCTGCAAACACAAAGGGCTAATACCCGATTCAATGTTAAGGCGTGCCAGCCGATTTGACCTTACAACCGACAAAGGTGGCAACTCGAATACTTTGGTCTCGACAACAGCGATGCGCCCGGATGTCATGGCCAAGAGGTATTCATGCGGAACTCGAGAACTCGTCGAGTATAACTCGATAAATTCTTAAGAACTCGTATGTAAAAGAAAATATGCGAGTTGACAAAGTCTTCAAATAAGTAGATGCGAAAGTAGTTGTAAAAGTTGTGCATTTGATATTGATTGGATTTTTTCTTACATCGCTATTAGGCCTATATTTATACTCTGTCCGAAAGAGTTACGACCAGATACGACTAGGATTCTAATTCCAAATTAAACAAAACTCGTACATAAAATAAACTCTAACAATTATGGAAAATAACAATTTATCTATCCTAGGTGATCGGCACACCACCATTGTCCTCCTGATGACTCCCATATCTTCCTTCACCATTATCGGCATATCATCCTCCATCGGCATTGGTAATCGTCAACATCAGCCATCGGCACCGATCAACCACTCTTCCTGGACTCAACCATATCTCCTTCCTGCTGCCTTTTTATCGGTATCATAGGCCATCGGCAACTTCCTTATCGGCTAGTCATTACTTCTCTATCTGCCGATCTAAGCTTCATTAACTCTATTGATTCGTGTCAAAATATGGTGTCAACACATGCCCCCCAATTTCGGAGTATAAATCATTAATGCTCCAAAATTCTCTCCTTAGTAATGATGCCTTTTCACAATTATTTCCTTCTGACAGCAATTAATTACCAAATCCAAACAACCTTAACCCGGATCTCCAGCATACACCTCAAATATCTCAACCACCCGAACCAAATCTCCTAAACACAAGTTCCTCGGCAACTGTTCTGTTAGAGTTGGCTGCCGATGAGCCGACCAAGAGATGTTGCACAGTGAAATATCTCCTATCAAGATTACTTACCATCAAATCACCTGCACAATCCCTTGATTATCGTGCGAACAGTTACCATATTCACCTGAACATTCTCGAATTTCGCGGATGCGACAAAGAGATAAGTTAGAAATACCCTTGCTTTCTTTAACCTATAAATACTCCCTTCCTTAGCACTCTTTCCTGACCTTGCCATCCTCCATTCCTAGATTCATCCTCTGTCGGCAGCTCTGACAAAAAACTCACGAGCCCGTGCAACAAGAACTCTCCCAAGAACCTTCAAGTCTTTGACTCCTTCTTCGGGAAGAAATGGCCGTCAACTTCATCGTGCCTGAGGTTAATTCGTCCTATACCTTTACTACAATACTTTACCCTTTTGCAAGTCTACTTACTTAGCTTTTTCTTCTTCTTTTCTTTTCTTTCTATTCCTTCAATCTTCAAACTTTAGGAGTTGAGCGAGAAAATTGTCATTCCTACCGAACAACCCCGGTTCCAATGCCTCGGTCCGCTGGGTGACCCAGATCCCACCGATCTGATTAATGCATAAACCAATAGGACTCCTTTTAGGGCCAAAAACTACTCTTTAGATCTCTGGAAGGACACCTTCTGATCCTGGCCAAACCCCACCAATGGATGGAAGGACTGGTTTTTGAGGGTTAGCAAAACAAATGAAGTATATTGGGGTGAACGCAAAATAGACCAGTGCATCAGGCTATCCATTGCAGATATGGAAAGAAATGAATCAATGCTGATAGCTGCTTCATACTTGTGGTCAGACACGTTCAACGCCTTTATTTTCGGCCATGGCCCAGCTTCTCCCACGCTTGCCGATGTAGTCATGCTCACCGCCTTGGATATTGCAACTGCCGATGATGGCCACCTATTCGGCCACAAAGCCGAACACAAAGTAGAGACCCGCAACATCGGCGGTTGGTCAGGGTACATTCAGAAGTATCAAAGAACAGGAGCCGTTGGTCAGCGAGAACATGTCACTTTTCTGAATATGTGGTTAGACAAATTTATCTTATGTGGCCGATCGGTAGGACCAACCTCCGTCTACTTATCGGTAGCAGAAAGATTAGCCGATGGTGGCCGATTCCCTCTTGGCTGCTACTTGCTAGGCTGCATCTATCATCTCCTCCATCAAGTAACCGAGAAACTCCTACTAGGTGAACCTATCGGCAATCTAGGAGGCTCTTGGTGGTTCATCAACATGTGGCTCAATGTTCATATGCACAAACGCCTTTAGATTGATTTCTTTGCACACCAATTGCCTAGAGATATCGCCGAAGATTATGAACTGGCAGATGATGAATTGGCAACTCGCTCACCCGTCAATTATGTTGAAGCTGTTATAGTTCTCCCTGGCACCGCCTCCAACGAAAACCAGGTCGGTCGATTCTTCCAAACCAGGTCAGTGAGCATGGGATGCCTTATGAAGATCCAGAAACTAGGTTTCCACTCACCTTCCACCCTTTTGACACTGCTCTCAACAAGGATATTGATTTGATGATGGCAATCATCACTCCGAGAGCAATTCCAGTGAATAGCTTTGGCAGCGGGAAGAACATCAACACCACCTATGAGTTTTACAACCCATCGGCACTCGCTCGCCAACTGGCTTTTGGTCAACTGCCGATCAGACTTTGTTATGCCGATGTGGTAAAACCAAGAGAAACAATAGCCAGCGGACTTGAGTGGATTAGGATAGCTCAACTCCAGCTAGATGCCAATACGACAGACATCGATCTATCGGCCTGGGTTCCAGCTCTCTTCATTACTCAGTTGTATAAACATTGGTGGGAAGAATGGAAGGAGCATCTGTTCAGGGTATCGGCTCATACATACCGCGGCATGATTGACTCCGAATACAAAGTCCCCGATAACATTGTAAGTCCTTTACCGATACCTCAGTTCCTTTGTTATCTTTAACCTTATCGGCAACTTATTTATTCTCATTTCAACAGGTCGATGTCTCAGCGTTGACAATTAGTAGATTGGGAGACCGATCGAACTTCTTCAATCAGGCCCCATTTCTTTGATCGGCCACAATGCGCCAAGTCTAGCAGCTGTGATGCACCGCAACGTACGCTTCAAAAAGACGACCACCAAACGGTCGAAAGCATCTCCATTGGTCGCTGCTGCCACTCTGGCACAAGCTTTTAAGGTAACTCTTAATTGTCTTTGTTTATACCGACTTCATCCCATACTCACATTATTTTTCAGGGTACATCGGCTGCAACATGAACTTTATCGGTAACTTTTATTCTTTAGCAAAACTCCATTAGTACCCTTTTAATATTTTAACGCATGAAATTTTGGTTGTTGTAACAGTAGACTGGCAAATCGGCAAAGACCAAGAGCGCCCAAACATCAGGTGCCGATGCCCCCCAGCCCAGTCAAGCTCCAGCCAAGAGAAAGGGTCCGAAAAGCACCAAGACCCAACCAAAGCGTCAGAAGACAACACCATCCTCTCCACCTCGTCCAGTATCCCCGATCCACATAGCATCCTGTCCTCCTCAATCGGAGGCCCAGACACAAGAAGTACATTCTCCCCCACGATCAGTACCCCAGCCGTAAGATGCACCTGCCGATGTATCTGAACAGATTGCCGATCCGGTTGATCTGGGCACATCATCGGTCGTCCCTCGAGAGCAGACAATCAGCATACCTCCTCAAGGTAAAGTACCGATCATAGAATTGTTACCAATGAATTTATTTATAAGCTATAATCATCCCTGTAACTTTTCAGCTGAAGTCATTCCATCGGCAACCCCAACTGATCAAACTATAGTACCAGCTGCATCTCCACGTCAAAGATAGGAAATCACCCTGAAGCAAGTAAGTTATCCAATTTTCCAGACTTTGCACTATCAACACTTAATCTTGAGTAACTTATCTTCTTCCTTTTCTAGGAGCAAGACTCCCTAGATAACCTATTCTCCTTTGCTATCGACATCTCTGATGATGAAGGCGAAGAAGCAAGCTCCTCTCAGGCAGTTGGAATCACATCGGCAGAGATTAAAGCCAAATTGGAAGACTTATTAGCTCTGTTGCACTAAGACATGGCCCAGCTAGTGGACGATTCCGATCCGGCCAAAGTCATATTCAAGACCCTCCGTGGTCAAATTCCAGCCGATGTGGAAGAAATCCTTTTCCAAGCTGCCCACCTAGAAAGTCGCCAACTCTAGTATCAGAAGGCTACCCAGCGCCTTGCCGATAGAGCCGCCCACGCTCGGCTCAAAGAGGAAATGCTACAAGTAAAGCATGTTGCCAATGAGAAGCACAAGAACATTGGCGTCCTGCAATCCTCGGGCGTTGAGTTGAAGCAGAAGATCTCCACTCTATCGGCAAAAAGAGAAGCACTGCTACCTGAACTTAAGCAAGTGGAGGAGGCCCTGGCCCAAGCTCAGCAGGAAGAAAGCCAGATGCCTGACGCACTCAAGACTCTTCAACAAGAAAGAGATGCCCAAGCCCGCAAAGCGTTGCACATGAAGAAGAAGCTGAAGCCGATGGAAGGTTCTGTCGATGAAGACGTCCGGGAGATGGAAGAGGCCAACCAGATTCGTCTACGCGCCATATCGGCCATCCAAACTCTGTTGAACCAGTGAACTCTTCATTGGTTGCTTGCTTAACTTCTTTTCTTAAAACTCTAATTATTTGTTCTAGCCGATAGGACTGTTATCGGCACTTAAACTCTATGCATGGCCCCAGACACACTTAACATTTTGTCCAGCCGATAGGATTGCTATCGGCATCTAAACTTTCATTCATCAATCGAGATACTTGGGTAATACTTCTTTAAATATTTTCCATTTAAAGCTCTAAGGAATTCAACTACTTTGAGAGTTTCTAAAATATAAGCATTGCTAGGAGCAGATCGATTTATCCGATAAGGACCCTCCCAATTAGGAGACCATTTTCCAAACTTTGAGCTCTTAGTCCCAATCGGTAGAATCAGCTTCCACACCAAATCTCCATCGGGAAATTCCTTGGCCTTTACTCTCTCATGATATCATTTAGCAACTTTCTTTTTATTTTCTTCTATGCTAATTAAACCTCTCAACCGATGCCCTGCTAAATCATCCAACTCATCTTTCGTCAAAGTGGCATAGTCATCGGCAGTTAGTTGATCCTGAGAGAACACCCGTCTGGAACCAGTTTAAATTTCCCATGGTAATACTGCATCATGTCTATGCACCAATTGATAGGGTGATACTTTAGTTGAACCATGACACGTCATCCGATATGACCATAAAGCTTCATTTAACAATGTATGCCATCTCCTAGGATTTACTTCAATTTTCCGCTTAATGAGCTTAATAATCCCATTCTTAGAAGCTTCAGCCTGCCTATTAGCTTGAGCATAGTAAGGAGAAGAATTCAACACCTTAATCCCCATACCGATTGCAAACTCATCAAACTCTCATGATGTAAACATAGTACCTTGATCGGTAGTAATTGTTTGGGGAATACCAAATCGGTAAACAATATGCTCCTTTACAAAATCAATCATATTAGCCGATGTTACTTTCTTCAAGGGAATAGCCTCAACCCACTTGGTGAAATAATTAGTGGCAACTAAGAGAAACTTATGCCCCTTGCTTGATGGTGGATAAATCTGGCTGATGAGATCAATAGCCCATCCTCAGAACGACCAAGGCTTAATAATAGGATTCATAGCCGATGTAGGTGCCCTTTGAATATTGCCAAACTTCTGACATCCTTGACACCTTTTGAAATACTTGAAGCAATCCTCAAGTATAGTCGGCCAATAATATCCGTTTCTTCTAATCATCCACTTCATCTTAAAAGTCGATTGATGTGCTCCACATACTCCTTCATGAATCTCACCCACCAAGATTTTAGATTCATCCTCACCCAAACATTTGAGAAGAACTCCATCTATTGTACGATAATATAATTCTTCTTCAAGGAGTATGTTGAGCCAATCGGTTAGCTTCTTCGTTATGCAACCAATAATTTTGAGCCAATCATTATGCAACCTCTCAACTTTTCTGGATAGATCTTTCAAATAACCAATAATTTCTTTTCTCCAATCATCGGCACTGTCTGCTGTTGACGGTTCTTAAGTATCAATTTTAATTATGAAATAAACAAGGAAAAGGACTAATATACAAACAACACCTAGAATTAGGGTTTGATATGACAGAATTCCACGAGTTTTGTTGTTTATCTATTTCTGTAGGGGGTTATCAGGAAATATGGAAGAAAGGCCCACACGTCAGGTTTACATACAGATATTAACATGCACCGCAATTATTCAACATCTAGAAGACTCCAGAAGCCACGGGAACGAACGGGAGGCCGATCGGGCACGGGGGCAGGGCGCCCGCCCTCCCCTCTTTGGCGCCCACCCACCTCTGGTGGCCAATCAGGGTGAATCACGGGGATTATGCTCCACTGCCTTTGAGGATCAAGGAGAACCATTCAATCAATGTCGGTTTGATCTGACGGCCCAGACTCATTTGAAAAGGCTATATAAGCAAGGCCCCTAGCCCCTGGAGAGAAGGAGAATCCCATTATTCGTTAGCATAATTTCCAGAGAGGATTCAGAGAGAGAGGTTCCTTCGGGTTCCCACCTCTTGGGGCTTAGCATCCAATGTGAGAGTAGAATTAGTTCTACTAGATTGAGAGAGATAGAGTTTAGGTGTAGATCGGAGGAAGTCTGGCCTGTTGGTCTCTACTCCGAGGTTGTACGTGCGTGATCAAGTCTCCTAACCCGAGGCTTGCTCCTAGGATTCTTCAGTATTTTGACTTCTAAATTCTAGTAAGTTCTTTGTATTATTGTTCTTTGGTTTATGAGTTTACTTTGATCTCTTCGCGTAGAGTTTAGAGTAATCATCTCTAGCATAAACGTGGTGTTTGGGCTGGGATACTCATAGATATCCCCTGTCTAGCTGGACCGTCGTAGTAGCGAGGAACGTGACATTTCTGAGTTACCTTTGTAGCCCATATCCCGTTAGCAAGATCGATAGGGTTTATATGTGCGGGTCAAACATCCTCTGTGGTGTCTAGATTTCGTAAGCCTCCCCAACAGAATAGTAGATCATCCTTACCAAGGTTAGAATGAGAGTGCGATTGTAGTCTTCTCTATACATCACTCACATTGAGTCATATTGTTTGTAGCCTAAAGGTTAGTAGTAATAGACCTGGTTAGTCAGATGCACGCTTTCTCCTAGTGGTAAAAATATAAATATGATACTCTGGATAACATCCCGGGTAAAGTGCTCATCGATATCCATGCGCTTGTGGATTAATTCCTGATTGCGTTACCAAATATCAACAAGCATTTCTGGCACCGTTGCCCGGGAGAAAGACGGTTTGCTGAGAAAACCTTGAGTCTTACTACTAGCTTGTATTCATACTTTTATCTTTTCTTATCTTTTTATATTCTTAGTTTTCTTTACTCTTACCTTATGGAAAACCAAGATTCTAAATCGATCTATCAATTTGCAACACCTTTAGAAACTGACCTTTTACTATGGGAGTCATCACAGCCTATCCAAACATCCCAGTATAGGTTAAGTTCCAGGTTGGTTGCCATGATTCAAAACCTATCCTTTTTAGGAAAGGAAGACGAAAACCCTTACCTTCATATTAGAGATTTTGAGCAAACATGTGATTGACTTCGCATTGAAGGCATTTCTGATAAAACTTTACGTTGAAAGCTTTTTCCTTTTTCTTTAAGGGGAGAAGCTAGACAATGGTACAGACAGAAGGTAAGTCAACAATGAGGTGAATGGGGAGTCTTAAGAGCCAATTTTTGTCTAGATTTTTATTCCCTCGACCGTATCGGCGACCTTAGACTCGAAGTCCTATCTTTTAAACAAAAAGATAATGAAACTTTGGGAAAATCCTAGAAACGTTTTTCTGATCTTTTAGAATCTGGTCCAAACCTTAATCTTGAAGACCCTGTTCTTTTATTTCACTTTTTTTGAGGTCTTCAGAAAGATCATAAACAAACGCTACATACAATGTCTACAGGTTCTTTCTTTCGCATCCCTACTCATGAAGCTAGGGCAATCCTATATAGAATCCTAGAAGTTGAGATGGATAATACCCTTCATGATGGAACCTACGAAGCCGAAGTAGACACTCTGCCAAATTCTCCATCTACTTTAGCTATCCCAAGTTCTGAGCCACAAAAGGAAGAAATTCCACTACCTGATTCCATGCTGGATATAGCATCTGATCTTTTTGCCGATTTTGGAAACATTTCAAACTATCATTCTATAGACAGTCCCCAAAACGGCCATTTTAGCATTTGTTTGCCAAGTGAACATCAATTGAGATAGCTTATCTCAGTCATGAGTAGTGAATGGTTGGAGGAGTCAGAGCTTTCCTCTGATGTGATCCGTTTGGACACACCTCCTATAACTATACGTTGTGCTTATGATTCTGATCAATTTGATGCTCTCTATTATCCTATTGTGGGGATCAACATTATGTCTGAATCTTTTGCACTTAAATTATTTAAAAATTTGGTCTTAACCCCCACAACAAAGGTCATAAAGGAATCTTCGGGACGATTAGTCCCCAGTCTTGGAATTATTAATGCCCTACCCTTATTGGTAGAAGGCTCCATGGTTCATTTGAACTTTTATATCTTTGATACATGGGACTTTGACCTGTTGATAGGACAACCTTTTAGAAGACTCCTTTATGAAGGTCCTACTAGAAAGCTACACATTTCTTTTGGAAAAGCTTTTAAATTTCCAATAATGATTTCTCACTCCTTAAATAATAAGACCGAGTCATATCTTTTGCTCGATCTTATGGAGGAGGTAAAGGCTGCATCTCTAGAGCTTTTAGATGAACCAGACTTAGAAGAAGAAGCTCCTTTCTTCATAGAAGAAGAAGCTGAACCTTCTGAACCTGAACCCATAGACGAGTTTGCAGAAACACCTAGACCTCCAATAGAGCTTAAAACTTTACCACCTGGTCTTACCTATTCTTTCCTAAACAATAATCTAGAGTTTCCTGTGATCATTAGTGATAATCTTACTCAGGAGCAAACTCTGCGGTTGATGACCATTCTTGAGAAACATCACTCAGTTTTCGGCTACTCACTCCAAGATCTTATAGGAATCAGTCCTATGATTTATACTCATCGTATTCCGATAGATCCTTCCATTTCACCTTCTCGAGAGCCCCAACGTAGACTTAACAACGCGATGAGAGAGGTAGTTAAAAAGGAAGTTACAAAGTTGCTACATGCAGGGATTATATATCCTGTGCCGCACAGTGAGTGGGTGAGCCCAATTCAAGTTGTGCCTAAAAAGGGAGGCATGACTGTCGTTACGAATGAAAAGAACGAGCTAATTCCGCAATGCACTGTCACAGGGTGGCGGATGTGTATAGACTACAGAAAACTGAACAAAGCCACGAAAAAGGATCATTTTCCTTTACCTTTCATAGATGAGATGCTAGAGCGATTAGCAAACCCTTTTTTGTCTTTGCCATTGATAAATTTAGATCCTACTTAGTTGGAGCTAAAATAATTGTTTACACTCATCATGCTGCACTAAAATATCTGCTCACTAAAAAAGATGCTAAACCTCACCTGATTAGATGGATCTTATTACTTCAAGAATTTGACTTGGAAATAAAAGACAAAAAGGGAGTAGAAAATTCTGTTGCTGATCACTTGTCTAGAATGTATTTTAAGAATCCACAGGAAACCCCCATCAATGATTCACTGCGGGACGACATGCTCTATAGGATTAACAGGTCTGACCCCTGGTATGCAGATATTGTTAGTTTTATGGTTTCAGGGTATGTACCACCAGGAGCAAACAAGAAGAAGCTTATTCAAGAAAGTCGTTCACATATATGGGATGAGCCATACCTCTTCCGAGTATGCTTTGATGGTTTACTCAGGAGATGTGTGACCATCGAGGAAGGATGGATGATCATCGACAGATGTCATTCACCACCATATGGAGGTCATTATGGAGCATTCCGTACACATTCAAAGTTCTGGCAGTGTGGATTCTACTGGCCTACAATGTATGAAGACACGAAGCAATATATCAGAAGATGTGGGCCATGTCAAAGGCACGGAAACATAAACACAAGAGATGCCATGCCACTCACCAACAACCTTCAGATTGAGCTCTTTGGTGTCTGTGGAATAGACTACATGGGTCCATTTCCCCTATCAAAGATGTGTGAGTTCATCTTGGTGGTAGTTGACTACGTCTCCAAGTGGGTAGAGGCACTACCTTGCAAACACGCCGACAACATCAGTTCAAAGAGGATGTTTAAAGAAATTATATTTCCAAGATTTGGAGTCCCGAGAATAGTGATAAGTGATGGAGGAGCACACTTCATCGACAAACGCTTCAAGCACTATCTATCAAAACATGGAAACCGTCACAACGTCGCTACCCCCTACCATCCTTAGACAAGTGGCCAAGCAGAGACTTCCACCAAGCAAATCAAGAATATTCTTCAGAAAACAGTCAATGAGATGGGAACGGCATGGAAGGACAAGTTACCCAATGCACTCTGGGCATAACGGACAGCATACAAGACCCCAATTGGAATGTCCCCATACCAATTGGTGTACGGGAAGACTTGCCACCTACCTGTTGAACTAGAATTCAAAGCACACTGGGCCATAAGGAGATGGAATATGGACCTAGATGTCGCTGGAGATCATAGAAGAATGCAACTATCAGAATTAGAAGAATGGCGAGAGAAAGCATACCACAACTCGAAGATCTACAAAGAAAGAGTCAAAAGGTGGCATGACAAGAGGATCAAGAAGGAGTTCGCACCCGGAGATAGGGTATTACTTTTTAATTCCAGGGTGAAGCTTTTTGGGTATGGTAAACTCCGGAGTAAATGGGAAGGACCATTCAAGGTAATCAATTCATTGTCCCACAGAGCTATCACACTTCAAAATGACGAAGGTACGTTCTTCAAGGTAAATGGTCAACGTCTTAAATTATTTTTTGAGCCTAATAAAGAATTAGAAGAAATAGACCTAATTCATTTTTACCTTCCCATGGAAAATTAGAGCCCGACCTTTTTAATCTGACGTTTTTGGACCATGTATATATTTTTCGAATAAATTTTGCATCTAGAAGCATGCTCAAGGAGGCGGGCCCACAGAGGAGCCAGGCACAGGGCGGGCGCCCTGATGATGAGGGCGGGCACCCAGCCCCTGTCCTCTCTCAGTCCTGATTTCCTCCATCGCAATAAACCCATTTATGGTAAACTAAATAATCATGCGGATGGAATGTTTTCGCACGCATGGCGGCGAGAGTAGCCCAAGCAAACCCTAGAGACACTTTTTGACCCCTATATAAACAGACCCCTGACCAATTCATTTAAGCCTTCTCTCCTACTTCAATTAGAGCTTGCTTAGTTCCTCGCTGCTCCAATGGCCGACGAGTTCCACGATGATTGGGAGGTCGTCCCCTTCGACCTCAACAAGAAGCACAAGGAAGACCCCGACGCCTACGCTCTCGTCCCGGCCAACACAGAGCGACAACTAGCAGCCATGCCATCATGCTAGCGCAGCTCCACCCAATCCTACCATGCTCAACCAGTTCTCACCGCACCACCGCAGCCCCTACTTCTCAAGGGACCGTCAGCCAAGAAAGAGGCCACCGTCAAGGTACCAGCCGACACGAGGATCCTGCCACCCAGACCCAATGAGAGGGTCGTCGGAGTCAAGACCAACTGGAGCAGCGAGATCAGCAGCATCCGCTACACCACAGAGGAGGAGAGGCCTTACTTTGAGGGGGTTAGAGTAGCCAAAGTCCGTTTCATCCCTCCAAAAGCAGCCCTGAAGCACGCCGTCAACGCTCTTGAGACACCTCCTAAGCATCGCAAGACTATAGCAGATATAGATCAGGACGTTCGTAGGCTAGACAAGGTCATCTTAGAGCTCTAGTCCTCAGTTAACTCTATCAATAGGCAGCTCTCCAACCAGAACACCGTTATATTAGGCCTTAAGCATGATCTTGCTAGTGCCAATAAGAATATTAGAGAGTTAAAGCGCCACTAAGTTATCTAGATTAGATCTTGAGGCAGTATATCTTAGTTATTCATCTTTAGATTCAGCTTAAATCTATTATTAGCTTCAGTTCGTTATTAGTCAGTTGTAATAAATGCCTCAAGATTAATAAAGATTATTATTATTATTATTATTATTATTATTATTATTATTATTATTATTATTATTATTATTATTATTATTATTATTATTATTATTATTATTATTATTATTATTATTATTATTATTATTATTATGTCTTGTGTGTCTCTACTTTATTTTTATGCAAGAAAGCAGAAAACAAGTTTGCGGGAGATCCCTCGACATGCTAAAAACACTTCGACTACACCACTCCACGATTCAGGTACATACTCTGCACATGTTATACATACACATGGTTCATGCAGAATATTGTCTCCGACATGATAGATTAACAAGATCAAAATGTTTCTAATCATGATTAATCTCACTCTGTGATATTTCCTGAAAACCTGCAATTATTGAAAAATCATTTTAAAACCCTGTGTTACTTAAGTCACCGTGGAATGTGAGATGGTAGAGCATGAGTATCTTATTCTTGATATCGTTGTTGCTTGGAGAATTTATTTCAAAAATCTTTAAAAAAATTCTAGGTACCATCCTCAGTGTTTGATATGCCTACTAAACTTGAAAATATTAACTATGATAATTATAAAAGCTTTCTGCTCTGTATTGAGTTTCCTCAAAACGAGATAGACCCTTGTTGAGAGATTTATCATGCTCCTAAGATCAAGACATTTATTCAGAAAGATTCACTCTTCCGATGTATTATTGCATTAGAGGCTTGGGCTATACAAAAATATGAATATTTCGAGGAAATAAAAAGGAGCAAGTGCTCGACAACCTCACAGAAAAAATGGACAAGTGTCCGGCAATAGAATTAGGGGTACCTCAATATCTACCTGAAATAAGAGAGAGAGAAGAAAATGATAGCCCATGGTCCCTCTAATAAGCAATATGCCAGTAAGAGTTGACAAGTTTTTAATTTCCAAAGTCTTTGATCTAAGAGTATGACATTCCTCTCTTCGGATCCCGTTTTGATCAGGCAATAAATGCAAGGTAAGAATGCTTTAGAATTTCTACAAATTAAAACAGCCTCAGTGTGATATATAAAAGATAAATGAGTAATCTGAGAGAACCTATGAGGATAAAGGTATGCTAAATTTCTTTTCAATAAAAATATACAAAAACTCCAAGTGACACGATTAAGAAGAAAGGACCTCTACTCTTGACCATATATTTCCCTGACTACGGTACACAGTGGATTTTAACAACACCCTGCAGGTATGAGAAGAATGCTTTACAATGTTTTGACTCCAGATATTTTTCTTAACCATCCTTTTCTCGAGGACGAGTAAAAGCCTAAGTATGGGGGTGTTTATTGATGGTTCTTAAGTATCAATTTTAAATATGAAATAAACAAGGAAAAGGACTAATATACAAACAACACCTAGAATTAGGGTTTGATTTGACAGAATTCCACGAGTTTTGTTGTTTATCTATTTCTACAGGGGTTTATCAGGAAATATGGAAGAAAGGCCCACACGTCAGGTTTACATAGAGATATTAATGTGCACCACAATTATTCAACATCTAGAAGACTCCAGAAGCCACAGGAACAAACGGGAGGCCGATCGGGCCCGGGGGCTGGGCGCCCGCCCTTTCCCCTTGGGCGCCCACCCACCTCTGCTGGCCAATCAGGGTGAATCACACGGATTATGCTCCATCGCCTTTGAGGATCAAGAAGAACCGTTCAATCTATGTCGGTTTGATCCGACAACCCACATTCATTTGAAAAGGCTATATAAGCAACGCCCCTGGCCCCGGGTGAGAAGGAGAATCCCATTATTCACTAGCATATTTTCCAGATAGGATTCAGAGAGAGAGGTTCCTTAGGGTTCCCACCTAATAGGGCTTAGCATCCAATGTGAGAGTAGAATTAGTTCAACTAGATTGAGAGAGATAGAGTGGAGGTGTAGATTGGAGGAAGTCCGGCCTGTCGGTGTCTACTTCGAGGTTGTACCTGCGGGATCAAGTCTCCTAATCCGAGGCTTGCTCCTAGGATTCTTCACTATTTCGACTTCTAAATTCTAGTAAGTTCTTTGTTTTATTGTTCTTTGGTTTATGAGTTTACTTTGATCTCTTCGCGTAGAGTTTAGAGTAATCATCTCTAGCGTAAAAACAGTACATCATCCATACCAAGGTTAGAACGAGAGTGCAGTTGTAGTCTTCTCTATACATCACTCACATCGAGTCATATTGTTTGTAGCCTAAAGGTTAGTAGTAATACACCTGGTTAGTCAGATGCATGCTTTCTCCTAGTGATAAAAATATAAATATGATACTCTAGATAACATCCCGGGTGAAGTGCTCACCGATATCCGTGCGCTTGCAGATTAATTCCTCATTGCGTTACCAAATATCAACATCTGCCGATAAGATTAGCAAGATAGGTTGATACCCTTAGGCATGTTGAGCCAATCGGTTAGCTTCTTCGTTATGCAACCGATGGATGTGTTCTAACCGAAAACCCTGAATTCCTTCAACAATTGTACACATCTTTCGTAATATGCTATCAAAACTTCACTTCGGCATTCATAATTCCCAACCAATTGATTTATAACGAGCATAGAATCACCAAAAATCTCAACAGCATCAGCATGAACCTCTTTTAATAATTCTAACCCTTTGATTAAGGCTTGGTACTCAGCTTGATTGTTTGTTGACGTATCAATAATCAGTAAAGAAAACTCATACTTCTTCCCTCGAGGAGAAATCAACACTATACCGATACCTGCCCCCGATCACATGTGGATCCATCAAAGAAAAGCGTCCAAGGAACAATTTCCAAAGCATCCACTACACCACAATGCTGAGTCACAAAATCGGCCATAATCTACCCTTTAACCGCTTTAGCCGATTCATATCGCAGATCAAATTCCGACAATGCTAATATCCACTTGCCGATTCTACCACTCATAATCTTTGCACACAACAGTGCATTCGGCCAATAGTAAGTAATGTCTCAGTTTGACACAAGAAAAGTATAAACATAAGCATAATTTTTCAATTGTCGAATACCTTGTCTCAGCATCCACCAATCTTCTACTTAGATAAAAAATTACACGCTCCTTTTCCTCAAATTCTTGAATGAGAGCTGAACCGATGACCATATCATTGATAGACAAATATAATCTGAAGGGCTTCCCTTGTTGAGGCGTAATCAAGACTCGAGGATTTCTCAAATAATTCTTGATTTCATCCAAGGCTAACTGTTGCTCCTTTCCCCATACAAACTCTTGATCAGCTTTTGACTTAAGCAAAGTGCTGAAAGCACGAATCTTACCCAACAAATTAGATATAAATCGTCTGATAAAATTAATCTTGCCGATCAATGATTGAAGTTCAGTTTTATTGGTGGGAGCAACTATTTTGTTAATGGCATCAATAGATCTCCAACTAATTTCAATTCCTCTTTGATGTAGCATAAAACCAAGAAACTGTCCTGCCGATACACCAAATGCACATTTATTAGGATTCATTTTTAAACCATGCTTTCTTGTGCATTCCAACACTTTTCGCAGATCGGTCAGATGCTTTATGAAATCCCCAGACTTAATCACCACATTATCAATATAGATTTCTACCAACTTGTTGATGAACTCGTGGAAGATAAAATTCATGGCCCTCCGTTAAGTAGCACCAGCATTTTTGAAACCAAAATTCATAACTATCCATTCAAATAATCCAACATGACCAGGTTATCTAAATGCAGTCTTGGGAACATCTTCTTCGGCCATGAATATTTGATTGTATCATGCATTGCCATCCATGAAACTGATAATTCGATGTCCGGCTGCAGCATCAACCAACAAATCGGCAACTGGCATTGGACAACCATCCATCAGCGTGGCTTTGCTAAGATTTCTAAAGTCAATGCAAACACGAAGCTTCCCATTCTTTCTATAAATAGGGACAACATTAGAAATCCATTCGGTATACCGACACTACCGAATAAACTTCGCTTCAAGAAGTTTGGTTATTTCGGCCTTAATATCAGGAAGAATATTAGGATTACATCGGCGTGCTGGTTGCTGATGCGGCTGAAATCTAGACTTAATAGGCAACCGATGTTCAACAATTGATTGGACTAAACCAGGCATCTCAGTGTAATCCCAAGCAAAGCAATCTTTATATTCCTTTAGCAAATTGGTCAATTGCTGCTTACATTCAGAATCTAAATTAGCACTAATAAAAGTAGGTCTTGGTCTATGACCATTACCTATATCTACTTCTACTAGATCATCATCCGATGTAAACCCCTTTCCTAACTTTCCATAATCGGTGAACCTATCCATTAAAGCTCTTCATCAGACCCGACTGCTTGGATCGGTGGAATTTCATAATCGGCAACCTTGAGAAAATCTTTCTCCCAAACATCCGCTAAATGGCATCTGGTCCTCTCATAAGTATCTAATTCTGCCGATGCAATGACATATGAAGAATCTCCCGGGACAATCTCAATTTTATCACCTACCCACTGAACAAGGCACTTGTGCATTGTAGAAGGAATACATCAATTGGCATGAAACCAATCTCGTCCCAACAATAAATTATATGCACCTTTTCCACTCATGGCAAAGAAAGTTGTCGACAAAGTCTTACTGCCGATGGTCAATTCAACGCATATAGCCCCCTTAACTGGAGATACATTCCCTTCAAAGTCCTTCAACATCATATCGGTCTTGGTCAATTCTTGATCGCCTTTGCCAAGTTTCTCATATACTGCATATGGCGTAATGTTAATTGCAGCCCCTCCATCAATGAGTATCTTAGAAATCGGCTGCCCATCAACCCTGCCTTTGACAAACAGAGCCTTCAAATGTTGTCTTTCATCATCAGAAGGCTTCTCAAAAATAGCTGTCATTGGGTCAAGTGTCAATTGAGCTATCTAATCAGGGAAATCTATCTCCTCACCATCACTGAAAGGTGCAAGAAACTCCATTGGCAACATAAACAACATGTTAACATCTGTCGATGGCCTTTTTCCCCTGGAATCTGATTGCTACCGATTTTTAGACTTAGAAGAAGTTTCTTCCCTGTTCAACTATGCCTTCCTCGCTGCATCCTCCTTTTCTACGTCCTGGTTAGTCCTTCTGGACACCACTGGGGAAGCTACGTCTTCCACGCTGGTTGATAGCGTACCTCCCTTGATTCCACCCAATGAGTATTACCATCCCTATAGAAAATAAATTCATCGGGCACTCGTGCATTTGCCATTTCTTCAAGCTCTTCTTGGTTCCTTAGAAAATAACCAACATGTTAACCAAGCCTGACATGCACACTAAGTCTGCCCCCAAGCCAATCATGAACTGACATTCTCCCCCTCATCGGCTCATTAAAGCGTCGATCATTGTTCTGGAATCGTCGATACGGCCGATCATACCGATTACAGCCATTGCATTTAGGGCAGTCTCTGACAGTTGGTAACTTAATATTTTGTTCCCAACAGTGAATAAAGAAAGGGCAATTCCAGTGACCTTTGTGCCGATTCCACTCTTGTCGCCGTCTTTCTTCTTCTCGGCGTCGATCTTCTTGCTGACGGCGATACCGATCTTCCCGTTGCTGCCTTGTTTCCGATGCCACCTATGGGTGATAACAATACCAGATCAAGGAGGTCTCCTAGAGCTGCTTCCTTCCTGGATCAAGCCTTTGCCCTTGGCGTCATCGGTAGTTATCTGGTGTCGAGGATCCACCGATGCGTTTTCCTCAGCTGCTTCTGATGTTAATATTTTAGTCTTGCCTTTGGCATCCAGCATGTTTGTAGGGAAAGGATGTTGATCAATCTTCATCGGCTTCTGAGCTTTGGAATTATCAAATTTAATCCTCCCAGATTCTATAGCCGATTGCAATTGTTGCCTGAACACCTTGCACTCATTTGTACTGTGAGATGTTGCATTATGCCACTTGCAATACTTGATCTTCTTCAACTCTTCTACCGATGGGATCACATGATTGGGTGACAATTTAATCTATCCTTCTTGAAGCAAGAAATCAAATATCCTATCGGCCTTGGTGATATCAAAGGCAAACTTTTCTGGCTCCTTTTCACCAAAGGGACAGGACATCGGCTTTTTGTTTTTCACCCATTCTGCCAAGCCAATGACTGGCTCTGTAACACTCCTAGTGTTAGCTTGCATGTTAACCCTGAGCATTGCATCAACATAAGCATCATCATGCTCATTCATAAGCATTTATCATGATCACATGTCATCTTATGCATACCATGTATGGTTGAATTGCTTGTGTGAAGTGAATTGGGTGACTATAAGGGGTAACTAATGCAAATAAATGTACATTGTCTTCCAAAATACTTCAATCATGTTTGGAATATCATTTGGAACAAAGTTCATGTTGAAGGTTTTGGCCAAAAATGCCCCTAGGTTAGGGTTAACCCTAGAAAGGCTTATTTTGACTCCTAGACCTCTTTTCAAAGATGTTTTATGAAACTGGTGTTAGAGATCTTGCATGTCTTTGGCACCTGAAGAAAAGTTGTAGATAATTTTATAAGCTACAAAAGTTATGTTGATGACTTTTTATGAAAAAGCATGGAACACATTCAAAAATTGCTCACAAGCCAAAAATTAGGGCTGATTTCATACTTAGCCAAATTTGGCTAAGTATTGGATCGTGCAGTTTCGACCAAGGGTTGTTTGGAGCCTTGTAGTTTGAAATCCAGACCCAATTAGACTTTGATCTTGTAACCAAAGTTGTAGAACTCGTGTAGCTCTGTCCAAAGGAACAAGTTTGAGCCAAAACCACCGATTGAGCTGAGAGTAAAACGTTGACGAAGTTCGAGTTTCAGTCACTGTTGGCGGCGACTGAATCACGCGATTCAGTTTCGTCAGAAACCGCCCGCCGCCGCGTGTCCAGCCAGGTGTCGGCCGTACGCCGTCGACGACCCCGCCAGTCAGCTCCCACGGCGTCTCCAAGTCGCCACGCACCGAGTGGACGCCCCAGAAGCGCTCTCCACTCGCTCAGCGCAGCACATTTCGCTCCGCCTTCGTCCACGGCGAGCTCCGCCGCGCTTCGGCGAGCTCCTCTGGCCGTTCCACCGCGTCTCCTGCCAAGCCAGTCCGTCCGGAGCTCCGCCTTGACGTCCCCTACCTCGACGTCCACTCCATTCCCTTAGCCGAGCACCGGTGAGGTCACATTGTCATCTCCGTCGCGAGCTTCACCTCGCCGGAGTTCTCCGAGATCACCGGCAACGTGGCCAGACCTCTCTGGTTCACCTCTGGCCGTGATTCTTCTTTCTATGGCTTCGCCTTGAGCTGCTCTTGCTCGTCCGCAACCTCTACCGCGTCGCCATTGCCTAGATCCGCCGGCGTATCGCCGCGCAGCGCCGCCGCTCCGCCATTCCCGACGGCGAGCACCTTAGGGTCCAGTAGAGCGTGCGCAAAGTAGGTCAATAGAGTCGCCTTGATGAGAGGAACACGTAGGTTCCCTTGGATCCGGCCGAGACCTCACCGTCGTCGAGCTTCACCGGCGACGAGCATCTCCCCGGTCCCCGTCTCGCTGACGCGTGGGTCCCGGATGTCAGCCTCACTGTGTCTCTCTCTGGTTCACTGTTGTGCAGAGCCAAAGCTGTTTTTGTAAAATTCATATCTGGAGTTTTATAGATCCAAATGTGGTGCATCCAATTTTGTTAGGTTCCAGCATAAGTCTAGTTTTTAATAAAAATATGAAACATGCCATGTTTTTGCAGAAATAAATAGATATAAATTAATCTTGGTTTTTTAGTGGGTAATTTTATCTTGAGATCTAGTGATCTGCTGGCCATGCAAACTTAGGGAGTTGTTAATTTTGTTATGAATAGGCTCTGATAAATGTTTCATGATTTTTGGAAGCCTGGTTAAGAAGTTAAAATTAATCCTTGCTTAAATAGGAGAATCTTGTGGTATTTTGGATAATTAAAGTATAACTCCTTTTATGGTGAAACTTGCTGAGTGTTGTACTTATGAGTAGACAAAGCAAGGAAAAATCTGAAATCTGTTGTTTGACACTTTTGGATAGGGTTTTACATTTATGCCTTGCATGCCTTTACTAGCTTGTGATTTTCATACCTCACAATGTGTACATGCAAATGTTCTGAAATTTTTATAGTGATCTTATATTAGCATAAGTAGCTTTCTGTAATTTTCTTAGGATTTTTGGAACACTTGGAGTATATGTTCATTAAATCACCTTGATAATTAAATAAATGGAAAAGGTGATGATAGAAATAGTTTTAGATCTTGCCATGATGTTTTCTGGTGTTCCTTAGATATGTTACATATGTTGGTGCAATTGGTTATTCCCTATGATACATTCTCAATATGTGCAAAATATTATTTTAGCTATTTATGCCTTTCCTAGAGCATTTTTGTACAACTGATAGCAAATGATTAAGAACTACTTGAAGATTATGTTTGCTGGAAAACTTGTCTATAACAAACTTGTAGCTAACTTACCAGTCTACTTCGTGTCCAAATTTCATGGCAATTGGTTGAGTAGTTTAAAAGTTATGCATAATTCAAGTAGCTGCTACGAAGTGCTTGCTCTCTGGAATTTCCAGAGCAGCCAGCCAACTTTGTATGTTTTAGCATATTTCGGTTGGGAATCATGCTGGGATGTCTAAAATTAAATTGTAGACAATTTGTTAAGCTTTCCAGAAAGTGCTTACTTGCTTAATTTGGTTAAGTGATACTCGAGTTATAGCTGAAACTTGTGACTGGTTGGTTTGTCTACTAAACAAGTGACTGGGTAAGAGTAGCTAGGACTTGTTTAACTTGTCTATTTAGTCTCTCTACCAGAAAAGAAGTATGCATTTACTTGTTATTCCATGACTCACTTATTCTTATAAGTTTATGCTCATGTTATACCTTGTTTATGTCCCTTTGGCTCATCATCATGACATCATACATCATATGTGCATCCCCCATATTCATCTCCTTGTCATGCATCCATAGGTGTACCCAAAGGAGTGACGGTGCTGGAGTTCGAGCTGCCGGAGCCGGAAGGACAGCAAGGGGAGCCACCTCAAGGAGCTGAGGAGGAGGAGGATTTGCCAGAGTGCCCTGACCATCGTCCCTCTACCTACGTTGAAGGCAAGCCCCGGAGCATTATAAGTCTCCTACTATTTTATTATCATAATCAGCTACCAAATAACTATGGTTATATATTGTTGCATTAAGTGGTAGGCGTTGATATGACACCCTTGCTGCATAATGACTACCTTGTCCACCTTAAACATTACCAAAGTAGGTCCAGGATCGAAGTAATGCTTAGCCATGCTTAGCTCGGTAGAAGCCGGGTGATTTCCTGTCACCTGCGAGAGTTAGGTGGATGATGATCACGGTTGGCTATATTTGCTATCGTGGAATGAACCTGAAGCTAATAATGAACTTGAGACCGGGTGGGAGGGCGATAGTGCAACAACAAGGCATGGATGTCTTGGGTGTGAATCTATCCCCGTCTGTGTCGTTTAAGGACCGAATCGCTGTACGTCCCCGTGTCATGTTGAACGCATGCCTATCACTTAGTTGGCCGGATAAGTCGTTCCGACCGCGAAGCCTACGAGTGCAACTCAGGCCGGATACCCCGTTCTGTATGAGTGCGCACCCCGGTTGGTAGTAAGGATGTGCGGGGAGTCAATGGCGTAAGCCTAGGTGTCAGGTTAGAGTCCTGCCCTGGCAGATTGGCGGTCCCTGGGGGTGCGGCGCTGGACGGACCCGCGACTTGGTCCGGAGTTGTGCTAAAGGTGATCCGAGCTGCCGTCATGAAGTATGCTTGGGTGAGTGCTAGGAATACCCCTCCAGCTGGATAGGAATCGATTCGAATTGCCATCTCTCTCGGATAGTGAGAACTTGACTTGGGCAGCGGCAACGTAGAACTCACTAAATAAACTTAATGGTTATGATGAGAATGATGATGGCTATGTGATAATCCGGATATGGTTATTATTGTAATGCTTAAAGACTCAAGTGTATGCTTAGAACAGGTGCTAATCTAGTGGATAGTTGCTAAGTAATAAACTTGCTGCTGAAATTTGATAAATGAGTTACTTATAACAAAGGCTTTTATGCAAAAGATGAGTCAAACCAGTCCACAAAGATCAGCCTTGCATACTCCTTGGTGTCACTTTATTTCTGGTTTATGACGGGTAAGTCTAGCTGAGTACATTCTAGTACTCAGGGTTTTATTTACCCCTGTTGCAGATGATGTCGTCTATCACGGCTATTGCGCTAACTGTCATCACCCAGCTGCGGATGATGAGTAGATCATGGGCGTGATCACTCCTTTATCTTCAGTTGTGCTTTTGTTGGGACTTGACCATGGAACTGGCATGTATTATGAACTAAGTTAGTGTTGTTTCAAAATTACTTTGTTTCCGCTACTGCTATGGTTTGTAATAACCTCTTTTAAACTCTGATGTGATGTAAAACTATGTTCTATGATGAATGTTGTAATCTGTGATGGTGATACTTGATCATGTACGATCTTGGTTGTATGTTGGTTGAATCGAGGTCTTTTGAGATTTCGTCGGACTACCGGATTTATATGGGTTCAAGTCCATTGGCTTGACTACTCCCATGGTCGCTAATTCACTTGAATTCTTATAAATTGGACGGTTCTGTTACAGCTGGCATCAGAGCAAGATTAAGCATTTAACCATCATAGATGTATTTAAAAACAAATGAATTTGGTTTTCCTAAGCTAATTTGGCAAAATTAGGCTATATGTAGGGCTGTTTTAAAAATGTTTTGATAACTTATACCATGCCAGTGGTCATACCCTTTATGCCCATATAAGGACTTCTAGGTGGCTTAATATTACTAACATGGGGGTTTTTCCTTTCGTCGTCCATATGGCGTGCAATTATATGGATACCGCTTACTTAAGTGGTAATGAATGGATCACATACCTCTACGCCATAGTAAGCATTGTTTGTTTTCTTTCGTTGTCCACACGGCGTGAAATTGTATGGATGCCACTTGCTTGAGTGGTAATGTATGGATCTATATGCCTCTAAGCTACGGTAAGTGTGAGCTGTGAGAGCATGACCGTCCAACCGTCGGTCTAGGGGAGTGTTAGCAGTGGTTACTGGAATATTTACATGTTTCACACATGTATATATGAAGGTACTTAATTGTGGGTAGTAGGTGCAGCCATGTGTACATATTTGGTGTACATGTGGGTGTATCCCGATTGGGTAGTGTGCTGCGGTATATGTTCGGGAATATATACCGGAGTACCTAGCTTGATGGATTGTTGCTTAGATTTACATTTCTGCACTTATACTACTGTGGGGTTGGGCTGAAATGAAATCTTCTGCAAGTACACTAACAACGAAACGTTTAGACCGTGTAGATGCGCATAAAGAGTGCACGTATGTATGCCACAGACTATACCGTTAGAATTTTGTTCTAAGTTTGGAAAGGACGTATGGAACGTGCATGCATCATGAATCATTCATACATTCTTTATGCAATACTTGGGTATCTAATTTTGAAAATACGATTCTTTATCTCTCCTTGTAATTAATCTCCCTTACTCAAATGTGGTCTTTCTACAGATGGCAGCCCCGCACGCGAGTGAGACTTTCCTGGACATGTTTGGCACTCCTACCTTGTTGTGGAGAGTGCTAAGTTCAGTTGGATATGAGGAACCACCTAAGTACACTTGGACCGAGGCTGAGCATGCAGGAGCCTTACCTTGGGTAGATGTCCAAATTACAGTTCCCCCTTGTCCCAATAACCCACAGTGGCTAGGTTGGTTAGTTGATTGTGATGGCCAAACTCCTTGGGAGGGTGCCCAAGTAGCAGCCCTGGAGGTTTTGCTAGAGATTTGCCAAGAGCACGGTGATGAGCTAGTGAATGGCCCAGCGGGATCCGTTCCCAGAGTGAGTGTGACTGACACATTTCTGTCCCAGGTTGGGAATGAGTCTTTAGAGATGAGAGAAACCTTGCTAGGGTATAGTTCTAGCCCTGCCATGATTGCCATGCTAGCGGTACTCAAGCTGTACTATGTGCGCCAGGACACCTACATAGATGCCATGCTAGCGCTTCAGCAAGCTCAGGTTGGGCAGCGCAAACTACGCAAGAGAGTGCGCAAGCACCGCAAGGCTTTTATGGATGCACAAACTGAAATCCAAAACTATCACACCGCTTTGCAGGCCCGCCGTAATCAAGTTACGAACGCAGTTAGAGAGCGCAATGAAGCACACGCCCGCATGATGCAAATGACTAGAGAGAGAGATGAGGCTATGCGCTTGGCTGAAAATAGAGAAGCTGCTAGAGTTAGAGCCTTGTTCCATGCTGAAATGAGAGAGGAAGAGCTGATTACTAGGATTGCTGAGCTGCAGTTAGATGTCCATCGCTTAAATAATATCATAAATCCTATCCCACAACCAGCCCCTTTTTATCATGAAGAAGCTCCTAGTGAGGAAGATCAGGGTGATGGCATCATCTCTAATGGAGAATCTGAGGAAGATATGTAACTTAGCAATAATTCTATGATCATGTATCAGTTCCATCTCTTTGTGTGTAATGGACATGTAATCTGAAATTTAGTTGAGACTCTATGTATTTGGCCATGGTGCCCCTCCTGTAAACCCTTAAGTTGTGACAATGACTCTATGTAACCCTATGCACTTATTTGTGATGCTCCATGTTTTTATGTTGAGCCTAAATAATTCTCTGCAATGTCTTAAATCTTTGAGAAGGTGTGGCTGTGATTGATCGCGAGATTGACCAAGTGCCATGGCAGATATTTTCTTATTGTACATGGATTTCTGCAGCTTAAATTATGTGAATTTACTTAATTAAATTCCGTATGGCAGCAATTGAAGTTCATGACGATTATATCTGTCGCCTGAATCAATCGCTTGGTATGCCTTGTGCAGATGGCTCGCAATACTCGCTCCGGTCACAACGAGGTGCCACCGCCACCACCTCCTCCCCCGCCTACGCCTACTGAGCTATTGGCAGCTCTTGTTGAAGGTCAGCGTATGCTCAATGAGGCCATGCAGACTATGGCGCAGCAGAACCGGGGTGGTCGCCATGCCCGCCAAGGCGGAGAGGCTAATCAGTACAGCAGTTTCAAGGATTTCCAGGACACCAAGCCGCCGCTGTTCAAGGAGGCTGTTGAACCTCTAGAAGCTGATGAGTGGCTTAACACTCTTGAACAGAAATTCCGTTTGCTAAGGTTAACCGAAGAGCTAAAGGCGGAATATGCAGCCCACCAGTTGGAGGGCAAAGCGGGTGTTTGGTGGAGTCATTACAGGACTAGCTTGCCCGCCAATGCTGTTGTAACTTGGGACCAGTTCCAAACTGCTTTCAGGAACACTTATATTCCACAAGGCTTAATGACTATCAAGCACACCGAGTTCATGAACCTGACGCAAGGCACTAAAAGCTTGACTGAATATCTTCATGCTTTTAATAATTTATCTCGCTATGCTCCTGAGATGGTTGACACCGAAGCCAAGAAACTCGCAAGTTTCAAGAGAGGGTTGGGACCCAAGTTGTCTAAGAACATGGCTGGTAACAAGAGTACCACCTTTAATGAGTTTGTGAGTGATGCATTGACTCAAGAGAACTCCAATGCCGTGTATGCCGCGTCCAAGAACCGCAAGAGGGTCTATGAGGCAGGTGCTTCACAGTCCAAGGCTCCAGTGGCAAGCAAGCCGACCTATCGCCCACCCAATGCTGTGACAAGGTATAGGCCACCGCAGAAAAAGTCAAATGTGAAGACGGGAGTTCGCAAGTCCTTCATAGTTGCTCTCCCAAGAGGTGCCACGGGGCAGGGAGGTCCCAAGACTCCTCCTGATAACCGTCCCTGCTTCAATTGCAAACAAGTTGGTCATTGGGCGAGGGATTGCCCTTACCCTAGGAGGACTTCTGCAGCTGGGGTTACTACTCGTCCCGGCCGAGTACACTATACCACCATTGAAGAAATTCCTGAAGGTGAAGTGGTCACGGCTGGTATGTTTCTTGTAAATCAACACCCTGCAGTTGTCTTGTTTGATTCTGGAGCTTCGCATTCATTTATGAGTCAAGCATTCGCATCTAAGCATGGGCAACATGTCATTGACCTTGATAGTGGAAAATTTTGCATTAGCGCGGCTGGTAATCAAATTGCTACAAACCAAGTAGTAAGGGATGTACAAATCGCCATAGAAGGGCGTAATTATTCAGCAAATCTTGTGATTTTACCAGGCTTGGGAATAGATGTTATACTAGGAATGAAGTGGATGAGCGATCATGGAGTACTAATAGACACTTCAACTAGGGTCATCATGTTGAGGGAGCCTGATAGTAAAGAAGCTTTCTTAGTTCAACTCCCTAGAAGCAACGACATCCGTCACGCAGCCAATGCTATTCGACCACTCACTTTGGCAGAGATTCCGGTAGTGTGTGAGTTTCCGGATGTCTTTCCAGAGGATCTGCCCGGGTTGCCACCGGACAGGGACATCGAGTTTAAAATTGATCTAATTCCGGGTACCGCACCTATCTCTAGAAGGCCATACCGAATGCCACCCAATGAATTGGCAGAGTTGAAAAAGCAATTGCAAGAACTCCTAGAGAAGGGTCTTATTCGGCCTAGCTCTTCTCCATGGGGTTGTCCGGCTCTCTTTGTCAAGAAGAAGGACAAGTCTCTACGTATGTGTGTAGACTATCGTCCGCTGAATGCCGTGACCATTAAAAACAAGTATCCATTGCCTCGCATTGATATACTGTTTGATCAATTAGCCAAGGCCAAAGTATTCTCCAAAATTGATCTGAGATATGGGTATCATCAAATCAAGATCCGGCCTGAAGACATTCCTAAAAAGGCTTTCTCTACCAGGTATGGGTTGTATGAGTACTTAGTCATGTCCTTTGGTCTGACTAATGCCCCTGCTCATTTCATGTACCTGATGAATTCGGTGTTCAAGCCTGAACTGGATAAGTTTGTGGTGGTGTTCATCGATGATATTTCGGTGTATTCTGAAAATGCACAAGAACATGAGAAGCACCTTCAGATTGTACTCACAAGATTGCGAGAACATCAGCTCTATGCCAAGTTCAGCAAGTGTGAGTTTTGGCTGAAGAAAGTGCCTTTCTTAGGCCATATTTTATCCGAAGAGGGTATTTCTGTTGACCCGTCAAAGGTGCAAGAGGTTCTAGACTGGAAGGCCCCGACTTCAGTGCACGAAGTCCGGAGTTTTCTCGGTCTAGCGGGTTATTATCGGCGCTTTATTCCAGACTTTTCCAAAATAGCTAAGCCTATGACCAAGCTACTACAAAAAGATGTGAAGTTTGTGTGGTCCGAGGAGTGTGTAGTTGCTTTCACCACTCTACGCC
Organism: Sorghum bicolor; assembly: GCF_000003195.3. NCBI lineage: Eukaryota > Viridiplantae > Streptophyta > Magnoliopsida > Poales > Poaceae > Sorghum > Sorghum bicolor. The sequence goes on along the minus strand of NC_012872.2, from coordinate 27,195,674 downwards.
ATTTGCTGACCACCGCTTCTGTTCTGGCACAGCCTGATATTGAAAAGCCATTTGATGTCTTTTGTGACGCATCTGGCACTGGCCTAGGTTGTGTGCTTATGCAAGAAGGCCGAGTTATTGCCTATGCTTCCCGGCAGCTCAGGAAACACGAAGCCAACTACCTTACTCATGATCTAGAGTTAGCAGCAGTTGTGCATGCATTGAAGCTCTGGAGACATTATCTGTTGGGTAGTCTATGTCACATCTACACTGACCATAAGAGCCTCAAATATATATTCACTCAACCCGAATTGAACATGAGACAAAGAAGATGGTTGGAATTGATAAAAGACTACAATTTAGAAGTGCACTATCACCCAGGTAAAGCCAATGTTGTAGCCGATGCTCTCAGCCGGAAACAACATGTTCGACCTCTCCTAGAGGAAGGCTTCAATTTATTGCATCCTGTGGTCTTACACAACATCATAGTCAGTTGCTCGTTAGAAAGTCAAATCATAGAGCTCCAAAAATCTGATCCTGGTATTTATCATATCAAGAGGAAAATGCAAGAGCAAGACACCAAGCATTTCAGGGTAGATGAGAAAGGTGTACTATGGTTTGACAATCGTTTAGTTGTACCTAAAGACCGTGACCTACGCGACAAAATTTTAGAAGAAGCTCATTCTTCCAAATTGTCCATTCATCTGGGTAGTAGCAAGATGTACCAAGACTTGAGACCTCGTTTCTGGTGGACCAAAATGAAGAAAGAGATAGCAGCTTATGTCGCAAGGTGTGATACTTGCTGCAGGGTAAAAGCAGTTCACCTCAAATCTGCAGGTTTATTGCAACCTTTGTCGGTTCCAGGTTGGAAGTGGGAAGAAATCAGCATGGATTTCATTGTTGGACTTCCCCTTACTCAAAAAGGCCACAATTCTATATGGGTGATTGTTGACCGTTTGACTAAGTCAGCTCATTTTATTCCTGTACACTCTACATACCGGCCATCCGACTATGCTGAGTTGTACTTCTCTCAGATAGTTAAATTGCATGGTGTGCCCCGCACTATTATTTCTGACAGAGGTCCCCAGTTCACTGCTCTCTTTTGGGAGCATCTACATTCACTCCTTGGTACAAAATTGGTTCGCAGTTCGGCCTATCATCCCCAAACCTCCGGTCAAACTGAGCGCGTGAACCAAATTCTAGAAGATATGTTGAGAGCCTGTGTTATATCTTCCAAGGGTGCGTGGGAGAAATGGTTACCCTTAGCTGAATTCTCATACAACAATAGTTATCAAGAGAGTATCCAAATGGCTCCTTTCGAGGCTTTGTATGGCCGCAAATGTAGAACTCCTTTAAACTGGGTCGAACCTGGTGAAAGAAGGTACTACGGAATTGACTTTGTCAAGGAAGCCGAAAAGCAAGTTCTCATTATCCAACAACACATGAGAGCTGCCCAAGCTAGACAGAAAAGCTATGCTGACCGAAGAAGAAAGCCAATCGAGTTTGAAGTAGGTGACTTTGTGTACCTAAAGGTATCGCCTATGAAGGGAGTAAATCGCTTTGGTGTTAAAAGAAAGCTTGCCCCTAGATATGTGGGTCCCTACCAAATCATTGAGAAGAGTGGTAAGGTAGCTTACAAAGTGCGACTACCTCCCGAAATGAGAGCTATTTTCCCGGTATTCCACGTATCTCAGCTTAAGAAGTGTCTTCGTGTGCCCGAAGAGAGAGTTGAATCAAGAGATATCAAGTTGCAGTCGGACCTATCCTATGAAGAAAAGCCCGTACAAGTTCTTGATGTCAAAGAACGAGTTACTCGTGGAAAAGTGATCAAATTGTTTAGAATTTTGTGGAACCGCCAAAATGAGAGAGATGCCACTTGGGAAAGGGAAGACTATTTACATGTAACTTATCCCTCATTCTACGAAAAGTGGTACGTCTTTCAAATCTCGGGACGAGATTTTTGTAAGGGGGGAGGGCAGTAACACTCCTAGTGTTAGCTTGCATGTTAACCCTGAGCATTGCATCAACATAAGCATCATCATGCTCATTCATAAGCATTTATCATGATCACATGTCATCTTATGCATACCATGTATGGTTGAATTGCATGTGTGAAGTGAATTGGGTGACTATAAGGGGTAACTAATGCAAATAAATGTACATTGTCTTCCAAAATACTTCAATCATGTTTGGAATATCATTTGGAACAAAGTTCATGTTGAAGGTTTTGGCCAAAAATGCCCCTAGGTTAGGGTTAACCCTAGAAAGGCTTATTTTGACTCCTAGACCTCTTTTCAAAGATGTTTTATGAAACTGGTGTTAGAAATCTTCCATGTCTTTGGCACCTGAAGCAAAGTTGTAGAGAATTTTATAAGCTACAAAAGTTATGTTGATGACTTTTTATGAAAAAGCTTGGAACACATTCAAAAATTGCTCACAAGCCAAAAATTAGGGCTGATTTCATACTTAGCCAAATTTGGCTAAGTATTGGATCGTGCAGTTTCGACCAAGGGTTGTTTGGAGCCTTGTAGTTTGAAATCCAGACCCAGTTAGACTTTGATCTTGTAACCAAAGTTGTAGAACTCGTGTAGCTCTGTCCAAAGGAACAAGTTTGAGCCAAAACCACCGATTGAGCTGAGAGTAAAACGTTGACGAAGTTCGAGTTTCAGTCACTGTTGGCGGCGACTGAATCACGCGATTCAGTTTCGTCAGAAACCGCCCGCCGCCGCGTGTCCGGCCAGGTGTCGGCCGTACGCCGTCGACAACCCCGCCTGTCAGCTCCCACGGTGTCTCCAAGTCGCCACGCACCGAGTGGACGCCCTAGAAGCGCTCTCCACTCGCTCAGCGCAGCACATTTCACTCCGCCTTCGTCCACGGTGAGCTCCGCCGCGCTTCGACGAGCTCCTCCGGCAGTTCCACCGCGTCTCCTGCCAAGCCAGTCCGTCCGCAGCTCCGCCTTGACGTCCCCTACCTCGACGTCCACTCCATTCCCTTAGCCGAGCACCGGTGAGGTCACATTGTCATCTCCGTCGCGAGCTTCACCTCGCCGGAGTTCTCCGAGATCACCGGCAACGTGGCCAGACCTCTCTGGTTCACCTCTGGCCGTGATTCTTCTTCCTATGGCTTCGCCTTGAGCTGCTCTTGCTCGTCCGCAACCTCTACCGCGTCGCCATTGCCTAGATCCGCCGGCGTATCGCCGCGCAGCGCCGCCGCTCCGCCATTCCCGACGGCGAGCACCTTAGGGTCCAGTAGAGCGTGCGCAAAGTAGGTCAATAGAGTCGCCTTCATGAGAGGAACACGTAGGTGCCCTTGGATCCGGCCGAGACCTCGCCGTCGTCGAGCTTCACCGGCGACGAGCATCTCCCCTGTCCCCGTCTCGCTGACGCGTGGGTCCCGGATGTCGGCCTCACTGTGTCTCTCTCTGGTTCACTGTTGTGCAGAGCCAAAGCTGTTTTTGTAAAATTCATATCTGGAGTTTTAGAGATCCAAATGTGGTGCTTCCAATTTGGTTAGGTTCCAGCATAAGTCTAGTTTATAATAAAAATATGAGACATGCCATGTTTTTGCAAAAATAAATAGATATAAATTAATCTTGGTTTTTCAGTGGGTAATTTTATCTTGAGATCTAGTGATCTGCTGGCCATGCAAACTTAGGGAGTTGTTAATTTTGTTATGAATAGGCTCTGATAAATGTTTCATGATTTTTGGAAGCCTGGTTAAGAAGTTAAAATTAATCCTTGCTTAAATAGGAGAATCTTGTGGTATTTTTGATAATTAAAGTATAACTCCTTTTATGGTGAAACTTGCTGAGTGTTGTACTTATGAGTAGACAAAGCAAGAAAAAATCTGAAATCTGTTGTTTGACACTTTTGGATAGGGTTTTACATTTATGCCTTGCATGCCTTTACTAGCTTGTGATTTTCATACCTCACAATGTGTACATGCAAATGTTCTGAAATTTTTACAGTGATCTTATGTTAGCATAAGTAGCTTTCTGTAATTTTCTTAGGATTTTTGGAACACTTGGAGTATATGTTCATTAAATCACCTTGATAATTAAATAAATGGAAAAGGTGATGATAGAAATAGTTTTAGATCTTGCCATGATGTTTTCTGGTGTTCCTTAGATATGTTACATCTGTTGGTGCAATTGGTTATTCCCTGTGATACATTCTCAATATGTGCAAAATATTATTTTAGCTATTTATGCCTTTCCTAGAGCATTTTTGTACAGCTGATAGCAAATGATTAAGAACTACTTGAAGATTATGTTTGCTGGGAAACTTGTCTATAACAAACATGTAGCTAACTTACCAATCTACTTCGTGTCCAAATTTCATGGCAATTGGTTGAGTAGTTTAAAAGTTATGCATAATTCAAGTAGCTGCTACGAAGTGCTTGCTCTCTGGAATTTCCAGAGCAGCCAGCCAACTTTGTATGTTTTAGCATATTTCGGTTGGGAATCATGCTGGGATATCTAAAAGTAAATTGTAGACAATTTGTTAAGCTTTCCAGAAAGTGCTTACTTGCTTAATTTGGTTAAGTGATACTCGAGTTATATCTGAAACTTGTGACTGGTTGGTTTGTCTACTAAACCAGTGACTGGGTAAGAGTAGCTAGGACTTGTTTAACTTGTCTATTTAGTCTCTCTACCAGAAAAGAAGTATGCATTTACTTGTTATTCCATGACTCACTTATTCTTATAAGTTTATGCTCATGTTATACCTTGTTTATGTCCCTTTGGCTCATCATCATGACATCATACATCATATGTGCATCCCCCATATTCATCTCCTTGTCATGCATCCATAGGTGTACCCAAAGGAGTGACGGTGCTGGAGTTCGAGCTGCCGGAGCCGGAAGGACAGCAAGGGGAGCCACCTCAAGGAGCTGAGGAGGAGGAGGATTTGCCGGAGTGCCCTGACCATCGTCCCTCTACCTACGTTGAAGGCAAGCCCCGGAGCATTATAAGTCTCCTACTATTTTATTATCATAATCAGCTACCAAATAACTATGGTTATATATTGTTGCATTAAGTGGTAGGCGTTGATATGACACCCTTGCTGCATAATGACTACCTTGTCCACCTTAAACATTACCAAAGTAGGTCCAGGATCGAAGTAATGCTTAGCCATGCTTAGCTCGGTAGAAGCCGGGTGATTTCCTGTCACCTGCGAGAGTTAGGTGGATGATGATCACGGTTGGCTATATTTGCTATCGTGGAATGAACCTGAAGCTAATAATGAACTTGAGACCGGGCGGGAGGGCGATAGTGCAGCAACAAGGCATGGAGGTCTTGGGTGTGAATCTATCCCCGTCTGTGTCGTTTAAGGACCGAATCGCTGTACGTCCCCGTGTCATGTTGAACGCATGCCTATCACTTAGTTGGCCGGATAAGTCGTTCCGACCGCGAAGCCTACGAGTGCAACTCAGGCCGGATACCCCGTTCTGTATGAGTGCGCACCCCAGTTGGTAGTAAGGATGTGCGGGGAGTCAATGGTGTAAGCCCAGGTGTCAGGTTAGAGTCCTGCCCTGGCAGATTGGCGGTCCCTGGGGGTGCGGCGCTGGACGGACCCGCGACTTGGTCCGGAGTTGTGCTAAAGGTGATCCGAGCTGCCGTCATGAAGTATGCTTGGGTGAGTGCTAGGAATACCCCTCCAGCTGGATAGGAATCGATTCGAATCGCCGTCTCTCCCGGATAGTGAGAACTTGACTTGGGCAGCGGCAACGTAGAACTCACTAAATAAACTTAATGGTTATGATGAGAATGATGATGGCTATGTGATAATCCGGATATGGTTATTATTGTAATGCTTAAAGACTCAAGTGTATGCTTAGAACAGGTGCTAATCTAGTGGATAGTTGCTAAGTAATAAACTTGCTGCTGAAATTTGATAAATGAGTTACTTATAACAAAGGCTTTTATGCAAAAGATGAGTCAAACCAGTCCACAAAGATCAGCCTTGCATACTCCTTGGTGTCACTTTATTTCTGGTTTATGACGGGTAAGTCTAGCTGAGTACATTCTAGTACTCAGGGTTTTATTTACCCCTGTTGCAGATGATGTCGTCTATCACGGCTATTGCGCTAACTGTCATCACCCAGCTGCGGATGATGAGTAGATCATGGGCGTGATCACTCCTTTATCTTCAGTTGTGCTTTTGTTGGGACTTGACCATGGAACTGGCATGTATTATGAACTAAGTTAGTATTGTTTCAAAATTACTTTGTTTCCGCTACTGCTATGGTTTGTAATAACCTCCTTTAAACTCTGATGTGATGTAAAACTATGTTCTGTGATGAATGTTGTAATCTGTGATGGTGATGCTTGATCATGTACGATCTTGGTTGTATGTTGGTTGAATCGAGGTCTTTTGAGATTTCGTCGGACTACCGGATTTATATGGGTTCAAGTCCATTGGCTTGACTACTCCCGTGGTCGCTAACTCACTTGAATTCTTATAAATTGGACGGTTCTGTTACAGGCTCTTCATCAGAATCTGAACTTATTGCCTCATCAACAAATGATACTTTCTTATTCCATGCTTTCCTATGTTCAAAAGTTTTGATATCTTGATCGCAGATCCTCTGTACAAAGTGACTCAAAATTTCAAACTCTTGAGAAGCATATTTGTCCTTGATGTGCGGCAATAATCCCTGGAAAGCCAAATCGGCTAGCTGCCAATCATCCAGAACCAGATTGTAACACTTGTTTTTCACATCTCTTAGCCTCTGCACAAAACTTTCAACCGATTCATCATTATGTTGTCTCAACCTCACTAAATCGATAATCTTCTTCTCATGGACTCGATAAATGAAATACTTATGGAACTGCTTCTCTAGATCGACAAAGGAATTACTGAGTTCGGAGGCAATGAAATAAACCAGGTAAATACTGATCTTGACAAAGATGACGAAAATAAGCATACTCTCAATTCATCTCTGTTAGCAGCCTCTCCACACTGGATAATGAATCGATTGACATGTTCCATAGTTGACGTGTCATCTTGTCCATAGAATTTAGTGAAATCTGGCACCTTGTACTGATTTAGAAGTGGAATCAAATCATATGCTGGAGGATACGGTGTCAGATAAGAATAAGTATTGACCATAGCTTTTATCCCAAACTGATCTCTCATTACTTCAGCTATCTTATCAGCCCAATAGGCATCAGCATCTTGTCGATGTGGGGGCTGAAGTTCCGGTACTTGCTGATAAGCTTCCACATGCCTCTGAGGTGCTTGATCTCCAGGGAACATAGCGTTGGCCATAGCTTGTTGTCCACCGATCTGTTGAGCAAGGTTCATCGGCTGATTGGCCAGTCCTTGATTCTGAAAACTGACCTGCACCTGTCCTTGCTGGAATCCTACAGCCTGTTGATTCTGTTGTGTCATTTGTGGAAAGATAAACTGTCCTGTCCATCCATCGTTAGCATTCATAAGTGCACGCCCTGCCGATGGCTGATAATTGGGTGTCATCATTGGGTTGATATACCCTATCTGAGTCATAAACCTCTGGTGCGTCGGCAGTGGATCTGCCGATGCATTTGCATTAGGGATCTGGAATGTTGGCATTTGAAAATTCTCAGTAACAGGCCTTGCAGTAGTAGTTGTAGAATACTGGGGATTTTGAGTCATTGGCGACACTGGAGGTGCCGATGTCATAGGAGCTTTCCCTGCCAAGTCAGCTACTTGAGATGTTCTAGAATTGTTTGCAAAAAAGTCTGGAGGCATACCATATCCCCACCAATTGGGAGGAACATGTCAATTCTGAAATACAGTTCCTGAAATTGCCGATGCCGATAGACCTGTGTTGAGTTGAGTCCCTCTGATGTTGCTGGATTAGTCCTCATCGGCGTAGATTGCCCATCAGTCATCCCTAATGTTCTTGGTGGAGAAGTAGCTTCCAAACTCGCAACGGCCGGAGGAGCCGATGGAGCCACGACCGATGATAATCTAAGCTGATGATAGGCTGGGCCAACATATAGTGGTGGTGCCTATCCTTCTTTAAAAGTTCTAGCCACAGCGTTAAAAGCAGTATTGGACAACACACTGGATTGATTGATCAAAGCACGATTAATGCATTGTCAACTATAACTTGCAATTTACCAGGATTGGCTTCAAAAGTGATCTGCCGAGGCATCGGCAGTTCCTGCTTCTGGATTACTTAACTGCTCCTATTAACACTGAAGGATTTCAAGCAGAGTTGCTTGTATTCCTCCATAGCTTTTGCCATTGCTTGCTTCTGCTCATCCCTGAGATCAGCCTCCGTCACAACAATGATGTTATCTGTGTCGAACTTAGTCGTAGACATGTTGATCTTGGTGATAGATCTGTCCCACCGGGCGTGCCAAAAGATGTGTTGGTGCAAAAATGGATCAGCAAACATAAAGGGCTAATACCCGATTCAATGTTAAGGCGTGCCAGCCGATTTGACCTTACAACCGACAAAGATGGTAACTCGAATACTTTGGTCCCGACAACAGCGATCGCTACAAGAAATACATGGCTTTTTAACGTTTTTAGTATGACAATTGTAAGAATGTTACTATATCATCTATTTTGTGACATTATATTTTAGGCATAGTGACTTTGTGACAATTAAAAGTTGTATGTTACAATAAATGTCATTTAACAAGTCTGATTTCATCTAGTGACAATATTTTTTATGTCACAAGGCTTGTTTGTGTGTCACAAATTATTTCATTAATTTTTCAAAAAAACTTTCCACGTTGACACTAACTGTTATGTGTATCAAAGACTTGAATATGTTCAATGAAACTTTGTAGTTGATAATTTTTTCATTTGAAATCATCTTGTCGTCGAAAACTACGTTTGAATTTCTCAAATTTGAAATTCAAATTTTGTAAATGACCTCGGATGGAGAAACTACCAATACAAAAGTTGTAGATCTTGAAAAGTTATGAAACTTCGTAGTTGACAATTTTTCCATTATAATCCGTTTAGGCTCTCAAATAATCAATATATGCTCGGTTTAGGATAATATGTGGGGAACTAAACTCTAATATAGACACAATTGAGTGATAGGTGGAGTGGTAGAGGAGGCTACGCGTAAGGGCGAGGTCTAAGGTTCGAATCCCACCGGCCGCGAAGCATGCGATTTTACACGAAAAAAGCGCGACTTTTTTTACGCGATTTTTTGTTGGCGATTCCCTATAATTAAAATCTTTTTTTCTATTTTTGAAAGTCAATTTTGTAATCCTATGTGTTTCTTTGGTACTAACAAAAAAATTATATTTAACGTCTGCGGGAACCAAAACAAGTAACCAACTTGGGCCTAGACTGCGTTTCCTTTTAGCCGGCCCAAACGTGGGCTCATTCTACTCACGGGCGCTTAAAAGCACCCACCCTAACATTAGCGCAGTGCCCAGACCACCATTGCTTCTCCCATATCGCAGCCGCCACTACTTTCTCGCGCACAAGCAGCGGCACACCCCGGCAGCGGCTCTGGCTTCCTCGGCTCGCGACAGCAATAGCGGGCGATGGATCAACCTTCCTCGGCCTACAATGGCAACGGTGGCGACGGATCTGCCTTCCTCGCCCGTGACTGCGCGGCAGCGATGGCGGCGCCCTCCCTCCCAGCCACCAGGAGTGCCGCGTTGTGGAAATGCGGGCGGATCCATCTCCCTTTCCCCCGACGGTGCCCTCCTTGGGGTCACAGGCCGCCACCGCCCTACACCGCGGCCTCCTCGGTCGCCCCGTGCGGTAGGTCCCTGTGGCGGCAACGCCATGGCCGTGGGGTGGGGGACGGACCAAGGTCAGCGGGAGGCATGGATCCATTGCATGTTCGCCTTCTTCGACACCGCGGAACATGAGCAGCTCCGCTAGGCATAGATCCAGCGACCCAGAGACCCACAGCTGCACTTGGGTCCAATGAAATCGAGTCGTCGTCGTCCCTGACTCTGAGAGTCCCAGCGCCGCCGCCTGATCGGGCCCTCCTGTTCTAGGTGCATTCACCTGACGCTGTCTGCACGTCAGGTATTTCTCTGTGACCCTTCCATCCTTGCAACACCTATTCTTCTTCTACGACCTTGCCACTTGCATATACCATTCAGTACTGTAATTGCAAGCCTCACTAATGACAATCTTAAAAAAAACATCCCAAAGAAAGTGTTGTACGTCAATCTCCGAGACCATCAAACAACTTATGTTAAGTTGTTAGCCGTAAGTTACTTTTTGGCACAAAATGCAGCATATAAGATCATGGGAATTTTAGGACTGTCAAGACTTAATAATTAATAATATAGCACTTGGCATGGGGTGTACCTTTTATGGTGCAATATATATCAATTGCAAAATCCACATGTCAATTTATGTTGATTTGAAAATAGTTGAAGCAAAATGACTACTGTCTTTTCTTTTGTAATATATGTGTTAAGGCTAAAGAGATGCAATGTTTATTCATAACCCTGAAAACAAAGATATGTGTCTTATATTTTGCCATCCACCCAAACATAAGATTCTTATTTTTTTATTTGTTCTTGGGTTGGCGCCTATTTGCATAATTTTGGGTAAAATGTGCAGAATGATGAACTTCCTGTATATCAGTAAGAAATTTTTAGTGATGTGGGCAAATTCATACTGGTACTGCAGAAAAATATCTAGAAATGCAAACTATCTGGTACATATTCTGAGCAATGATAGCAATAGGAGCAACTTGGTAAACTAGGGAGGAGCTCTGGTTTTACCATGACATAGACCATGTTATTCCTGTGACTGATTGCTATCGTGTTGATCTCTTAGGGGGTGTTTGGTTTACCCTGTTAAAGTTCGCCCGTCATATCGAATGTTTGGACACATGCATGTAGTACTAAATATAGACTACTACCAAATTACAGCAGGTAGCATATGTTTCCAGTAGACTACTACCAAATTTTTATAGCATTCTACCAAGGATAGCTTGCTGTACTCACAAACATAGAATGTTCTGGATACAAGTATGGAAATCTGAATTATTTGGTGTTATTGTTGCTAGGCTCAAAGGCTTATGTTGCTCAACCAACAAAAGAAGGTAAAGATCCGAACACTCCTCTCCAAGCTATAGCTCATGTTCTACCGAAATCAACGTTTGCCGTGGGTGTTGTGGTGTTACTGCAGTTGTGTTGCTGCTGCACTTATGTTTCAGCAAGTTAAAATTTGAGACTTGAGACTTATCTGATGTGTAATGAATTGGTGGATGAATGTGAATGGTATTGAATTTGAATCTGATTTGGTATGTGTTAAAAAATTATATGAACACAATTGCATATGATAAAATATTGTACATGGGCTGAATTGTGTGGGTTGAACTGTGTGGGTTGAATTTTGTGAGTTGAAAACAAAATGGGCTGAATTTGCCGACTAGATTGTATGGGCTGAATTTTCTGGGCTTGGAAAAAAATTGACCTGAAATATGTGGGCTGAAACAGTAGGCTGCATTGTGAGGACAAAAAAAATTATATGGGCTGAATTGTTGTGGGCTCGAAAGTTATATGGGCTGTAACTGAAAATAATAGACCAGCTAATACCACTCCAAATAGATTTTAGGCCCATGAGCTATGTGGGCTTTAGTGGGCCAAAACTCATTTTGTGACATTTTTTCTCTCTGCCATGTCAGCTGCCATGTGGCAAGGCTACGATTTTGTGACACTAAACCAATGTCATATGCTTGTGACACGAACCAAACAAATGTCACATAATCATTTTATGACGCGGGCTTTCCTACGTTTTGGTTTTTGTCAACTTGATGTCACAAATCTTAATTTGTAACATAAATTCCATATATTGTGACGTAACTCAACGTTAAAAAGCCATGTGTTTCTTGTAGTGATGCGCCCGGATGTCACGGCCAAGAGGTATTCACGCGGAACTCGAGAACTCGTCGAGTATAACTTGATGAATTCTTAAGAACTCGTAAGTAAAAGAAAATATGTGAGTTGACAAAATCGTCGAATAAGTATATACGAAAGTAGATGTAAAAGTTGTGTATTTGATATTGATTGGATTTTTTCTTACATCGCTATTAGTCCTATATTTATACTCTGTCCTAAAGAGTTATGACCAAATACGACTAGGATTCTAATTCCAAATTAAATAGAACTCGTACATAAAATAAACTCTATCAATTATGGAAAATAACAATTTATCTATCATGGGTGATCGGCACACCACCATTGTCCTCCTGATGACTCCCATATCTTCCTTCACCATTATCGGCATATCAGTAATCATCAACATCAGCCATCGGCACTGATCAACCACTGTTCTCGGACTCAACCATATCTCCTTCCTGCTGCCTTTTTATCAGTATCATAGGCCATCGGCAACTTCCATATCGGCCAGTCATTACTTCTCTATCTGCCGATCTAAGCTTGTTGATGCAAAATTGATCTGCAAACACAAAGGGCTAATACCCGATTCAAACGTTAAGGCGTGCCAGCCGATTTGACCTTACTATCGGCAAAGGTGATAACTCGAATACTTTAGTCCTGACAACAGCGATACGCCCGGATGTCACGGCTAAGAGGTACTCACGCGGAACTCGAGAACACGCCGAGCTTAGGTCGACGAATTCCTAAGAACTCGTAATAAGAAGAAAAAAGGGTGACGAAGTCGTCGAAAAGTAGACGCTGGAATATGAGTAAAACGTATGTTTGATTGATTTCTTGATATCTGATTACAAGGTCTTAGGGCTTATATTTATACCCTGCTCAAAGAGCTACGACCAGACACGATTAGAATTCGAATTCCAAATTACACGGAACCCGTACATAAAACGATACGAATAACATAAGGAAATAATAAAACCACCCTTCGTGACAAACCGAAACTCCTCCACATGACAACTGGCAACTTCCGGACTCCTCCTTCGCGTCATCGGCAATCCCCTTGCCATAGTCATCGGCAGACCCTTTTACTCGGTCATCGGTACCATGTTACTGTCTGAGGACTTAGTCACATTCAACTCTTCCCTCATCGGCAACCATCCTTACCAGCAACCCATATCATACTGCCACCCTGTCTTGCCATCCTGGACACGTGCCCAAAAATGGTGTCAACACATGCCCCCCAGTTTCGGAGTATAAAATTATTAATGCTCCGAAATTCTCTGCAGTAATGATGTCTTTTCCGCAATTAATGCTCCTAATCTGGTAACCGACAACCTCAATCTGGGCAACTCTGATCCTAATCCTCCGCAGATCCCTCGAAATCCACAACTTCCCAAACGGGCATCCCTATTAGTCGTACATCGGCAACAATACCGTTACAAAGATCTGCCGATGCTCTGCCCAGGATGTCCGCAAAAACGGTCACTTCCCCTCTATCCGCCCATCGGCAGGACGACCGTTATAGAATATTACCGATGGACCGACCAAGAGATCGTGCACAGTAAAATATCTTTAGATAATGACCGCTTCCTGTCAAATCACCTGCACAATCCCTGGATTATCGTGCGAATAGTTACCATATCCACTTGAGTACCCTCAGGTTTCTCGGATGTGGCAAAGAAATAAGTCAGATTTGCCCCTGTCCATCTTGCCCTATAAATAGCTCCTTCTTGGGTACTCTTCCCCCATTACATCATCCTGCCATCCAACTTCACTTTTCCAGCGGCGGCGCCATTCTCAATCCTCAAGATCTCCGACAAGCATTCTTCTTCGTCAACTCCGGCGTCTTCCAGCGCCCCCCTCACGACAAGATGGCCGTCGGCTTCGTCGTCCCTGAGGTCAGACTTTCATCTCATCCGCTGTACCTTTTTCCTGCATTCCTGTTCATCTGCGATTTACCTTACCGAATATTTTCCTTCCCCTTTTTCTTTGTATCTTTATTCCCCAAAACACCAGGAATTATCCAACAAAATTGTCATTCCTACCGATCAACCACATCTTCAATGTCTCGGCCCTCTAGGGGATCCAGATCCAACCGACCTTATCAACGCAGAAACCAACAGGATTCCCTTTAGAGCTGAAAACTTTGCTCTAGATCTATGGAAAGACACCTTTCGTTCTTGGCCTAGCCCTACTGTAGGGTGGAAAGACTGGTTCTTGAGGGTCAGCAACTCTTATGAAATTCAATGGGGTGAGAGGAAATTAGCTCAATGCATTAGGCTGTCCATTGCCGATATGCACAGGAACGAGTCGTTGCTGATAGCCGCATCTTACTTCTGGTCAGATACTCTCAACGCTTTTGTTTTTGGCCACGGCCCTGCTTCTCCTACCCTTGCCGATGTAGCCATGCTCACTGGGTTAGACATATCTTCTACCGATAGCACCCACTTTTTCGATACCGCCCCCAGCGCCAAAGTGGAGACTCGCGCTATCGGCGGCTGGTCAGGGTACATCCAGAAGTACCGCGGGAGAGGACCTGTCACCATAAAAGAACAAACCACTTTTCTGAACATGTGGCTAGACAAGTTTGTATTCTGTGGTCGATCGGCAGGACCGACTTCTGTCTACCTATCGGCAGCAGAAAGACTGGCTAGCGGTGGTCAATTTCCTCTCGGCCGCTATTTGCTCGGCGCTGTTTATCACCTCCTTCATCAGGTAGTCCAGAAACTCCTACTCGGCCAGCCTATCGGCAACTTGGGAGGTCCTTGGTGGTTTATTAATATGTGGCTCAATCTGCACCTGCACAAGCGCCTTGATCTCAACTTGTTCTCTCAGCACTTCCCAAGAGATATAGCCGAGAACCATGTGTTGGGCGAAGAGGAATCGGCAACACGTGCCCCCCTGAACTTCGGCGAAACTGTTATAGTTTTACCCGGTTCAGGGAACGCTCCGGATCAGATCGGCCGATTCTTCGAAACGCTGTATGAGGGTCTGGCCAGAGATGAACGACCATGGCTGGCTTATGACGACCCAGATAGCATGCTCCCTCTGACCTTCAATCCATTCGACGACGCCCTTGATAGGGACAATGAGGCGATGATGGCAATCGTGACTCCCAGAGCCATACCAGTGAACTTCTTCGGCAGCACGAAAACCTCTCCCCAAACCTATGAATTCTATAATCCATCGGCATTAGCTCGCCAGCTGGCTTTCGGCCAATTGCCAATTGCACTTCCTTATGCCGATGTAATAAAGCCCAGAGAACCCATCGCTAACCTCCTCGAGTGGACTCGAGTAGCCCAGTTACCACCAAATGCCGATACAGATGTAGATCTGTCAGAATGGGTTCCAGCTGCCTTTATCACTCAAGCATACAAGCTATGGTGGGCAGAATGGAAGGAGAATTTATTCTGCAGATCGGCTCTCTCATACCGCGGCATGATCGACCCCGAATACGAAGTTCCTGACGACACTGTAAGTGTTTTAAACCGATGTCTCATTTTCCAATACTATTCCCATCGATAATTTACCCCTGTATTCTTTTTGCAGATTGATAACACCCCCCCATCGGTCAGCAGGAGTGGCAAGCCGATCGACTTATTCCCATCAGGCCCGATCTCCTCAATCGGCCACAATGCTCCCACTCTGGCCTCCATTGTACACCGGGGTGCGCGTCTCAAGAAAGTTACCACCAGGAAAACTCAGACATCACCAACGGTAACTGCTTCCACTCTGGCGCAAGCTTTCAAGGCAATCTGTTTAAAACCCCTTTTTATTTATGCTGACTATCTTTATATCGGTCATCTGTGCTCATAAACTCTTTATCGTTGTTGCAGCAAACTGGTGCATCGGCAAAAGCCAAACGTCAAGGTGCCGATCTCCCCCAGTCTAGCCAGCCAAAGAGGAAAGGCGTCCAAGGTGTTAAGACTGGAACAAAGCGTCAGAAAGTGGCAACTTCTCCCCCTCCTCCGGTGTTTCCAATCCCGGTGGAACCTTCTCCTTCTCCTCCAGGAGTCCAAGCACAGCAAGGAACATCTCCTCAATCAATACAGGAAGCACTACAGACTGAAGAACCTCAGCAAGAAGTACCTCAAACGGCAGGCGCATTATCTGACGTAGGCGAACAAACAACTGGCCCGGCAGGTCCAGTTATGTCATCGGCGGTTTCCTCAATTCAAACAACCGTTGTTCCTCTTCCGGGTAACATATCCCAACAATACTCCTACCGATAAACTTATTTTCATTTCTTCTTATAATCCTTCCTGTCTTCTTTCAGGCGATATCATTCTATCGGCAACATCTGCCGATCAACCTGCAGCTCCATCGGCCTCTCTGAGTCAAAGGCAGGAAATTGCCCTGAAGCAAGTAAGTCATCCACTTTTCCATCGGTATCATCTGCCGACGTCTTGACCATAAAATTGACTTATTTCATTTTCAGGAACAAGATTCTCCCGACAGCTTATTTTCCTTCGCTATTGACATCTTTGAAGAAGAAGGCGAGGAAGCAAGCTCTTCTCGGGCAGTTGGAATTGTATCGGCAGAAACCAAAGCTAGGCTGGAGGAGCTATCGGCCATACTTCATCAAGACACAACTCAACTGGTCGATGATTCTGACCTAGCCAAGGCCCTGTTCAAGACTCTTAGAGGCCAAATCCCTGCCGATGCCGAAGAAGCACTCTTCCACGCTGCACATCTAGAAAGCCGTCAGTTACAGTACCAGAGAGCTACCCGACGCCTTGCCGACAGAGCTGCTCAAATCCAACTTTCTGAGGAGATGATAAAAGAAAAACTCTTAGCCGATGAGAAACATAAGAACATCGGCATCTTAAAGTCCTCAGGTGACGCACTGAAGCAGAAAATGTCCGATCTATCGGCCAAAAGAGAAGCTCTGCTGGCTGAACTCAAGCAAGTAGAAGACGCCCTGTCCCAAGCCCAACAAGAAGATAGTCAGCTGCCGGAGACCATCAAGCATCTTGAACAGGAACGAAACATCCATGGTCGTAAAGCGCTGCAACTGAAGAGGAAATTGAAGCCGATTGAAGGTTCTGCCGATGACGATATCAAAGAGATAGAGACAGCCAACCAAATTCGGCTGCGCGCCATATCTGCAATCCAGGCACTGCTGAACACCTGAAGCTTTCACCAACGACACATCTTTATTTCTCCGTTCTTAGCTTTTAGTCTAGCCGATAAGACTGTTATCGGCATCTTTTGAAACGTTAAGTCTGCCCTTGAACATTTAAATCCAGGCGATAGGAATGTTATCGGCACTTAACCTTTTATGCATCGATCCATATGCTGGGGTAATATTTCTTCAAATATTTGCCATTCAATGCTCTGGGAAATTCAACTCCTTCGAGAGTTTCTAGAATATAGGCATTACCAGGAGCTGAGCGTTTTATCCGATAAGGACCTTCCCAATTAGGAGACCACTTCCCAAACTTTGAACTTTTAGTTCCGACTGGCAAAATCAACTTCCATACCAAATCCTTATCGGCAAACTCCTTAGCCTTCACCTTTTTATCATACCATCTGGCAACTCTCTTCTTATTTTCTTCTATACTCATTAAAGCCGTTAACCGATGCCCTGCTAAATCATCTAACTCATCGGTCATTAAAGTGGCATAATCATCGGCAGCCAATTGATCTTGAAAAGATAATCGCCTAGATCCAGCCTTAATCTCCCAAGGCAAAACTGCATCATGTCCGTACACCAATTGATAAGGTGACACCTTGGTTGATCCATGACAAGCCATCCGATAAGACCACAGTGCTTCATTCAACAATGTATGCCACCGCCTAGGATTTTCTTCAATCTTTCGTTTAATAAGCTTGATAATTCCCTTGTTAGACGCTTCGGCCTGCCCATTGGCTTGAGCATAGTAAGGAGAAGAATTCAACACTTTAATTCCCATACCGATTGCAAATTCATTGAACTCCCCCGACGTGAACATGGTGCCCTGATCGGTAGTAATCGTTTGAGGAATCCCAAATCGGTAAATAATATGCTCCTTCACAAAATCAATCATATTAGCCGATGTGACTTTCTTCAAGGGAATAGCTTCGACCCATTTGGTGAAATAGTCAGTGGCAACTAGAATGAATTTATGCCCTTTGCTAGATGGTGGATGAATCTGGCCGATCAGATCGATGGCCCACCCCCGGAACGGCCAAGGTTTTATTATGGGATTCATAGCCGATGCAGGTGCTCTCTGGATATTACCGAACTTTTGACAACCTTGACATCCCTTGAAATATTTAAAACAATCTTCAAGTATGGTTGGCCAAAAATATCCATTCCTTCGAATCATCCACTTCATCTTAAAAGCTGACTGATGCGCTCCACACACTCCTTCATGGATTTCTCCCATCAAACTTCTGGCTTCATCATCACCCAGGCATCGGAGAAGAATTCCGTCGATAGTTCGATAATACAATTCATTTTCAAGGATCACATACTTGGTTGCTTGAAATCGAACCCGTCTTTCAACCTTTTTGGACGGATCTTTTAGATAATCAATAATTTCTTCCCTCCAATCACCGGCAGTGACTGCCGATGTCGCATTAATCATTGGCTGATATCCCGAGGCATGCTGGGCTAACCGATTAGCGTCTTCATTATGCAATCGGGGAATATGCTCCAATCGGAAGTTCTTGAATTCCTTCAACAGTTGTATACTTCTCTCGAAATAGGTTATGAGAACTTCACTTCGGCACTCATAGCTTCCAGCCAATTGATTTATAACCAACATGGAATCTCCGAATACTTCAACAGCATCAGCACGAACTTCTCTTAACAACTCCAATCCCTTGATCAGAGCTTGATACTCAGCCTGATTATTTGTTGATGTAGCAACAATCGGCAAGGAAAATTCATACTTCCTCCCCTTAGGAGAAACTAATATAATGCCGATTCCTGCTCCCCGGTCACAGGTAGATCCATCAAAGAAGAGCGTCCAGGGTGCAATTTCCCAGGTTTCCACTAGACCGCAATGCTGAGTCACGAAATCGGCCATGACCTGCCCTTTGACCGCCTTAGCCGATTCGTAACGCAAATCGAACTCCGACAGCGCCAAAATCCATTTACCGATCCTACCACTCATAATCGGCATAGATAGCATGTATCGGACCACGTCATCTTTGCAAACAACAGCACATTCGGCTGACAACAGGTAATGTCTTAGCTTGATGCATGAAAAATATAAGCATAAGCACAGCTTCTCAATGGCCGAATACCTGATTTCAGCATCAATTAACCTCCTACTCAAATAATAAATTACCCTCTCTTTCCCTTCAAATTCTTGAACTAAAGCTGAACCGATAACCGATCCATCGGTAGACAAATATAATTTGAAGGGTTTCCCTTGTTGAGGTGGAACTAAAACCGGAGGGTTTACTAGATACCTTTTGATTTCATCTAGAGCCAACTGCTGTTCTTTTCCCCAAACAAACTCTTGATCGGCTTTCAATTTAAGGAGAGGACTAAAAGCACGAATTCTCCCAGATAAATTCGATATAAATCTTCTGATAAAATTCACTTTGCCGATCAACGATTGGAGCTCGGTTTTATTGGTAGGGGCCACTATTTTGTTGATAGCATCAATAGACCTTCGACTAATTTCAATACCCCTCTGATGTACCATGAAACCAAGAAACTGCCCTGCCGATACACCAAATGCACACTTGTTGGGATTCATCTTCAATCCATGCTTCCTCGTGCATTCCAACACTCTTCGTAAATCGGCAAGATGCTTTGAGAAATCTCCAGACTTGACCACCACATCGTCAATATAAATTTCTACGATCTTGCCGATGAACTCATGAAATATAAAATTCATAGCCCTTTGATACGTAGCACCGGCATTCCTTAACCCAAAAGTCATGACTACCCATTCAAATAGTCCAACATGACCAGGACACCTGAATGCGGTTTTTGGAATATCCTCTTCTGCCATGAATATTTGATTGTAACCCGCATTACCATCCATGAAGCTGATGACCCGATGGCCAGCCGCAGCATCAACCAGTAGATCGGCGACAGGCATTGGATATCCATCCATCGGCGTAGCTTTATTGAGATTCCTGAAATCAATGCACACCCGAAGCTTCCCGTTCTTCTTGTAAACCGGGACGACATTGGAAATCCATTCAGCATACCGGCACTGCCGAATAAACTTAGCTTCAATAAGTTTAGTGATTTCGGCCTTAATATCAGGTAGAACGTTAGGATTGCATCGGCGGGCTGGTTGCTGATGTGGCCGAAACCCAGACTTAATGGGTAACCGATGTTCAACAATTGACCGGTCCAAACCAGGCATCTCTGTATAATCCCAAGCAAAGCAATCTTTATATTCCTTTAACAAACTAGTTAATTGCCGTCTACACTCAGGATCTAATTTAGCGCTGATAAAAGTAGGCCTAGGCCTATCACCACTACCTATATCTACTTCTACCAAATCATCGGCCGATGTGAATCCCTGGCCTAACTTTCCATCATCGGCGAATCTATCCATTAAAAACCGTCGTCAGAACCGACTGCTTGGATCGGTGGAATCTCATAATCGGCAACCTTGAGAAAATCTTTCTCCCACACTTCTCCTGAAATGCACCTTGTCTTTTCATAAGTATCCGCTTCTGCCGATGCGATAACATAAGAAGAATCCCCTGGGACGATCTCAATCTTGTCGCCTACCCACTGAACCAAGCACTGATGCATTGTAGATGGGACACAACAATTGGCATGAATCCAATCTCTCCCCAATAATAAATTGTAAGCACCTTTTCCGCTGATCACGAAAAAGGTTGTCGGCAAGGTTTTGCTGCCGATAGTCAACTCTGCACATATCGCCCCCTTGACTGGAGACACGTTTCCTTCAAAATCTTTTAGCATCATATCGGTCTTGGTCAAATCTTGATCCCCTTTTCCGAGCTTCCGATATACTGCATATGGCATAATATTAATAGCGGCTCCACCATCAACCAGGATCTTGGTCATTGGCTGCCCATCGACCCTTCCTTTGAGGAACAAAGCTTTGAGATGCTGCCTCTCGTCATCGGCAGGTTTCTCAAAGATAGCCGTCATCGGATCCAGAGCCAACTGAGCTATCTGATCAGAGAATTCCAACTCATCATCACTGGCTGGTGCCAGAAACTCCATCGGCAACATGAAGACCATGTTGACGCCTGCCGATGGACCTTCCTTCTTAGTGTCTGATGGCTGCCGACTTCCAGAGTTCTCTCCTTTATTCAGCTCTTCCTGCCTTTCACGTTGCAATCTCCTTTTCTGTGTCTTAGTTAATCCTTGAGGGCACCATGGAGGAAGTGGCCTTTGCCTTGCCGTCGGGCGTTGGTCTTCTCTTAACTCCATGCGATGCGTATTGGCATCCCTGCAAAATATGAATTCATCGGGAACCCGCGCATCAGCCATTCTTTCAAGCTCCTCTTGGTTCCTGGGAAAATACTGGACACGGTCACCAAGCCGATCGTGAACGCTAAGCCTGCCCCCCAGCCGATCATGAACTGATGCCCTTCCTCTGATCGGCCCATTAAATCGTCGTTCATCATCATGATAACGCCGATCGTTCCTGTCGTACCGATCATAACCGTTGCATTCAGGGCAGTCTCTGACAGTAGGAAGCTTGATATTTTCCTCCCAACAATGGATGAAGAATGGGCAATTCCAATGATCCCTATGCCGATTCCACTCCTGTCGGCGTCTCTCTTCTTCCCGTTGATAATCTTCCTGTTGGCGCCGGTACCGATCTTCCCGTTGTTGCCATCTCTCTCGGGGCCTTCTATGAGTTATGACAATACCAGATCGAGGAATTCTTCCTGAGCTAGTTCCTTCCTGGACCAAGCCTTTACTTCTTGCATCAGCGGTAGTAACTTGATGCTGAGGATCTACCGATGCACTCTTCTCAGCTGTCTCCGACGTCAAGACCTTAGCCTTCCCCTTAGCATCCAACATGTTCGTCGGGAAAGGATGTTGGTCTATCTTCATCGGCTTCTGGGCTTTGGAACTATCAAACTTGATTCTCCCTGACTCTATGGCCGATTGCAGCTGTTGTCTGAATACTTTGCACTCATTGGTATCATGTGAAGTTGCATTATGCCACTTGCAATACCTCATCCTCTTCAACTCTTCTGCCGACGGGATCACGTGGTTAGGTGACAATTTGATTTGACCTTCCTGAAGTAGAAAGTCAAATATCCTATCGGCCTTGGCGGTGTCAAATGCAAACTTCTCTGGTTCCTTCTGCCCAAAAGGACAAGACATCGGCTTCTTGTTTTTTACCCACTCTGCCAAACCGATTACTGGTTCTTCATCGGAATCTGAGCTTGTTGCCTCATCAACAAATGAGACTCTCTTATTCCATGCCCTCTTAGGCTCGAAAGGCTTGATGTCTTGATCAGATATCCTCTGCACCAAGTGACTTAAACTTTCGAACTCCTGAGAGGCATACTTATCCCTGATGTGTGGCAACAGACCCTGGAAAGCCAAATCGGCTAGTTGCCGATCATCCAGAACCAGGCTATAGCATTTATTTTTGACTTCTCGTATCCTCTGCACAAATCCCTCAACCGACTCATCGTTGCGTTGCCTCAGCTTGACCAAGTCGGTGATCTTCTTCTCATGAACCCCCGAGAAGAAGTATCTGTGGAATTGCTTCTCTAGATCGGCCCAAGTAATTACTGAGTTGGGAGGCAATGATATGAACCAAGTAAAGGCCGATCCAGACAATGATGATGAAAATAGGCGAACTCTCAATTCGTCCCTGTTACCAGCCTCTCCACATTGAATAATGAACCTGTTGACATGCTCCATGGTTGACGTATCGTCCTATCCGGAAAATTTTGTAAAATCCGGTACTTTGTACCGGTGTGGAAGCGGGATCAAATCATACGCTGGAGGATACGGTGTCCGATAAGAATAAGTGTTGACTTTGGGTTTTATCCCAAATTGTTCCCTCATTACTTCGGCAATCTTATCGGCCCAATACGCATCGGCATCTTGCCGATGAGGCGGCTGCGGATCTGGCATTTGGTGGCGAACCTCCACGTGTCTGTTCGGGACGTGACCTGTATGGAACATCGTATTGGTCACCTGTCCTCCAATCTGCGGACTACCAAACTGTTGTCCACCGATCGGCTGTCCTCCGAGTTGCTGTCCAAAATTTATTGGCTGGTTGGGAATTCCCTGACCTTGGAACCCGGGATGCACCTGTCCTTGCTGGAACCCTGTAGTCTGATAACCCTGCTGGGGCGACTGTGGAAAGGCTTGCTGTCCAAGCCATCCATTATTAGCGTTCATCGGCATAGGTGCTGCCGATGATTGGTAATTGGGTACCGTCGTTGAATTGACATACCCTGACTGGGCCATAGGCCTCTGTTGCATTAGCATTGACTCTGCCGATGCGTTAGGCATCTGGAACATTGAATCTTGAGGATTTCCAGCGTGAGGCCTTGCAGTAGTAGTTGTGGTATACCGAGGACTCTGGTTCACCGGCACATTGGAGGGTGCCGATGTCATAGGAGTTTTGCCCCTCATGTCAGTTATCTGTGATGTTCCCGGCGTCAACTCTGGAGGCATACCATAACCCCACCAGCTAGGAGGAAGAGTTAACCCCGACATTGCCGATGCCAACATATCTGTTGTCAGTTTATGCTGCCCAACAGAAATTTGTGGGTTAGTTGCCATCGGCATAGATAGTGCACCAGTAGTCCCCAATGTATTCGGAGGAACGGCAGACTGTGCACTCGCACTTGTCAAAGCAGCCGATGGAGCCGTGACCTCTGGTGCCGTGGGTTGATGATGGGAGGGGCCCACATAATCCGGCGGGATTTGTCCTTCCTTGAAGGTTCTTGCCACGGCGTTGAAAACCGTATTAGATAGTACACCAGCTTGGTTAATCAACGCTCGATTGATGGCATTATCAACCATGTCTTGAAGCTTGCCAGGATTGGCGTCAAAGGTGACCTGCCGTGGCGCCGGCAGTGCATCTTTCTGGACCACTTCGCCGCTCCTGTTTATGCTGAAAGACTTCAGGCATTGCTGCTTGAACTCTTCCATAGCTTGGGCAATAGCTTGCTTCTGCTCGTCCTTGAGGTTAGCTTCCGTCACGGGGATGACGTTGTCTTGATCGAGGTCGGAGATCGACATGTTGATCTTGATCTTGAATCGGTCCCACTGGGCGTGCCAAAAGATGTGTTGATGCAAAATTGATCTGCAAACACAAAGGGCTAATACCCGATTCAAACGTTAAGGCGTGCCAGCCGATTTGACCTTACTATCGGCAAAGGTGATAACTCGAATACTTTAGTCCTGACAACAGCGATACGCCCGGATGTCACGGCTAAGAGGTACTCACGCGGAACTCGAGAACACGCCGAGCTTAGGTCGACGAATTCCTAAGAACTCGTAATAAGAAGAAAAAAGGGTGACGAAGTCGTCGAAAAGTAGACGCTGGAATATGAGTAAAACGTATGTTTGATTGATTTCTTGATATCTGATTACAAGGTCTTAGGGCTTATATTTATACCCTGCTCAAAGAGCTACGACCAGACACGATTAGAATTCGAATTCCAAATTACACGGAACCCGTACATAAAACGATACGAATAACATAAGGAAATAATAAAACCACCCTTCGTGACAAACCGAAACTCCTCCACATGACAACTGGCAACTTCCGGACTCCTCCTTCGCGTCATCGGCAATCCCCTTGCCATAGTCATCGGCAGACCCTTTTACTCGGTCATCGGTACCATGTTACTGTCTGAGGACTTAGTCACATTCAACTCTTCCCTCATCGGCAACCATCCTTACCAGCAACCCATATCATACTGCCACCCTGTCTTGCCATCCTGGACACGTGCCCAAAAATGGTGTCAACAAAGCTTCATTAACTCTCCTGATTCGTGTCAAAATATGGTGTCAACACGTAGTATTCACATAAGTTGTTCCCGGTTCTTGTCTCAAGATCCACTGTAGGATGTAAAGATTCATCTCGTAAAAAAGACAAGATATAAGATATACCACGTACATTGATGAAGGATAAACTTACTTGTAGCTGTATTATCTTTAGTGGCGCCCTACGTTGAATTAGAAGTTCCCAAAAAATGAATCTTTCCCAAACCCTAAACCAATGATATATTTGAAACAAGAAAGTTGGATCGTTAAGTATGCATATATACAAGCTTAGTCTACTTTACGCACGCAATGGATCGAAATTACCTTTGAATGATGTCTAACATATCTTGGTAATCTTGTTGCGGTTTCTTCATTGAGTCATAGATTACCAACTTACTTTCAGCAAGATCGATGACTATGAGTATCCAGTGAAAGCTGCTCATAGAGACATGAGTCGTAGATTAGGGTTAAGTAAAATTAAAGGTGCACACTTGCATGTTAACTATATATGTATAACTCACTTGAATTTGTAGGGGGAAATTATTCTTTTTTTGTGTTTTTTGGTTCACGAAGAACCTCATAAGATTCGTACACATGTCATTGATCCAAGTCGCCGAAGGGTTTAGCTCATTGAAAACAATGTAAGGATCAACAAATCCAAGAGTATTATCATTTTTGGATCAAAGCTCTTGAAAGGTCCAAATGGCTAGTGGGGGGTGAATAGCCTATTTAAAATTTCTACAAACTTCACTAAGCAAGTGAGTTAGTAAAACAAATGGCGAAGTAATTCTAGCACTAGCTCAACTAAGCTATGCAAGCCACCTATACAAACTAGTACAAGGCTAAACACTAAAGCACAACAACAAGAGAAGGCTAGTTGCACTCCTAAACAAGAAGACTAAACTAAACAAGCTAAACAACTAGCAAGGTATACAAATAAGTAAAGGAGTGGAGAGTGATTGTTATACCAACGTTGTAGAGTATAGATATATCCAATCAATCACTCACAATCACAAGAGAATCCTCGGCAAGAGATGACACAAGATTTTTACCGAGGTTCACCTGCTTCCCGGCAAGCTACTCCTCGTTGTGGCGATACACCCACTTGATGGATCACGACCTAATTGGCAATCCAAAGCCAAACCCTCAGCGGGTGCCGCACATCCACTCACAAGATGGGGATCCTCGAAGCCACGAGTAATCCACTAGAGTAACCAATTTGCGATCTCCCACGGGGAAGGCTCAAGAACCCCTCACAAATCACTTGGTGAGGCTCGAAACTATCTCCAATCACGAGCTCAACACCACCGCTGCTCCATGCCGTCTAGGGTGTCAGGAAACACCCAAGAGTAACAAGAAATCCGTAGCAAACTCAAGAATCAAGTGCCACTTAATGCAACTCTCAAAGCAAAGCACTTGAATCTCACTCAGTCTCACTAGGATTAGCAATTAAGCAAGGAGATGAGTGGAGAGAGTGTTCTCTAGCTCAATGTATGCCTCAAGTATTCAAATGTGCAAGAGTTTTCCTCTCAAAGCCGACCACCTTCTATATATAAGCCCCCTCAACAAATAGAGCCGTTGGCTCTTTCACTGGGCTAAAATCGGGGGCACCGGACGCTACCAAGTGATCACCGGACGCTCGACCCCCAGCGTCCGGTGCTCAGGGATCAGCCACGTGTCCACCTTGGATCTCGCGTGTCAGATTCTAAAGGCTACCTGCAACACACCAAACGCTCTGCAGGTCCACACCGGACTCATGCGCAGAGAGTTTCGCAAACCTGTAGGGTCACCGGACGTGAGTCACCAGACGTGCCCTGAGCGTCCGGTGCTCAGCGGACTTAAACACAGAGAGGGTTGCAAAACGTCCTCAAACCAGACGCTAACCACCGGACGCTCTCACAGCGCGTCCGGTGCTCAACCCTAGCAGGGTCAAGCACAACGGACTCTGAGGCCAGCGTCTGGTGCCTCCGCACTCAGCGTCCGGTGAGTGTTTCTCAGTGAAAAACACTCCCGTGACTTCTCCAAAATTTCCCACCGGCACAATAGAAAATATACACTTATTTTTCTCAAAAGCGTCGAATCTCGCCTCGCAAGCTCGGCGGGAGGGAGAGAGGAACCCACACCCCTCTCAACCCTAGGAATACCACCTCCTTTGTAAATGTGCTAACACCAACGAGTGTCCACCACAAAAGTGCATGTGTGTTAGCTTTTCACAAACAATTTCACCAAAGGAGTTAAGTTAGCACTTTACTAGATCTATGCTCAAGATATGGACCTAGTAGCACTTGATTCAAGAGATAACCGTGATTTCCCCTCTTGATAGTCGGCTATCTATCCTAAACCCGGTCAATCACTTCTCTACTCATCTTAGAACGGCAAAAGTAAAACCCTTTGTTTATACCTTTGCCTTGATAACTTTGCTCCTCGTCTATCATCATGATCTCCACATCAAGCTTCATCTCTTTGTAGTCATGTGGCCACCTCTCCATGCCACCATGCACCTCCATCACATTTGTTCCTATGCCTAACTCAAATCACTTAAACACAAGGCATTAGCAACTTGGTGTCATTAATTACCAAAACCAAACTTGGGCTTTCAATCTCCCCCTTTTTGGTAATTGATGACAACCATCACAAAGATATGAAATGAAATCATAATGAACTTTAATTGCTTGTCCAAAGCATTTTAATCATGAGACAAGGTTGGACAAACCTTTCAATTTCGGTTTTGGTAGTACTAGCTCCCTCTACATATGTGCTTCCATGAGTTTGGTTCAAGTTTGCGCATATGCATGAATTGGAGTTTTGGGAGATTTGTTACTACCAAAATGATGCTAAGGTATATAGAATGGACCTTTGAAGCGTGATACCAATCGGAGTTGCCAATATACCATCATTAGCACTAATGTAGCTAGACATACATCAAAAACTCAAGATACCTCGTGAAATCACAATATATGTCTAGATACCACATGAAAATAAAACTCTATGCTAGAATTCAAAACAACATTCAAGTTCTATTTCTAGCAAGCACCAATCAAACAAGAGTTGTGAATTTAAATTTGCAATGCAACATCTCATTATGCTTAGTGCACATACAAATGCAACAAATGGTTCATGAGCTTGCTCCCCCTATTTGTGTGCTCAAGTTTAGAAAATTTTCTCATCTTTTCTCTCCCTATCTTTGTTTCTCTTGTTTCTCTCCCCCTTGTTGACATTATCCCTATCTTTGTTTCTCTTGTTTCTCTCCCCCTTGTTGACTTTATCTTTGTTTCTCTCCCCCTTTGTCATCAATGACCACAAAGGTTCAAAGTTCAGTGAGAATTAAGTCAATCAATGTGAGGGTCAAATTATGGTTCAATCTAGATCACTTGCCTATATCATGTAATTCGGTTTGATACAAGGACAAGCTTTTTCACACCTCATAAAGTAGAAGGGTAATCTTGACCATGTTGAATTACACATCATAAGCTCATATTCCAGATTCAACACTAGGCTTGCAAGCTCACAAACATGTCATATGCTACCACTAGATCAATCAAACATAGAAGCAATAGTGGTACCATACATACACCAAAATATTTTGTTTTTCATGAATGAGCCTATTGTCATGCAAACATGTCTATATGTTCTAATCATGTCCTTAGCAAGTATGAATGCTATGTCAACCAACTTTACCTTGCTTTGTTGTAGGAGAGGCATGTCATATATAAACGTGGGGGTGCACTCATCTCAAGTTGGAGAAGTCAAGTATGTTCAACTCATTCCTCAACTTGCAAAATCTCTTCTCATCAAGTGGCTTTGTGAAGATGTCGGCTAGTTGATCTTCGGTGCCAATGCTTTCATTGCTAATATCACCCTTTTGTTGATGGTCCGTTATGAAATGGTGCCTTATGTCAATGTGCTTAGTTCTTGAATGTTGAACCAGATTTTGTGTCATCTTGATTGCACTCTCATTGTCACATAGCAAAGGCACATTCTTGAATTTGATTCCAAAGTCATTCAAGGTAGCTTTCATCCAAAGCAATTGTGCACAACAACTACCGGCACTAATGTATTCGGCATCGGCGGTTGATAGTGCAACACTATTTTGTTTCTTTGATGACCATGAAACTAGAGACCTTCCTAGCAATTGACAAGTGCCACTTGTGCTCATTCTATCAATCTTGCATCCACCATAATCGGAGTCCGAATATCCAATCAACTCAAAGTTAGACCCCTTGGGATACCATAATCCGACATCATGAGTGCCCTTAAGATACCTCAATATCCCCTTGGTTGCCTTCAAGTGACTCTCTCTAGGTGAAGCTTGGTATCTTGCACACTTGCACACACTAAACATTACATCCGGCCTTGATGCGGTGACATAGAGCAAACTTCCAATCAAAGACCGATATAGCTTTTGATCTACCATGTTGCCACTTGCATCACAACCTAGTTGATCATTTGTACCCATAGGTGTGCTCATTGGTTTAGCTTCTTGCAACCCAAACTTCTTGATCATGTCGTTGATGTACTTTCCTTGACTTACAAAAGTGTCATCCTTCATTTGCTTGATTTGAAGACCAAGGAAGTAACTAAGCTCTCCAATCATGGACATATCAAACTCATTAGACATCATTTTTCCAAACTCTTCACAAAAATCTTGATTGGTTGATCCAAAGATGATATCATCAACATAGATTTGCAACACAAACAAGTCATTGCCTAGCTTCTTGGTGAAGAGGGTACTGTCAACCTTTACCATCTTGAACCCATTTAGAGAGAAAAAAATCTCTCATTCTCTCATACCATGCTCTAGGTTCTTGCTTCAAACCATACAATGCCTTCTTGAGCTTGTAAACATGGTTGGGTTTCTTGTCATCTTCAAAACCGGGAGATTGTTCAACGTAAACCAACTCATTGATGTATCCATTGAGAAATGCATAATTCACATCCATTTGATAGAGCATGATGTTGTGGGCACAAGCATAGGCTAATAATATTCTAATTGCCTCCAATCTTGCAACCGGTGCATAAGTTTCTCCAAAGTCAAGACCTTCAACTTGAGTGTAGCCTTGTGCTACTAATCTTGCTTTGTTTCTCACAACTACACCGTCTTGATCTTGCTTGTTTCTTAAGACCCACTTGGTACCAATCATATTGTAGTTCTTTGACCTCCCAACAAGCTCCCATACTTGATTTCTTGTGAAGTTATTCAATTCTTCATGCATGGCTTACCCAGTCGGAATCTTTCAATGCATCTTCTATATTCTTTGGTTCCTCAAATGAGACAAATGAGTAGTGCTCGCAAAAGGATGCTAGCCTTGATCTTGTTTGTACACCACTTTGAATACCACCAATGACTTGATCTAATGGATGATCTCTTGCTATGCTTGTAGGTTGGAGTATTGGGAGTTGATTGCTTCCACTTGCTTGATTTTGATTTTGATCATCATCATGAGAGCCACTAGTACTTGCTTCATTTGCATCAATTTGTACTTCTTGATTGATCATGTGAATGTCACCATCATCATCAACTTCCCTTGGCCTTATGTCACCTACATCCATGTTCTTCATTGCATTTGCCAATTGATCTCCTCTCACATCATCAAGATTTTTAGCTTCACTTTGAGATCCTTCGGTTTCATCAAACTCAACATCATGGACTTCTTCCAATGTGCCACTTGTCAAGTTCCAAACTCTATAAGCCTAGCTTGTGGTGGAATAACCATGTAAGAACCCTTCATCACATTTCTTCTCAAATTTGCTCAATCTAGTGCCTTTCTTGAGAATGTAGCATTTGCAACCAAACACTCTAAAGTATGCAATGTTGGGCTTTCTTCCATTCAATAGCTCATATGGTGTCTTCCCAAGCGTCCCATGGAAATAGAGATGGTTGCTACAACAGCAAGCCGTGTTGATAGCTTCACTCCAAAATGAATGACTAACATTGTATTCACTAAGCATTGATCTACCCATATCAATCAAGGTTCTATTTTTCCTTTCAACTACACCATTGGATTGAGGAGTGTATGTCGGAGAGAATTGATGTCTAATGCCAAGATCATCACACAATTCCTCAATTCTTATGTTCTTGAATTCACTGCCATTGTCACTTCTAATCTTCTTGATAGTGGTTTCAAACTCATTTTGCACTCTCTTGACAAAAGACTTGAATAGATCACAAACATCACTCTTGCCATAGAGGAAGAACACCCAAGTGTATCTAGTGTAGTCATCTACTATCACAAATCCATACTTGTTGCCACCAATGCTAGTGTATGTTGTTGGCCCAAATAAATCGATGTGCAATAGCTCAAATGCCTTTGATGTGCTCATTTCACTTTTCTTAGGATGTGCATTTCCAACTTGCTTTCCGGCTTGACAAGCACTACATGGTTTATCCTTCTCAAAGGTGACATCCTTCAAGCCTCTAACTAAGTCATGCCTCAAAAGTTTGTTCAATTGTTTCATTCCAACATGACGAAGCCTTCTATGCCACAACCAACCCAAACTTGATTTGGTAATTAGGCAAGATGTCAATTGAGTGTCACTATCATTGAAATCAACCAAATATAAGCTACCATGCCTAGATCCTTTGAATATCAAGTTTGATCCATCAACACTAACCACCTTAACATCATCACTACCAAAGATGCACTTGAAACCAAGGTCACAAAGTTGTGCAATTGACAAGAGATTGAAATCAAATCTTTCAACTAGCAACACATTTGATATGCTCATGTCATTTGAGATAGCAATTTTACCAAGCCCCTTGACCTTGCCTTTCTTGTTGTTGCCGAAGGTGATTGAATCAAAGCCACCATTTTGACTAGTATAAATTGATTTGAACATACAAGACTCCCCGGTCATATGTTGAGTGCACCCACTATCAAGCACCCAATGCCTTCCTCTGGCTTTGTAATTAACCTACAAGACAAGATCAATTCTTTTTAGGTACCCAAACTGGATTGGGTCCTCCAAGGTTAGCAACTAAGCTCTTTGGTACCCAAATAGCATTCTTCTTTGAGCCCATCCATGGTGCACCAATGAACTTAGCATGAACACCTTTTGTATCCTTGGTAACCACATAAAAAGAATTGAGCTTAATTGAGGATACATGAGCTTTAGGTTTCTTGTTCATGCATTGTTGCTCTAGGTGACCAACTTGCTTGCAAGCTTTGCAATACCGGCCATTGTTCTTCACAAAACTAGTCTTGTGAGGAGCAACGGCGGCCTTGCCTTTCTTGGAGTTATAGCCTAATCCCTCTTTATAGAGAGAAGCTCTTTGGCTACCCAAGCACATAAGCAAGCGGTCCTCACCACCATAAGCCTTAGCTAAGGTGTGATTGAGCTCTTTCACCTCCTTCTTGAGAATTTCATTCTCAACTTTTAGTGTGGTCTCACATGTGAAACCATCACCACTGTTGGGTATTCTTAACATCATTACCAAAAGTAGACTAAGTTTTCTAAATCTAGTAACGGTGCCAAAAATGCCAAACCTATCCCTCATACCACTTAAGCCAAGTTGTCATCCCCAGCATGACATGAGAGGTGCGGTATTGAAATATGCAATTGCTCTTCTAAATAAATAATGAATGGGATCTGCAAGCACACAGATTAATACCGATGTAGCATTTTAACCGGGAAGTATTCCAGGTATCGTTATTTATATTTTTACCACTGGGAAGGGATTAGCAATCATCAATATTGATCACAGAATAGAATATGAGATTGAGTATCTATCATTGCAAGTATAATTGAGAACAGTTATCTAACTCTTTCATATAGGGATAAGTGTCACATAAAAGATATATGAAGTAATGAATAGTGACAAAGATAATTAATCTGATCATAACTAGCCACATAATAAATATGATAAGCACCTCAATTAGATACTCTAGAAAGTCATTAGCATGGTATTAGAACGAACTACAAGAATATTTCCTAAGTTATTCTCAACTATATAGTCTAGCATTACCATAGTTAGTGCAAGCATACTTAGCAATCATTGCAAGACAAGACTACGCCCATGCATAGTGCTATTAGCAAGGTAAATGAGAAACATAGCAATCACTCCCCTGTAATAATGTTGCTCTGCCAGCCCAATACACGAGAGGGGGACTATATAAGAATCAATGAAGCTGTCACTATCACGAACTACCCCACGATCTGGCATATTGGGTACAATCGCAGATAAATACGATATAAGCACCACGCCTACACAATATCTATCATTTACCCATGGATCCGATGGATAAATGCTATACGATCCTAAGCATGTATATAGATCCAATCTAACTAAGCCAAGTACATAACTATGATAAACTAACAACAATATAATCTTGAATATAAACACGTAGAGCAAAGTCATAAGCAATATATTGAAGTAGAACAAAGTCATATTCATAATATTGAAGAACAAAGATAATTAGAAAGCAATTAGAAGCACAATTAGAGAATTACCAAGAATCCTCTTGACAGATCCGGAAACCAATCGAAGATTGACTCCTTCTAGTTCTAATCCTATGTAGCTATGCTAATCTAGATGTCTAATTGATGTGGTGGCTCTAATCTTGATCAGGGGCTTCTTCTCCCTTGAGGAATAATGAATTAGGGTTGAGAGGCTCTCTCCTCCAGGGGCCAGGGGGTCTGGTTTTATAGTCCCTTCAAGTGAATATGGGCCGTTGGATCAAACTGACTTAGATTGAACGGTTATCCTTGATCCTTTAGGTCGGTGGAGATCTCCCACGAAGCAGAGTCCTGATTGGACTGTCAGAGGGGGCGGGCGCCCTGCCTCTGGCCCCGTTTCGCCTCCGCTTCGGTCTCGTGGCTTCTGGAGTCTTCTAGATGTAAGATAATTGCGCGGCTTGTTAATATCTCTATGTAATCCCGACGTGTGGGCCTTTCTTCTGTATTTCCTGATAACACCCTGCAGAAATAGACAAACACCAAAACTCGTGGAATTCTATCAGATAAAACCCTAAGTCTAGATGTTGATTTCATTTGGATCCTTTTCTTTATTTATTTGATAATTAAATTTGATACTTAAGGACCGTCAACAACCACTAGATGAGGATGATGTAGATGTGCTGCATGAAGGGTTAGTAGAAGCAATAACAATAGGCTTACTCAAGATAACACAAGTTATGCCTCTGTTGCAAGTTTGAGCTTTTTCAATTTTAGTTGGCTCATTTTCACATTTGTTAACTAGAGAGGAATGAGCTTCTTCAAGCTTAGTGTGAGCCTTTTGAAGCTTCTTATGGTCTTCCTTTAGACTCTCATAAGATGCTTTAAGCTCATCAAGTTCTTGCTCAAAGGTTTTCTTATCTTTAAGCAAGGCCTTGCACTCCTTTCTAGTTTCTTTATAGTGATGAGTGCAATCTTGTAGCATAGTGATTAGTTCATCTTTTGTTGGTTCATCATCATCAATATCACTATCACTAGCATGGTCACTCTCATCATAGGATGATACCTTAGTGGCCTTGGCCATGAAGCGTGATGGAGTATCGAAGATGGAGCTCTTTCCTTGAATTGCAATGCTAGCATGCGCCTTCTTCTTGGTGCTCTCATCATCACTTGAGGAGTCATCACTATCCCAAGTTGCAACATGGGCATCACCCTTCTTCTTGGTTGAGCCTTCCTTCTTTTCTTGCTTCTTCTTTTGCTTCTTTCTTTCCTTCTTGATAGCATCTTCATCATCGCTATCATAAGGACACTTGGCGATGAGATGATCCTTGCTATGGCATCTAAAGCACCTCATGGAATGATCATTCTTCTTGGAGGAGCTCTTCTTTCTTCTTACCCGATAGCCCTTTTTCTTCATAAACTTGCCAAATCTGTTGACAAGAAGAGCCATCTCCTCATCTTCATCACTATCACAAGAGCTTGCTTCTTCATCACTTGATGACTCTATCTTGGCTTTGCCCTTGGATGAGGAGGCCTTGAATGCCACACTTTTCTTCTTCTCATCATCTTTCTTCTCACCATCCTTCTTCTTCTTCTTGATCAACTCATCCTTCTCATCATCTTCCCTATAAGCATCATCGGTCATCACCTCTTGGAAGACTTGTTGGGGAGTTGAATCACTAAGTGTTGTCTTGACTAGCACGGTGATCAATGTGTCAAATCTCTTGGGAAAGCTTCTCAAGAACTTCATAGAGAATTCACAATGACTGCAACCGGTGAAACATCTCCGGCATAATTTCATCTTCTTGCATCTTGAAGCTTGAGAACTTTTCTTGGAGGATGTATGCCTTGGCGGTCTTAGTTCCCTTGGTGCCCTCAAATGTTTCTTCTAATTTTGCCCATGCATCATGAGCAATCACAATGTTTTTGATTTGCTCAAAGGTCTTGTCATCAATAGCTTCATGAAGAGCACTAATTGTAATGTCATTGCATTGAAGCTTCTTATCTTCGACTGGTGTTGGTGCATTCTCATTTGCAACCTCAAACTTTGTTTCGGTTACCTTCCAAACCTCTCTATTGATTGACTTAAGATGAGCGGTCATCTTGACCTTCCAATATGCATAATTGGTGCCATCAAAGTAAGGTGCCTTCTTGGTGTTGTTGATATGCAAACTAAGAGCCATTCCTTCACCGTAGGTTGTTAAGCCTCAAATGAACGGTGCCTTGGCTCTGATACCACTTGAAAGGTACAAATGGCTAGAGGGGGGTGAATAGCCTATTTAAAATTTCTACAAACTTCACTAAGCAAGTGAGTTAGTAAAACAAAAGGCGAAGCAATTCTAGCACTAGCTCAACTAAGCTATGCAAGCCACCTATACAAACTAGTACAAGGCTAAACACTAAAGCACAACAACAAGAGAAGGCTAGTTACACTCCTAAACAAGAAGACTAAACTAAACAAGCTAAACAACTAGCAAGGTATACAAATAAGTAAAGGAGTGGAGAGTGATTGTTATACCAACATTGTAGAGTAGAGATATATCCAATCAATCACTCTCAATCACAAGAGAATCCTCGGCAAGAGATGACACAAGATTTTTACCGAGGTTCACTTGCTTCCCGGCAAGCTACTCCTCGTTGTGGCGATACACCCACTTGATGGATCACGAGCTAATTGGCAATCCAAAGCCAAACCCTCAGCGGGTGCCGCACATCCACTCACAAGATGGGGATCCTCCAAGCCACGAGTAATCCACTAGAGTAACTAATTTGCGATCTCCCATGGGGAAGGCTAAAGAACCCCTCACAAAACACTTGGTGAGGCTCGAAACAATCTCCAACCACTGCTGCTCCAAGCTATCTAGGGCATCGGGAAACACCCAAGAGTAACAAGAAATCCGCAGCAAACTCAAGAATCAAGTGCCACTAAATGCAACTGTCAAAGCAAAGCACTTGAATCTCACTCAGTCTCACTAGGATTAGCAATTAAGCAAGGAGATGAGTGGAGGGAGTGTTCTCTAGCTCAATGTATGCCTCAAGTATTCAAATGTGCAAGAGTTTTCCTCTCAAATCTGGCCACCTTCTATATATAAGCCCCCTCAACAAATAGAGCTGTTGGCTGTATCACTGGGCTTAAATCGGGGCACCGGACGCTACCAAGTGATCACTGCACGCTCGACCCCCAGCGTTCTGTACTCAGGGGTCGGCCACGTGTCCTCCTTGGATCTCACGTGTCAGATTCTAACGGCTACATGCAACACACTGAACGCTCCGTAGGTTCACACCGGACACATCCGGTGCACACCGGACTCATGCGCAGAGAGTTCCGCAAACCTGCAGGGTCACCGAACGCACCCTGAGCGTCTGGTGCTCACCGGACTTAAACACAGAGAGGGTTGCAAAACACCCTCACACCGGACGCTAACCATCGGACACTCTCAGAGCGCGTCCGGTGCTCAACCCTAGCAGGGTCAAGCACACTAGACTCTGAGGCTTGCGTCCAGTGCATCCGCACTCAGTGTCCGGTGAGCATTTCTCAGTGAAAAACACTCCCGCAACTTCTCCAAAATTTCCCACCGGCGCAATAGAAAATATACACTTATTTTTCTCAAAAGCGCCGAATTCAAAAGGGAGAGAGGAACCCAAACCCCTCTCAACCCTAGGAAAACCACCTCCTTTGTAAATGTGCTAACACCAAAGTGTGTCCACCACCAAAGTGTATGTGTGTTAGCTTTTCACAAACAATTTCACCAAAGGAGTTAAGTTAGCACTTTACTAGATCCTAATGCATATGCTCAAGATATGGACCTAGTAGCACTTAATTCAAGAGATAACCGTGATTTCCCCTCTTGATAGTCGGCTATCTATCCTAAACCCAGTCAATCACTTCTCTACTCATCTTAGACCGGCAAAAGTAAAACCCTGTGTTTATACCTTTGCCTTGATAACTTTGCTCCTCGTCTATCATCATGATCTCCACATCAAGCTTCATCTCTTTGTAGTCATGTGGCCACCTCTCCATGCCACCATGCACCTCCGTCACATGTGTTGCTATGCCTAACTCAAATCACTTAAACACAAGGCATTAGCAACTTGGTGTCATTAATTACCAAAACCAAACTTGGGCTTTCAGCTCTGACATTTGGACCCTGCATATAGTGAGTGCATCGACAAGTATGTGTGTGAGGATTACTACTATATAGACATGCTGGAGAGTTTAATAAAAACAAAGAAATACTTACAAACAAAAGAAGCTAATGAGTGATTTGTCTAGAGCGTCCATGTGGCATAGCTGGTGTAATTTGCTCATCTGGACTAAGATAAGGTCATCGCCATGGAAGTAGTGATGTTTTCAAGTTCGAATAGAAATCTAATCAACTCCACCTTTAGAAACCTCCATGCACCAATTGTTGATTGCAAACATCCACGTACCAAGTACATGTAGGTGCTTGGGGTTCATTAGACTCCTGCCCGGTGCAAACTTTCTCCTCCATTTATCAACTACTTCTGCTCATGGAAACTCTAGCCCAGTAGCAATATTTTGAATCGTGGAGTACGAGAGACCACTCTCAATGAAATAATTTTCAAGTGAGTCCATCTCAGACAAAGTGGGCTCTTCAGATTTCCTCTGTACTACGCCCGCATTTGAACCATACTGATCTGCCACAATTAATATGGACAAAGGTCTTGATGTGTCCCCGAGCTGTGGAACACCATTTCCTGCTTTCTTCTTGGCGGATTGAGCTCTTACAGCTTTTATTAGTTGGCGTTCATATTCCGTCTTTGGTGGAGGCTTTCGAGCTTCATGCATTTTCCGGTTGTGCTCTTCCACCCTCTTCCTCAGCTCCCCTTTTGGTATGTAGAGGTATGTCTTTTCAGGGTTCTGCTTTGCTTCAAATTCCTTTTTACATTTTTCAAAGTGTGCTTTCACATCAGAAGCAACCGATGCAATTATCTCCTCATCAGTCTTCTCATAAGGCAACTTTTCACTGGCTGCTTTAGAGTCAGATGGAGCCTGAGCCTGCTTCTTTCTAGGATATGGGACCGAAGCCTTTGGTGTTGGGGCGGTCCCCGTCTTACTGGCTTGAGGCAGTGGTGGTGGTGGGGATAGTGCGGCCCGTGGCGGCTTTGGAGACCGTGTTCGAGGCGGTGGTGAAGGCGATGGCTGGGTGGGTGCGGCCCGTGGCGGCGTTGGAGACCGTCTTGGAGGAGATGGGATTGTAGTTGCGTCCTCTAATGCATCTTCACCGCCCACAACACTATGATGTCCTGGGGAATGAATACTTGGACTAAAGTCCCTGCTAGGAAAAGAACGATTGTTGTGAGCGAATAAAATGTTAGCGAATAATTTATTTTGAATAGGATGTTAGTGAATAAGTTGAATTGTTTTTAAATC
Organism: Sorghum bicolor; assembly: GCF_000003195.3. Classification (NCBI taxonomy): domain Eukaryota; kingdom Viridiplantae; phylum Streptophyta; class Magnoliopsida; order Poales; family Poaceae; genus Sorghum; species Sorghum bicolor. Next base: position 27,157,172 of record NC_012872.2, on the reverse strand, counting down.
CACGCACCTATGCGAGGATTTTGATCATCAGTAAGACGAGGTGGCGGCAGTGAGACTCTAGGAATGATAATGAATAGCTTACACCAACAAATGAATGTCTTCTCTACCTCACCTAGAGTCTTCTCCCCATCTCCCCGTTCAATGTCGAGAGGCACGCTGGCACAACCTCTCTCCACCCTATCCACCGAGACACGAGCATATCCATCTGGTACCGGTTGACCATGGATTCTTGGTGTTCTCGTCCGGTCGATAGCATTTACAACACCGACCGCCACCTTCTTTGTCTCGGTTCCTTCTGAAATGTGTAGCTCACACGAATTAAGTGGTTCTATGAGGTCATCCACGGGGAACCGTAGCTTCACGTCAGCTTGGTTGGTTGGTACTTTCGTGGAGGCACAACTGCTCTTCAACTGACCTAGGGGGCTAATGTTGATGTCTACTGGTTGTGATGATGTAGCCCCCCTGTTGTCAAGGAACTAATTTATACTTGCACTTGCCTCTTGATCAACTCCAGCATCCACTCTTCTCAACTTCTTCCATGCTCTTGCGAGCTATGCACAAACTTCTCCAACTAGTGAATCTGCTCTGCCTCCTCCTCCTTCTTTCTCTGGCGGCTTCTATAAGTTCCTTGATCAGGTGGGAAGGAATGGTACCATGGAACTGCCCCATACCCTCTCGTATGCATGCCGTGTTCTAGATTTTCAAGGGCGTATGTGAGTTCATCAATCTCTCTATGTGAGTTCATCAATCTCTCGTGCACAAACTAGCCTCTCTGCTGCTTTTGAGATTTCTGGGCCCCAATCTAGCAACCCAGTTACAGGATCTACGGTTCCCCCATGACCGTATAATCATTGCTTCGAGCGTTCACCCTAATTCTCCCATATTGTCTAAGGTACTACCCCCTGGCCATCATCTACCGTTCCATTCTCTCCCACTTTGGAATGGCACTCATATAGCCACCTGATTCTAGATGATGGTGGTATTTCTTCTTTGCAGCATTCTCTTTGCTCCTTCTGATAATAGCTGCGCTCTCTTCTGACATTTTGTACTGCACGAATTCATCCCTTTGTAGCTTTCTATTTGCTCCTTCTGATAATAGCTGCGCTCTCTTCTGACATTTTGTACTGCACGAATTCATCCCAAAAGGGCGTTAGCTTGACATATGCCTTGGTGCTGAAATTTGGCGTCTCGTTCTTCTTCACAAACTTGGTGTACAAGTTATTCTTCCAAGCCTGAAAAAGTGTTGCCATTTTCTTCATTGTCCACTCTCGGATTCTCTCCTTCAGCTCGTCATTGTTCGTGTCGAACGTGAAATGGTGTCCGATGTCAGTCCACATGTCGGCCTTATCACGATCAGAGACAAAGCTGTTGTGAGGAGCACTTGGCTTATTCTTCCATTCTTGAGCACTGATCTGTATCCTGTTCCTCACCAGGTAGCCACAATGATCGACATATGTCTTTGCATGCGGTCCTAGTGGTTGGCCTGTAGCCTCGTCGAATTCAGAGATTACGAGACGGCCCCCCAACGGCCTCCTTGGCCCTCGAACAGCTCACTCTTCCCGGTCGTAGATGTCGATCCAGAGGGCTACATTTATATAAAGACACGAAGATGAAATTAATACAAGATGCAATATACCCTAAAGTCTAAACCAAATCCCTAATAAACATGTATAATTAATATACCTCGCCAGTATTGGTTTGCTCGACAATTTGTTGCTCATTAGGTAGTGGGGAGGATCCCTACATGATCTCCTCGTAATCTGCCCGCAAGTACTGACTCCCATCATCATCACCCTCGATTTGTTCGTCACCACCGACGATGAGATTCATCATGATGGCCGCATCATCAATTTGTTGATCCCTCGGATCAGCCATTGTCTATATATATAAGGTATATAAAAAACTATAAAAATATTTAAAAGATGTGTCTATATATGTATAATGAGTCATATGGCATTCATATCAAGTTACATCTATTCATACATATATCATCATTCATATATATATATATATTGAAAAATATAGAGAAATATATACATCTATTGAGGCATATAAATAAATGAATATATACATATATATACAATGAGTCATATGACAATCATATCAAGTTACATCTACTCATATAGAAATATATATACAATGAATAAAATATATATAGATATGTATGTATATATATATATGATGCATTTTCTATACTCCCGGGAGTAATTACTCCCATCTTCAATAAACCACATTACGTATGTATTCATACTTGTTTATCTATTTGAGTATGCTCATATACTTATATTACGGTACTCTAGATATTACCATGCGAAAAAATTTCAAAGGAATTCATATTTTTAATATATTACTAAAATGCCACTACTGTAGTATATACTCTATGTATGCATACATACTTAACATATATACTACCTTAGATAGTTTAGTATGATCATATACTTCGCCTACATACACTTCATCAGGCTCATATACGCCCTAAATCTAGAGATACACACATGGGAGTAACTACTACTAGGAGTAAAAAGGAATTGGAAAATTGCTTTCTATACGTACGTTGAGTTACTCTCATCTTCAATAACCAAATTGCGTATGTGTTCATACTTGTTTATCGATTTGAGTATGTTTATATACTCATATTAAGATACTCTAGGTCTTACCACACGAAATTTTTTCAAATAAATTCATATTTTTAATATATTACTAAAATGCCACTATTATATTATATACAATAAGTGTAACCACATACTCTATGTATGCATGCATACTTAATATACATATCACCCTAGACGGTCTAGTATGATCATATACTTCATCTATATACATTTTGTCTGGTCATATATACCCTAAATCTAGAGATATACACATGAAAATAACTACACGCGCGTGTAGAAAAAACGCATCCTATGTATATATATATGTGTATATATATATAGACTTAACACCTAGCAACTAGATTATGACACAAGACTTAACACCTATTACAAGGTTAGGACACAGTTGTTTCTTGGCTTGACAGAAGAGCATGTGGGCGCCATATTATCTCATTGTGTGTATGATATGTCATCTGAAGAATTGATTATGCGGCAAAGTGCATCGTGGGCTCTGTAGTCATTCTCTAGAATTTTCTGCCTCAATTATGAATAATGATGTGTCCAAATACTCTATTGATGATAAGTCTCAAGAGAATAATACTAGAAGCATTTGCAGGATGGGAAGATATTGGAAAAAAACTTATCTGCACAATATGGGAGTAGCAATGACTAAAGATATACCAATTCAAAAGGTGTATATATATTTATTATTTGATAGACTACAAACTAATATATATATATATACAATCATATATCTATATACATACATATATGTACACATATATATCTACATACATACATACATACATACATACATACATACATACATACATACATACATACATACATACATACATACATACATACATACATACATACATACATACATACATACATACATACATACATACATACATACATACATACATACATACATACATACATACATACATACATACATACATACATACATACATACATACATACATACATACATACATACATACATACATACATACATACATACATACATACATACATACATACATACATACATACATACATACATACATACATACATACATACATACATACATACATACATACATACATACATACATACATACATACATACATACATACATACATACATACATACATACATACATACACATATATCTATATCTATATATATATACGCACACTGCATATACATATATTCACCGGTGCAAAAATTAATATATACATATACACAGTACTGCATTCATATATACATATATTCGGCCGAGGAGAGATGGAGGACGACGAGCGACGGTGGACGAGCGCGCGGTGGCGATGACGAGACGGTGGACGAGCGCGTGGGCCGAGGCGGAGGAGGACGGCGCGGTGGTGGAGGAGGACGGTGTTGATATTTGGGAACGCAATAAGGAAATGATCCGCAAGCGCACGGATATCAGTGAGCATTTCACCCGGGAGGTTTTCCAGAGTATCGTATTTATATTTTTACCACTGGGAGAAAGGGTGCATCTGACTAACCAAATCTCTTGCTACTATCCCTTTAGGCACAAAGAATGTCTTTCGATGCGAGTGATAAATAGAGAAGACTGCAACCGTAGTCTCCTTCTAACCTTGGTAAGGATGATCTACTGTTCTAATGGGGAGGCTAACGGAATCTAGACACCACAAAGGATGTTCAACCCGCACCTATAAACCCTATCCTTCCTGCTAACGAGATGTGATCTACAAAGGTAGCTCGGAAGTGTCACGTTTCTCACTACTACCACGGTCCAGCTAGTCAGGGAATATTTATGAGTACCCCAGCCTAAACACCACGTTTACGCCAGCAATGATTACTCTAAACTCTACGCGAAGAGATTAAAGTAAACTCATAAACCATAAGAACAATAAAACAAGAACTTACTAGAATTTAGAAGTCGAATTACTGAAGAATCCTAGGAGCAAGCTTCGGGTTAGGAGAACTTGATCCCGCAGGTACAAGCTTGGAGTAGACACCGACAGGCCGGGCTTCCTCCACTCTACACCTCCACTCTATATCTCTCAATCTAGTAGAAACTAGAAGATCTATTTCTACCTTACATTGATTGCTAAGCCTAAAAAGAAATATTAATTAGAGAAGAGGTTTTCCTTCGAGGGCACCCCTCAGTCTCTATGATAATTTCTTCATGTCTTCTCCAGGGGCCAGGGGGGCCTCGCTTATATAGTCCTCCCCTTCTATGCGTTTTTTGGGTCGATAGCCGAGGTGGTACTATGTTTATCTTGATCCAATAGGTCGGTGGAATATCTTGTGCGAAGGAGTCCTGAATTGGCTCCAGCAGGGGGGCGGGCGCCCAGGCTACCAGGGCGGGCGCCCTGGGCCTGGCCCAGCTTCGCCTCTGCTTCGGTCTCGTGGCTTCTGGAGTCTTCTAGATGATGTAAAATTGCGCGGTGCGATGATATCTCTATGTAATCCTGACATGTGGGCCTTTCTTCCTTATTTCCTGATAACCCCCTGCAGAAATAGATAAACAACAAAACTCGTGGAATTCTGTCAGATCAAACCCTAATTCTAGGTGATGGTTGCATATTGGTCCTTTCTCTTGTTTATTTGATAATTAAAATTGATACTTAAGAACCGTCAACAAATACCCCCATACTTAGGCTTTTACTCGTCCTCGAGAAAAGGATGGTTAAGAACAATATCTGGGATAAACATTTAAAATATTCTCTATATAATTTGCAGGGTGTTAAAAATTCCACTGTGTACCATAGTCAGGGAAGTATATGATTAAGAGTAAAGATCCTTTCTTCTCAATCCTGTCACTTGGAGTTTTTGTATATTTTTGAAAGAAAGTTAGCATACCTTTTTATCCTCATAGGTTCTCTCAGATCACTCATTATCTTTTATATATTTCACTGAGGCTGTTTTATTTTGCAGAAATTCTCAAGCATACTTACTTTGCATTTATTGCCTGATCAAAACGGGATCCGAGGAGGGGAATGTCATACTCTTAGATCAAAGACTTTGGAAATTAAAAACATTGTCATCTCTTGCTGGCATATTGCTTATTAGAGGTACCATGGGCTATCATTTTTTTTAAGTGGATACCGAGGTACCCCTAATTCTACTGCCGGACACTTGTCCATTTTTTTCTGCGAGGTTGTCGAGCACTTGCTCCTTTTTATTTCCTCGAAATATCTCTATTTTTGCATAGCCCATGCCTCTAATGCAATAATACTTCGGAAGAGTGAATCTTACTGAAATAGTGTCTTGATCTTGGGAGCATGATAAATCTCTCAACAAGGGTCTAACTCATTTTGAACAAACTCAATACAGAGCAGATAGCTTTTATAATCATATTTAATATTTCAGTTTTATCAGGCATATAAAACACTGAGGATGGTAGCTAGGAATTTGAATATTTTGGAATAAATTCTCCAAGCAACAATGATATCAAGAATAAGAGACTCATACTCTACCATCACATATTCCATATTGACTTAAGTAACACAGGGTTTTGAAATGATCTTATAATAATTTGCAAGTTTTCACGAAATATCACAGATTGAGATTAATCATGATTAGAAATAATTTAATCTTTTTATTTTATCATATCGGGAACAATATTCTGCATAATCTAAAATATATATATGTGTAAAGTAAAGTGTGCAGAGTGTGTACCTGAATCATGGAGTGGTGTAGTCGGAGTGTGTTTAGCATGTCGAGGGATCTCCCCCATACTTGTTTTCTGCTTTCTTGCACAAAAATAAAGTAGAGACACACAAGACATAATAATACTCTTTATTGATCTTGAGGCATTTATTACACAAGGAAGAACAAAATTATTTTTGGCTATTCTCTCCCGGATTAGGAGTAGAATATTTTTGGGTGATTCTGAAGATGGAAATGTATGGATATATGTGGATGGTACTTCCGGAGTAGAAGTAGCATGTGTGAGTGAACGTGCAAGTGAATCTTGATTTAATGACAAGCTCCTAAGGGTCTAAACAGCTTGACCACACTCAATGCTCATAAGCAATAAGTAAATGTGTGGCTCGAAGTCTAGCAAGCATGTATATATGGCTGTGGTAGGAATTTAAACTCTCATCACACAGGAACTCATCATGCAATATTTTAAAGATTTCCAAAGATAAAATTCTCCGGAATTCTAGCATCTCTAGAAACAGATAAACAACAGCTCAACCTTCCCATATCGTATCCATTAACAACTTAGATTTCAGATCAAGTTTTCATCCCACAAGTTTAGGTCTAGAGCAAGCTTTAAATTATAACAGTTATGTCTAAACTTGAGAGAGAACTTAAAATGTGCAAATTAGGCAGAGCAACTATTCATTATTTCCATGCTTGAGTTTTATTTAGATACCGATTAGCATAGCCACTTTATTTATTTATTAAACACACTAAGCAAAAGACATATATATATAAGCATAAAATCTTTATTTGGTTTTTCATAGTTATGTATATTTATATTCTAAAATAATATAAGTATAAAGATAGATAGAAATACTTATCGAGATAAATGGGGGTGCTCTCCTCCAAGCTGAATTTTGACGTAATTTCTCTTGAGGGTAACTCGCCTCATCCCTTGGATGTGGATGCATGAACAAAGTTGTTCGAAATCTCGTAGGTGTGTGTAAGGATTTTCATCTCCTTCTCCCGAAAAGGGATTCTCCTGAACCATCGCTACGAGACTCGGGCGAAGCTCATAGTGACAGGCCAAAATGGCTTTTGATGAACTCGCTGGCTCCAACTCAGCGCCCGTTGGAGCAGCGTAATCGAAGAGGGTTGTTTGATCCATTTGGATATGTGTATAAAGTTTTAAATCAAACAAAGATAACTTAACGATTTTTTTTGTCCTAGTTAAAACAGCTACCGTTCCCCGGCAACGGCGCCAGAAAGCTTGTTGACACCAGAAGTGGCAAACGTTTATACCGCAAGCGTACGGTAGTCAATGTAGCCTTCACCGGGAGTATTCCAGGTATCGTGATTTCCACGGGGAACGCGAAGTGAATTAACTAGGCTTTAGATCGTTAGGTGATGATCAAAGGGTCTAGGATAATGGGGTAGAGAGGTCTAACTAGTATTAATGCCTGGTCTTGGTAATTAAGTATAGTCAAGGTTTTTCACCTAACTCTTTACTGAGGGCGATACCCGAAAAGGAGGATTGAGTTAACGAAGTTTTTCACCTCCTCGTCTCCTAAGCGACTACCCTGCTCAGCCCAACTATTATTTGCAACTTGCCTACAACAGATGCGAGGAACTTTCCGCCTAGCGAGGACTGTCACTCTCACACTAGGTGTCTACACAACTGCGACAAGGAGTCCACACTGGCAAGAAGTAGTCTAGACACCACGTCTAAACTAGCTCTTGCTACCCTAAGCTTAGCTAAAGCTAAGAGCACTCAAGATCAAGCAATGTGCCAGTAAAGGATTCTTATACTTAAAGTACCAGACCAAATATTAAATACTAGAAAAGACTCAGAAGTAAGACTTACAAGAAGACCTGCTTCCGCTGAGGTGCTCTGCGAAGAAGACTCCCGGCCGGGACTCCTCCTTGGAACTCCTCACTCTGTACTCACTATGATAGCACTAAGCTACTAAAGTAGTTTACTCCTAAGATACATGACATTTAAGTGAAGGAATAGGGGGGTATTTATAGTGGGAGATGGAGTAGGGGCTACTCCGGTGCCACGTCAGCGATCCGCGTCATCTTCATCATGCACCATTGGATCAAACCGACTTCACAACCGCCATCTGATCAACGGTAGAGGCAAACTAACATGTGCAACATGTGGGCAAGGTCGGTGGGAGGCCAACCGACCCTGGAACCGCCATGAAGTGGGGTCGGCCGACCCCCTATCTGGCTGGTTGGGCCCACCTGCAGTGTCCTGGAGGCTCTCTGATGTCGGTGGAGTTGAGCTGACCTGTGGGACCCACCAAAGTGGGGTCGCCTGACCCCAATTCTATGGGGTTAGGGTGTCAGCCCTGTCCTACATGTCTTCCTCTTCATGACTATAATGTTGTCTTGGTTACTGGTGTCACTGATCTTTAGTTATTCACCCCTTCTTAGTGTTTGGACCCTTGAAAAGTACCTGTTCTTACTCCTGCAACCAAATAGTAGCATGTACATGTGGAACTAGGTTATATGTACCTATATTACTACTTTGTTTGGTTGTTTTCTCCCAAAATGAATCTTATGTTGACGGTTATGATAGTAGAAAACATGGTATAAATACCGTCAACAAGACCCCCCACACTTGAGTCTTTGCTCGTCCTCGAGTAAAGGTTAAAAATGAGTGATCAATGGTTTCTAACTTAAGATAGTAGTGAGCATAAAATGCTAGTTCGAACATAGTTCATCCAAATGGGTTTTTGTGTAAGTGTCTAGCATATATCCTTCAGAGGTTGAGAAAAGGAACAACTCTCAGAACAAGATCAAATTCCAATTTCATATTCTTGGTACTTAGAGTTTTTATGACACTTTTTAAAATAAGTCACATAGTTCAATCCTACTCCTCATTTAGCGCTCTAGATCACTCAAAGTTTTTTAGTAGTCCTCACCAAGGCATGAATGCCAACTTGTTTCATCCTATAATTATAGGCTTATATGGGGCTTGGTAGGGATAAACAAGGTAGCATACTCTACTTTGCAAATATTGTTAAGTCAAAAACAAGGATCCAAAGAGAGGAGTGTCATAGTCATAGATCAAGATGTGCAAGTGTGTTATATGGTGGACTAGGTTGCTCCTTTATTTACTACACTCTCTCTACTTGTATATTGAGACATGGCTAGATTTTCTTTTTCTTCGAGCTTTATGTGCTCAAATTTTTTTTTTTCATGGACTTGCACATGTCCATCTTTTCTTTTTCGTTTATTTTGCCAAGCCCTTTTACGTCTCATTTTCTAAACAATATTTAGAGAGGTGTTCTAACACTTAGAGTATGGAGCAACCTATTTAGTGGATGCACAATACATGTGGTTGCGTACTTCCAGTGTAGAAGCAGCATATATATATGTGGTGTGTACGTGATCTTGATCTTGTGACTATGATACAACTCTCACTAGGGTCAACAAGGTTTTGACAAAACTCATTACAAAAGCAGGTTGCATTTCATAAAATGGTTACTTGAATATCTAAGTGTATGGCTTTTAGTGGGAATTTCTTGCTAATGAGGAGTAAATGACACTATGGTTTTGTGATATTTTTGAAACAAATCTCTAAGTACCTTGAATAGAAATGTTATGAATTCTTAGCCAAGAGTTATATCACTTTCATCAACAACTTAGTCAATATGGTTCCTATAGATTTTTACCCATGAGGATGAACAATTGTAAGAACTATACTTTATGTCACTATTTCTCTTAAATCATGTACCAGTTCACTTTTTATTTTGCAAACAAGTTTAAACTATCAAATTTTATTTTAATTGTGACACAAAGGTAAAGAATTGGACAGACTGAGAGGGGGAAGAATTAGCAAACCGGGCAGGAAAGATGTCTTTCGTCGTATAGAAGCTGCCTGGTGGGCCCAGGGCTCCATGGAAGGGTCGGCCGACCCCACCTGGAGGTTCCTGGCCCTGCCACTCGATTCTACGTCCCTCGGGAAGTCTTTCTGCACTTGTGTCGTTTCCTTTTGCCATAGAAAGGGGGTCGGGCGACCCCCTCATCGCGCCTGTTTTTGGTGCCATGACGTGCCGAGGTGTATGCAGTGTTGTTCCATGCTCACGGCAGTTCAGAGATGAAGTTGGGGGGTCGGGCGACCCCCCCACACTTGCAGTTTTCGTGCAGCTGAACTTACAACAGAGAGAGACGATCAAATGCAGACGTCCTGCTGGTGGCAACACACCAGCAGGACCAAAAACAACTCTATTAAATCAAATTTCAATTGTATAGGCACTTTTACATTGTGAAATTCAAAGTGACAAATTGGAAAATAAAATTGAGTAATCAAACCTAAATAATCAAATAGTGCCTATAACCTAAACTAACTAATTTATTTAGGGAGATGGAGGTTTGAGGAGATCCTCCCGCCCAATTGCTTGTGCCAAACGCTTGATTTTAGCGCTGGTGCTAATGCGCAGGTGGCGGAAGTGATCTTCTAACTCAAGATTCTCCATCCTGAGCTCCGACACTGTCTCCTCTAAGATCCTATTTTTCTTTCTAAGGCTAGCTGTGACTTCCAGGAGCTTCTCGATGTCGCCTTTTTCTGGATCTTCTTCGTATTTGCCAGGCGCACCGTTGATCGGAGGTGGATCCATCTTCCGCCGGATGGATGGACTTGCTGACGAGTCAAAGGACTCTCGCAACTCCATCTTTTCCTTAGAGTTCAACGGCGGGATCAGCACCTTCCCCTTTCCCGGCCCACCGCCCGCCACTTGGTGGTTCCTCCAAAAGGTTGGGGTGGACGGCGAGTAGGAAGAGGTGTGGATCGTGTCGGAGGAGATGGTGATGGCCTGCTTGGTGGCCATCGGCGCCTTCTCCCGCAGCGCAAGTTGGCCCGTGGTAGGTCGAACCGGCGTTACGGCTCGAGCAGGGGACTTGCCGATGCCCCTGCGCGGTGTGAGCGAACGAGAGGCCGACGCGGAGCGCTGGGTCACCCGGGGCGAGGTCGGGCGACCCCTCTTGGGGTCGGGCGACCCCCACATGGGGCCCGTCGGCCCTCCAGCCGGCGGCACCATGGCTAGTGGTTCAGGCTCCAGCACGTTGACGGCTAGGGCAAACTCCAGGCTCTCAGTTAGAGACCTTTGCGGACGTGGGGAGTTGGAGCGAATGGCTTGGTTGGAAGATTTAGTTGGAGGAGCCATGGAGATGGATCTCTTGGCAAGGAATGGAGGCTAGGAGAGTCTGGTTCGAGGTGAAGATGAGAAGGAATGAATTGAGGGGAGGAAGAAGAAGAAGAGGGGGGATAAATAGATGTGTTTGGAGCCTGAGAGTTTGAATTTTGAAAAGGAGCGTCGTGGAACGTTTGAGGGACGATCCGAGACTCCAGGGGATTTCAAAACTCAAAATATTGGGGGTCGGGCGACCCCTATATTTCAGGATTTTGAATTTCACCACCGAACTCTATTCATTCCCCTCTTTCTAAACCTATTCCCCCTTGGGCCAAAACCCCTAGAAGAGGGGTCGGCCGACCCCCATTTGGGGTGTTCGGCGGCCCAACTTCGATCCTACATCATCTAAAACCCTTTTAAAACCTATTTCCAAACAAAAGGAACTAAATATATTGGTTTAGCAAATTTTTTTTTTAACAAAAGGAGGTAAAAAGAAGGACATGTGGATTTTAAGACTTTATGTATTCTATCATATCAACTTCTTTTTCTAAAGGTCCATGTTCATGGAAAACTTTAAGACGATGACCATTTACCTTAAAGATGTTGCTGTCGTCGTCCCGCAGTGTTACCGCTCCATGAGTCGCGGCGTCAACAACGAAGAATGGTCCTTCCCATTTGCTCCTTAGCTTTCCATGGCCAAATAACTTGACCCTTGAGTTGAACATGAGAACCTTATCCCCAGGATGAAATTCCTTTTGCTTGATCCTTTTATCATGCCATCTTTTTGTTCTCTCTTTGTAGATCCTGGCATTGTGATAGGCTTTATCTCTCCATTCTTCTAGTTCGGAGATTTGGAGCTTCCTATTTCTTCCGGCCGAGGGCAAATCCATGTTCCATTTCTTGATTGCCCAGTGAGCTCTATGCTCTAGCTCTACCGGTAGATGGCATGTCTTACCGTATACAAGTTGGTATGGTGTCATACCAATTGGGGTCTTGTATGCGGTCCTGTATGCCCAAAGTGCATCTGGTAGATGGCTTTTCCAGCCGGTTCCCATCTTAGTGACAGTCTTCTGCAGAATGTTCTTGATTTGTTTGTTAGATGTTTCTGCTTGTCCGCTCGTTTGAGGGTGATAGGGTGTTCCAATGTTGTGCCTTATCCCCACTTCAGCTAAGAACCGTCGGAATCTTCTGTCAATGAAGTGGCTCCCTCCATCACTGATAACTAGTCTGGGGGTGCCGAAGCGTGGAAATATGACTTCCTTGAACATCTTTATCGAATGTGTAGAGTCGGCTGCTCTGCAGGGCATTGCTTCGACCCACTTGGACACATAGTCTACTGCCACTAGGATGTATTCACACCCTTGTGACAAAGGGAATGGCCCCATGTAGTCTATGCCCCAAGCATCGAATATCTCGACTTGTAAGTTGTTTGTGAGTGGCATTGCATCACGAGTATTGATGTTCCCATGCTTCTGACACCTTGCACATCTCCTCACGAAGTTCTTTGTATCTTCGTACATGGTAGGCCAGTAGAATCCACTCTGCCATATCTTGGCATGGGTCCTGAATGCTCCATAGTGGCCTCCGTACTCTGCCCCATGGCATTTTTCCATTATTTTTACTGCCTCGTCCATGGGAACACATCTCCTGAGTATGCCATCTTGATAGACTCTGTAGAGGTAAGGATCGTCCCATAGGTGCACCCTACTCTCTTTAACAAGCTTCTTCTTGTCTACCCCAGGTGGTATGTATCCGGACGCCAGGTAGTTGACTATGTTTGCATACCATGGGTAGGCTTCTGAAACTCGGAGGAGTGTGTCGTCTCGAAGGTAGTCGTTGATAGGTGGATCCTGTTTATCCTCGATTTGCATCCTAGACAAGTGATCGGCTACCGAGTTTTCTACTCCCTTTTTATCTCTAATTTCTAAGTCAAATTCTTGGAGTAGTAGGATCCATCTTATTAATCTTGGTTTAGCATCTTTTTTAGTGAGCAAGTATTTTAGAGCTGCGTGATCGGAGTAAACAATCACCTTTGCTCCAACTAAATAAGATCTAAACTTGTCTATAGCAAACACTACAGCCAACAGTTCTTTTTCAGTTGTTGCATAATTCAGCTGTGGTCCTGTTAGTGTTTTGCTAGCATAAGATATTGCATGATGCTTCTTATCTTTAGTCTGTCCTAAGACAGCACCTACAGCGTAATCACTAGCATCACACATTATCTCAAAAGGTAGCGACCAATCAGGGGGTTGAATGATTGGTGCAGAGATAAGTGCTTTCTTAAGATAGTAAAAGGAATCCAAGCACTCATCATTAAAATCAAAGGGTGCATCCTTAGCTAACAGGTTTGTTAAAGGTCTAGCAATTTGAGAGAAATCTTGTATGAACCTTCTATAAAAGCCTGCATGGCCAAGAAAGCTACGGACGCCCCTAACATTTGTGGGAGGAGGGAGCTGTTCTATAACTTCAATTTTAGCTCTATCTACCTCTATCCCACGTTCGGACACTCTATGTCCTAACACTATCCCTTCTCGAACCATAAAATGGCACTTTTCCCAGTTCAAGATCAAGTGCTTCTCTTGGCACCTTTGTAAGACTCGGTCCAGGTTCTTTAGGCAATCATCAAAAGTTTTCCCATAGACGGAGAAGTCGTCCATGAAAACTTCCATGATTTCCTCGATCATATCGGAGAAGATGGACATCATGCACCTTTGAAAAGAGGCAGGAGCATTGCATAGGCCAAAAGACATGCGCCTATATGCATATGTTCCGTAGGGGCATGTGAATGTAGTCTTACTTTGGTCGTCGGGATGGATTGGGATTTGATGGTAACTCGAATACCCATCAAGGAAGCAGAAGAAAGAGTGTTTGGCTAACCGTTCCAGCATCTCATCGATGAATGGCAACGGAAAGTGGTCTTTCTTAGTGGCCTTGTTAAGTTTTCGGTAGTCTATGCACATTCTCCATCCCGTGACGGTCCGTTGAGGAATGAGTTCATTGTTGTCATTTTTAACGACCGTCATTCCTCCTTTCTTAGGAACTACTTGAACGGGGCTGACCCACTCACTGTTCGGAACAGGGTAGATTATGCCCGCATGCAATAGTTTTAAGACCTCTTTCTTCACAACTTCTCTCATCGCATTATTTAGCCTTCTCTGAGGCTCCCTGGAAGGTATAGCATCGGGTTCGATAGGGATGCGATGAGTGCAGAGTGCAGGACTAATTCCCTTAAGGTCTTCTAACGAGTATCCTAAGACAGAGCGGCGTTCTTCTAAGACGGTGATGAGTTTGGTGACTTCTTCTTCTGTCAGTTGATCACTAATGATTACCGGAGTCTCTCTATCACCATTAAGGAAGGCGTACTTAAGTCCAGAGGGAAGTGGCTTAAGTTCTATAGAGGGTTTTGGTGGTGGTTTAGATTCATCCAAGTCTAATGGTTCTTCTAATTTGTTCTCTTCTTCTTGGATGAAGTTTTCGGCGTCTTCTTCTAAGCAGGCTGAGAAGTGTCCAGAATAGATGCCGATATCACCTCCTCTATTGGGTCAGGCTCGGGCGGGGTCTCGGCTTTAGAATTAATAGAGCCGGCAAAAGGCATAGAAAGGTCTAAGCCCTTCCCGAGGTTACCCTTGAAACGCCCTTCATGAAATCCATTTAGGAACCTCATGATGGGGTGCCCGATTAACAAGTCAACTTCTTTCATATCAAAGATAAAGAAGTTTAGCAGAATGTTGACTTTGTTAATGGAGACAGGAATATTCTGTGCAATCCCACAACTCTCGACCATTTCCCCAGAGGGTAATTTAAGAAATTTGCTGGTCGGGGTTAATGGTTCCTCGCCTAGGAGTGTCAGTACTAATGACTTGGACATTAGGCTTACTCCTACAGCAGGGTCATAAAGGGATTCTATAGGAGTGGAGTTTATGACACAGGGAATGGGTGTAAAACTTGAGAGAAGTTTGATGACATCAGATGATGTCTCAGCTTCTCTAAACCATTCATTACTCATAATAGCCGTGAGTTCTTGGGCAGTTGCCCTGAGGTAACCAGCCTCAAGATGAGCTGGGATATGGCTATTCGGAGCTCTGCGTGCTGTAGATCTCCTTTGCACAGGTTGATTCGAGACATTGCCAAAATCGGCAAATAGATCAGTCTCGATGTTAAGTGGGTAATCCAAGGGATGAATTACTTCTTCCCTTGGAGGTGCTTGTGGTATTGGTTCAGGTTCGACAGCTTGGGTTGCGGCTAAAGGAGTTTTGGCTGTCGAAGGTTCATCCCTAGGAGTTCGATCTTCCTCAGGAGCTTCAATATGATCATCAGTGTAAGGGGTATTCTCGAGAATAGTCCCAAGAATGGCCTTACCTTCACTGATAGGTAAATGAAGGAATGCTCCCTTAGAGGCTAAATCAAGGAATTGTGCGGATTGTTGGCTAAGTCCGAGGTAAAAATGTTGCATAAGAATTGGCTCGGTTATACCTAAGTCTGGGCCAGATGATGTTAAGTCGGTGAGACGCGCCCAGGCCGCACCTAGAGACTCCTTCCCTTCTTGCTTGAAGTCTAGGACTTCTCTACGGAGACGAGCTATTCTAGAGATGGGAAAGTAGGTGAGGCAGAATTTGGCTTGCAGCTTTTCCCATTCTCCTCCTACACTACCTGCATAGTGAGTGTACCACCGTCTGGCCTTTCCTGTCAAAGAGAACGGAAAGAGCTTCCACTTGAGGGTAACTCGCCTCATCCCTTGGATGTGGATGCATGAACAAAGTTGTTCGAAATCTCGTAGGTGTGTGTAAGGATTTTCATCTCCTTCTCCCGAAAAGGGATTCTCCTGAACCATCGCTATGAGACTCGGGCGAAGCTCATAGTGACAGGCCAAAATGGCTTTTGATGAACTCGCTGGCTCCAACTCAGCGCCCGTTGGAGCAGCGTAATCGAAGAGGGTTGTTTGATCCATTTGGATATGTGTATAAAGTTTTAAATCAAACAAAGATAACTTAACGATTTTTTTTGTCCTAGTTAAAACAGCTACCGTTCCCCGGCAACGGCGCCAGAAAGCTTGTTGACACCAGAAGTGGCAAACGGTTATACCGCAAGCGTACGGTAGTCAATGTAGCCTTCACCGGGAGTATTCCAGGTATCGTGATTTCCACGGGGAACGCGAAGTGAATTAACTAGGCTTTAGATCGTTAGGTGATGATCAAAGGGTCTAGGATAATGGGGTAGAGAGGTCTAACTAGTATTAATGCCTGGTCTTGGTAATTAAGTATAGTCAAGGTTTTTCACCTAACTCTTTACTGAGGGCGATACCCGAAAAGGAGGATTGAGTTAACGAAATTTTTCACCTCCTCGTCTCCTAAGCGACTACCCTGCTCAGCCCAACTATTATTTGCAACTTGCCTACAACAGATGCGAGGAACTTTCCGCCTAGCGAGGACTGTCACTCTCACACTAGGTGTCTACACAACTGCGACAAGGAGTCCACACTGGCAAGAAGTAGTCTAGACACCACGTCTAAACTAGCTCTTGCTACCCTAAGCTTAGCTAAAGCTAAGAGCACTCAAGATCAAGCAATGTGCCAGTAAAGGATTCTTATACTTAAAGTACCAGACCAAATATTAAATACTAGAAAAGACTCAGAAGTAAGACTTACAAGAAGACCTGCTTCCGCTGAGGTGCTCCGCGAAGAAGACTCCCGACAGGCCGGGACTCCTCCTTGGAACTCCTCACTCTCTACTCACTATGATATCACTAAACTACTAAAGTAGTTTACTCCTAAGATACATGCCATTTAAGTGAAGGAATAGGTGGGTATTTATAGTGGGAGATGGAGTAGGGGCTACTCCGGTGCCACGTCAGCGATCCGCGTCATCTTCATCATGCACCATTGGATCAAACCGACTTCACAACCGCCATCTGATCAACGGTAGAGGCAAACTAACATGTGCAACATGTGGGCAAGGTCGGTGGGAGGCCAACCGACCCTGGAACCGCCATGAAGTGGGGTCGGCCGACCCCCTATCTGGCTGGTTGGGCCCACCTGCAGTGTCCTGGAGGCTCTCTGATGTCGGTGGAGTTGAGCTGACCTGTGGGACCCACCAAAGTGGGGTCGCCCGACCCCACTTCTATGGGGTTAGGGTGTCAGCCCTGTCCTACATGTCTTCCTCTTCATGACTATAATGTTGTCTTGGTTACTGGTGTCACTGATCTTTAGTTATTCACCCCTTCTTAGTGTTTGGACCCTTGAAAAGTACCTGTTCTTACTCCTGCAACCAAATAGTAGCATGTACATGTGGAACTAGGTTATATGTACCTATATTACTACTTTGTTTGGTTGTTTTCTCCCAAAATGAATCTTATGTTGACGGTTATGATAGTAGAAAACATGGTATAAATACCGTCAACAGGGGCTTTCTGTTTTTCACATTTTTACTTTCTGTTTTGAACTTAATTAACTAAGTGAACTACTTGAAATAATTAAAAGGGAAAGGATAACTACCAAGTTTACCTCTTAGCAAGACGTTCGGTGTTTTTAAGTCCTCTGAACGGGACTCTCCTCTTTCTCAATTATCCTGAGGTTCGTTGGGTGGTGTAGTCGGTACTTCCGGCAGCGCCTCCTCTTCATGTATAGTTATCTTCATTTTCCACACCTGACTTGGTGCTTCGGCCTCCTCTTGGATAATTCTGTTTAAACTCAACGTCTTCTGATCTTACAACTTTTCCTTCGTAGTCTGCCCATCCGTCCTTGATGATTTGCCTCCTCTGGTTGCGGTTGCGTCGTCTTCTTCTTGTCCTGACCTGCTTAGAATCTTCAACTATGTAGTTAGAATCATTAAAGTAATGGCGTACCTTCTCATAGGGGAAATACACGTGGACTTCTCCGGTTCCAATGTAGATGATAACTTGGATAGTGTTGAGGAATGGTCTTCCAAGGATGATGGGTGGATCGTACTCGTCTTCTCCCATATCAATGTTCTGAAAATCATTTGGACCTAAATATATATTGGTTGTAGGGGCATGGTTCCATGCAGGAGCTGATAAGTGACTGCGGCCATTATGTTGACGTTAGATCCGGTGTCGTAGAGTGTTTTCTAAAAAGAGTATCTATTGGTTGTGCACTCGATGATTGGAACACCAGGGTCGTCCTTCTTGATCAAGAAAGGTGACTTGAGTCGACGATCTTGACCTCCTTGAGCTGCAGTGACCATCTTAGCTGACTCGGTCCACATTTGCTTGTTCCTGTTCCGCCAGTTGGTCCTCTTCCTTGGTTCATGTTGGGATTGCTCTGAAGTTTATGTAGTCTTGTTCTTGAAGGAAAGTCTCCTTCCCCTTGATGTAGAGACTGATCTTGGCAGCATTAGCGTAGATGACAACTCTGGTGTTTAGGAATGGCCTTCCTAAGATGATGGGTGCCCTCTCCTCAGTACCAGTCTCTACCACCACGAAGTTTGCTGGAGCGTATAAGGTACCAACTTGGACACAGAGGTTCTTTAATATTTCCTTTGGGAAACTAAGTGTCTGATCTCCATTGTGTTTGTGCTCGTAGATCCTGGTTCTTTACTTAATGGAATCTGGGAGTTGTAAAACGCCTTCACGTTTCTCAAAATGTGTCCTGCTCATAGAGACAAGGCAGAGATCAAGTGCATGGGCTCTGTTGGTGGAAAACACCAACAGAACCAAAAGTGTATTTGTTCTTTTCTAACCTTAAGCATAGTGAGCAAGACAAAGTTGATGGATCATGAGTGTAGCATTAAAACATTTGTTAGATCAGATGGCTCAACCTAATCGAAAGATAATCTATCTATATTTATGTTTTGTTTTTATCTTCCAAAGATTGAATGTGCAACATATTAGCTTATATGTTTAGGAGCGTGGGATTACGAAGGTAGTACTAAGAACAAAGATTAAGGGACTAAACATGTTGAATCAGTTAGGTTGGTTAATTTAGAGTTATAAATCATACATGTTTGTCTCTTTATGTGAACGCCAGAACCAAGGAGAAACTTATAAAAGGATAGTCAAGTACCTTAAGATGTTACCTTTGAAGAGTGATGGTACAGTATCACCTTGTAGAAGCTTTCCTTTCTAGCGGTTGTGCATCGTGTTTGTGGCTCCCTCCATGGATCATCTCTTATGAGCTACGTCTTTCTTGTGCAAATTGTTAAACTTCATGTGTCACTTTCTTTATCTCCAATGTGAGTTTATCTCAGGACTTCCCAGGTTGATATTGAATGTTTTCCTGCAGGGGTTAGTCCCACAAAATATACCAATGTCTACACAAGCAATTTTTAGTTCGATAACCGAACTAGACTCCATGTCTAATCAGATTAAGGAAGGCTGTTTAACCTAAGCACCATGCTTAATTTAAAAGCCAATAGAAGTATGTGCAGTACTTCCAAACTAACACTTACTAGGATAAACAAAGGTAGCGTGATGGCATTTATAGAGATCTACTTAAGTGGAGATTTAGTAGTGTGATTAGTATTTAACAAATTGAGCATGTCTCAAAGGTAAGGACAACCAACATAGCAACATGGCAAAGGATGTTTTTATGTGAAGTACTCCCCTAAGCTTGAATTTTGCAAAATTCAAGATTGGATGAATTTAATTCAATGTTGCATGTTGATTGGTTGGGCATACCTTGCGCTTGTCATTCATCCGGTCTTCTTGCTCCAATCCTAGAAAGGTTAGTGACAAGAATACCCGAAGGAATATTTCTACAATTATCTATATGCTCAATACACAAGGTAATGTTGCAAGTAATTTAGAAGTTCTTGTTACGATCTGATAAGTGCTTGTTTTAGGACACTAAGCTTGTCCTTGGGAAACCATAAATTAACTCGACGAGATCTGCAATATTTATTATAAACATATGCATCGACAACCGCTCTTTTAAAGTTTTTATAAATAGAAAAGAAAAGAGGGTTGGAGATCTCAAATGTGGTGATAGCACATGAATTTTTAATGCCCTCTAGCCATTGATGTTGCTCTTCTCGATCCTCCTTATGCATGGGATGTCTAGAGAGATTCATAGGATTATCGGGAGGTTCAAGAGAAAGAGCATAGTAGAGATTATTAGGCTCAAGGATGGGTTGGATAGCCGAATCATGGGATTGGAAAGTTTGGAAATCGGCTATTGAAACTTCCTCTCCTTGTATGGGAGATGATTCCTTCTCTATCTCTATGATTTTTCTATGAAGACTAGTACAAGAAGGATGTCCACGAATGAAGACATACCTTCCGTTACTAACTGATAAAGAAAGAAAGACTCTACCAAAGGTTATATGATTAAGACCAATGTGAAAATATCTAGGAAAAACATGGTCTTGTAGGGCTAGGTCTAAACCAGAATTTATAGAAAAATTAAAAGATTCCCTAGGTGTAGCTAAAAGTGCATTATCTTTTTGATTAAAAGATAGGACCTCAGCTATAGAAAAGGGTTGGTTTTGACCTATTGCAATCAACTCCGGACACAGATCATAATTAGGGGCAGGACGTGTTGACTCCCATGGTCTATGGCTGGTCTCCGAAGGTGCAAAGAATTTAATAATAGTTATGGAATTTAAGATATCCATAAAGATAAAAAGATAAAAGAATAAAAGTATAAAAGTATAATACAAGATAATAGCAAGACTCAAAGTTATCTCAGCAAACCGTCTTTCTCCCCGGCAACGGCGCCAGAAATGCTTGTTGATATTTGGGAACGCAATAAGGAAATGATCCGCAAGCACACGGATATCGGTGAGCATTTCACCCGGGAGGTTTTCCAGAGTATCGTATTTATATTTTTACCACTGGGAGAAAGGGTGCATCTGACTAACCAAATCTATTGCTACTATCCCTTTAGGCACAAAGAATGTCTTTCGATGTGAGTGATAAATAGAGAAGACTGCAACCGTAGTCTCCTTCTAACCTTGGTAAGGATGATCTACTATTCTAATGGGGAGGTTAACGGAATCTAGACACCACAAAGGATGTTCAACCCGCACCTATAAACCCTATCCTTCCTGCTAACGAGATGTGATCTACAAAGGTAGCTCGGAAATGTCACGTTCCTCACTACTACCACGGTCCAGCTAGTCAGGGAATATCTATGAGTACCCCAGCCTAAACACCACGTTTACGCCAGCAATGATTACTCTAAACTCTACGCGAAGAGATTAAAGTAAACTCATAAACCATAAGAACAATAAAACAAGAACTTACTAGAATTTAGAAGTCGAATTACTGAAGAATCCTAGGAGCAAGCTTCGGGTTAGGAGAACTTAATCCCGCAGGTACAAGCTTGGAGTAGACACCGACAGGCCGGGCTTCCTCCACTCTACACCTCCACTCTATATCTCTCAATCTAGTAGAAACTAGAAGATCGATTTCTACCTTACATTGATTGCTAAGCCTAAAAAGAAATATTAATTATTGAAGAGGTTTTCCTTCGAGGGCACCCCTCAGTCTCTATGATAATTTCTTCATGTCTTCTCCAGGGGCCAGGGGGGCCTCGCTTATATAGTCCTCCCCTTCTATGCGTTTTTGGGTCGATAGCCGAGGTGGTACTATGTTTTTCTTGATCCAATAGGTCGGTGGAATATCCTGAGCGAAGGAGTCTTGAATTGGCTCCAGCAGGGGGGCGGGCGCCCAGGCTACCAGGGCGGGCGCCCTGGGCCTGGCCCAGCTTCGCCTCCGCTTCGGTCTCGTGGCTTCTGGAGTCTTCTAGATGATGTAAAATTGCGCGGTGCGTTGATATCTCTATGTAATCCTGACATGTGGGCCTTTCTTCCTTATTTCCTGATAACCCCCTGCAGAAATAGATAAACAACAAAACTCGTGGAATTCTGTCAGATCAAACCCTAATTCTAGGTGGTGGTTGCATATTGGTCCTTTCTCTTGTTTATTTGATAATTAAAATTGATACTTAAGAACCGTCAACAGACGGCGCAGTTGACGAGCGCGCGGTAGACGAGCTCGGGCAACCACGACGACGACGGCCTATGGATTTATGAACTCTAGTCACAAAGTCTAGTCACAAAGTATTTGTAAACTCTAGTCACAAAGTCTTGAATCACACATAGACTTTATGAAACTATATGCGGGACCTGTGGATTTAGAACTGCACTTTTGTAATGCTTTATCAAATGCAAAAATGTCCTATATATCAAATATAGATCTTGATGAGTGGAACAAACTTGCTATTCATGACTTTTCAAGTTGTGGCCGTCTAGGGTCGTGAAAACGTGTGTAGCCGTGAAAATTTGAAATTTCAAAATTTGAGTGGTCCAAACCCTCTTAGATGAAAAGTTGACCATTACACCAAATGTGTATCTTGATAAGGTGGACAAACTTTGTATTCACGACTTCTGTAAATGAGACCATCTAGGGTCCGGTCAAAGTGTTTTTTTCTGAAAAATCCAATGTTTGACTTGGTCAAACTAGGCAATAAAAGACTTCAAATAAAAAACTTTTGAATACAAAGGAGTTAGACCTCACCAAACTCTACCTTTGATACATAGTACATTTTTGTATTTGGAAATGTTCCGATAAACTCTAGTCACATGTTTTGAAAAGTCAATGTTTGACTTGGTCAAACTAGGTCAAACAAGGCACTAAATGACCTAAAATAAAAAACTTTTGATTACAAGTTAGTTAGATCTCATCAAGATACACATTCCATACATAGGACATTTTTGTATTTGAGAAAGTGTTTGTAAACTCTAGTCACAAAGTCTTGAATCACACAGTCTCAATTAATTAATTATTATATAATATCTTTAATTACAACCCACTATCATGCGGGCACAATAGTGAACTTCTTCTTGACATATGACCCTTGGTTATGATCATTCTTCATGGTTTAACAAAATTCTTGGGTCTTTGTTCACTTTGAATGGCAGAATTCGGTCATCCCTTTCATAATCACCTGACATGTCTGACTTGTCCTCAATTCCGACAATGTTTCTTTTCCAGGAAAGAACTATGTGGCGCTTTGGCTCATGATTGACTTTCGAGTTGTCATCATTTTTTCCTCTCTTTGGGTTTGTAGACATTCTTTCACATAGAACACCTGACTCACATCAGCGGCATGGATGAATGGTTCATCTTTGTACCCAACATTGTTAAGCTCCACAGTTGTCATAGCATACTCCTTGTCGACTGTTACCCTACCTCCGGTCATCTTCACCCATTTACACTGGAACAAAGGAACTTTAAAATTTGCTATGTAGTCTAGGTTCCATATGTCATGTATTTGGCCATAGTATGTTTGTTTGTTCCCATTTGGATCTATGGCATCTACTTGTACACCACTATTTTGGTTGGTGCTCCTTTTATCTTAGGCTAATGTGTAAAATGTGTTCCCATTGATCTCATACACTTTGTACATGCCGATATGCCGTGATGGCTGCCTGGCCAACAAATAAAGCTGCTCATCTATGTTTTCATCACCCTGACATCTTTTCGCAACTGATCGCCAAAGGTTTCCATGTGATGACGCCTAATCCAAGCTTCATTCTTCCCTGGCCACTCGGATCGAATGAAATCCTTATGTATCTCGATATACAGATCCACCAGCGAGGAGTTCTATAGAACTGTGTAATGTGCTTTATTGAACTAATTGCTCTCTGTACCAGTATATGTTTTCTTCCTTTGTGTCCCCTTGCCACTGAGTCTACCCTCGTGTCGTGGATTTAGGAACGCCAATCGTGTCAATGTCTGCAATAAAGTCAACATAGAACTCTATAACCTCCACTGTGCCATAGCCCTGGGCAATGCTTCCTTCTGGCCGAGAGCGGTTGTGAACATATTTCTTTAGAACATCCATGAACCTCTCGAAGGGGAACATTTTTTCCACACCGGTAAAACCGAATTTCATTACCAAGGCAACGAAATTACAAAGTTCATGCGTTTGATCCAAAAACCATGCTAAGAAGGAACAGACATATGTTCACTGAGGGAACACATGACTGGACCAGCCAAAAAACCTCCGACCTATCAAGAACTAGAAACCCCAAAAGGAGCAACAACGCTCAAGCCGCAAGGTTTAGCAACGTAACAACAAGCTCCTCGCCCAAACATCCACTGAAAAAAGCGAACCACACCATCTAACACAAGCTAGGGACGACTAGCTAACACCAGCTCAACCCCAGAAGCACACGCTACTATTCAGAGAACGGCACCATCTGAAGATCATCATGCGCCCGTGCTTGCATATCTTGATTGTGGAAGAAGAGCGCCGTGGATTTCACCACCTCAGCCCCTTGAATCACCTGCTCTTTGAGGTCCTCCTTGAAAAGACCTATCCAATATGCCAAAAAGGAACAAATCAAGCAAACAATCTCAGTAGGAGATCTCATTTTCTTTTTATTAAAACAGACATTGTTTCTGGTTCTCCAAATGGCCCAAACAACTGCCGCCAAACCGACGGTATGCATACTAGGCGCTTGGGGTAAAATATTTTGAACCCAAGTCCAGTATTGTTCTAAACTATTTGGTCTACAAACAGCTCGCAAACAATGAGCCAGATGACTCCAGACATACTTGGCTGTGGAGCATTCAAAAAATAAATGCTGAACACTCTCATTCTCAGAACAGAAAGCACAAGATTTATTTCCTTTCCATTTTCTTTTTCCCAGATTGTCTTTAGTAAGAATGCTATTTTGAATGGCCAACCACATGAAAATTTTTATTTTCAAAGGCAGCTTCGCTTCCCAAATCCTACTGAAGTTAAGCCCATAATCATGTCTGCATAAATGCTTATATGTAGACTTAACAGAGAAGATACCAGATTTTTCCCAGTCCCATCTAGCATAATCTTTATCAGAATTCAGACTATAACAAAAAACAATGTCAAGCAGCCTTCTATATTGATTTTGAAGATCTTCATGAAGCCATCTACTGAAGGATGGTCTCCAATTTTTTCTTTTCATTTTCTCAACCGAGCACTTTTGCTCCACATTAATCTGATAAAGTTCAGGGAACTTGTCTGCTAAGGAGACAAGACCACACCATTTATCATGCCAGAAACTAGTAGATTTGCCATTACCAACTCGCATCGTTCTCCCCTTCAAATATATGTGTCTCACCTTTAACAAGTCATTCCACACAGGGAAATTTTTAGGATTTTTCTTTAACATACAAATCATCCCTTTTTTCAGATATTTCTTTCTGACGATCTCCTGCCAAATGCCTTCACCATTCTCAACTTTCCACCACCATTTGCACAGCAAACTAATATTCATTCGCCTCAAATCTTTAATACCTAGACCTCCTTTACTTTTTGGCTTGGTAATCTTAATCTACTTAATTAAATGATACTTTTTCTTCATGCTGCCCCCCTGCCAAAAGAACTTTTTCCGGGCAGTATCCATTCTTTCAAGGACAGTTTTTGGTAACCAAAACATAGACATGGCATAGACTGGTAGATTGCTAAGACACGAGTTAACCAGCACTAACCTCCCTCCCAGGCTCAAAGTACTACCTTTCCAACGATCAAGCTGTTTCATGATTTTTTTCACAAATCGGAAGCCAATCAGCAATATGAATTCTGGATCCAGATACAGGGACTCCAGGATACTTGATTGGCCACGTACCCACTGAACAATTGAACATATTTGAGAATTCAAGACTTTTGCTTTCCTCTTGACTTACCATAATAACTTCACTCTTGGTGAAGTTGATTTTCAATCCCGACATATCTTCATACTAGTATAAGAGAAGCTTAAGGTAAGAAGCCTGCTCTTTGTCATCTTTGATACACAGAATAGTGTCATCCGCATATTGTAACACTGCGATTCCATTTTCAATATACTCAGAAACCAGGCCTTTTATCAAATTATTCCTTTGAGCAAGATTTATCATTTTAGCCAAAGTGTCAGTAGCAATATTGAACAAAAAGGGGGATAGAGGGTCCCCCTGCCTAACCCCCCTGCCAGATTTAAAATAGCTACCAGTGCTATTATTCACCTTAACACTAACAGTACCTGAATTCATGACTAACTTGATCCAGTCACACCATTTAGACCCAAAACCCCTTTGCCTGAGGCAATCCTGTAGGAAATCCCAATTAAGCTTGTCATAAGCTTTCTCAAAATCAAGCTTTAGAATTAAGTCATCTCTCTTTCTAATTTTAGTATCATGCAAAAGCTCATGTAGGGCCAAAATCCCAACCATGATATTTCTATCTTTCAAAAAACCAGATTGACTTCTATTAATAATCTTCCCCATGATCTTGTCCAGTCTCAGCATTAGAGTTTTGGTAAAAATCTTATAGACAACATTCAGCAGACAAATAGGTCTATACTGCTTAATATTATTGGCTTCCTTCACTTTTGGCAACAAAGTTATAATACCATAATTGAATCTCCCAATGTCCAACTTTGAATTGTGGAAATCCTCAAAAAGATCAACAAGATCTCCTTTTATGATGTCCCAGCAGTGCTGGTAAAACTCAACTGGGATGTGATCAGGCCCAGGAGCTGTATTTTTTTCCATAGAGAAAACAGAATCTTTGATTTCCAATTCTATAGCACCCCAAAATTTTCAATTTTCCAAAATAGGATAAATTGTTAACTTGTGTATTTTTGTGCCCATGAAATATAGGAAAAATAATATTTTTCTTTAAATTAAAATTTACCATAGGATCTAGCAACTTGTTTGAGCATGCGTGACTTTGCATTTGATTTATTGTGATGAGTGGTTTTGACTAAAGTTAAAAAGGAATTTAAATTTGGTTTTGAAAATGTTTTGAAAAAGGTTTGTTTAAAAAGAAAAGAGAAAATGAAAAAAAAGAAGAAGAACCCTCCCCTTTGGTTTTGGCCCGGAGGCCCACACCCCACCCCCCTGTCTTTCACTCGGCCCAGCCAAGCGCAGTGGACCACGGCCCAGTCACCTCCACCACGCCAGCATCCCTCCCCCTCTCTTCTTCCACCGTCGAGCGGGTCCCGCGCCCCTGAGTCACCGCCAGGTGGGACCCACCGGTCAGCCGCGTCCCCTACCTCTGGCCGTGGGGAGACCGGACTCTGTCCGAGCAAATCCGCCCCGGACTCCTCGTGCTTGGCTTGAAGCGCACGGCTGGGGCCTCTTAAATAGGAGCCACGGCCTCGCCAAACTCCCCAACCCCAATTTTGGCCCCGACCCAAGCCCTAGCCGAGCTGCAGCCATCGCCGAAAAGGGGCAAGATCGCCGCCGAGGTTGAGTTCCCGATTCGTAAGTAGTTTACCGAGCTTCCTATCGTGCTGGCGACTCCGCCAAGCCTTCTTTCTCGCGTTTTCATACTCTCTGTGCTACGGTTGACCTCGCCGAACTTCTTGCAGGAACCGCCGACCGCTTTCCCCCGTCGCGAGCGCACCCGAGCCTCTTCCTGACCTCGGTCTTGCCCTAGGTAAGTCCGCATTAAGCTCCTCTACGCTCCGGTGCTTTCGGTTCGCGTTGTACCGCCCTAAATCGCGCAAACCGCGAGCTCCGGCCATCACCGGCCATGGCGCCGCCGCGGTCTGCCCCGACTCCGGCCGGCCAGCTTCCCTCCCCCACCCCCGATCTAATCTTGGCCATTCACTCGCGATCCAACGGCCCCAGATGAAGGATACCCCTTCGGCCGCGATTTTTGCAAAAGAGCCCCCCTGGTTTTTAAAGATCTAACCCGCAGTCCAAAACGTAATTTCAAAAATACGCTTTCCGATTTTGAAGACGTAAACTCAGTACTCAGATTCAAAATACGTTTTCAGAAAATTACAAGTTTGCCACTGGTTTTATATTGCTCATAAAATATTCATCTTAATTCCGTTTTGACTCGTTCAAATTGCATTGGTTTTGTATTCAAAAGATCTACATGTTAGTAACACTGTTTTCTCAGTTTGAAACTTTTTAGTTGCATGACTCAAATTAATTAATTGTTTTTCTAAAGAA
This sequence comes from Sorghum bicolor, assembly GCF_000003195.3. NCBI lineage: Eukaryota > Viridiplantae > Streptophyta > Magnoliopsida > Poales > Poaceae > Sorghum > Sorghum bicolor. Next base: position 27,128,907 of record NC_012872.2, on the reverse strand, counting down.
AATCTTAGAAAATTCATATATTCTTCGTTTCAACTCCGTTTTGATCCGTTCAAATTTCGTTAGAATCGTTTTTGCGTAATCTATAGATTAGTAGCTCTGTTATACATGCTTCCAACTTTTTAAATCTGAACTTAGTTTTAATCTATTATTTTATTAAAGGAAATCTTAGGAAAATCATAACTTCTTCGTTATAGCTCCGATTTTCGTGATCTTTATGTCTGTGTGATCGTAGAGCGATGTAAATTTGTTTTATAAACTTTATATCTTTATTTGCTACTGTTGGTGTATTGTTCTAATTATAGGTTTGTTTTGCTTTGTATGATTGCCTCTCGATGATTGTTGTTGATGTGAGGACTGAGTTTAGTCGGTGAGCTTTTACGTGGTGATCAAGAAGCAGTTTGTGGAAGGTTTGGAACTAAAAGAAGGATCTGAGTTTTAAGGCAAGTATAGCATGGGATCATCCTTGCTTCCTAATAACTTTAATCACTTAATTCATATTGCATGTGTCTCCTTGATAAGGATTTCCTAGTATTGATCTTGTACCTTGTCACCTATGATTTTGCATTGGGTAGCTTATGCTAGTGCTCCATTAACCCATGATCTTGTAATTTGATTAATCGAATATGCAATAAACATTAAAAGAGGACTTTTTAACAACTTTGGAAAAGAGGGCTGGAGCATTGGGCTATCATATGGTGCTCTAGTTTCTCTCCATAAGGACTTATGTGTATCTGACCATCCGGGACATACAGTATAACTGTGAGGGCTACATGGCTCTGGCTTTAGCTTAGTATGAGGACCTTTTCTTGCTTGTTAGTGGTTACCCTTGTGGCGCAAGTGGTGGATATCAGACCGTGGATTCCTGCGTGTGAGTCACACGGACTGACTAACGAAACCTAGCGGCCCTAACTTGTTAGACGAACCTTTGAAAGGCTTCATAGTGAACCCTGCCAGCCTCCCTAGGAAGGGGGTTAAGAGACTCGCAGCCTCGGGCGAAAGGGTAAATCACGACTCACAGTGAAAGTGTACAAACTCTGCAGAGTGTAAAACTGATATATCAGCCGTGCTCACGGTCACGAGCGGCCTTGGACCAATACAGAATAAATGATCACTAATGGCAAATTATTAAAGTTACTGTTGTTAATATGTTGTTTATGCTATTCTTTATTCACTTTACTTGATCATGAGTTTGCTATGGGACTTGACAACTTGATGCTACTCATATGCTAAATTTGTGACAACTAAAAGCTACATGCAGTTCAACCAGTGTCTAGCCTATTGAGCCTCATGAACCCTATGTTATTCTTGCTGAGTACGAGATGTACTTATGCTTGCCTTTACATTTTATTTGGACAAAAATCCAGGATGGGTACCAGATTGCTAGTTTGAAGAAGAGTTTAGGCTTGTGCTCAACCAGTCAGTTGTCCCTGTGGATTTGGAGTTTTCGCCTGAAGAACGGAGAGTCTTTCCGCTGTTTGCTATATAAGGTTATATCTTTTATACTAAGTTCGTTATATATAAGAATTGTCTATTGATATTACCCTTATTTGTAGCTATATGTGAGATTTGACATCCTGGGCTCACATATGGTGTGTATCTGGTTTTGTTCTTAAAACCGGGTGCTACAAAGTGGTATCAGAGCAATGCTGACGCAAGCCTAGATAGCAATGGTCGTTTTAGTCATCTTTGCTTCACTACATTCATGCTTACTATCTCACCCTTGCTATTTGCTAAAATTCCTATGCTTCTATCACCTAATTCTATTACCAAAATTATTGCTTCCATCCTAACTCCCTCTTGGTCTAATTCCATAGATGGTTCGTAACGAGAAGTTTGCTCGCAACAACTCTAGAAGACCATGCTTGACTCGGGGAATCTATGGATTAACGGAACCCGAGTATGAGGAAGCTCGCCCTGTCCCATCAAGACATATTGGTTGGCGAAAGGAGTACTTTACCACATCCTTTAGTGGCGAAGATTTCTTTCACCCTCGGCTTGTGCGTATACTACAAGACCACTATCCAGAACAGCAAGCCAAGGTGGAATATAAGTGTACTAAGTGGACTCATCCCAAGCATGAGAGCCACTGGAGCACAGAAGCACACATCACAAGGTGGAATGAGTTTACTGGTTCACGCGTGGTGGAATCCATTCATTCGTCTCTCAGTGACCACTTCAGTAAGCATGCTAGCATATCTGATGCTGCCCATCAAGCTCTTCTGGCATATCATGGAAAGAACTACGAAGAGAGGAAGAATGACAAACAAAAGTATTTTCCTCGTCGTCCACCAGGCACTTTGCAATGTGTGATGGCTGACCCCTACTTGGAGCAGAATGAGCAACTAAAGGAGATGGCTTTGACTATCCAAGTCATGCATCAAAAGCTAGAAGACAGTCAACTAGAATTGGCAGAAGTAAGGCAACACTATGAGGAAGCCCTAGATAAGATTGATGAGTGGAGAAGTCGTGGTGGGTTACCTAAGATCAATGAGGTGGAGGACATACCTCGCTTAACTCCACGCAAGAGATGCTACCCTGGATGCCGTTGTAGTCACACCGTGTTTAGGAATTAGGAAGTCCCCCTTTGTAATAAACGTTAGTGGCAAAAGTTGAGTTTAGTCTTATATGTGTGCTTTGTGAACCTTTATGTTGGTTGGTTTGTCTTAGTGCTTATGTTTGAGTTGGATTTTTGTAATGAGTGCAATGATCTTGTGGGATTTCTCCACAATTTCATTTAGTTTATAGGTCTAAGGTATAAGGACTAGTGAATAAATAGTTGGGTTTTAGTTTCTCTTGTTTCTATGTCCTGTCTTTTGGGAGCAACTTATCTTCATCAGTTCAAATCTCTATTCTCAGAGGACCATAAAATCATGTGAAAATTCTGAGTGATATTAGACTTCAAGATCCTTCTCTGACCACAAGAGTCACCCCCATAGCTGTTGTGGTTTGGGAATTACGAAAATCACAAGATGGTACAGTTGAGCTGTCAGGAATCTGGACCAGTTTAGTTGCCAACTGTTTTAGACAAATGTAACTCCGGAATTTGGGAAAAGGTTCTATAAGAAAGTTTTAGGTATTTTGATAAGCTTTCCAACGATGTGAGCTGCAACTTTATTGGATTAATAGAACTTGAGTTATGACATCTATAAGTTGCTGTTGCTGCACAGTTCAAAATCTGGACAGTTCCAGTTTATTCCTATTTTCAGCCAACTTAACATCAGAATCTGGAAAAGTGAGGTATACAGAAGTTGCGGAGGACTTCATAAGCTTTTCAATCATGTAAGACTCGTCCCCATATGATCTAAGTAACTTGAGATATGACTTCTGCAAATTGCTGCACCGATGCTGAGACATTGTCGGGATGGATATCATGTATGGCTGTTTTACCTAGGTTTAATGACAGAAACTAAGGAAGCCTTCTATATGAAAGGTGTAGGGATTTTGATAAGGTTTATAACGGTATAAGCTAAGACCTTATTGGATTAACAGAAAAGAAGCTATGCCTATTTTACTGCGCTGGTGTTTTCGTATCGTGAGGAATTTCAGATTTCTTGCACATATCAGTACACATGAGTTTCTCTTCGGGATTAGAAGATCTGAAACCCACTTGAAAGATGGACCAAACTACCCATTTAAGCCCTAGTTTACCTTTTCTAAGGGGGGTAGTCTTATCAAAGGAGTTACAAGGAGAAGTATTGGTTAATGTTGGATCATCGATAGGACCTCAAGTGTTTGGTAAATTTGGTTTTTGATGCAAGAAATAGTTCCATTGAAGTTTGCTAATATGGATGGAGATATAGGTCATTGCCAGTACTCATAGCTTAGAAATGGTGCTTATGAGAATCAGGTGACACCAAAGTCTACAAAGTTATACATGGGATGTGAGAGCAAAGCAATTCAACTCCGATAGAGGTACCAATAGTTGGAACGTAGTGATTAAACCAACTCTAGATCATGAGACTTGGAATAGTGATTCTAAAAGACCATATGATGTAGACAGTATACGAAGAGCTAGTCCATACTATCCCCCTACCTATCTCATTTTAAGGGGGGTAGTACCTTGACATTATTGGTTAAGGCCCTTTCAATTTATCATGAAGTGAGAAGTTGTCTCCGGAGATATCCCATGATTATAATCATCTATCCTTGCTCAAGTTAGTGAAATTGGTCACTTGACAACTTAGGAAGTGGATATGCTACTTGTACTGTTGACTCTACGGAGACTCAAAAGACTTCATTACTAAATGGAGCATGACTAGTATGTTCTAGTTAATGGAAATTCTCATCTAGGAGATGTCATCTTTAATGATGGACTTAGAAGGTTAAAGATGCAAGAGTTGAAAACCACCAAAGGAAGATGAATGAGACTTGGAGTTTTATAGATATGGCAAGAGTGATATCTACGTGGAATGAAAGAATCTAAAGGGCATCTTTAGGAAGTTGGATTTGAGCTAGTCACATTATCGATGGATTCGAGTGAATCAAGAGTTATGACTAGGAGAAATGCTATCACTTGTAGAAGAAAAAGCCTTTGAGAATGCTCAAAGCATAAAAAGTGTGCTAGAGGAGTTCAAATAACACCAAGGTTTGAGGAGTTGGGTGCTGAACTAGAGTGATGTCACTAGTACTATCAAATGAGATCTACTAATTACTCATTTGGGAACCACAAGAACTGAAAAGATTACTTAGGAGATATGTTGTGAGCTTGGGTATTGCAGTATGGTACAAAGAGTTTACCGTATGCGAAGTTTTCTTAGAACAACAGTTAGTAGAGGAGCCTTCAGTGGGAGCCTTTTGAAAGCTTGTATGGATGTAAGTGTAGAACCCTGTTGATATGGAATCAAATGGGAGAACACAAGTGTTTGGGCTAGAATTTCTAAGAGGTGCTGAATAACAAGTGAGAGTGATCAAAGATAACTTAAGGGTGGCACAGACTCGACATGAGAGTTATGTTGACATCTGAGAAGAGAATTAGATCTGAAGTAGGAGACTATGTGTATTTGGAGGTGTCACCTAAGAGAAGTGTGTGGAGGTTCAATAAGAAAGGAAAGTTAGCACCAAGATATGTCGGGCCTTTCAAGATGTAGGAGATATGGAACAAAGTGGCTTACCAAATAGAGCTACCTGAAAGTTCAGAAGGAGTGTATGATGTCTTCTATGTGCCTCAACTTAAGAGACTGTTAAATCGGATCTCACATACCAAGAGTACCTGGTGAGAATGTTGGAAACAACAGAAAGGGTTATCGGAAGTTGGATCGTCAGGATGTACAAACTCCAGTGGAATCAGTGCACGAAGAAGAGGCTGTTTTCTTAAAAGAGAAGAGGATCTAAGAAAAGCCTATCCGCATTAGTTTGAGAAAGCACCAACCGAATCTCGAGGACGAGATTCATTTTAAGGGGGGTAGAATTGTAACACCCCAAAATTTGCAATTTTCCAAAATAGGATAAATTGTTAACTTGTGTATTTTTGTACCCATGAAATATAGGAAAAATAATATTTTTCTTTAAATTAAAATTTACCATAGGATCTAGCAACTTGTTTGAGCATGCATGACTTTGCATTTGATTTATTGTGATGAGTGGTTTTGACTAAAGTTAAAAAGGAATTTAAATTTGGTTTTGAAAATGTTTTGAAAAAGGTTTGTTTAAAAAGTGAAAATGAAAAAAAAAGAAGAACAACCCTCCCCTTTGGTTTTGGCCCGGAGGCCCACACCCCACCCCCCTGTATTTCCCTCGGCCCAGCCAAGCGCAGTGGACCGCGGCCCAGTCACCTCCACCACGCCAGCATCCCTCCCCCTCTCTTCTTCCACTGTCGAGCGGGTCCCGCGCCCCTGAGTCACCGCCAGGTGGGACCCACCGGTCAGCCGCGTCCCCTACCTCTGGCCGTGGGGAGACCGGACTCTGTCCGAGCAAATCCGCCCCGGACTCCTCGTGCTTGGCTTGAAGCGCACGGCTGGGGCCTCTTAAATAGAAGCCACGGCCTCGCCAAACTCCCCAACCCCAATTTTGGCCCCGACCTAAGCCCTAGCCGAGCTGCAGCCGTCGCCGAAAACGGGCAAGATCGCCGCCGAGGTTGAGTTCCCGATTCGGCGAGTTTCTGCCTCCGTAAGTAGTTTACCGAGCTTCCTATCGTGCTGGCGACTCCGCCAAGCCTTCTTTCTCGCGTTTTCGTACTCTCTGCGCTACGGTTGACCTCGCCGAACTTCTTGCAGGAACCGCCGACCGCTTTCCCCCGTCGCGAGCGCACCCGAGCCTCTTCCGGACCTCGGTCTTGCCTTAGGTTAGTCCGCATTAAGCTCCTCTACGCTCCGGTGCTTTCGGTTCGCGTTCTACCGCCCTAAATCGCGCAAACCGCGAGCTCCGGCCATCACCGGCCATGGCGCCGCCGCGGTCTGCCCCGACTCCGGCCGGCCAGCTTCCCTCCCCCACCCCCGATCTAATCTTGGCCATTCACTCGCGATCCAACGGCCCCAGATGAAGGATACTCCTTCGGCCGCGATTTTTGCAAAAGAGCCCCCCTGGTTTTTAAAGATCTAACCCGCAGTCCAAAACGTAATTTCAAAAATACGCTTTCCGATTTTGAAGATGTAAACTCAGTACTCAGATTCAAAATACGTTTTCAGAAAATTACAAGTTTGCCACTGGTTTTATATTGCTCATAAAATATTCATCTTAATTCCGTTTTGACTCGTTCAAATTGCGTTGGTTTTGTATTCAAAGGATCTACATGTTAGTAACACTGTTTTCTCAGTTTGAAACTTTTTAATTCCGTGACTCAAATTAATTAATTGTTTTTCTAAAGAAAATCTTAGAAAATTCATATATTCTTCGTTTCAACTCTGTTTTGATCCGTTCAAATTTTGTTAGATTCGTTTTTGCGTAATCTATAGATTAGTAGCTCTGTTATACATGCTTCCAACTTTTTAAATCTGAACTTAGTTTTAATCTATTATTTTATTAAAGGAAATCTTAGAAAAATCATAACTTCTTCGTTATAGCTCCGATTTTCGTGATCTTTACGTCTGTGTGATCGTAGAGCGATGTAGATTTGTTTTATAAACTTTTTATCTTTATTTGCTACTGTTGGTGTATTGTTCTAATTATTGGTTTGTTTTGCTTTGTATGATTGCCTCTCGATGATTGTTGTTGATGTGATGACTGAGTTTAGTCTGTGAACTTTTACGTGGTGATCAAGTAGCAGTTTGTGGAAGGTTTGGAACTAAAAGAAGGATCTGAGTTTCAAGGCAAGTATAGCATGGGATCATCCTTGCTTCCTACTAACTTTAATCACTTAATTCATATTGCATGTGTCTCCTTGATAAGGATTTCCTAGTATTGATCTTGTACCTTGTCACCTATGGTTTTGCATTGGGTAGCTTATGCTAGTGCTCCATTAAACCATGATCTTGTAATTTGATTAATGGAATATGCAATAAATATTAAAAGAGGACTTTTTAGCAACTTTGGAAAAGAGGGCTGGAGCATTGGGCTATCATATGGTGCTCTAGTTTCTCTCCATATGGACTTATGTGTATCTGACCATCCGGGACATACAGTATAACTGTGAGGGCTACATGGCTCTGGCTTTAGCTTAGTATGAGGACCTTTTCTAGCTTGTTAGTGGTTACCCTTGTGGCGCAAGTGGTGGATATCAGACCGTGGATTCCTGCGTGTGAGTCACACGGACTGACTAACGAAACCTAGCGGCCCTAACTTGTTAGACGAACCTTTGAAAGGCTTCATAGTGAACCCTGCCAGCCTCCCTAGGAAGGGGTTAAGAGACTCGCGACCTCGGGCGAAAGGGTAAATCACGACTCACAGTGAAAGTGTACAACCTCTGCAGATTGTAAAACTGATATATCAGCCGTGCTCACGGTCACGAGCGGCCTTGGACCAATACAGAATAAATGATCACTAATGGCAAATTATTAAAGTTACTGTTGTTAATAGCTATTCTTTATTCACTTTACTTGATCATGAGTTTGCTATGGGACTTGACAATTTGATGCTACTCATATGCTAAAATTGTGACAACTAAAAGCTACATGCAGTTCAACCAGTGTCTAGCCTCTTGAGCCTCATGAACCCTATGTTATTCTTGCTGAGTACGAGATGTACTTACGCTTGCCTTTACATTTTATTTGGATAAAAATCCCGGATGGGTACCAGATTGCTAGTTTGGAGAAGAGTTTAGGCTTGTGCTCAACCAGTCAGTTGTCCCTGTGGATTTGGAGTTTTCGCCTGAAGAACGGAGAGTCTTTCCGCTGTTTGCTATCTAAGGTTATATCTTTTATACTAAGTTCGTTATATATAAGCATTGTCTATTGATATTACCCTTATTTGTAGCTATATGTGAGATTTGACATCCTGGGCTCACATATGGTGTGTATCTGGTTTTGTTCTTAAAACCGGGTGCTACAAATTCAGAAAAAGTTTTTTCATGTTCCTCATTGTCCTGCTCATTAACCTTTTCCCGAGAGTCCCAACATCCAGGTTCCATTTAGAAACCAGAAGATGTAGAAGGACCGAAAAGCTCTTTATAAAAGTTAGTTGCATGTTGAACCAGAGCATCATCACCTTCAATCACCTGATCCTTGTGATTTAAAGAGAAAATAGTATTTTTCCTTTTCTTTCCATTAGCCACTCTATGAAAGAAAGCAGTGTTGCAATCACCTTTCAACAACCAATTATTATTCGACCTTTTATGCCAATAAATTTCTTCCTCCTCCATAATCCTCCAAATCTCAGATTGAATAAAAGTTTTTCTGTTTAAATTCTCAGCATCCAGTAGAAAGTCTTCCTCCAACTTCTCCAATTTTTCTAGTTCCTCTTTTAGAATGTTTTTATATTTTCTAGTATGACCTTTCAAGCTCTGTCCCCAACCTTTCAGGAACTTTTTCACTCTATCCATCTTAATACACCAAGCATCAATCTTAGATTTGGCAGTTACTTTCTTTTTCCAAATTTCATTCACTTTTTCCTTAAAGTCAACATGGCGTAACCAAGCTGTTTCAAAACAGAAAGGTCTAGCTCCAATGACTTGAGAGTTGTCTGTCCTAACAATCAAAGGATTGTGGTCAGACATATATCTAGGAATTTTTCTGAGATTGCAAAGAGGGAATTCGTTCTCCCAAGAACTGGAAATGAGAACTCTGTCCAATTTTTCGAGGGCTGGATTTTTCCTATTATTACTCCAAGTAAATTTTCCACCTAATAAAGGCAAATCTCTAAGATCATAAGAGTTGATGATCTGATTAAACACACAGGAATACTTATTATCATTGAAATTTTTGTTCTTATCAGAGCTAAATCTCATGATATTAAAATCACCTCCCAGAAGAATAGGATGTTTAGAATTGTAACAGAAACTAGAGAGCTCAGTCAGGAAACTATCCTTAAAATCATCATGAGCCGGCCCATACACATTAGCGAGGGACCAATTTTTCCTAACACTCTTATCAAAAACATTAGCAATTATCATATATTCCCCACATTCAAAACTTTCCACATCAAACTTATCTTTTCTAATTCCACTTAACATTCCCCCAGACTTCCCATTAGAGGGAGTCCAAAACCAGCTAAAATCCTTGTTATTATCAATCTTCCGAAAGAATTTCTCAGAGTAAGATTTTTTCATAGTTTCTTGGATACCAATGAAATCAGCTTTATGGTCCCATAACAACTCTTTTACATAAGAACCAAGACCTTTTTTCGCTACCCCTCAGCAATTCCAAATAATGCCTATCATTTAACCACTTTTTTAATGGTATTTCTATCCCTGAGATTAAATCTAGGGCTAACCTTAGATTTATCTCCCTTCAAATTGCCAGAAACATCAAGAGGATGCTTCTTATTGTTGCTAGATTTTTTCTTTTTGCCTTTCCTGCCAGATTTATTTTTTCTGATACTGTCTATAACAGTCAACTGCTCCACATCTGAGGAATCAGACTGCCAATCCAAAATATTCTGATCCTCTAAGGGAAGATTTTCCTCTTCCAGACATTTACTTTGATCAACAGCACCCTCAGATTTGTTCACCATATCTATTCTAGCATTTTCAAGATCTTTCAACATATTAATTTTCTCAAAAGAAATGGAATGAGTGTGAATCCCCATTTTAGATGCCAAATCACTAATACGCTGGTTAGACAGGATTGCAAAAGAATTAGAATGAGTGGCTATAATACCTTCTTTTTCCACCTCATGATGGTCATCACTGATCACTTGATCGTTGATCTTCCTCTAGAAAGTCGCATTGGCTCTGATTCTCTTGCTTTGCCTTACCTCTTGCCACTTGGGCCATTCATCTTTGCTTAACTCTTGGAATTTTCCTTGCACAGCAAGCCCTTCAGTGGAGTATCCTTCCCAGACATTAGTTAAATCAACAGAATCAACTTTCATAAGCTGACCAGCTTCTTTTGGGATAGACATCTGATCCCCACTTGCTCCCTGTTCTTTATCTTAAGTGTTATCATCCACCCCTACTTCCTTTCCTGCAGCCTCAGTTACTACAACAAGCTGTTCTTGCCCCTCCTGAACCTTGTGCTGGGCCTCCTCCTGACTGGACTGATCACCCTCAGGTCCTCCTTGACTCCCCTTGATAGGGCTCATAGAAATGGCTCTACCAACCATAACTGGACCCATATCCTCAAGAATAGTTGATAATTTCTTCTCAGATCCAAAGTCCTCCAATTGGAAAATGTCACTCTTCTTGTTCTCAAACAGAGCTCTCTTGGTTTCAATGGTTACCAAGGAATCTTGTTTGTATTTCATGAAGTTAGAACCATATTCATTAACAGTGACTTTTCCAAGTTTCAGAGTATTGAAAGAACCAAATCTCAATTGGTCAGCTCCCGGAGCAATCAGATCACCCATGAAAAAACTATCTTCTTCACTGTCTCCCTCAGAACAATGCTCTTGTTGCTGAACATTCTTAGATATCACATTAGTCATCTGTTTCCCTTTTCCTGCATCATAATTTTTGCTAGGCCCCGTCTCAGATCCCTGGCCAGCTTGTTTAGCTTGCTCCATCCTTTGTTTTTTGGGTGATGGGAAATCATCTTTAGCTTGGTCTCTCTCATTCCTTATCCATTTTGTCCCAGAAACATCAGTATAACCATCCTGGGGAACTTCTCTTTGAAAGAAGTAATCATAGAAGTGAAAGTCAAGGACTCCATCCACACTACCAAGAACTTTGGTGACATCTCTACACCCAATTTTGACTCTAACATAGTCATTTTTTGTCAAACTGTCCTTATCAACTTCTAGAGGTAACCCAACCTTCGATGCAACCATACACACATTGGCATAAGATCTTTTCTCAACAGGGATGTTGGTAATTCTAAACCATGCCATATCTAGTGGGCCCTTGGAGCTAGTGGAAGGATTCCATTTATCCACTTTGATTACCACATCAGGAGCAGATCTCATTCTCATTTCAGTAAAGTGGGCTAAGTCATCAATGTTCTGAGAATTAGGGAACCTCATTTGATATTTGCCTTCTGAAATTCTTTTGGCATACCACCTCCAGGTAGAATTGGGTCCTGCTTTCATCTTGAATTCTCTTTCAATCTGTCTAGCATCTGCTTGTCCAGAAGTAACAGTTACTAAAGCCACATTGGACATATCTTTTATCCCCTCCTCAGTACTGGCACTCTCAATGACATGAAACCCCTGTCCATATGCAGAGAAACCACAAAAAGGGGAGATGAACTCCCAAGGCATTTTAGTTAAGCAGACTCTGGCAACATGTCCTTCCAAATGACACCTTGTACAAATCATAGGATTAGGGCACACTGAAGCGATGTGACCCACTCTTCCACATCTTGGACAGAACTGAGTTCTGTCATTTTGTTCATTTAAACCTGCAGAAACCTTACTGCCTTCTTCTTGAATGCTCTGATTCTCATTCACTATAATTTGAGTGTTCTTATTCACAGAAGATTCAACCTCATTGGAAGCAGACTTTTGTCTAGAACTGAGATCCTCTTTCTGCTCACTAATACCTCCTTGCTCATTCTGGCGAGGCTGATTTCCATAACCACGTCCTCCGCCTTGAAACCTTCCACCTCCTCTATCTCTCCCCCTCGGCACCCAGCCTCTGTTACCCTACCCCTGCCATCCTGGTCGAAAGCCACGATTTCCCTCAAATCCTTGGTTAAAACGGTTAGGAGGAAACTGCCGACGATCCATGTTCCTCACAGGCTGCGAAGGGGCCTGGAGAACCTGCGAAAAAGACCTAGTATCACCTCCCAAAGTAGACCAACATTTAATCACCAGATTAGCACCACTAAGGGGAGCCAACTCCGATGAACTAGAACTCTGCAACCCATGATTCGGAACCAAAATTTCCCCACAAACCCCAACTTCCCGACTGCGATTCCACAGGTGAAGAAGGCGCTTGCTCAAATCCGCATCAGGATGGTCACATACCTCGTGTGGCAGCCGTGCCCTGACTTCCTGTCGCCCCGCTGCCTCAAACCGACCAAAATCGCTAGGGTTTCCACCCTCCTCTCGAAGGGGAACATGGTGTGTAGGAACATAGGACTGAAAATTATAATCTCCTTGACCAGGTGGACTAGGAGGTGTGCCATGATATCAAAGAAGGATGAGGGGAACACCAACTCAAAGCTGATGAGACATTGAATGACATCATTCTGCAGAGTACCAAGTTCATCTGGATTGATTGCCTTCTGAGAAATTGCATTGAGGAATGCACATAACTTCATGGTGGCTAGTCGTACATGTGGAGGTAGAATTCCTCTTAGAGCAATATGAAGCAGTTGCATCATAAGCACGTGGCAGTCATGGGACTTCAAGTTTAGGAACTTCTTCTCTTGCACATTAATTATTCTCTTTATATTGGAGGAGAATCCAGATGGGACCTTGATGTTGTTCAGGCATTCAAACATGCTTTCCTTCTTATACCTTGCAGGGCTTAAGTACTAGCACCTGTCATCTGTCTTCTCTGGATGTAGGTTGCCTCATTCTTTCAGGAAATATCATGCTTCTAGTGAATCTTTAGGTTTCCCATAGAAACCCATGAATCCGAGAAGATTCACACAGAGATTTTTGTCAGGTGCATCACATCGATCGCGTGGCGGACCTCTAGGACATGCCAGTAGGGTAGCTCCCAAAATATGGACTTCTTCTTCCACATGGGTGCATGTCCTTGAGTGTCTTTGGGAACAGGTTCGCTACCCCATCCCTTACCAAATACTACTTTCATATCCTTCAACATTTCGAGTATATCATCCCCGGTTCGGTTACAAGGCTTAGTCTGATGGTTTGCCTTGCCTTTGAAATGTTTGCCTTTCTTTCTTACTAGGTGGCCCACAGGAAGAAACCAATGATGGCCAATGTACACGACCTTTCGACATTTTTTCAAAAATATACTATCAAGGTCTTTGAAATAGTATGTGCATGCATTGTATCCCTTGTTTGTCTGGCCTGAAAGATTACTTAGAGCAGGCCAGTCGTTAATTGTGACGAACAACAATGCTTGTAGGTCAAAGTGTTCCTGTTTGTACTCATCGCACACACGTACACCTGGCTTGCTCCATAGAAGAAAAAGTTCCTCAACTAATGGCCTCAGGTAGATATCGATGTCGTTGCTAGGTTGCTTCGGCCTTTAGATGAGCATAGGCATCATAATGAACTTCCGCTTCATGCATAACCATAGACGAAGGTTGTAGATGCAGAGAGTGACTGGACAAGTGCTATGACTGCTGTTTTGCTCCCCGAAAGGATTAAAACCATCCGTACTTAAAGCGAACCTCAAGTTTCTAGCCTCATTTGCAAACTCTGGGGATTCTCTGTCTATCGCTCTCCACTAGGATCCATCAGAAGGGTGCCTGAGCATATTGTCTACCTTATGGTCTTCTTTATGCCACCACAACAACTTTGCATTATCTTTGTTTATGAACAAATGTTTCAAGCGTGGTATTATAGGAGCATACCACATAGCCATGGCAGGGATTTTCTTCCGGCAGGGACGTTCTTCACCCTCTATGTTGTCAGGATCATCTCGCCTGATCTTATACCGCGATGCTTTGCATATCAAGCATGCATCCAAATTCTCGTATTCCTCACTACTATACAGGATGCAATCATTAGGACATGCATGTATCTTCTGGATTTTTAATCCCAAAGGGAAGACAACCTGCTTTGCTTCGTACGTAGTGGTGGGCAATTTGTTTGCCCTCGGAAGCATCTTTTTCATGATCTTCAACAACTGCCCAAATGACTTGTCGGATGCACCATTCTTTGCCTTCCATTGAAGCAGTTCAAGTATTGTACCCAACATTTTTGCTCATCCCCAGCGGTCGGATATAGCAATTTCCTATTGTTGACGGTCCTTAAGTATCAAATTCAATTATCAAATAAACAAAGAAAAGGATCCAAATGCAATCAATATCTAGACTTAGGGTTTTATCTGATAGAATTCCACGAGTTTTGGTGTTTGAGTATTTCTGCAGGGGTTATCAGGAAATACGGAAGAAAGGCCAACACGTCGGGATTACATAGAGATATTAACATGCCGCACAATTATCTTACATCTAGAAGACTCCAGAAGCCACGGGAACGAAGCGGAGGCCAAACGGGGCCTGGCCCAGGGCACCCGCCTAGGTGACCAGGGTGCCCACCCCCTGCTAAGTCCAAACAGGACTCTCTTTCGGGATCAATCTCTACCGACCTAAAGGATCAAGGATAACCGTTCAATCAATGTCAGTTTGTTCCAATGGCCCATATTCACTTGGAGGGACTATAAAACCAGACCCCCTGGCCCCTGGAGGTGAGAGCGTCTGAACCCTAATTCATTATTCCTCAAGGGAGAAGAAGCCTCTGATCAAACCTAGAGCCACCACATCAATTAGACATCTAGATTAGCATAGCTACATAGGATTAGAACTAGAAGGAGTCAATCTTTGATTGGTTTTCGGATCTGTCAAGAGGATTCTTGGTAATTCTCTAATTGTTCTTCTAATTGTTCATATTTGTTCTTCAATATTATGAATATGACTTTGTTCTACTTCAATATATTGCTTATGACTTTGCTCTACTTGTTTATATTCAAGATCATATTGTTCTTAGTTTGTCATAGTTATATACTTAGCTTAGTTAGATTGGAATTATATACATGTTTAGGATCGTATAGCGTTTATCCATCGGATCCATGGGTAAATGATAGATATTGTGTAGGCGTGGTGCTTATACCGTATTTATCTGCGATTGTACCCAATATGCCAGATCGTGGGGTAGTTCGTGATAGTGACAGCTTCATTGATTCTTATATAGTACCCCTCTCGTGTATTGGGCTGGCAGAGCAACATTATTACAGGGGAGTGATTACGATATTTCTCATATTCCTTGCTAATATCACTATGCATGGGCGTAATCTTGTCTCTCAATGATTGCTAAGTATATTTGCACTAACTATGATAATGCTAGACTCTATAGTTGAGAATAACTTAGGAAATATTCTTGTAGTTCGTTCTAGTTCCATGCTAATGACTTGCTAGAATATCTAATTGAGGTGCTTATCATATTTATTATGTGGCTAAGTTATACTAATCAGATTAATTATCTTTGTCACTATTCATTACTTTATATATCCTTTATGTGACACTTATTCTTGTATGAAAGAGTTAGATAAATATTCTCAATTATACATGCAATGATAGATAGTCAATCTCATATTCTATTCTATAATCAACATTGATGATTGTTAATCTCTTCCCAGTGGTAAAAATATAAATAACGATACGTGGAATACATCCCAGTTAAAATGCTACGTCGGTATTAATCTGTGCGCTTGCAGATCCCATTCATTATTTATTTAGATGAGCAATTGCATATTTCAATACCGCGTCTCTCATGTCATGCTGGGGATGACAACTTGCCTTAAGTGGTATGAGGGATAGGTTTGGCAATTTTGGCAATTAGAAAACTGAGTCTACTTTTAGTAATGATGTTAAGAATACCCAACAAGCATTTTTGGCGCCGTTGCCGGGGAAGGTTGATTACTAATCAGGAATGGATATAGATTTTCGAGTTATCATTCGCATCACTAATATGATTGAGCTTATCGATTCTCTCATACAGTTTTACTGCAATATTTTTGTATTTTATCTTATGCAGGGCAATTTATGAATACAAGACATCTTCCAGGACATTTGTTGACAACCCTGAAGCGTTATCCAGAAAAACAAGAGCCAAGCTCAAGAAGAGATCATCAACACTTCAGCAAGAAGCTTCATCCAATCAAGAAGATCACTGGAACTTGTCTTCAGAATTTGAAGTCATGGCGAACAAATCGATCCGCGAGTTCTCAGCTCCCACTATGAACAACATCCGGACTGGACCTGCTGCAGAGATTGACGGCAACTTTGAGCTCAAGCCTGGACTTATCAACATGGTGCAATCCAACCAGTTCTGTGGGAAGGCACATGAAGATGCTAGTGCTCATCTCCAACACTTTCTGGAGATTTGCAGCACATTCACCATATCTTGAGTCCCCAGAGATGCTATACTACTTCGCCTCTTCCCATTCTCACTGTTAGGAAGAGCGAAGCAGTGGTGCTACGCTACAAAGGAGAAGAATACTACGTGGGCACTCTGCTCTACGAACTTTCTGGCTAAATTCTTTCCCATGGGCAAGACCAATGCTCTCCGTGGGAAAATTACAAGTTTGCAGGAACAACATGACGAATCCGTTCCAGAAGCATGGGAGCGCTTCCAAGACTACATCCTAGAATGTCCCTATCATGGAATGGAGAGTTGGCTACTGATGCAGACATTTTATCATGGGCTCGGCAACAGTGCCCGAGAGACCATGGATGCTGCAGCTGGAGGAGCATTCTTATCACTTACCATATCACAAGCCACAGCTCTTGTGGAGAAGATGGCGTCCAACCAAGGCTGGAATGAAGAGAGGACCCAGACACGCAAGAGAGGTGGAGGTATGCATCAGCTCAAGGAGGTAGACATGCTGTCTGTAAAGCTAGACCTGCTCATGAGGAAGCTCGATGATAGAGCTGGAGATAAGAAAGAAGTTATGCACATCTACGACTCTCACATGACTTGTGAGGAGTGTGGAGATACTGGACTCTCAGGCAATCACTGTCCTGAGATGCTTGAGGATGTGAACTACTCCCTCCATACTAAAAAACCTGACGTTTAGGACATGATTGTGATAACCAAGGAGTGATTAATTAGGGGTTAGTTTTCCTTCTTTGCCCTTAATAAATAGGGTTGCGGCTGCTCTTTATACAAGAAAAATAACCTACTCAATTGGCTACTCCACAGAGGTTTCAATGCTCTGGCCCAGGTTCGAAACCTGCCATCTTCACCTTTTGTGCAGTTTTTGCTTTCGTTACTGCTTGCATGCGCGCTTGGAGTGAGTAGTTGGACAGTTAATGCCGAGAGTTTTTGCTTTCGTTACTGTTTGCATGCGTGCTTGGAGTGAGTAGTTGGACAGTTAATGCCGAGAGTGAGAGGGGTAAACACGTCCACAGTTTGCCTCGGTACAGCAGAACGTTAGGCTTTAGAAAAATGGGGTGGAAGTCCAAAACGTCTAGTTTTTTAGTATGGAGGGAGTACATCAACAACAACAACAACTACTACAACCGTCCTCAACAAAATCAAGGTTGGAATCAACAGAGGCCTAACTACTCAGGTAATTATCAAGGTAACAATTCTTACAACAATAATAATAATTTTCCACCTTTGAGAGAGTTAGTGTCTAATCAATGAAAGCTAATGGATAATCTAAGAAATTGACATCTAATGATAAAATGCTACAAAATATAAATAATAGAATGGATAATTTCTCTACTGCCATCAAGAATCAAATTAGCTTTAATAATAAAATGATTGAATCTCAAATAAATCAAATAGATGTTGCGGTTCCAGCTACTAACCCCGGTATACCATCACCACCGGAAGGATTAGAATCTGCAAATCTTGTAGACATATTTGATGCAGGTAACTGGAGTAACCCCGTCAGTGAAGTTAATACTGACCTTCTGCTGGTCAAGAGAGGTGATCTAGGACGCCCCGTCATCCCGATCACCATCGGCATGGTGGAATTCCTAGAAGCACTCTGCGACTTTGGCTCCAACGTCAACATTATGCCCAGGGTACTCTATGAAAAATTCTTTACATATCCTTTATTAGAAACAACCATGTGTTTGCATTTTGCAAATCAGGCATTAACTTTCCCCAAGGGAATATTGAAGAACCTTTGTGTCCGAGTTGGTACCTTGTACGCCCCAGCAGACTTCGTGGTGATAGAGACCGGTAATGATGAGAGGGCACCCATCATCTTACGGAGGCCATTCTTAAACACCTCGGGAGTTGTCATCTACGCTAGTGCTACCAAGATTAGTTTATACATCAAAGGGAGGAAGGAGACATTTCCCACATCAATCCAGACATGAATCAAGGAAGAGGACCAACAGGAGGACAGGAACAAGCAAGTGTGGACTGAGTCAGCTAAGATGGTCACTGCAGTTCAAGGAGGTCAAGATCATCGACTTAAGTCACCGTTTCTGACCAAGGACGACCCAGGAATGCCAAGCATCTATTGCTCCATAAATGGATACAACTTCAACAAGACGACTTGCGACACCGGATCAGGCGTCAACATAATGGCCGCAGTCACCTATCGGCTCTTGTTCGGAACTATACCCTTAAAACAACATACATTTAGCTCCAGATCGCAGATCAAACATTTTGAGAGGTTAAAGGTATAGTAACTGATGTCCCTGTCAAGATAGACGATCATTTTGTCTACACAAACTTTCAGGTTATTAACATGGGAGAACACGAATACGATCCACCCATCATCCTTGGAAGACCGTTCCTCAGCACCGTTAAAGCAATCATCTACATTAGAACTAGAGAAGTCCATATGCACTTCCCCTCAGAGAAGGTATACCGCTATTTTACTGACCCTAACTATATCGTTGAAGACTCTAAGCAGGTCAGAAGAAGACGACGCAACCGCAACCAGAGGAGGGAAATCATCAAGGACGGATGGGTAGACTATGAAGGAGAAGTGACAAGATCTGAGGACATACAGTTTAAACATAATTATCCAGAGGAGACCGTAGCACCAAGTCAGGTGTGGAGAGAGAAGACAACTATACATGACAAAGAGGCGCTGCCGGAAGCACCAACTACTCCACTCAACGAATCCCAGGACAACTGAGAAAACGGAGTGTCCCATTCGAATGACTTAAAAACACCAAACGCCTTGCCAAGAGGTAAACTTGGTAGTTATCCTTTCCCTTTCAATTATTTAAAATAGTTTGCTTAGTTAACCATGTTCATACTATACTAAAAAGATAATAAAAATGCTAAAAAACAGTAAGCCCCATGTGAGTATACGAGTGGCATAAAACCCATCAGTACATTCACTGTGGTGGCATAAAAATAAAATAAATATTTCCTTTCTGCTTTATAAAATAAAAATATAAAAATAGGGAGTAATAATTATGAAGGAAGCTCAACATGATAAAGGCTAGATATTTATGCTAACACTTAATCGGTTCCACAAAGCTTTGTTGTCTATTTGAGCTCCACAGAATTCAAGAATCAAGAAGACTAGCAGACGGAGGACATTCTTATCGCTGTCAGGATACTGCCGAATTTCAAATACACCTCTGCCACCTGCTAGCTACATCAAAAGAAATTACATCAAAATTCACCTTGGAGGAGAGCACCCCCATTTATCCCGATAAGTATTTCTATCTATCTATCTTTATACTTATTCTATATTAAAATATAAATATACATAGCTATGGAAAACCAAATAAAGATTTTGTGCTTTTATATATATCTTTTGCTCAGTGTGTTTAATAAATAAATAAAGTAGCTATGCTAAACTGAATCTACATAAAACTCTAGCATGGATATGATGAATAGTTGCTCTACCTAATTTTTAAAATTTGAGTTCTCTCAAGTTTAGACATAACTGTTATAATTTAAAGCTTGCTCTAAACCTAAACTTGTGGGAAGAAAACTTGATCTGAAGTCTAAGTTGTTAACGGATATGATATGGGAAGGTTGAGCTGTTGTTTATCTATTCCTAGAGATACTAGAATTCTGGAGAATTTTATCTTTAAAAATCTTTAACACATGATGAGTTCCTGTATGATGAGAGTTTAAATTCCTACCACAGCCATATATACATGCTTGCTAGACTTTAAGCCACACATTTACTTTTTACTGCTTATGAGCATTGAGTGTGGTCAAGCTGTGTAGACCCTTAGGAGCTTGTCATGTGGTTAAATGAAGATTCACTTGCACGTTCACTCACATATGCTACTTCTACTCCGGAAGTACCATCCACATATATCCATTCATTTCCATCTCCAGAAACCACCCAAAAATATTCTACTCCTAATCCGGGAGAGAATAGTCAAAAACATTTCTGTTTTTCCCATGTGAAATAAATGCTCAAGTTATCTTGGTTACTACCACTTGCTATATTATCTCATGAGATGAGTGCTCTAAAAAATAAATATGAGGAAATAAAAAGGGGCAAGTGCCCAGAACCTCGAAAGAAAAGAAAAAGTGAGACGAGAGGTAAAAATGGACAGGTGTCCGACAGTAGAATTAGGGGTACAAGATACCCACCTGAGAGGAAAGAAAAAGAAAATACAGAGCATCTCATTCTCCTCAAAAAGTTTCAAAAGAGCAAGAAAGGTATGTATCCCCTCAAAAGAGCAAAAGTAGAATTAGACTTTCACCATTGTTATCACCATCAACACCATACACCATTCATTCGCCACGCATGCGCATCTTGATTTGACTTATGATTTGTTTCTTTGGATCCATGGTTTGACTATACAATAAATGTCTTGTGAGTATGTATACTTTAACTCGCACCTATGAGCTCCAGATATTAAAGCCTTATTAGAGTAGGGTGAGAGAGAAGGTAATGTCACTATGCCTTATACCACAAATACTATATATTTTGAGAGAAGGCATATACCATCAATGCATTGGTAAGGATCCAGAAATACCACAAAAGAGAGATTTGAGAGAGTCATACAAGGAATCTATGAGTTTTATTTAAAAATCTGCAAAAACTCCAGAGCTATAGCTGATCAAGAATAAGAGACATGACACTTGGCTAGACCGTTCTATCTTTAACTACTCAAGACAGAAGTGACGGTTACAAGTCCCATGGTGACAGGTATAGTAAGTAAGTTTTAAAGTCTTAACAGTTTACTCTAACTCAAAGATGAGATCTTATTTAAAAGCATGTATACCGTCAACTTTTAAAAGTATTGCAACAACTTGTGATCCATAGCTGAGTCTATCCCTGCTCAGGGACGAGCAAGAGGTAAGCTTGGGGGAGTTTGTTGACGGTCCTTAAGTATCAAATTTAATTATCAAATAAACAAAGAAAAGGATCCAAATGCAATCAACATCTAGACTTAGGGTTTTATCTAACAGAATTCCACGAGTTTTGGTGTTTGAGTATTTCTGCAGGGGGTTATCAGGAAATACGGAAGAACGGCCCACACGTCGGGATTACATAGAGATATTAACGTGCCACGCAATTATCTTACATCTAGAAGACTCCAGAAGCCACGGGAACGAAGCGGAGGCCAAACGGGGCCTGGCCCAGGGCGCCCGCCCAGGTGACGAGGGCGCCCGCCCCCTGCTGAGTCCAAACAGGACTCTCTTTTGGGATCAATCTCCACCGACCTAAAGGATCAAGGATAACCGTTCAATCAATGTTGGTTTGATCCAACGGCCCATATTCACTTGGAGGGACTATAAAACCAGACCCCCTGGCCCCTGGAGGAGAGAGCCTCTCAACCCTAATTCATTATTCCTCAAGGGAGAAGAAGCCTCTGATCAAGCCTAGAGCCACCACATCAATTAGACATCTAGATTAGCATAGCTACATAGGATTAGAATTAGAAGGAGTCAATCTTCAATTGGTTTCTGGATCTGTCAAGAGGATTCTTGGTAATTCTCTAATTGTTCTTCTAATTGTTCATCTTTGTTCTTCAATATTATGAATATGACTTTGTTCTACTTCAATATATTGCTTATGACTTTACTCGTTTATATTCAAGATTATATTGTTCTTAGTTTGTCATAGTTATATACTTGGCTTAGTTAGATTGGAATTATATATATGTTTAGGATCGTATAGCATTTATCCATCGGATCCATGGGTAAATGATAGATATTGTGTAGGCGTGGTGCTTATACCGTATTTACCTGCGATTGTACCCAATATGCCGGATCGTAGGGTAGTTCGTGATAGTGACAGCTTCATTGATTCTTATATAGTCCCCCTCTCGTGTATTGGGCTGGCATAGCAACATTATTACAGGGGAGTGATTACAATGTTTCTCATATTCCTTGCTAATATCACTATGCATGGGCATAATCTTGTCTCTCAATGATTGCTAAGTATACTTGCACTAACTATGATAACGCTAGACTGTATAGTTAAGAATAACTTAGGAAATATTCTTGTAGTTCGTTCTAGTTCCATGCTAATGACTTGCTAGAATATCTAATTGAGGTGCTTATCATATTTATTATGTGGCTAAGTTATGCTGATCAGATTAATTATCTTTGTCACTATTCATTACTTTATATATTCTTTATGTGACACTTATCCCTGTTTGAAAGAGTTAGATAAATGTTCTCAATTATACATGCAATGATAGATACTCAATCTCATATTCTATTCTATAATCAACATTGAGGATTGTTAATCCCTTCCCAGTGGTAAAAATATAAATAACGATACCTGGAATACTTCCCGGTTAAAATGCTACGTCGGTTTTAATCTGTGCGCTTGCAGATCCCATTCATTATTTATTTAGATGAGCAATTGCATATTTCAATACCGCGTCTCTCATGTCTTGCTGGGGATGACAACTTGGCTTTAGTGGTATGAGGGATAGGTTTGGCATTTTTGGCACCGTTATCAGAATTAGAAAACTAAGTCTACTTTTGGTAATGATGTTAAGAATACCCAACACCTATGTTCCTCTAGCATGTGCTTGAACTTGGCCTTCTCCTTCTCAATTTCACAATCTATTTGTGCATCGTGAATGGCATCACCAAGAGCATCAGCATCAACTGGCACATCCTCTTCATCTTCTCCCCCCACTACATCATCACCGAAGGCACCATACTGAGCAATAATATTGGCGTGGTCCAATTCTTCTTCATCTTCTTCACCATCATCCATTAGAACCTCCCTTTCTCCGTGCTTCGTCCAACAAATATAGTTTGGTACAAAACCAGACTTCAGTAAATCCATATGAAGAGTACTTGAGCATGAATATTCCTTCAAATTCTTACAAATAGTTCATGAGCTTAGTTCTTCCTGTTATCGCACAACACGCATGACATCACATGATTGATTAATTCAAGCAACCCTTACTACAACAAAGACAACCGCAGCTAGCAATAAAAAAACTAGAACTAAAATACACTTAAGCAACATAATTAGTTCTCATCCTATCCCAACTAAAACAGACAACTGCACATCCACTAGAAGGGTGGTGGGCTTCTTCCGCTAGCTCACTACCTCATCACCTTCAGCCGCAACCTTCTGTGTAACATAATTTCGCATGTGCTGAGCGTACTATTCCTCCCAGTACCAACCTTTACATCTGCCGGTGCCCTCCCACTGCAACTAGAACAAAGAATAACGAATTTAAATAACATAATGAAGCAAAACCAAGACAAATCAACCATATTAATCAAATGTGGGGAAATAATAACCGACCTCACGGTCCTGACACTTGTAGAATATATGACCCTTGTGGACTCCCTCTTATTTCACTCGGTACTCATTCACAATCTTCTGCTTACACTCATCGCAAGCAATGAGAGGAAGAACCGGCCACAGACGCTTTGGATCCCGGTGATGAGAGACTGAGGACCCCGTGGCCATCTACTATATATCCATACTCATTTCTTCAATTATGCATATATAATACCTATTTAGCTAGACTTGTCAATTTGATGAACTCTATGTTCAAACTCTATTTACATGCTCAAACTCTTTATACATCTACTATATATCCATACTCATTCATTTAAGCTATGGATATTACTGTTTTAAGCTATGAATTCAAACTAACAAATAAATTTGAGCTAATAAATCACTACTAAACATATATTAATTTAAATACATCATAAAAAAGTCTCAAATAATTAATTATTACATAATATCTTTACAACCCACTATCAAGTGGGCACAACAGTGAACCACTTTTTGATATGTCATTACAATTCTTTTAAAAATTACCTCACATGTCCTCAATTTCAGTGCCATTGGCATTGTTGATGTTGAGCAGGAGGAATAGCTTCCTGATGTTGTCATGTAGCGCCAGCAGGAGAAACAACGAGCTCCTTTGTAGAGTTATCGTGATGGCCTCGATGTAGGTGACGAAGGAGACCTCGTGGGTGTGCTCGTCCATGACGTGCTCGTATAGACCCATGCTTATGCCGTAGTAGCTGTAGCCATCGACGGGGCATCGATGACGGTTGTAGCTACCGCGGCATGAACATGGGTCTATATGAGTACGTCATGGACAAGCACGCCCACGAGATCTCCTCTATCGCCTACTTCGAGGCCATCATGATGATGCTACAAAGGAGCTCATTGTTTCTCCTACTGGCGCTGCATGACAGCATCAGGAAGCTATTCTTGCAGCTCAACAGCAACAATGCCAATGGCGCTGAAATTGAGGACACATGAGATGATTATTAAAAGGATTGTAATGACATGTCAAAATGTGGTTCACTGTTGTGCCTACTTGATAGTTGGTTGTAAAGATATTATGTAATAATTAATTATTTGAGACTTTTTTACATTGGAGGATGAAGCTAGTTACATATAAACAATAAGAGTCGATGGCGAAGTCAAAGAAGATCACCAATGGGCGCCGATGACATCGATTCAAACTATAAGCATTAAATTTAAGCTCAAAAAATTGACAGCGATATCACAAAGACTAAAACAACATGAAAATTACATGGGAGGATGAAG
This sequence comes from Sorghum bicolor, assembly GCF_000003195.3. Taxonomy (NCBI): domain Eukaryota; kingdom Viridiplantae; phylum Streptophyta; class Magnoliopsida; order Poales; family Poaceae; genus Sorghum; species Sorghum bicolor. The sequence continues at coordinate 27,103,859 of NC_012872.2, read as the reverse complement.
TTAGTTACCCCTAGACCGAGGGAAATGATGGCGGCGTCAAAGATGATCACCAATGGGTGCAAGAGATGAACAAGCAAGAACAAACAAGAACAAGCAAGAACTATCAATGGCAAGAGCAAGAATAAGCAACAACAGCTTACTGAAATTTGAATAGGCTTGGTCTCGACCAGGAAGAAGTGACCGTGATTTATGGCATGGGATTTTAGTCCCGGGCTGAAAAAAGAACAAGGACTAAGAGGGGTCCCCTTAGTCCTGGGGCAAGCCACCAATCGGGTCTAAATCTTTAGTCCCGCCTGGTGGCTTGCCCCGGGACTAATGGGACACCTTTAGTCTTGAACCGTACACGAGCCGGGACTAAAGCGTCTCTACCCGATAGCCCTGACACGTAGCCGTTAGGCAGCCATTGGGCAGGACCCTTTAGTCCCGGCGCGTGTTAAGGGCCGGGACTAAAGGTGCCTTTAATCCCAGGGACCAAAATTGTCGAGACTATTGTCGATTTTGGCAATCATCCTAAGGCCTCTTCTGTAGTAGTGTGTATAGTTAGAATGACTTAGGAAATATTCTTGTAGTTGCTCCTAATTCCATGCTAATGACTTGCTAGAATATGTGTTGAGGTGCTTATCATTATTTTATGTGGCTGTTTTTGCTGATCATTGTATTTATCTTTTGTTACACTTACCCTGTATTGAGAGAGATAGATGGAAGCTTATCATTACACATGCAATGATACTCATATTCCTCATTTATTCCTTAGCATTCCCTTCCCAGTGGTAAAAATATAAATAACGATACCTAGAATACTACCTGGTTAAAATGCTACATTGGTATTATCTGTGCGCTTGCAGATACACATTCATATAGTTGTTAGAGGAGCATTTGCATATTTGAATACTGCATCTCTCTGCCATGTTCGGGATGACAACTTGGCTTAAGTGGCATGAGAGGTGGTTACCATTTTTGGCACCGTTATCAAGATTAGTTAATCTACTTTTCGTAATGACGTTAAAAGTGTCAACAAGCATTTTTGGCGCCGTTGCCGTGGAAGGTTGATTAGCTATCAAAAGGAATAAATGAGTTATCATTTGCATCACTAATGTGATTGTTGATATTTGGTAACGCAATAAGGAAATGATCCGCAAGCGCACGGATATCGGTGAGCATTTCACCCGGGAGGTTATCCAGAGTTATCGTATTTATATTTTTACCACTGGGAGAAAGGGTGCATCTGACTAACCAAATCTATTGCTAGTATCCCTTTAGGCTACAAAGAATGTTTCTCGATGTGAGTGATGTATAGAGAAGACTGCAACCGTAGTCTCGTTATAACCTTGGTAAGGATGATCTACTGTTCTATTTGGGAGGCTCACGGAATCTAGACAACACAAAGGATGTTCGACCCGCACCTATAAACCTACCCGTCCTGCTAACAAGATATGGGATACAAAGGTAACTCGGAAATGTCACGTTCCTCGCTACTACCACGGTCCAGCTAGTCAGGGGATATCTATGAGTACCCTAGCCTAAACACCACGTTTACGCCAGCAATGATTACTCTAATACTCAACCGGAAGAGGATTAAAGTAAACTCATAAACCAAAGAACAATAAAACAAGAACTTACTAGCATGAAAAGTCGAATTACTGAAGAATCTTAGAAGCAAGCCTCGGGTTAGGAGACTTGATCCCGTAGGTACAACTCAGAGTAGACACTAACAGGCCGGCCTTCCTCCGATCCACACCTCCACTCTATCTCTCTCAATCTAGTAGAAACTAGAAGATCTATTTCTACTTTACATTGGTTGCTAAGCCTAAAAAGAAATATTATTTAGAGAAGAGGTTTTCCTTCGAGGGCTGGTGAGGTCGTTGTCCCGATCTTCACGACGTAGGATGGATAACTAGCTGAAGATCAGCCGATAACTTGCTGCAAGCAGCGAGGATAACTAGTGCAACCTGACGACACGCACAAGGAGCCAACCACCGTCTCTATACGGCAGCCTGAACCAAGGATTCGCCCAACCACACTCTCAAAGAACCAACCTACGCAACCTGAACTCGTGGATCAGGAGCACGGATTGGGTGCCGATGACGCGGCCGCTTCTGTAATCTCCGCGAAGGAAAACACAAGAGCAAAGGGGTAGAGATCTCTCTCTGAATTTGTTAGCACACAGCTGAACAAAGTGGTTTGTATTCGCAATATCATAAGTCTTCGATTACAATGAGTCTTGGGGGTATTTATACTAGCAACAGCCCTGCTAGATAGGTATGAAAACGAAATAGAGTTTCTGAGGGAAGGCAATGTGAAAGGTCCCCTCGAAATGGATTCCCGAAGTGGCTTCGCGTGACTGTTGGCCTCCAGAGCAGTTTCCAATAAACTGACCATAACTTTTTATTGGTAAGTCCAAATGATGAACCGTTTCCTGGGTGTGAAACTAGACTCCAAGAGCTTTCCAGCAACGTATGCCATGCACCACGAAACGCTGTAGATTGGTACAGTTTTACTTGGCAAGTTGTACCAACATTCTGTCATGACTGACTGTTGACCTTCTGAGCAGTCTGTACTAATTCTGGTCTACAGGTAATATGGAGTATCCAAACTGGTCGCCACTTGATTCATTGGAAAGTAGACTCGAAGAGCTTTCCATCAAGTGCTCATGGGCCTTCATAGCATCTGGAAAGTGAAAGTTATGATCTTTTCTTTCAACTGGTCCGTTCTGCACCGCACTGGTCCGATCTGCCCTTCTTTCAACTGGTCCGTTCTGCACCGTGTTGTTCCAATCCTTGCGGTCCAGGTCATCTCCCTCCTTATGTGTATACCTAAGCACAACCAAAGTAGAACACTTAGGTAGTATAATATTCTCATTAACATTAATAGAACTCTCACAAAGTAGCGCGTTCACCTCTTGTTGTAGCTTCTTGGCTCGGCTACGTGTAATTGCTCTATCAATGGCTTGGGCTGGTGCCGGCGTAGTCGGTGTAGAGGTTCGCATGGAATTGGAGGAAGCATGCTTAGTTGGGATGTCCTCATCATCCTCCCCCTCTTAAAAAGGAGTCGACCTCGACTCTGATTCTTTTAATCCGAAGAATGGTGTCAAGTCAGCAACATTGAAGGTTGTGCTAACACCATAATCTTCAGGAAGCTCAATCTTGTAGGCATTATCATTGATCCTGGATAGCACTCTGAATGGACCATCTCCCCGTGGCATCAACTTGGATTTACGCTTCTCAGGAAAGCGGTCTTTGCGGAGATGTACCCACACTAAATCTCCGGGCTCAAATATCACCTTCTTGCGATGCTTGTTTGGTCTTCTCATCTGTGGCCAGTAGAAGTGATCAGCTAGCATCTCATATGTCTTTCTCCATCCAAAGTGACCCATCAATCCACCTGCATGTGTTTCCTGTAGCAACAAAAGCCTAACAGAGCAGTGGGGTACACACAATTTGTTAGCTCGAAACAAAAATCCATCATGTATATGATATTTTTCCCACCCTTTTCTAGTTGTACAGTTTGCAAATGGTTCTGAAAATTCATGATCAGTAGGGTACAATTCTTTTATGCTTTCAAGTCCTGGCACCTTGACATCTAGTTGATTCAACAAAACATTTTTACGTGACAAAGCATCAGCAACAATGTTTTCTTTACCTTTCTTATATTTCACAACATATGGAAAAGTTTCAATGAATTCAACCCATTTGGCATGTCTACGATTCAGTTTTGCTTGTCCCTTTAAATATTTCAAAGCCTCATGATCTGAATGAATAACAAATTCTTTTGGCCATAAATAATGTTGCCAAGTCTCAAGAGCTCTTACCAAAGCATACAATTCTTTGTCATACACCGAGTAGTTCAGTTGCGCACCTCCTAACTTCTCACTGAAGTATGCAACCGGCTGTCCATTTTGCATTAGGACACCATCGATTCCGATCCCACTTGAATCACATTCAACCTCAAAGGTTTTAGTGAAATCCGGTAACACCAGCAAGGGGGCTTCGGATAGCATCTTCTTCAATTCTTGGAATGCTCTCTCTTGTGGTTCACCCCATTGGAAGGCAACACCTTTCTTTGTTAACTCATTCAACGGAGCAGCTATGGTGCCGAAATCTCTCACAAATCTCCTGTAAAAACCAGCAAGTCCATGAAAACTTCTCACCTGACTCACATTTTCAGGAGTTGGCCAATCCTTGATTGCTTTCATCTTTGATTCATCAACCTGAATTCCTGAACATGAAACAACAAAACGAAGAAGCACAACCTGATCTGTACAAAATGTGCACTTCTCAAGGTTAGCAAATAATTTTTCTTTTCTTAGCACATCCAAAACTTGCTTAATATGATCAACATGTTCCTCCAATGTCTTGCTGTAAATTAGAATATCATCAAAGTAAACAACAACAAACTTTCCAATGAATGCTCGCAAGACATGGTTCATCAATCTCATGAACGTACTAGGGGCATTGGTCAAACCAAAAGGCATAACTAACCATTCATACAGCCCAAACTTTGTTTTAAAAGCAGTTTTCCATTCATCTCCAATCTTCATTCTAATTTGATGGTAACCACTTCTCAAATCAATTTTAGAAAACATCATAGAACCACTCAATTCATCAAGCATATCATCTAGCCTAGGAATAGGATGATGATAACGAACGGTGATGTTGTTTATGGCTCTACAATCTACACACATCCTCCATGAACCATCTTTCTTTGGCACCAAAATCACAGGAACAGCACAAGGACTTAAACTTTCTCGCACATATCCTTTATCTAAAAGTTCTTGTACTTGCCTTTGAATCTCCTTGGTTTCTTCCGGATTGGTGCGGTACGCCGGACGGTTTGGAAGTGCAGCTCCAGGGATGAGATCAATTTGATGTTCAATACCGCGCAAAGGAGGAAGTCCAGCAGGTGTTTCCTTTGGAAAAACATCGTCATAGTCCGGCAAAACATGTGCAACAACACTAGGGACAGATGTTAAGTCATTAGCTGAAAGCAATGTGTCCTTGCACACAAGTACAAATAGTACTTGATCTGGGTTTTTCCTCACATCTCTCAGTTCAGATTTGGTGGCTATCATCACGAAGTTCTCTCCCTCTCTTTTTCTGTCATCTCTCATGTTTGGCTTGTGGCTCTCACTCACTGATTTGTGGAGGGCACTCAAATTATTTTTCTCTCCTTCTTTTGCACTCTCATTCCTCACTTCGGAGCTCTTTTGCAAGTGCTCAGCTAGGATTTGCTGCGGTGTCATGGGTTTAAGAATCAACTCCTTGTTCTTCCACTTGATGGTGTATTGATTGGTTCTACCACAATGTAGAGACGATCGATCATATTGCCATGGTCTTCCCAACAGCATGTGGCATACTGTCATAGGCGCCACATCACACTCTACAGTGTCAATATATTCACCAATCTTGAATGGAACTTTCACTCTTTGTGCAATCTTAATAGAACCTGAATTATTAAGCCATTGCACATGATATGGATGGGGATGTTTCAGCAGCTTCAACCCAAGCTTTTCAACCATTTCTTTGCTTGCAAGATTGTGGCAACTGCCACCATCAATGATCACTTTGACAACCTTATCTTGCACTTTAGCTCTAGTCTGAAAAAGATTGTGCCGCTGTCCATTTTCAGCATCACTCATTTGTACACTCAAATCTGAGTTACAACAAGAGCAGCACCAGATTCAAATTCACAGATGTCCTTCTCAAGATTACTCTCACTTCCACTATCTTCTTGTTCTTTCTCACTAGCAGATTCATACTCCCCTTGATCATTCACAATGATGGTTCTAGCGTTTGGACACTCTCTTGCAACATGACCACGACCACCACACTTGAAGCACTGAATTCCACTACTCTTGCTGGAAGAATCCACTGAGTTTGCTGATTTGAATTTCTCATTTTGAGCAGCCAACTCTTTGCTACTAGAAGAACCAAGGTTGCTAGATCGTGCACCACCGTTTGAGCTGGAAAATGTACCTTTACTTCCACTTCCTTTGGGTGCAAATTTACTTCCACTTGCTGCACTCTTTGTGCTGAAAGATACTCCTCTAGTGGACTTCATATCCTGCTGCAATTGCCGCTCAGCTTTGCTAGCTTGATGCACCAATTCAACAAGATTACGATATTGCTGAAATTCAACAATGCGCTGAATATTCCGATGCAGCCCTGACATAAATCTTGCAATTGTTTGCTCTTCATCTTCAATTACATTGGCTCTAATCATCGCCTTCTCCATCTCTTTATAATACTCATCAACACTGAGGCTTCCTTGCTTCAGATTCTGTAGCTTGTCAAATAAATCACGGCGATAATGTTTGGGGACAAATCTTGCTCTCAATTCTCTCTTCATTTCAGCCCATGAACGAACATCACCTTGACCAGCTTCTTCTCTTTCATTCAACATTTGCTCCCACCAGATTAGAGCATACCCATCGAACTCAAGAGCAGCCATGGCAACCTTATTTCTCTCAGAATAATTATGCACACGAAAAACTTTATCCACCTTCAACTCCCATGTAAGATATGCTTCAGGATCAGATCCTCCTTCAAACTGGGGCATGGTGAATTTTAACTTGCCAAACCTCTCTTCATTGTGCTGATTACGCCTATGATTTCTTCGGTGACGACGATCATCATAATGGGGCTGTTCATCCTCTTCTTCTTCATCTTCATGGTGACTGCCATTTGCATTATCATGAGGATGAATTTGCAACTGGTTCATGAGTGCTTGAACATTGTTTGTTAGCGTCTCCATGCTTTGTTTCATCTCATTGAATCGTGCCATGGTGACACAATCATCAATCTCCGGATGCTCAGTCATGTTGCTGTAAAAAATTAGTGAAGGCAAAGCAACAATATATATAGAATAGGGAATTATATGTGGAATCTCACAATCTCACCTCTCTTACCAACCGAAGCTCATGTGAGTTCCCCGCAGATTACAACGGCCAATGCGAGGTGGTAACCGAGAATGATGGTTGGGAGAATCCAAGATCAGTATTTTCCTATGACGGTGGGTTATTTGTGGAGCTTGGTGGGGATATATTTCACAAGGAATGCAGTCTGAATTCTTGATATTGTAAAGTTAAACCACAATCCAAACTAGAAGTTCAATGCCTAGTGCTGACCACAAGATATGAGTGATGTAAATAGATCAAACACACGCGCAAAGATAATTCAGATTTGATGCAAACAAGGAGTATGCCTAGGATGCAAGTGTTGCAATCAAACCCAAGCAAAATTTTGCACCAAAGATGGATAATGACTGATTGTGTGACTTGATATAAAATTCAGAACTTGAGCACATAAACAGAGTGAACTTTCTACTCTTTCTTCACAACTTTTCTTCCTCAACTCTCCTTTTTTTTCACTTTCCTTTTTTTTGATACTTTTTTTTTATAACTAAGAACAAGAGCAGATATAACACTTGCACACACTTTTTTTTTGAAACAAGACACAACCGTCAGCGTTCTAACTTGATAGGATCAAAGTTTACGCGAAGGATGATACCAGTTTCAGATTTTGTTTAGGGATTTGTAGATACAAAAGAGGCACAAAGGACACACAAAGGATATGATGATCAGCAACTAAACAAAACTCTAATGGACTGAAACTTAACCAAACTCACAAGAAAAACAGATTGAAACAAAGGGCTAATGCAATTTTTTTATGGCTTTTTGGTGGATAGGACGAACAAGATATATATATGTAGCTAAGGGTAAAATTCCTACCGTGGAAACTTGAGCTTTGATACCAGATGGTGAGGTCGTTGTCCGGATCTTCACGACGTAGGATGGATAACTAGCTGAAGATCAGCCGATAACTTGCTGCAAGCAGCGAGGATAACTAGTGCAACCTGATGACACGCACAAGGAGCCAACCACCGTCTCTATACGGCAGCCTGAACCAAGGATTCGCCCAACCACACTCTCAAAGAACCAACCTACGCAACCTGAACTCAAGGATCAGGAGCACGGATTGGGTGCCGATGACGCGGCTGCTTCTGTAATCTCCGCGAAGGAAAACACAAGAGCAAAGGGGTAGAGATCTCTCTCTGAATTTGTTAGCACACAGCTGAACAAAGTGGTTTGTATTCTCAATATCATAAGTCTTCGATTACAATGAGTCTTGGGGGTATTTATACTAGCAACAGCCCTGCTAGATAGGTATGAAAACGAAATAGAGTTTCTGAGGGAAGGCAATGTGAAAGGTCCCCTCGAAATGGATTCCCGAAGTGGCTTCGCGTGACTGTTGGCCTCCAGAGCAGTTTCCAATAAACTGACCATAACTTTTTATTGGTAAGTCCAAATGATGAACCGTTTCCTGGGTGTGAAACTAGACTCCAAGAGCTTTCCAGCAACGTATGCCATGCACCACGAAACACTGTAGATTGGTGCAGTTTTACTTGGCAAGTTGTACCAACATTCTGTCACGACTGACTGTTGACCTTCTGAGCAGTCTATACTAATTCTGGTCTACAGGGAATATGGATTATCCAAACTGGTCGCCACTTGATTCATTGGAAAGTAGACTCGAAGAGCTTTGCATCAAGTGCTCATGGGCCTTCATAGCATCTGGAAAGTGAAAGTTATGATCTTTTCTTTCAACTGGTCCGTTCTGCACCGCACTGGTCCGATCTGCCCTTCTTTCAACTGGTCCGTTCTGCACCGTGTTGTTCCAATCCTTGCGGTCCAGGTCACCTCCCTCCTTATGTGTATACCTAAGCACAACCAAAGTAGAACACTTAGGTAGTATAATATTCTCATTAACATTAATAGAACTCTCACAAAGTAGCGCGTTCACCTTTTGTTGTAGCTTCTTGGCTCGGCTATGTGTAATTGCTCCATCAATGGCTTGGGCTGGTGCCGGCGTAGTCGGTGTAGAGGTTGGCATGGAATTGGAGGAAGCATGCTTAGTTGGGATGTCCTCATGAAGGGCACCCCTCAATCTCTATGATAATTTCTTGTCTCCTCCAGGGGCCAGGGGGGTCTCCTTATATAGTCCTCCTCCTCTATGCGTCTTTGGGTCGGTAGGCGAGGTGGTACTATGTTTTCCTTGATCCAATAGGTCGGTGGAACATCCCGTGCGAAGAGAGTCCTGATTGGCATCCAACAGGTGTCGGGCGCCCAGGTCACTAGGGCGGGCGCCCTGGGCCTGGCCCCGTTCGGCCTCCGCTTCCTTCCCGTGGCTTCTGGAGTCTTCTAGATGGTAGAAAATTGCGCAGTGCGTTGATATCTCTATGTAATCCCGACATGTGGGCCTTTCTTCCTTATTTCCTGATAACCCCCTTGAGAAATAGACAAACACCAAAACTCGTGAAATTCTGTCAGATAAAACCCTAAGTCTAGATGTTGATTTCATTTTGATCCTTTTCTTTGTTTATTTGATAATTAAAGTTGATACTTAAGGACCGTCAACAAACTCCCCCAAGCTTACCTCTTGCTCGTCCCTGAGCAAGGATGAACTCAAGAGTTTCTGCCGCGGTTTCATGCCTTAAAAGTACACACGCATTCAAGCAAGATCTCATCTCTGAGTTAGAATAAACTGTTAAGACTTAAAACTTACTCATTTTACCTTTCACCATGGGGCTTGTAACCGTCACTTGTGTCTTGAGCAGTTAAAAGATAGAACGGTCAAGTCAAGCGCCATGTCTCTTATTCTTGATCAGCTATAGCTCTTGGGTTTTTGCAGATTTTTCAAATAAAACTCAGAGATTCCTTATATGACTCTCTCAGATCTCTCTTTTGTTGTATTTCTAGATCCTTACCAAGGCAGTAATGGTACATGCCTTCTCTCAAAGTATGTGGTATTTTTGGTATGAGGCATAGTGATATTGCATTCTCTCTCACCCTACTCTAATAAGGTTCTGATATCTGGAGCTCATAGGTGGGAGACAGCTAATACATACTTACAAGACATTTATTGCATAGTCAAACCATAGATCCAGAGAAACAAGTCAATAAGTCAAATCAAGATGTGCATGTGTGGCGAATGAATGGCGTATGGTGATTATGGTGATAATAGTGGTGAAAGCCTAATTCTACTTTTGCTCTTTTGAGGGGATACATACCTTTCTTGCACTTTGAAGCTTTTTGAGGATAATGAGATGCTCTATATTTTCTTTTTCTTTCCTCTCAGGTGGGTATCTTGTACCCCTAATTCTACTGTCGGACACTTGTCCATTTTTACCTCTCGTCTCACTTTTTTCTTTTTCTTCGAGGTTCCGGGCACTTGCCCCTTTTTATTTCCCTGTATTTTTTTTCTTCTCTCTCTTTTTTTTCTTTCTTTTTTTTAGAGCACTCATCTCCTGAAATAATGTAGCAAGTGGTAGTAACCAAAATAACTGGAGCATTTATTTCACAGGGAATAACAGGGATTGGAAAATGTTTTTGGCTATTCTCTCCCGGATTAGGAGTAGAATAATTTTGGGTGAATGTGGAGATGGAAATGAGTGGATATATGTGGATGGTACTTCCGGAGTAGAAGTAGCATGTATGAGTGAACGTGCAAGTGAATCTTGATTTTAACCACATGACAAGCTCCTAAGGGTCTACACAGCTTGACCACACTCAATGCTCATAAGCAGTAAAAAGTAAATATGTGGCTCAAAGTCTAGCAAGCATGTATATATGGCTGTGGTAGGAATTTAAACTCTCATCATATAGGAGCTCATCATGTGTTATTTTAAAGATTTTTCAAAGATAAAATTCTCTAGAATTCTAGCATCTCTAGGAACAGATAAACAGCAGCTCAACCTTCCCATATCATATCCGTTAACAACTTAGACTTTAGATCAAGTACTCTTCCCACAAGTTCAGGTTTAGAGCAAATCTTACTTCATAACAGTCATGCCTAAACTTGAGAGAGATTTCAATTTTAAGAACTAGTCATGGCAGAGCAACTATTCATCATTTCCATGTGAGAGTTTATCATGAGTGTTCATAGCAAACTTTATTTATTTATTTATTTAGCAAACTAAGCAAAGATATATATATATATATTTAAAAGCACAAAATTTTTATTTGGGTTTTCATGATTATGCATCTTTTATCATTTGAGTAAAGTATAAACGCGAGTAGAAATACTTAGCTGGATAAATGGGGGTGCTCTCCCCCAAGCTGGATTTTGACGCAATTTCTTCTGATGTAGCTAGCAGGTGATGGAGGTGTATTTGAAAGTCGGCAGCACCCTGACAGCGATTAGGATGTCTTCCATCTGCTAGTCTTCTTTGATCCTTGAATTATGTGGAGCTCAAATAGACAACAAAGCTTTGTGGAACTGGTTAAGTGTTAGCATAAATATCTAGCCTTTATCATGTTGAGCCTCCTCAATAAATGTTACTTATTTAGCAGGATCATGCACTTATTATTTTTATATTTTTATTGTAAGATGAAAACTTATTTATTTTATTTTTATGCCACCACAGTGAATGTACTTATGGGTTTTATGCCATGAGCATACTCACATGGGGCTTACTATTTTTTTAACATTTTTATTTTCTTTTCAAGATAGCATGAACCTGATTAACTAAGCAAACTATAATTGAATAATTGAAAGGAAAAGGATAACTACCAAGTTTACCTCTTGGCAAGGCGTTCGGTGTTTTTAAGTCCTCCGAACGGGACTCTCTGTTTTCTCAGTCGTCCTGGGATTCGCAAGGTGGCGTAGTCGGTGATTCCGACGGCGCCTCCTCTTCGTGTATAACTATCTTCTCTCTCCACACCTGACTCGGCGCTAACGGTCTCCTCAGGAGAGTTCTGTTCAAGCTATATGTCTTCAGACCTTATCACTTCTCCTTCGTAGTCTACCCATCCGTCCTTGATGATTTGCCTCCTCTGGTTGCGGTTGCGTTGTCTTCTTCTTGTCCTGACCTGCTTAAAATCTTCCACTATATAGTTAGAACCATTAAAGTAGTGGCATACCTTCTCAGAGGGGACTTGCATGTGGACATCTCCAGTTCCAATGTAGATGATTGCTTTGATAGTGTTGAGGAACGGTCTTCCAAGGATAGTGGGTGCATCATACTCGTCTTCTCCCATGTTAATGACCTGAAAATTACCTGGAGCCGAATGTATGTTGGTTGTAGGAGCATGGTTCCATGCAGGAGCTGATAAGTGACTGCGGCCATTATGTTGTCGTCAGATCCGGTGTCATAGAGTGTCTTCTAAAAAGAGTATCCATTGATTGTGCACTCAATGCTTGGAACACCAGGGTCGTCCTTCTTGATCAAGAAAGGTGACTTGAGTCGACGATCTTGACCTCCTTGAGCTGAAGTGACCATCTCAGCTGACTCGGTCCACATTTGCTTGTTCTTGTTCCTCCTGTTGGTCCTCTTCCTTGGTTCATGTCAGGATTGCTCTGAAGTTTGTGTAGTCTTGTTCTTGAAGGAAAGTCTCCTTCTTCCCTTTGATGTAGAGACTGATCTTGGCAGCATTAGCGTAGATGACAGCTCTGGTGTTTAGGAATGGCCTCCCTAAGATGATGGGTGCCCTCTCCTCAGTACCAGTCTCTATCACCACGAAGTTTGCTGGAGTGTACAAGGTACCAACTCGGACACAGAGGTTCTTCAATATTTCCTTTGGAAAACTAAGTGTCCGATCTCCATTGTGTTTTGTGCTCGTAGATCCTGGTTCTTCACTTGGTGGAATCTGGGAGTTGTAAAACTCCTCCATGTTTTGTTTGAAGTGTACCTGTTCATAGAGACAAGGCAGAGATCAAATGCATGGGCCCTATTGGTGGAAAACACCAACAGAACCAAAAGTGTATTTGTTCTTCTCTAACCTTAAGCATAGTGAGCAAGACAAAGTTGATAGGATCATGAGTGTAGGATTTGAAACATTTGTCAGATCATATAGTTCAACCTAATGGAAAGATAATCTATCTATATTTATGTTTTGTTTATATCTTCCAAAGATTGAATGTGCATCATTTTAGGTTATATGATTAGGAGTGTGGGATCACGAAGGTAGTACTAAGAACAAAGATTAAAGGACTAATCATGTTGAATTAATTGGGTTGGTTAATTTGGAGTTATAAATCATACATGTTTGTCTCTTTATTTATGTGAATGCTAGAACCAAGGAGAAGCTCATAAAAGTGATAGTCAAGTAGCTTTGAATGTTACCTTACTTGAAGAGTGGCGGTACAGTATCATCTTGTAGAAGCTTTCCTTTCTTAGCGGTTGTGCATCGTGTTTGTGGTACCCTCCATGGATCATCTCTTATCAGCTACGTCTTCCTCGTGTAAATTGATAAACTTCATGTGTCCCTCTCCTTGTCTCCAATGTGAGTTTATCTCAGGACTTCCCAGGTTGATATTGAAAGTTTTCCTGCAGGGGTTAGTCTGACAAAATATACCAGTGCCTACTCAAGCAGTAACCATACTAGACTCCATGTCTAATCAGATTAAGGGAGGCTATTTAACCTAAGCACCACGCTTAATTTAAAAGCCAATATAAGTATGTACAGTACTTCCAAACTAACACTTACTAGGATAAACAAAGGTAGCATGATGGCTTATAAAGATCTACTTAAGTGGAGATGAAGTAGTGTGATTAGTATTTAACAAATTGAGCATGTCTCAAAGGTAAGGACAACCAACATAGCAACATGGCAAAGGATGTTTTTATGTGAAGTACTCCCCCAAGCTTGAATTTTTGCAAAATTCAAGATTGGATGAATTTAATTCAATGTTGCATGTTGATTGGTTGGGCATACCTTGCGCTTGTCATTCATCCGATCTTCTTGCTCCAATCCTGGAAAGGTTAGTGGCAAGAATACCCGAAGGAATATTTCTACAATTATCTCATATGCTCAATACGCAAGGCAATGTTGCAAATAATTAGAAGTTCATGTTACGATCTGATAAGTGCTTGTTTAAGGATGCTAAGCTTGTCCTTGGGAAACCATTAATTTATGTCGGCGAAGTGGTTTCCTCTCCAACGCTGACCTATATCAAGATCAACTCAACGAGATCTGCAATATTTATTATAGACATATGCATCGACAACCGCCCTTTTAAAGTTTTTATAAATAGAAAGGAAGAGGGGGTTGGAGATCTCAAATGTGGTAAGGATGGAGAGACAAACTGATTGGAGAGATGTTTTATATGAGCAAGGACTGGGTGAGGTATTTATGAAATAACTTCCATGCTCACTATTGTTTCTCTCATTCTTAAACTCCAAGGACGATTCTTCATGAATGCTTAAAATTCCTTTAGGATTGTCTCTCAAGTTTGTTTTATCTATCCATTCAATGGTGATAGCACATGGATTTTTAATGCCCTCAAACCATCGATGTTGCTCTTCTCAATCCTCCTTGTAGTCTTGGTGACTCTTATGAATGAGATGTCTAGATAGATTCATAGGATTATCGGGAGGTTCAAGAGAAATAGCATAGTAGAAATTATTAAGCTCAAGGATGGGATGGATAGCCGAATTATGGGATTGAAATGTTTGGAAATCGGCTATTAAAACTTCCTTTCCTCATCTGGGAGATGATTCCTCCTCTATCTCTAAGATTTTTCTATGAAGACTAGTACAAGAAGGATGTCCACGGATGAAGACATACCTTCCTTTACTAATAGATAAAGAAAGAAGGACTCTACCAAAGGTTATATGGTTAAGACCAATGTGAAAATATCTAGGAAAAACATGGTATTGTAGGGCTAGGTCTAAACCAGAATTTATAGAAAGATTAACAGATTCCCTAGATGTAGCTAAAAGTGCAATATCTTCTTGATTAAAAGATAGGACCTCAGCTATAGAAAAGGGTTGGTTTTGACCTATTGCAATCAACTCTGGACACAGATCATAATTAGGGGCAGGACGTGTGGACTCCCATGGTCTATGGCTGGTCTCCGAAGGTGCAAAGAATTTAATAATAGGTATGGAATTTGAGTTATCCATAAAGATAAAAATAAAAAGATAAAATAATAAAAGTATAAAAGTATAATACAAGATAATAGCAAGACTCAAAGTTATCTCAGCAAACCGTCTTTCTCCCCGGCAACGGCGCCAGAAATGCTTGTTGATATTTGGTAACGCAATAAGGAAATGATCCGCAAGCGCACGGATATCGGTGAGCATTTCACCCGGGACGTTATCCAGAGTTATCGTATTTATATTTTTACCAGTAGGAGAAAGGGTGCATCTGACTAACCAAATCTATTGCTAGTATCCCTTTAGGCTACAAAGAATGTTTCTCGATGTGAGTGATGTATAGAGAAGACTGCAACCATAGTCTCGTTCTAACCTTGGTAAGGATGATCTACTGTTCTATTGGGGAGGCTCACGGAATCTAGACAACACAAAGGATGTTCGACCCGCTCCTATAAACCTACCCGTCCTGCTAACAAGATATGGGATACAAAGGTAACTCGGAAATGTCACGTTCCTCGCTACTACCACGGTCCAGCTAGTCAGGGGATATCTATGAATACCCTAGCCTAAACACCACGTTTATGCCAGCAATGATTACTCTAATACTCAACCGGAAGAGGATTAAAGTAAACTCATAAACCAAAGAACAATAAAACAAGAACTTACTAGCATTAGAAGTCGAATTACTGAAGAATCTTAGAAGCAAGCCTCGGGTTAGGAGACTTGATCCCGTAGGTACAACTCGGAGTAGACACCGACAGGCCGGCCTTCCTCCGATCTACACCTCCACTCTATCTCTCTCAATCTAGTAGAAACTAGAAGATCTATTTCTACTTTACATTGGTTGCTAAGCCTAAAAAGAAATATTATTTAGAGAAGAGGTTTTCCTTCGAGGGCACCCCTCAATCTCTATGATAATTTCTTGTCTCCTCCAGGGGCCAGGGGGTCTCCTTATATAGTCCTCCTCCTCTATGCGTTTTTGGGTCGGTAGGCGAGGTGGTACTATGTTTTCCTTGATCCAATAGGTTGGTGGAACATCCCGTGCGAAGAGAGTCGTGATTGGTATCCAACAGGGGGCGGGCGCCCAGGTCACCAGGGCGGGCGCCCTGGGCCTGGCCCCGTTCGGCCTCCGCTTCCTTCCCGTGGTTTCTGGAGTCTTCTAGATGGTAGAAAATTGCGCAGTGCGTTGATATCTCTATGTAATCCCGACATGTGGGCCTTTCTTCCTTATTTCCTGATAACCCCCTTGAGAAATAGACAAACACCAAAACTCGTGAAATTCTGTCAGATAAAACCCTAAGTCTAGATGTTGATTTCATTTTGATCCTTTTCTTTGTTTATTTGATAATTAAATTTGATACTTAAGGACCGTCAACAGTGATTAAGAAAAACATCAATTCTCTACTCATATAGTTTTACCCCTGTCTACTTTGCTATTTTTTTTCATTTTATGGAGGATGATGTATGAATATGTTTGAAATCCCAGGAAACTTTATTGAAAATCCTAAAGAATTAATCAGAAGGACAAGAGCCAATTTCAGGAGACTAACAGAACCATCATCATCAACATCTCAGCTTGAAGCTCAATCCAAGTAGAATGATCATCCAAACATTGTTCGAGACTTGACATCAGAGTTCGAAGCCATGGCGGAAAAGTCAATCCGTGAGTTCACAGCTCCCATACGGATAATATCCATACTAGACCTGGTGCAGACATTGATCGGTCATTTGAGCTTAAGCCTGTGTTGATATTTGTTAACGCCATCAGGAAATGATCCGCAAGCGCACGGATATCGGTGAGCACTTCACCCGGGAGGTTATCCAGAGTATCATATTTGTATTTTACCACTGGGAGAAAGCCTGCATCTGACTAACCAAATCTATTGCTACTACCATTTAGGCTACAAAGAATGTGACTTGATGTGAGTGATGTATATAGAAGACTACAACTGCACTCTTGTTCTAACCTTGGTAAGGATGATCTACTGTTCTATTGGGGAGGCTCACGGAATCTAGACACCACAGAGGATGTTCGACCCGCACCTATAAACCCTATCGATCCTACTAACGGGATATGGGCTACAAAGGTAACTCGGAAATGTCACGTTCCTCGCTACTACCACGGTCCAGCTAGTCAGGGGATATCTATGAGTATCCTAGCCTAAACACCACATTTATGCTAGAGATGATTACTCTAAACTCTACGTGAAGAGATCAAAGTAATCTCAAAAACCGAAGAACAATAAAACAAAGAACTTACTTGTAACAGAACCGCCCAAATTATAAGAGATTAAGCCTAATAGCGACCATTTGCATAGTCAAACCATCGAGCTTAAGCCCATATAATCCCGGTAGTCCGTGAAATCTCGATGGATTTCAAACCACATATCGTACATACAGCCAAGATCGTAATAAGTTTAGCGGTCACCATCCACAATTACATCCAGTTCATAAACATCCATCAATTACATCGGAGTGCTTAAAGTTATTACAAACCAAGTTCTCAAGTAGCGGAAGCTTCATAGTTTGAAAATACACACACAAGTTCAATTGATACAGTGCCATAGTTTGGTCATTCCCACAAAAGCAAAAGAGAAGACAGAGTGACCATCACCCTTGGTCTAGTCATCACCCATCGCTGGGTACAAGCAGAGAATGCAATAACCATAGTACATTTGACCATCTACAAAACAACATGGGATAGAACCCTGAGTACGAAAATGTACTCAGCTAGACTTACCCGTCATAAACCAAAAATAAAGACTCTTCAAGGATCATGAAGGCTATATAGTGGGGTAGCTGAGACATTTGGCATAAAAGCATCAATCTCCTAAACATAGTCTAGAAGCCATTCTTCTTTTCATTAGCTCAAGTTTGATAATATCATTACCTATTATCTAGGTTTGCACCTGTACTATTACAAGCAAGTGTAGAAATATGATGGTACCTCATCATAGCATTCATGAAATCATTTATCATTATAACCCAAGTGTTCCATAGTCCTTACTACGAGGACAGGGCTCATGTCAAGTGCTCACTATCAAGGAGCGATGGCGATTCGAATCGATTTCTAACCAGCTGGCGAGTTATTCCCCACACAAACCACACTCACTGATCAAGTGAGCTACAGATCACCGTGTTGCACTATCCAGGACCAATTCGCGGGTTCGACAGGCACCGCCCGTACCCGAGGACCGTTCCGGCGACCAAGGTATCTAAGGTATACCAAGGTTGCGCGCCGCGCCCTCGTCGTTCTCCTCAACCATCACCAATACAGCGCGTACATCGGGCCAACTCCCGGCCCGGATAGTGCTCAGGCTTCGCGGTCGGAACGACTTATCCTTCCAGCTAAGTGTGGGGCATGCGTTCAACATGACAAGAGGGCCGTCAACGATCGGTCCTTAATCAACACAGGCAGGGGCACTACAGTCAACCCACCATAAGACCCTGCCCGGTCTCAAATTCCATTCCACACTTGGTTATTCTTTCCCAAAGCAAACACCGCTTAATCAAGCAGGTATCCACCTATATCTTGCAGGTGACAGGAAATCACCCGACTTCTACCGGACTAAGCAAACTAAGCATAGACTCCGTGCCTATCTACATAGGACAAGGTAGATAAACAAGTGGTGATATCAAGGAGTGCATATGCATCAACGGTATCAAGCAATTCCTATCACTTAAATGCAACATAGTAGAACAAGCATAATATAGCATTTATGTTAGCGAGAATAGGGAGACTTAGAATGCTCTGGGGCTTGTCTTTCTCAAACGTGCTCGGCTTGTGATCCGGGCACTCTTGCAGCTCTTCTCCGGGCTCGGACACTCCCAGAGGTTCCTGCTCCTGTGCTTCCTCCTGCTCCTCGGGTCCCACCTCGTTCTCCTGCGAGCCTGTATGATGCATGGGTGCTCATGAGTGGAGTGCGAGATGCCCGGGGTGCAATGCTTATGCGAGAGGATACCAGATGACTATGACATGGTGCATAGATGATTTAGGTGGTCATTTTTACAAGGTAGTCAACATCATCCAAGAGCATGCAATTACATTAAGCATCTATTTCCTCCTCTTCTACAAATTGTTCTCAAGTGTAACCAGCAAACTCACAAGGTGCTTCAAACATACACCAAACCCCTTTTATTTTACATAACGTATGTATAACAATTCATAATTTCTTTATCCATTTTTAGGCCTATCAAAATAACATACATTTCTGTTTATCAATAAACTCCACAAAAATTACAGTAGAGTACCAGTCAAACATAAAGTCTACCGTAAATTTTTCATAATATTTGGACACTTATTTCGAGCTACAAAAATGACAAGAATAATTCATAAAAGTAAGTATAAATACTCTACTGTGGTATAAGTGTCAAACAACAGATTTCATATTTTTATAATTTACTTATTATCATAAGGAACACCCACAAAAATTTCCAGATTAATTGCATGATCCAATTATTTATTAAAATTCATAAACCACTACCATGCAAGCATTTAAATTACCATAAATTCATTCACACAACAAATAATGTGTAGCAAAATTTTCCCAGTGACTAAACATCCATGCAGAGCCAGCAAAATAAGTTTCATATTTTTCTGAGTTATATTTTAATTTCTATGCATTTTCCAATTCCAGCAAAAACATGGATTAAACATATTTGTACAGAAAAGTTGTTCAAACATGACATGCAACTACACCAAACCATAGATCTGGAATTATAGAGTTCATCAAACTTTACTTCACAAATTTTGGAGCTCTAGAACTCAAGATATGGATTTTACAAGATTTGAACAATTTCTGGAAAACCTTTATTTAAGAAAACCGACGAAAAACGCTAGATTCACCCAGATCCACACCCGCAGAGGCACTGACAGGTGGGATCCAGGGGTCGTAGCCCCACAGGTCAGCCATGCAGAGCTCCGGCCAACTTGGGCCGGCCCGCTCTCGCCGACGGCGAGGTTTTCAGTGGCGCGGAGGGCACCTACGGCTTCGTCTCTTCAAGGCGAACACGTTGAGCTAGATCTCATCGACGGAGGAGGTCCCTAGCAGCAGCTATGGCGCACGGCGAAGCTCGGTGGCGCTGCTCACCGGCGTCTGGCCGTCTCCGGCCGATAGAGCGCAAACGAAGGGGTGCTTAGGGTTCGCGGGAGCACGGTGACCACAACGCGCAAACAAACGAAGAGAAAGGGAGTCGGGAAGGGAAGATTCGCGCGGACCGAGAGCTCGCCGGAGCTCCGGCCATGTCGCGGCAGTGAAATCTCACCTAATACCTTGACGCGGGCGGCCGAGAGTGTGCGCACGAGGTTGCGCTCGTCGAGGCAGAGCTGGGGGCGGGTTTAATTGGGCGCGGGTGACCAGAGTTGAGCGCTGGGCTTCGGCGCCAATGGCGCACAGCAGAGCGCCGCCACGGCTACTGCTGCTCGCGTGGGGAGGAAGAAGAGAGGGAGGAGCGAGCGACAGAGTGGAGGGTCTGGGGGCGCGGGTCGGTGTCCCGACCAGGTGTAGGCGGGCCGGCCGCGGCGCGTCCAACGCCGGCGTACGGCCGCCACGTGGCCGGCGCCGGGTGGAGCGAGGTGGGCGCCGCGCGCGGGAGAGAGAGGGGAGGGTTAGCGGGCCGCGCTGCCTGGCTGGGCCGAAAGGGAGGCGGGTCGGCCCAGCAGCGCCCGTCCCGTTTTCCTTTTTTTTGAATTTCTTTGATCAAATTCTTTCTAAATTCATTTGGACTATTTAAAAATCACTTTTACCTTTTTCTCCCAGAATAAAAGTTGTTCCAAAACAAAAATCCTACAACTTTGTTTTAATAAGCAAAGCCAAATTCCAAATAGAATTTGAATCACAGATTAAAACTAGTTCTAGGTTTTTAAATAAATTCATTTTAGGGATTTTTGTATAAATTCCATTTCTCAAATCCTATGGCTCCAAAAATTTCACAAAATTACTCTTAAACCTTTTAACACACAATTCAACCTAATTTGAATATTTCACAATTTTAGAAGCAAGCATAATATTTTTAATCATATTTAATCCACCTAAATAAAGCACACATGAAATCACACTTGAATTATTATTGTGCTCATGGAATATGATGCTTATGCCATGCTTGATGAGAATGCTTATGAATGCTTTATGAGACTAAGTGCATGCTTAACACCTAGGGTGTTACAGCCCTTCCCCCCTTAGGGAAATCTCATCCCGAGATTTGGGTTACTAACCATTTCTTATGAAATTTTGGGTAAGTAATCCTCGGTTTCCAAGGTGGCATCCCTATCATCATGATGACTCCACACCACCTTGTATGTTTTGACAACTCTGTTTCGGGTTACCCACTCCTTGGTATCTACGATACCCACTGGCTGCTCCCTATATTCTAAGTCTGCTTTTTTTTATTCCTCAGGGTTCAATACTTTGCTCGGGCACCTTCAAACATTTCCGTAGCTGGGACACATGGAAGACTGGAAAGATTGAACTCAACTCTTCAGGTAATTGAATCTTGTAGGCCATGGGGCCTTTCCTCTCTAGTATTTGATATGGTCCCACATATCTAGGTGCAAGCTTGCTTCGAACTCGGAAACGCTGAACCTTCTTCATTGCCGTAACTTTGAGGTAAACATAGTCACCTACATTGAATTCAAGTGGCCTTCTTCGCTTATCGGCATAACTATTTTGTCGCGATTGTGCCGCCTTCATATGCTGTTGTATAATTTGCACTTTTTCATCAGCCTAATTCACGAAGTCGATGCCATAGTATCTCCTTTCACCAGGTTCGACCCAGTTTAACGAAGTTCTAAATTTACGACCATAGAAAGCTTTGAACGAAGCCATCTTGATACTCTCTTGATAGCTATTGTTGTATGAGAATTCAGCCAAAGGTAACCATGATTCCCATGATCCTTTGGATGATAGCACACAGGCCCTAAACATATCTTCTAACACTTGATTTAGCCTTTCAGTTTGACCCGAGGTCTAGGGATGATACGCTATGCTTCTTATCAGACTAGTCCCCAAACTCTTATGCATTCGCTCCCAAAAGTGAGCGGTGAACTGTGGTCCTCTATCTGATATGATGGTCTTGGGAATGCCATGTAACTTGACGACCTCAGCTATATATATATATCATCATACTCGAGAGGTCGGTAACGAGTTTTCACAGGAATGAATTGAGCCGACTTGGTTAATCGATCTATGATCACCCAAATCGAGTCATTCCCCTTTCCTGTTGTCGATTAACCTGCGATAAAGTCCATGCTGACCTCTTCCCACTTCCACTCTGGAACGGACAATGGTTGCAATAGACCTGCAGGTTTCATATGTATAGCCTTAACTCTGCAACATGTGTCACAACGGGCCACATATGCTGCTATTTCTTTCTTCATCTTAGTCCACCAAAAGTGCGATCTTAGGTCTTGATACATTTTACTACTGTTAGGATGGATAGAAAGCTTGGAGAGATGTGCTTCATCCATGATGCGATTCTTTAAGTCTCGATCCTTCGGAACTACTAGCCGATGTTGAAACCACAATACTCCTTTTTCATCAACTCTGAATTGATTTCTTGGGTCGTCTTTGATCTTTTCTTTGATGTGGAAAATACCCTTGTCTGTTTTCTAACCTTCGATAACTTGACTTTCAAGCGAACAACAGAGCTGTATGTGACATAAGACTTCAGGATGCATGAGATTGAAACCATCTTCAAACAACGGTTGAATCACTTGATAGTGCGGTTTGCGACTCAATGCATCTACTACCACGTTAGCCTTGCCTGGATGATAGTGAACCTCCAGATCATAATCCTTGATCAGTTCCAACCATCTTCGTTGCCTCATATTTAGCTCGGACTGAGTGAAGATGTACTTCAGACTTTTATGATCGGTGTAGATATGACACTTATTTCCTAGCAAATAGTGCCTCCAGATCTTCAAAGTGTGCACTACTGCTGCTAACTCGAGGTCATGAGTTGGGTAGTTGACTTCGTGCTTTCTCAACTGTCATGAAGCGTAAGCTATTACTCTGCCGTCTTGCATTAGCACACATCCTAATCCACTTTTCGATCCGTCGCAAAACACATCAAAAGGCTTCTCGATATTGGGTTGCGCTAGAACGGGAGCGGTGGTTAGCAACTTTCGCAAGGTGCGGAAGGCTAGCTCACACCCTTCTGTCCAGACAAACTTATGATCCTTTTGTAGCAAACTGGTCATTGGCTTAGCAATCTTGGAGAAGTCGGGTATGAAACGACGATAATACCTGGCCAAACCAAGAAAACTTCGAACTTCCGAGACAAAAGTTAGTGCCCTCTAGTCCATGACTTCCTGCACTTTCGATGGATCCACAACAATCCCTTCTTCAGACAGAATGTGTCCTAGGAAAGGAACTTTCTTCAACCAGAACTCACACTTGCTGAACTTTGCATATAACTGATGCTCTCGTAGTCGTGTTAGCACGACTCTCAGATGCTCGGCATGATCTTGCTCATTCTCTGAATAAACTAGAATGTCGTCGATGAACACCACAACAAACTTGTCTAGCTCTGGCATAAAGACCGAATTCATCAGATACATGAAGTATGCAGGAGCATTTGTCAACCCGAAGGACATGACAAGATACTCATACAACCCATATCTGGTAGAAAAAGCAGTCTTCGGGATATCTTGCGGACGGATCTTGATTTGGTGATACCCGGACCTTAAGTCTATCTTGGAAAACACTTTTGCCTTGGACAACTGATCAAACAAGATATCAATCCTTGGCAATGGATACTTATTCTTGATTGTCACCGCATTGAGTGGACGATTGTCCATGCACATGCGCAGCGATTGATCCTTCTTTTTCACAAACAACGCTGGACAACCCCATTCTGACGAACTTGGCCGGATGAACCCTTTATCCAGTAACTCCTTTAGTTGATTCTTCAACTCAGTGAGCTCATTAGGCGGCATCCGGTACGGCCTTCTAGATATTGGTGCGGTACCTGGTATCAACTCGATTGCAAACTCTACTTCCCTATCTGGGGGAAGTCCTGGTAATTCTTCAGGAAAAACATCAGGGAACTCACATACCACTGCTATATGTTCTAGTGGAACCACCTGTACCGCACACGAAAGACTGGCGAAGTCTAACCGTCGAGGTAGCTTGACCTGAAGCACACCCTCCCCCTGTGGTTCCTTGAGGGAAAGAGTTCTATTTCCGGCATCTATAACTGCACCCCAGTCGGTCATCTTATTCATTCCAACGATAACATCCAAAACCAGCCCTGGCATGACCACATGGTTTACACGAAACCTCCGGCCACTGATATCCAAGGTAACCCCTGTTACTATTTTGTTTATCAACACATCAGCACCTGCTGAGCTGATGCGATAGCCATAACCCAACTCAGTAACGGGTTGGTCATGCTTTTGTGCAAATGCTTGGCTCATGAATGAATGCGATGATCCAGAATCAAACAAAACAACTATAAGATGTTGGTTGACAGGAAACATACCAGCTGTGACCGGTTCTCCTTCCGAAATTTCCTCTATCGAGGTATGGTGCACTCGAGCTGGGTGGGTCGTCTGTTGCCTCCTGGGGTAGGGACATTCCTTAGCAAAGTGCCCCATCTTGTGACAGTTGTAGTACGGACCCTTGGTCATGTTGTTGGTGGCAGGTGCTGTAGCTTGAATTGCTTTTGGCTTGGCAGGAGCTATTGCCACCTTGTACGGCTTCTGTTGTGTTGGATGCCCTGTGTTCCTTCTCTGCGGTGGTCGGAACCTGGCACCTGGGTAGGAGGACGATACTGCTGTCGCCCTGCCACTGGTGCCCTGGGCTGAGACGACCCGGTTTCAAAAGCCCTCTTACGAGACTTAGATGCACTATAGTTGTTGTTATTGTTCTCCTGGGTCAGACAGTCAGTGATATAAGCATTAAAGGTAGCTCGGGTCCCTGTACCCATGGTTTTCAGCATCTTTGGGCTCAAACCTCTCTAGAAACTAGCGATCTTCTTGGCCTCCGTGTTCACAAACTCGGGGGCGTAGCGAGCAAGATTATTGAAAGCATGTAGATACTCCTTCACAGACTTCGTCCCCTGAGACAGCCTCATGAACTCCCCAACCTTCATTTCAACCACACCCGGAGGAATGTAATTTCCCCGGAAAGCGGTGGTGAAGCGGTTCCAGGTGATCGGGGTCCCCTCTGGGTAGGTGGTATGGTGATGGGACCACGAAATCCTAGCGGGTCCTTGCAACTGATGTGCTGCATACTCAGCCTTCAGTTCTTCAGTCATCCGAAGAAGACGGAACTTTTGCTCCATGGTGTTGATCCACTCATCTGCCTCGAGCGGCTCTAAGGCCTCCTTGAAGACTGGTGGTTTGGTGTCCATGAAGTCCTTGAAAGAGCTGTACTGATTGGCTTCACGACCGCCCTGGTTATCCCCACGACGGGTATTGTCAGCGATATTGCACAGGGCTTCTTCCATGTTGCGCTGCATCTGTTCCATATTGCGTTGGCTCCCTAGAAACTGCACGAAAAACATGTCCGCAGTGTACGGAGGAGGTGGTGGTGGTGGCGGTGATGGTGCTCTTTCCTCATTCCGTCGAGCCCCACCTCTGGATGTACCTGCCCCAAGACCGGGGTTGTTGTTACCCCCGCCACGCGTTTGCACCATCTGCATGCGTCAATGATAAGCAATCGTTAGGAGTTGCCATCAACAGTAGACATGTGTAGAATTATGCCATACTGAATTTACTGAGGAAATAAATTCGCACAATAAACAGGGGCACAACAATTCATCATCCACATACAACATCACTAACAGATTACTTAACATTCAAGCATCAAGGTTCGCATACATCCAAAATTGCCAGCATACATACACTGGACTTTCAGCGTCATCACATAAAGTTTTACACAGCCCAGATCCAAAAATACAAGACATGCCATGCAACAACAACATCAAAAGAAGAAGGACTAGCTCTAGAGCCCTAGCATCTACTCGCTATGGTCACTGTCCATGCCGGAGCCCTCCTCGTCCTCGTCTCCACTAGCAGCTGCCGCTATCTCTGGATCTTCATCCATCTCATCCTCAGAATCTAACTCGGCTGCTCCAGGCAGGTGGTGAAGGTGGAGCTGGTTATGCAGCTGGAGTATCTCCTCATGCAGGTTCTCATTGTACTCCTCAGCATTAGCTAGCTACTGCTCAAGCTCTAGCTGTCGGGCCCTCAGGGTGTCCTCCTCGTGCCAGGCTTCATTTCGCTGACCCAGCACATGAACTAGCATGCGCTCGCAGTTCCTGTGAGAAGTAGTCACCCTGTCCCTCTGCTCTCTCACTGCGAGTAGGTCCTGACTCAGCTCACTGTTCTTCTAGACCGCCTGATCCCTCTCTCGGGTCATGCGGGCCAACTCTGCCTGCAACCTCTCAACCTCAGTGTCGAACTCACGCTGCAGCTGACGCTTCCCATCCTGAACTGTGAGAAGAGACCCGGACAAGGGCCCCAAATAACGCTCCAGGCCCCCATAGGTCTTCATCAAGACGTACATAGCACTCATAGCTGTGCTGTCACTGTGCTAGTCCTCATCCGCACTCCTCTCTAGAGCGTTCACCTCGGACTGATCCCACACCGAAGTGTAGGGGTCACCTCGGGGAAACATCCCAGCGAAGGCGTGGGCCAGCTCCTGTGGAAACCTCACCATGAGGTCCCTCAGAACTGCAAAAGCTGCTCTGGTGGCACCGTGGAAAGGCGTGGTACCTCAGGACTCGTACACCCAGCCGCCCCAAGCGGGGTCACCTCCACTGGTAGGGACCACTGCCTCGATCCCCACCAGGGTCCCGTCACCAAGCTGCTCCTTGTCCCAGTAGTAGCGATGTTCCCTTCCTTCGGGATACCCCATCGAACTGAGCACCCTCCACAGCAAGGTGGGCATCCCAAACTCCTCCAGGAACTTGGTCTTATGACGCGAGCTCCTGGTTGCCAGCTGATGGCGAGGGGCCCGCCCACCAGTGGACTTACGAGCGGTGAGCCTGGTGCGTGCCATCTGCTGCAAATGGAATACCTTGGGTCAGATTGAGGATTATCTTTTATTATCATATTTAGAATTGGGACAAATTAATTTAAGGGGAGAAAGTAAGCAATGATATGAAATGATCATGATGCATGCACGGACTTACGACCTCACAGACTTAGAAATAAAAGTTATCACTAATCGGTATATGTGGTGGCACACAACGTTCTCTCATAACGTAACTAGCGTGCTATGCTGGAACGTGGTTAGTGTACCTACAGAAAACTCATTTCAGCCCAACCACAGTATGAACATGCAGAACAAGAATTTAAAGCTATACACCCCACATACACAGACACCCCGTCCATGCATATGACGTGTTACTACCCACATCATCGCCCTAGTGACGGCATCGCCTCTCAGGACAGAATCTCCCAACATGCGGTACTGTTTCCAAGCACACCAAACATGTGTGCATGACACAGCACCTAACAACACTTCCCTAGATCAGTAGTGTATCCGATCATGCTCTCACAGCTCCCACTTACCGAGGCGTAGAGGAAGAATTGATCCATACATTACCACTCAAATGAATGGTACTCATACTATTGCACGCCGTATGAGCGACGAAATAGAAATATGATGCATTAACCCCCCAAGTCAGTACTTAACTAGCCACCTTAGAGTCCTTAACTGGGCATAGAGGATATGACCATGGCACACTAAATAGTTTTCCAAAAACTTAGTTTGACACCTCGATTATCATTAATTAAGAAAAATCTTTTACTAAACCAGTTTAAGTTTAGTTTAAAATGTTCTTATGAACAGTAACTCGCTAAACCTTGTTCCGATACCAGCTGTAACAGAACCGCCCAAATTATAAGAGATTAAGCCTAATAGCGACCATTTGCATAGTCAAACCATCGAGCTTAAGCCCATATAATCCCGGTAGTCCGTGAAATCTCGAAGGATTTCAAACCACATATCGTACATACAACCAAGATCGTAATAAGTTTAGCGGTCACCATCCACAATTACATCCAGTTCATAAACATCCATCAATTACATCAGAGTGCTTAAAGTTATTACAAACCAAGTTCTCAAGTAGCGGAAGCTTCATAGTTTGAAAATACACACACACAAGTTCAGTTGATACAGTGCCATAGTTCGGTCAATCCCACAAAAGCAAAAGAGAAGACAGAGTGACCATCACCCTTGGTCTAGTCATCGCCCATCCCTGGGTACAAGCAGAGGATGCAATAACCATAGTACATTTGACCATCTACAAAACAACATGGGATAGAACCCTGAGTACGAAAATGTACTCAGCTAGACTTACCGTCATAAACCAAAAATAAAGACTCTTCAAGGATCATGAAGGCTATATAGTGGGGTAGCTGAGACATTTGGCATAAAAGCGTTAATCCCCTAAACATAGTCTAGAGGTCATTCTTCTTTTAATTAGCTCAAGTTTGATAATATCATTACCTATTATATAGGTTTGCACCTGTACTATTACAAGCAAGTGTAGAAATATGATGGTACCTCATCATAGCATTCATGAAATCATTTATCATTATAACCCAAGTGTTCCATAGTCCTTACTACGAGGACAGGGCTCATGTGAAGTGCTCACTATCCAGAAGCGATGGCGATTCGAATCGATTTCTAACCAGCTGGCGAGTTATTTCCCACACAAACCACACTCACTGATCAAGTGAGCTACAGATCACCGTGTTGCACTATCCAGGACCAATTCGCGGGTTCGACAGGCACCGCCCGTACCCGAGGACCGTTCCGGCGACCGAGGTATCCAAGGTATACCAAGGTTGCACGCCGCGCCCTCGTTGTTCTCCTCAACCATCACCAATACAGCGCGTACATCGGGCCGACTCCCGGTGTTAACGGTCCTTAAGTACTAAATATAATCATCAAATAAATAAAGAAAAGGATCCAAATGCAACCAACACCTAGACTTAGGGTTTTATCTGACAGAATTCCACGAGTTTTGGTGTTTGTCTATTTCTGCAGGGGGTTATCAGGAAATACGGAAGAAA
Organism: Sorghum bicolor; assembly: GCF_000003195.3. Taxonomy (NCBI): domain Eukaryota; kingdom Viridiplantae; phylum Streptophyta; class Magnoliopsida; order Poales; family Poaceae; genus Sorghum; species Sorghum bicolor. The sequence goes on along the minus strand of NC_012872.2, from coordinate 27,074,956 downwards.
GGCCCACATGTCGGGATTACATAGAGATATCAACGCACCGCGCAATTTTCTACCATCTAGAAGACTCCAGAAGCCACGGGGAGAAAGCAGAGGCCGAAAGGGGCCAGGCCCAGGGCGCCGCCCTCCTTCCCTGGGCGCCCGCCCTGTCCTGGACTGCGTTCAGGACTCTCTTCTCACACGATATTCGACCAACCTAAAGGATCAAGGATAACATAGTACCACATCACCTACCGACCCAAAAATGCATAGAGGAGGAGCACTATATAAGGAGACCCCCCTGGCCCCTTGAGAAGACAAGAAGTTATCATAGAGATTGAGGGGTGTCCTCGAAGGAAAACCTCTTCTCTAAATAATATTTCTTTTTAGGCTTAGCAACCAATGTAAGTAGAAATAGATCTTCTAGTTTCTACTAGATCTAGAGAGATAGAGTGGAGGTGTAGATCGGAGGAAGGCCGACCTGTCGGTGTCTACTCCGAGTTGTACCTGCGGGATCAAGTCTTCTAACCCGAGGCTTGCTCCTAAGATTCTTCAGTAATTCGACTTCTAATTCTAGTAAGTTATTGTTTTATTGTTCTTTGGTTTATGAGTTTACTTTAATCCTCTTCTGGTTGAGTATTAGAGTAATCATTGCTAGTGTAAACGTGGTGTTTAGGCTAGTGTACTCATAGATATCCCCTGACTAGCTGGACCGTGGTAGTAGCGAGGAACGTGACATTTCCGAGTTACCTTTGTATCCCATATCTTGTTAGCAGGACGGGTAGGTTTATAGGTGCGGGTCGAACATCCTTTGTGGTGTCTAGATTCCGTAAGCTTCCCCAATAGAACAGTAGATCATCCTTACCAAGGTTAGAACGAGACTACAGTTGCAGTCTTCTCTATACATCACTCACATCGAGAAACATTCTTTGTAGCCTAAAGGGGTAGTAGCAATAGATTTGGTTAGTCAGATGCACCCTTTCTCCCAGTGGTAAAAATATAAATACGATACTCTGGAAAACCTCCCGGGTGAAATGCTCACCGATATCCGTGCGCTTGCGGATCATTTCCTGATTGCGTTACCAAATATCAACAAGCATTTCTGGCGCCGTTGCCGGGGAGAAAGACGGTTTGCTGAGACAACTTTGAATCTTGCTATTATCTTGTATTATACACTTATACTTTTATTCTTTTATCTTTTTATTTTTATCTTTATGGATAACTTAAATTCCATACCTATTATTGAATTCTTTGCACCTTCGGAGACCAGCCACAGACCATGGGAGTCAACAAGTCCTGCCTCTAATTATGATCTGTGCCCGGAGTTGATTGCAATAGGTCAAAACCAACCCTTTTCTATAGCTGAGCTCCTATCTTTTAATCAAGAAGATAATGCACTTTTAGCTACACCTAGGGAATCTGTTAATCTTTCTATAAATTCTGGTTTAAACCTAGCCCTACAAGACCATGTTTTTCTCGATATTTTCACATTGGTCTTAATTATATAACCATTGGTAGAGTCTCTCTTTCTTTATCTATTAGTAAAGGAAGGTATGTCTTCATTCGTGGACATCCTTCTTATACTAGTCTTCATAGAAAAATCTTAGAGATAGAGAAGGAATCATCTCCTAGACAAGGAAAGGAAGTTTCAATAGCCAATTTCCAAACATTTCAATCCCATGATTCGGCTATCCATCCCATCCTTGAGCCTAATAATTTCTACTATGCTCTTTCTCTTGAACCTCCCGATAAACCTATGAATCTCTCTAGACATCCCATGCATAAGAAGGAGGATCGAGAAGAGCAACATTAATGGCTAGAGGGCATTAAAAATCCATATGCTATCACCATTGAATGGATGGATAAGACAAACTTGAGAGAAAATCCTAGAGGAATTTTAAGCATTCGTGAAGAATCATCCTTGGAGTTTGAGAATGAGAGAAACAACAGTGAGCATGGAAGTTATTTCATAAATACCTCACCATGTCCTTGCTCATATAAAACATCTCCCCAATCAATTGCTCTCTCCAACATCACCACATTTGAGATGTCCAACCCCCTCTTCTTTTCTATTTATAAAAACTTTAAAAGGGCGGTTGTCGATGCATATGTCTATAATAAATATTGCAGATCTTGTTGAGTTGATCTTGATATAGGTCAGCGTCGGAGGGGAAACCACTTCGCCGACATAATTTGATGGTTTCCCAAGGACAAGCTTAGTGTCCTAAAACAAGCACTTAATATGAACTTTTAATTATTTGCAACATTGCCTTGTGTATAGAGCATATAAAGAAAATTGTAGAAATATTCCTTCAGGTATTCGTGTCACTAACCTTTCTAGGATTAGAGCAAGAAGATCCGAGGAATGACAAGCGCAAGGTATGCCCAACCAATCATCATGCAACATTGAATTAAATTCATCCAATCTTGAATTTTGCAAAATTCAAGCTTGGGGGAGTACTTCACATAAAAACATCCTTTGCCATGTTGCTATGTTGGTTGTCCTTACCTTTGAGACATGCTCAATTTGTTAAATCCTAATCACACTACTTCATCTCCACTTGAGTAGATCTCTATAAATGCCATCACGCTACCTTTGTTTATCCTAGTAAGTGTTAGTTTGGAAGTACTGCACATACTTCTATTGGCTTTTAAATTAAGCATGGTGCTTATGTTAAACAGCCTTCCTTAATCTGATTAGACATGGAGTCTAGTTCGGTTATTGAACTAAAAACTGCTTGTGTAGACATTGGTATATTTTGTCGGACTAACCCCTGCAGAAAAACTTTCAATATCAATTTGGGAAGCCCTGAGATACAAACTCACATTGGAGATAAAGGAGACACATGAAATTTAACGACTTGCACACGGAAGACATAGCTCATTCATCATAAAGAGATGATCCATGAAGAGTACCACAAACACGATGCACAACCGCTAAGAAAGGAAAGCTTCCACAAGGTGATACTATACCATCACTCTTCAATTAAGGTATCATCTTAAGGTACTTGATTATCACTTTTATAAGCTTCTCCTTGGTTCTGGCGTTCATATAAATAAAAGAGACAAACATGTATGATTTACAACTCTAGATTAACCAACCCAACTGATTCAACATGTTTAGTCCATTAATCTTTGTTCTTAGTACTACCTCCATGATCCTACACCCCTAATCATATAAGCTAAAATGTTGCACATTCAATCTTTGGAAGATATAAACAAAACATAAATATAGATATATTATCTTTCCATTAGGTTGAGCAATCTGATATGACAAATGCTACACTCATGATCCATCAATTTTGTCTTGCTCACTATGCTTAAGGTTAGAGAAGAACAAATACACTTTTGGTTCTGTTGGTGTTTTCCACCAACAGGGCCCATGCACTTGATCTCTGCCTTGTCTCTATGAATAGGTACGCTTCAAGCAAAACATGGGGGAGTTTTACAACTCCCATACTCCACCAAGCGAAGGACCTGGATCTACGAGCACAAACACACTGAGTAGGATATTGCCAACACCGCACTTTAAACTGCTGAGCAAACAAAGAACATGGGTGACACTGTATCAAAAAGTGCAGACGTCAAGGTCCACACCTAATCAAATGATGCACCTAAAGGATGAAGACGGCGAGAAGTCTTGTCTAGAAGACTTAAAACATTAGATCCTTGTCGGAAGAGGTCAACATCGTCGACTCAAGTCGCCTTTCCTGATCAAGAAGGATGACCCTGGTGTTCCAAGCATCGAGTGCACAATCAACGGATACTCTTTTCAGAAGACACTCTACGACACCGGATCTACGTCAACATAATGGCCGCAGTCACTTATCAGCTCCTGCATGGAACCATGCCCCTACAACCAATATATATTCAGCTCTAGATGATTTTCAGATCATTGACATGGGAGAAGACGAGTATGATCCACCCACCATCCTTGGAAGACCGTTCCTCAACACTATTATAGCCATCATCTATATTGGAACTGGAGAAGTCCACATGCACTTCCCTCTGAAGAAGGCGACGCAACAGAAACCAGAGGAGGCAAATCATCAAGGACGGATGAGTAGACTACGAAGCAGAAGTGCACCAAGTCAGGTATGGAGAAAGAAGATAGTTATACATAAAGAGGCGGCGCCACTGGAACCACCGACTACGCCATCCAGGAATCCCACAACGACTGAGAAAACGGAGAGTCCAGTTCGGAGAACTTCAAAACACCGAACGCCTTGCCAAGAGGTAAACTTGGTAGTCATCCTTTTCCCTTTAATTATTTAAAATAGTTTGCTTAGTTAATCAGGTTCATATCATCTTGAAAAGAAAATAAAAATGTTAAAAACGGTAAACCCCATGTGAGTATGCTCATGGCATAAAACCCATAAGTACATTCACTGTGGTGGCATAAAAATAAAATAAATATATTCCTGTCCTATAAAACTGAAAATATAAAAATAAATTTATGATGCTACCAAAGAGAATAATATTTATTCGACGAGGCTCAACGTGATAAAGGCTAGATATTTATGCTAACACTTAACCAGTTCCACAAAGCTTTGTTGTCTATTTGAGCTCCACAAAATTCAAGGATCAAAAAAGATAAGCAGACGGAGGACATCCAAATCGCTGTCAGGGTGCTGCCGACTTTCAAATACAGCTCCACCACCTGCTAGCTACATCTGAAGAAATTACGTCAAAATCCAGCTTGGGGGAGAGCACCCCCATTTATCCATCTAAGTGTTTTGACTCGCGTTTATACTTTACTCAAATAATAAAAGATGCATAATCATTAAAACCCAAATAAAGATTTTGTGCTTTTATATTTATATCTTTGCTTAGTTTGCTAAATAAATAAATAAATAAAGTTTGCTATGAACCCTCATGATAAGCTCTCACATAGAAATGATGAATAGTTGCTCTGCCATGACTAGTTCTTAAAATTGAAATCTCTCTCAAGTTTAGGCATGACTATTATGAATTAAGATTTGCTCTAAATCTAAACTTGTGGGAGGAGTACTTGATCTAAAGTCTAAGTTGTTAACGGATATGATATGGGAAGGTTGAGCTATTGTTTATCTGTTCCTAGAGATGCTAGAATTCTAGAGAATTTTATCTTTGAAAAAAATCTTTAAAAAACACATGATGAGTTCCTGTATGATGAGAGTTTAAATTCCTACCACAGCCATATACACATGCTTGCTAGACTTTGAGCCACATATTTACTTTTTAGTGCTTATGAGCATTGAGTGTGGTCAAGCTGTGTAGACCCTTAGGAGCTTGTCATGTGGTTAAAATCAAGATTCACTTGCATGTTCACTCGTATAAGCTGCTTCTACTCCGGAAGTATGCATCCACATACATCCACTCATTTCCATCTCTAGATTCACCCAAAATTATTATACTCCTAATCCAGGAGAGAATAGCCAAAAACACTTTCCTATCCCTGTTATTCCCTGTGAAATAAATGCTCCAGTTATTTTGGTTACTACCACTTGCTACATTCTTTCAGGAGATGAGTGCTCTAAAAAGAGAAAGAAAAAAAAGAAAAAAAATAATAATATACGAGGAAATAAAAAGGAGCAAGTGCCCGGAACCTCGAAGAAAAGAAAAAGAGAGGAAAGAAAAAGAAAATATAGAGCATCTCATTCTCCCCAAAAAGCTTCAAAGTGCAAGAAAGGTATGTATCCCCTTAAAAGAGCAAAAATAGAATTAGACTTTCACCATTGTTATCCCCATCATCACCATACACCATTCATTCACCACACATGCACATCTTGATTTGACTTATAGACTTGTTTCTCTGGATCCATGGTTTGACTATGCAATAAATGTCTTGTAAGTATATATTAGCTGTATCCCACCTATGAGCTCCAGATATCAAAACCGTATTAGAGTAGGGTGAGAGAGAAGGTAATATCACTATGCATTATACCAAAAATACCAGATACTTTGAGAGAAGACATATACAATTACTGCCTTGGTAAGGATCCAGAAATACCACAAAAGAGAGATTTGAGAGAATCATATAAGGAATCTCTGAGTTTTATTTGAAAATCTGTAAAAACTCTAGAGCTATAGCTGATCAAGAATAAGAGACATAGCGCTTGACTTGACCGTTCTATCTTTTAACTGCTCAAGACACAAGTGACGGTTACAAGCCCCATGGTGGAAGGTAAAATGAGTAAGTTTTAAGTCTTAACAGTTTATTCTAACTCAGAGATGAGATCTTGCTTGAATGCGTGTGTACTTTTAAGGTATGAAACCACTGCAGAAACTCTTGAGGGACGAGCAAGAGGTAAGCTTGGGGGAGTTGTTGACGGTCCTTAAGTACTAAATATAATCATCAAATAAATATAGAAAAGGATCCAAATGCAACCAACACCTAGACTTAGGGTTTTATCTGACAGAATTCCACGAGTTTTGGTGTTTGTCTATTTCTGCAGGGGTTATCAGGAAATACGGAAGAAAGGCCCACATGTCGGGATTACATAGAGATATCAACGCACCGCGCAATTTTCTACCATCTAGAAGACTCTAGAAGCCACGGGGAGAAAGCAGAGGCCGAAAGGGGCCAGGCCCAGGGCGCCCGCCCTCCTTCCCTGGGCGCCCGCCCTGTCCTGTTCCGCCGACCTAAAGGATCAAGGATAACATAGTACCACATCGCCTACCGACCCAAAAACGCATAGAGGAGGAGGACTATATAAGGAAACCCCCCTGGCCCCTTGAGAAGACAAGAAGTTATCATAGAGATTGAGGGGTACCCTCGAAGGAAAACCTCTTCTCTAAATAATATTTCTTTTTAGGCTTAGCAACCAATGTAAGTAGAAATAGATCTTCTAGTTTCTACTAGATTGAGAGAGATAGAGTGGAGGTGTAGATCAGAGGAAGGCCGGCCTGTCGGTGTCTACTCCGAGTTGTACCTGCGGGATCAAGTCTTCTAACCCGAGGCTTGCTCCTAAGATTCTTCAGTAATTCGACTTCTAATTCTAGTAAGTTCTTGTTTTATTGTTCTTTGGTTTATGAGTTTACTTTAATCCTCTTCCGGTTGAGTATTAGAGTAATCATTGCTAGTGTAAACGTGGTGTTTAGGCCAGGGTACTCATAGATATCCCCTGACTAGCTGGACCGTGGTAGTAGCGAGGAACGTGACATTTCCGAGTTACCTTTGTATCCCATATCTTGTTACCAAGGCAGTAATTGTATATGTCTTCTCTCAAAGTATCTGGTATTTTTGGTATAATGCATAGTGATATTACCTTCTCTCTCACCCTACTCTAATAAGGTTTTGATATCTAGAACTCATAGGTGGGAGACAGATAATACATACTTACAAGACATTTATTGCATAGTCAAACCCTGGATCCATAGAAACAAGTCAATAAGTCAAATCAAGATGTGCAAGTGTGGCGAATGAATGGTGTATGGTGATGATGGTGATAACAATGGTGAAAGTCTAATTCTACTTTTGCTCTTTTGAGGGGATACATACCTTTCTTGCACTTTGAAGCTTTTTGTGGAGAATGAGATGTTCTATATTTTCTTTTTCTTTTCTCTCAAGTGGGTATCTTGTAACCCTAATTCTACTGTCGGACACTTGTCCATTTATACCTCTCGTCTCACTTTTTTTTTCTTCGAGGTTCCGGGCACTTGACCCTTTTTATTTTCTCATATTTTTTTCACTTTTTTTCTTCTTCTTTTTTTAAGCACTCACCCGCCTGGAATAATGTAGCAAGTGGTAGTAACCAAAATATCTCGAGCATTTATTTCACTAGGAAAAGCAGGAATAGGATAATGTTTTTGGCTATTCTCTCCCGGATAGGAGTAGAATAATTTTGGGTGAATCTAGAGATGGAAATGAGTGGATGTATGTGGATGCGTACTTCTAGAGTAGAAGCAGCATGTATGAGTGAACGTGCAAGTGAATCTTGATTTTAACTGTATGACAAACTTCTAAGGGTCTACACAGCTTGACCACACTCAATGCTTATAAGCAGTAAAAAGTAATTGTATGGTTCAAAGTCTAGCAAGCATGTATATATGGCTGTGGTAGGAATTTAAACTCTCATCATACAGAAACTCATCATGTGTTATTTTCAAGATTTTCAAAGATAAAATTCTCCAGAATTCTAGCATCTTTAGGAACAGATAAACAGCAGCTCAACCTTCCCATATCATATTCGTTAACAACTTAGACTTTAGATCAAGTCCTCTTCCCACAAGTTCAGGTTTAGAGCAAACTTTAATTCATAACAGTCATGCCTAAACTTGAGAGGGATTTCAATTTTGAGAACTTGTCATGACAGAGCAACTATTCATCATTTCCATGTGAGAGCTTATCATGAGGATTCATGGCAAACTTTATTTATTTATTTATTTAGAAAACTAAGCAATCAACACAAAATCTTTATTTGGGTTTTTATGATTATGTATCTTTTTATTATTTGAGTAAAGTATAAACGTGAGTAGAAACGTGAGATGAATGGGGGTGCTCTCCCCCAAGTTGGATTTTGACGTAATTTCTTCTGATGTAGCTAGTAGGTGGCAGAGGTGTATTTGAATGTCGGTAGCACCCTGGCAGCGATTAGGATGTCCTCCACTGGCTAGCCTCCTTTGATCCTTGAATTCTGTGGAGCTCAAATAGACAACAAAGCTTTGTGGAACTGGTTAAGTGTTAGCATAAATATCTAGCCTTTATCATGTTGAGCCTCCTCAATAAATATTATTTATTTAGCAGGATCATGCACTTATTATTTTTTTATTTTTATTGTAAGATGGAAACATATTTATTTTATGCCACCACAGTGAATGTACTTATGGGTTTTATGCCATGAGCATACTCACATGGGGCTTACTATTTTTAACATTTTTATTTTCTTTTTGAGATGATATGAACCTTATTAACTAAGCAAACTATTTTAAATAATTGAAGAGAAAAGGATAACTGCCAAGTTTACCTCTTGGCAAGGTGTTCGGTGTTTTTAAGTCCTCCGAACGGGACTCTCTGTTTTCTCAGTCGTCCTGGGATTCGCTCGATGGCGTAGTCGGTGGTTCCGGCGGCGCCTCCTCTTCGTGTATTACTATCTTCTCTCTCCACACCTGACTCGGTGCTACAGTCTCCTCAGGATAGTTCTATTCAAGTTGTATGTCTTCAGACCTTACCACTTCTCCTTTGTAGTCTGCCCATCCGACCTTGATGATTTGCCTCCTCCGGTTGCGGTTGCATCGTCTTCTTCTTGTCCTGACCTACTTAGAGTCTTCAACTATATAGTTAAGGTCAGTAAAATAGCGGCGTACCTTCTCAGAGGGAAAGTGCTTGTGGACTTCTCTAGTTCCAATGTAGATGATTGTTTTAAAAGTGCTGAGGAACGGTCTCCCAAGGATGATGGGCGGATCGTACTCGTCTTCTCCCATATCAATAACCTGAAAATCATCTGGAGCAGAATGTATGTTGGTTGTAGGGGCATGGTTCCATGCAGGAGCTGATAAGTGACTGCGGGCATTATGTTGACGTCAGATCCAGTGTCGTAGAGTGTCTTCTGAAAAGTGTATCCGTTGATTGTGCACTCGATGCTTGGAAGACCAGGGTCGTCTATCTTGATCAAGAAAGGCGACTTGAGTCAACGATCTTGACCTCCTTGAGCTGCTGTGACCATCTTAGCTAACTCAGTCCACATTTGCTTGTTCCTATTCCTCCTGTTGGTCCTGTCCCTTGGTTCATGTCAGGATTGCTCTGAAATTTGTGTAGTCTTGTTCTTGAAGGAAAGTCTCCTTCTTCCCCTTGATGTAGAAACTGATCTTGGCAGCACTAGCATAGATGACAGCTCTCGAGGTGTTTAGGAATGGCCTCCCTAGGATGATGGGTGCCCTCTCATCAGTACCAGTCTCTGTCACACCCTGGCTTTTAAAATAAGACCAGAGTCGTCATATGTGTGCCTAGGAAGTCCACACATACAACAAAGAATAGAAATATCAAAAACAATGTTATATATAGCGGAAAACCTATTTATATTAACACTTACAAACATCAGAGTACGCGGAAACAGAAGCTAAATGTCTTAGGCTCCATTCTTCTCAGGGACGGTTGACTGGGGGCTCCGTACGCCAAGCACTTCTCATAAGCTTCTAGAAAACTCCATGACATCTTTATCCGTCTTCTGAGCAGCACTTTACCACACACTGGGGGTGTGGGGGGGAAATAGCAAGGGTGAGTTCATGTCGAACTCAGCAAGCACAGACGGAAAGTAATGACATGCAAAGCTTAAAACAAGGTAAAGCTGACTTGGTTTGACTGCGGTAGCATTTTAGTTGAACACTTTTAAATATAACTATTATTAGAACAACCTATTACTAATTATGAGTAGCAGAAACCCAACCCTTAATTAGTGTAAGTAGTAATTAGCATCTTTTAAGAGACTATTCTAATAATTGTAGTAGTCTAGGGATTAACCCCAATGATTAACACAGGATAGCCATCCTGCCAACACGGAATAGCCATTCCACCAAAACACGAGGTAGCAACCTCGCCAAGTTCCATCTCCAAGTATCCAGTGAATCCAATTTGCTCATCAAGTGAGGATCTGGGCCGCTCGTGACCGTGAGCACGGCTGATATATCAGTTTTACACTCTGCAGAGGTGTGCACGTTCACTCCAAGTCATGATTCCCATTTGCCCGGGGTCGCGACTCCCTAAAACACTTCCAAGGTGAGCAGGCAGGGTCTCACTACGAGATCTTTCACAGGGTCCAACTAATAGGATGCTACTCGCAAGTTTTTGCCGGGGCGCTCGGCAGTCGATACCCATAGCCATGGCATACCGATCAACCGACAACTTAATATTCATTAGCCAAGTTACTTCCTCACGCCTACCTGGAAAGTAACACCCTACTAGTGGAGGTCCTGCTAATTAGTCAAGCCAGAGCCATATAGCATGGAGCTGCACTGTAAGTCCCAGGGGGCCGCTCCCTGACTAAGTCCTTACGGAGAGCAGAGATGGGTATGCCCGGCAACCGGGCCAACCAACAGTACCCACTCCCCTTTCCTCAACAAACCACGATGCTCGCAAGCACCGCAACATCTCCATCACCGAAGTGACCATTGTTCATCATTTAAACATTATTCATCATTGAAGAATTTATTAAGCAAGATCATTATTTTTATTTATTATATGGAATAGTTGAGTAGAGCAGCTAAGCATATCTTCTGTTCACTATACTACCCATGTGTAAACCCAGGTATACAAGGTATATAGTAGAGGGCTAGTCATGTCCTTAGGGTTTGCAGTATTAAGACACATGCAATGGAAAGTAAATGTATTTAAAGTTCATAGGTGCAATATGATCAAAGGGTGCCTGCACTTGCCTTAATTTCCACTGTATGACTGCTCAGAATTCTTTAGCTTCTTTCTCCTAATCTCCAACTTCTGCTTCGACTGTCGGTCCTCAGCTCCTGGTCTTCGGCGCTAACGAACACGCTTCTTCTACTCATAGCAACTAAACAACACAAACAGACAAACAAACAATCACGACTAAGAAAAAACGACAATCAAAAGAAAAGCTTTGAAAAGAAGAGCGCAATAAACGACATGACTTATTGCTACGATCGTGACCACACAAGAACAATTGAGAACGGAGCTATTCGTTAAATGGACACGACTTTCGAGGTTTGTAACATAACAGAGAAGACAAACTATACGCTTGTTGTATTTTATTAGATAAAACAAGATGATAAACGTTTAAGAGAAATATCATAAAGTGGAATTAAACAAATTATAATTTATAAAAGACGAAGTATAGTTCTAGTCATATTCTATTTATAAATAACTATAGAAATTGTTTAAACCATTTTAGCATTTATAGCATGGAGAATATAAAACAAGAGAGAGCAACTTAATTAGAATCATTATTTATTTTTAAAGTTAAGCTGAGCAAGTCATAACTAACAAGGCATTTATGTTGATAGTATATAACTAATATGTTTTATGAAAGATCAGAGATAAACCTAAACTACTTCAAATTCAAAAAAGACATTAGTGTTGGTATTAATCATATTATAATTAATTTATGAAAGATCGGTATATAAACCTTTATTGCTTTTAATTCAAAAGTACAATAGTTAAATATTAACCAAATTAATTATATGTTTCAAGTTTTACTAAACAAACTATAATTAATAAAGACACACTAAAGTTGATGTTAATCAAGTTAACATTTTATTATCCATAAGAGATTGGAGATAAACCTAAATTACTTTTAATTAATTAAAAGAGGCACTCAATAAAATTTAATCAAATTAATATTAATATTTAAATTATATTATAAATTTCAAACATGTGAGACTTGATAAACACCACCATTAACATATAGGTTTGGTCGACACGATCTCACGCAACGATAATCAAATTAGAACTCTAGGTGACTTTTAATTAGAAAGCTATTAAATAAATTATTAAACAATTGTATTTAAATCAATAAATTTATAATTGAGTGACATGATATTTGTTGGTACTACTGTTTAGAATTTAACGATACGAAACTAACGCAACAAAAACGGACTAAAACAGACACACGGAGAAAGAGCTGGGGCTCGGCCGGCAGATGGGCACTGGGCGTTGGCCGCCGGCGGCGCGACATTGAGCCAAGGGCCTGTGGACGAGATGTGGCCAGCAGCAGGGCACTGGCCTGAGTGGCGGTGCAGCCAACGCTGCTCGTGTGCGCAGGCGCGCGCGAAGGGGCGGCGAGGTGGGCCTGTGGGTAGAGGTTGGCGGCGCACATAGGACCTTCAGGTGTCCCTCACTGAGAGAGTTGCGGCCCTAGCGAAGATGACCGGAAAATCAAGGAGGAGAACGTTAGTCATGGTGGTTCGCCGGAGTTGGAGAAGGAAGAACGGGGCGTGACTAAACAGATACGGATTTACAAAACGAACAGCGTGCCGGTGTAGAGGAGATCGAGACGAACCTCGGGATGGTGACGGTTTTCGCAGGGGACGACGGAGGCGGCCGGAAAAGCTCGCCGAACTTTCACCGGAGAAGTTCGCCGGAAGTGAGATCCAAAACTTCGGCGTCCGATCTGCGGGGCTACAAAAGGCGGCTCGGGAAAGCGATTGTACTTCTGAAATCAGCGCGTCGAGGGCTACGCCGGCATATATATAGGTCTAGGGTTTGGGAAAGTTTTGAAATTATTAATTTCGGGATTTTAAATAAATTATTTTCAGTTCTAAAATAATTCCAGAAAAAGCTGAAATCATTTTAAATCCCTGAAATATATTTCCAAAATTCTAAAAATTAAAGGAAAACTTTTACAGATATATTGAGAGTTGATCAATCGAAATAAAGTTTTTGGTGTCTATAAAAAAAGAATTTTAGAGCATCCAAAAATTAGATTTTTGCTTTAGGAAAATGGAAAAAAGTCTCGAGAAGGTTCGAAAAATTCTCGAGAAAGATTGGACGACGTCTAAACGTGTTTTTTTAAATCTTAGCACACATAAAAATAATAAACTCAAGTAATAGACAAGCATCACATCAACAAAAGCTCGTCTAATTAATTCCAAAATATTTGAAAAGCATCATTTTTCTTCGATAAAAATATATAGAAATCTAAACTATTGTTGGCAAATTTTATCGACATATTAAAACCCTTTATTTTTTTATTGATTTATAATAACAACCCAAAATAGAAATTTTGGGGTGTTATAGTCTCTATCACCATGAAGTCTGCTGGAGCGTACAAGGTACCAACTCGGACGCAGAGGTTCTTCAATATCTCCTTTGGGAAACTGAGTGTCCGATCTGCAAGCTGAGTAGTTAGGCCTTTGTTGATTCCAACCTTGATTTTGTTGAGCACGGTTGTAGTAGTTGTTGTTGTTGATGTAATTTACGACCTCAAGCATCTGTTGATATTTGGTAACGCAATAAGGATATGATCCGCAAGCGCACGGATATCGGTGAGCATTTCACCCGGGAGGTTTTCCAGAGTATCGTATTTATATTTTTACCACTGGGAGAAAGGGTGCATCTGACTAACCAAATCTATTGCTACTATCCCTTTAGGCACAAAGAATGTCTTTCGATGTGAGTGATAAATAGAGAAGACTGCAACCGTAGTCTCCTTCTAACCTTGGTAAGGATGATCTACTGTTCTAATGGGGAGGCTAACGGAATCTAGACACCACAAAGGATGTTCGACCCACACCTATAAACCCTATCCTTCCTGCTAACGAGATGTGATCTACAAAGGTAGCTCGGAAATGTCACGTTCCTCACTACTACCATGGTCCAGCTAGTTAGGGAATATCTATGAGTACCCCAGCCTAAACACCACGTTTACGCCAGCAATGATTACTCTAAACTCTACGCGAAGAGATTAAAGTAAACTCATAAACCATAAGAACAATAAAACAAGAACTTACTAGAATTTAGAAGTCGATTTACTGAAGAATCCTAGGAGCAAGCTTCGGGTTAGGAGAACTTGATCCCGCAGGTACAAGCTTGGAGTAGACACCGACAGGCCGGGCTTCCTCCACTCTACACCTCCACTCTATCTCTCAATCTAGTAGAAACTAGAAGATCTATTTCTACCTTACATTGATTGCTAAGCCTAAAAAGAAATATTAATTAGAGAAGAGATTTTCCTTCGAGGGCACCCCTCAGTCTCTATGATAATTTCTTCATGTCTTCCAGGGGCCAGGGGGGCCTCGCTTATATAGTCCTCCCCTTCTATGCGTTCTTGGGTCGATAGCCGAGGTGGTACTATGTTTTTCTTGATCCAATAGGTCGGTGGAATATCCCGAGCGAAGGAGTCCTGAATTGACTCGAGCAGGGGGGCGGGCGCCCAGGCTACCAGGGCGGGCGCCCTGGGCCTGGCCCAGCTTCGCCTCCGCTTCGGTCTCGTGGCTTCTGGAGTCTTCTAGATGATGTAAAATTACGCGGTGCGTTGATATCTCTATGTAATCCCGACATGTGGGCCTTTCTTCCTTATTTCCTGATAACCCCCTGCAGAAATAGATAAACAACAAAACTCGTGGAATACTGTCAGATCAAACCCTAATTCTAGGTGATGGTTGCATATTGGTCCTTTCTCATGTTTATTTCATAATTAAAATTGATACTTAAGAACCGTCCACAAATACCCCCATACTTAGGCTTTTACTCGGCCTCGAGAAAAGGATGGTTAAGAATAATATCTGGGTAAACATTTAAAACATTCTCTTTATAATTGCAGGGTGTTAAAAATTCCACTGTGTACCATAGTCAGGGATGTGTATGGTTAAGTGTAAAGATTCTTTCTTTTCAATCCTGTCACTTGGAGTTTTTGTATATTTTTGAAAGAAAGTTAGCATACCTTTTTGATCCTCATAGGTTCTCTCAGATCACTCATTATCTTTTATATATATATCTCACTGAGGCTGTTTTATTTTGCAAAAATTCTCAAGCATACTTACTTTGGATTTATTGCCTGATCAAAACGGGATCTGAGGAGGGAAATGTCATACTCTTAGATCAAAGACTTTGGAAATTAAAAACTTTGTCAACTCTTGGTGGCATATTGCTTATTAGAGGGACCATGGGCTATCATTTTTTTTCTCTTTTTTTTAAGTGGATACCGAGGTACCCCTAATTCTACTGCCGGACACTTGTCCATTTTTTCTGCGAGGTTGTCGAGCACTTGCTCCTTTTTATTTTCTCGAAATATCTTCTATTTTTGCATAGCCCATGCCTCTAATGCAATAATACTTCGGAAGAGTGAATCTTACTGAAATAATGTCTTGATCTTAGGAGCATGATAAATCTCTCAACAAGGGTCTAACTCATTTTGAACAAACTCAATACAGAGCAGATAGCTTTTATAATCATATTTAATATTTCAGTTTTATCAGGCATATAAAACACTGAGGATGGTAGCTAGGAATTTGAACATTTTGAAATAAATTCTCGAAGCAACAATGATATCAAGAATAAGAAACTCATACTCTACCATCACATATTCCATCTTGACTTAAGTAACACAGGGTTTTAAAAAATGATTTTATACTAATTGCAAGTTTTCAGGAAATATCACAGATTGAGATTAATCATGATTAGAAATATTTTAATCTTTTTATTTTATCATGTCGGGAACAATATTCTGCATAATCTAAAATATATATATGTGTAGAGTAAAGTGTGCAGAGTGTGTACCTGAATCGTGGAGTGGTGTAGTCGGAGTGTGTTTAGCATGTCGAGGGATCTCCCCCATACTTGTTTTCTGCTTTCTTGCACAAAAATAAAGTAGAGACACACAAGACATAATAATAATACTCTTTATTGATCTTGAGGCATTTATTACACAAGGAAGAACAAAATTATTTTTGGCTATTCTCTCCCGGATTAGGAGTAGAATATTTTTCGGTGATTCTGAAGATGGAAATGTATGGATATATGTGGATGGTACTTCCGGAGTAGAAGTAGCATGTGTGAGTGAACGTGCAAGTGAATCTTGATTTAACCACATGACAAGCTCCTAAGGGTCTACACAGCTTGACCACACTCAATGCTCATAAGCAGTAAAAAGTAAATGTGTGGCTCGAAGTCTAGCAAGCATGTATATATGGCTGTGGTAGGAATTTAAACTCTCATCATACAGGAACTCATCATGCAACATTTTAAAGATTTTCAAAGATAAAATTCTCCAGAATTCTAGCATCTCTAGGAACAGATAAAAAGCAGCTCAACCTTCCCATATCATATCCGTTAACAACTTAGATTTCAGATCAAGTTTTCATCCCATAAGTTTAGATCTAGAGCAAGCTTTAAATTATAACAGTTATGTCTAAACTTGAGAGGAAACTTCAAATATGCAAATTAGGCAGAGCAACTGTTCATCATTTCCATGCTTGAGTTTTATTTAGATACAGATTAGCATAGCCACTTTATTTATTTATTAAACACACTAAGCAAAAGACATATATATATAAGCATAAAATCTTTATTTGGTTTTTCATAGTTATGTATATTTATATTCTAAAATAATATAAGTATAAAGATAGATAGAAATACTTATCGAGATAAATGGGGGTGCTCTCCCCCAAGCTGAATTTTGACGTAATTTCTCTTGATGTAGCTAGCAGGTGGCAGAGGTGTATTTGAAAGTCAGCAGCATTGTGACAGCGATTAGAATATCCTCCGTCTGCCAGTCTTCTTGATTCTTAGATTCTGTGGAGCTCAAATAGACAACAAAGCTTGTGGAACTAATTAAGTGTTAGCATAAATATCTAGCCTTTATCATGTTGAGACTCCTTAATAATTATTACTCCCTGTTTTTATATTTTTATTTTATAAAGCAGAAAAATATTTTTGTTTTATTTTTATGCCACCACAGTGAATGTTCTTATGGGTTTTATGCCACTCGTATCCTCACATGGGGCTTACTGTTTTTCACATTTTTACTTTCTGTTTAGAACTTAATTAACTAAGTGAACTACTTGAAATAATTGAAAGGGAAAGGATAACTACCAAGTTTACCTCTTGGCAAGGCGTTCGGTGTTTTTAAGTCCTCCAAACGGGACTCTCCTCCTTCTCAATTATCCTGAGGTTCGTTGGGTGGCGTAGTCGGTACTTCCGGCAGCGCCTCCTCTTCATGTATAGTTATCTTCATTTTCCACACCTGACTTGGTGCTTCGGTCTCCTCTGGATAATTCTGTTTAAACTCAACGTCTTCTGACCTTACAACTTTTCCTTCGTAGTCTGCCCATCCGTCCTTGATGATTTGCCTCCTCTGGTTGCGGTTGCGTCGTCTTCTTCTCAGAGAGGAAATACACGTGGACTTCTCCGGTTCCAATGATAACTTGGATAGTGTTGAGGAATGGTCTTCCAAGGATGATGGGTGGATCGTACTCGTCTTCTCCCATATCAATGTTCTGAAAATCATCTGGAGCTAAATATATATTGGTTGTAGGGGCATGGTTCCATGCAGGAGCTGATAAGTGACTGCGGCCATTATGTTGACGTTAGATCCGGTGTCGTAGTGTGTTTTCTAAAAAAAGTATCTATTGGTTGTGCACTCGATGATTGGAACACCAGGGTCGTCCTTCTTGATCAAGAAAGGTGACTTGAGTCGACGATCTTGACCTCCTTGAGCTGTAGTGACCATCTTAGCTGACTCGGTCCACATTTGCTTGTTCCTGTTCCTCCTGTTGGTCCTCTTCCTTGGTTCATGTCGGGATTGCTCTGAAGTTTATGTAGTCTTGTTCTTGAAGGAAAGTCTCCTTATTCCCCTTGATGTAGAGATTGATTTTGGCAGCATTAGCGTAGATGACAGCTCTGGTGTTTAGGAATGACCTCCCTAAGATGATGGGTGCCCTCTCCTCAGTACCAGTCTCTACCACCACGAAGTTTGCTGGAGCGTACAAGGTACCAACTTGGACACAGAGGTTCTTTAATATTTCCTTTGGGAAACTAAGTGTCTGGTCTCCATTGTGTTTGTGCTCGTAGATCCCGGTTCTTCACTTAATGGAATCTGGGAGTTGTAAAACGCCTTCACGTTTCTCAAAATGTGTCCTACTCATAGAGACAAGGCAGAGATCAAGTGCATGGGCTCTGTTGGTGGAAAACACCAACAGAACCAAAAGTGTATTTGTTCTTTTCTAACCTTAAGCATAGTGAGCAAGACAAAGTTGATGGATCATGAGTGTAGCATTTAAAACATTTGTTAGATCAGATGGCTCAACCTAATGGAAAGATAATCTATCTGTATTTATGTTTTGTTTTCATCTTCCAAAGATTGAATGTGCAACATATTAGCTTATATGTTTAGGAGCGTGGGATTACGAAGGTAGTACTAAGAACAAAGATTAAGGGACTAAACATGTTGAATCAGTTAGGTTGGTTAATTTAGAGTTATAAATCATACATGTTTGTCTCTTTATTTATGTGAACGCCAGAACCAAGGAAAAACTTATAAAAGGATAGTCAAGTACCTTAAGATGTTACCTTTGAAGAGTGATGGTACAGTATCACCTTGAAGCTTTCCTTTCTAGCGGTTGTGCATCGTGTTTGTGGCTCCCTCCATGGATCATCTCTTATGAGCTACGTCTTTCTTGTGCAAATTGTTAAACTTCATGTGTCACTTTCTTTATCTCCAATGTGAGTTTATCTCAGGACTTCCCAGGTTGATATTGAAAGTTTTTCTGCAGGGGTTAGTCCCACAAAATATACCAATGTCTACACAAGCAATTTTTAGTTCGATAACCGAACTAGACTCCATGTCTAATCAGATTAAGGAAGGCTGTTTAACCTAAGCACCATGCTTAATTTAAAAGCCAATAGAAGTATGTGCAGTACTTCCAAACTAACACTTACTAGGATAAACAAAGGTAGCGTGATGGCATTTATAGAGATCTACTTAAGTGGAGATTTAGTAGTGTGATTAGTATTTAACAAATTGAGCATGTCTCAAAGGTAAGGACAACCAACATAGCAACATGGCAAAGGATGTTTTTTTGTGAAGTACTCCCCTAAGCTTGAATTTTGCAAAATTCAAGATTGGATGAATTTAATTCAATGTTGCATGTTGATTGGTTGGGCATACCTTGCGCTTGTCATTCATCCGGTCTTCTTGCTCCAATCCTAGAAAGGTTAGTGACAAGAATACCCGAAGGAATATTTCTACAATTATCTATATGCTCAATACACAAGGTAATGTTGCAAGTAATTTAGAAGTTCTTGTTACGATCTGATAAGTGCTTGTTTTAGGACACTAAGCTTGTCCTTGGGAAACCATCAATTAACTCGACGAGATCTGCAATATTTATTATAAACATATGCATCGACAACCGCTCTTTTAAAGTTTTTATAAATAGAAAAGAAAAGAGGGTTGGAGATCTCAAATGTGGTGATAGCACATGAATTTTTAATGCCCTCTAGCCATTGATGTTGCTCTTCTCGATCCTCCTTATGCATGGGATGTCTAGAGAGATTCATAGGATTATCGGGAGGTTCAAGAGAAAGAGCATAGTAGAGATTATTAGGCTCAAGGATGGGTTGGATAGCCGAATCATGGGATTGGAAAGTTTGGAAATCGGCTATTGAAACTTCCTCTCCTTGTATGGGAGATGATTCCTTCTCTATCTCTATGATTTTTCTATGAAGACTAGTACAAGAAGGATGTCCACGAATTAAGACATACCTTCCGTTACTAACTGATAAAGAAAGAAGGACTCTACCAAAGGTTATATGATTAAGACCAATGTGAAAATATCTAGGAAAAACATGGTCCTGTAGGGCTAGGTCTAAACCAGAATTCATAGAAAAATTAAAAGATTCCCTAGGTGTAGCTAAAAGTGCATTATCTTTTTGATTAAAAGATAGGACCTCAGCTATAGAAAAGGGTTGGTTTTGACCTATTGCAATCAACTCCGGACACAGATCATAATTAGGGGCAGGACGTGTTGACTCCCATGGTCTATGGCTGGTCTCCGAAGGTGCAAAGAATTTAATAATAGTTATGGAATTTAAGATATCCATAAAGATAAAAAGATAAAAGAATAAAAGTATAAAAGTATAATACAAGATAATAGCAAGACTAAAAGTTATCTCAGCAAACCGTCTTTCTCCCCGGCAACGGCGCCATAAATGCTTGTTGATATTTGGTAACGCAACAAGGATATGATCCGCAAGCGCACGGATATCGGTGAGCATTTCACCCGGGAGGTTTTCCAGAGTATCGTATTTATATTTTTACCACTGGGAGAAAGGGTGCATCTGACTAACCAAATCTATTGCTACTATCCCTTTAGGCACAAAGAATGTCTTTCGATGTGAGTGATAAATAGAGAAGACTGCAACCGTAGTCTCCTTCTAACCTTGGTAAGGATGATCTACTGTTCTAATGGGGAGGCTAACGGAATCTAGACACCACAAAGGATGTTCGACCCGCACCTATAAACCCTATCCTTCCTGCTAACGAGATGTGATCTACAAAGGTAGCTCGGAAATGTCACGTTCCTCACTACTACCACGGTCCAGCTAGTCAGGGAATATCTATGAGTACCCCAGCCTAAACACCACGTTTACGCCAGCAATGATTACTCTAAACTCTACGCGAAGAGATTAAAGTAAACTCATAAACCATAAGAACAATAAAACAAGAACTTACTAGAATTTAGAAGTCGAATTACTGAAGAATCCTAGGAGCAAGCTTCGGGTTAGGAGAACTTGATCCCGCAGGTACAAGCTTGGAGTAGACACCGACAGGCCGGGCTTCCTCCACTCTACACCTCCACTCTATATCTCTCAATCTAGTAGAAACTAGAAGATCTATTTCTACCTTACATTGATTGCTAAGCCTAAAAAGAAATATTAATTAGAGAAGAGGTTTTCCTTCAAGGGCACCCCTCAGTCTCTATGATAATTTCTTCATGTCTTCCAGGGGCCAGGGGGCCCTCGCTTATATAGTCCTCCCCTTCTATGCGTTTTTGGGTCGATAGCCAAGGTGGTACTATGTTTTTCTTGATCCAATAGGTCAGTGGAATATCCTGAGCGAAGGAGTCCTGAATAGACTCCAGCAGGGGGGCGGGCGCCCAGGCTACCAGGGCGGGCACCCTGGGCCTGGCCCAGCTTCGCCTCCGCTTCGGTCTCGTGGCTTCTGGAGTCTTCTAGATGATGTAAAATTACGCGGTGCGTTGATATCTCTATGTAATCCCGACATGTGGGCCTTTCTTCCTTATTTCCTGATAACCCCCTGCAGAAATAGATAAACAACAAAACTCGTGGAATACTGTCAGATCAAACCCTAATTCTAGGTGATGGTTGCATATTGGTCCTTTCTCATGTTTATTTGATAATTAAAATTGATACTTAAGAACCGTCAACAGCATCTCAGGGTAGTGATTGTCTAAGTGTCCAGTATCTCCAGTGTGTTTGTGCTCGTAGATCTAGGTCCTTCACTTGGAAGAATCTGGGAGTTGTAAAACTCCTTCAGGTTTTGCTCGAAGTGTACCTGCTCATAAAGACAAGGCAGAGATCAAGTGCATGGGCCCTGTTGGTGAAAAACACCAACAGAACCAAAAGTGTATTTGTTCTTCTCTAACCTTAAGCATAGTGAGCAAGACAAAGTTGATGGATAATAAGATCATGAGTGTAGCATTTAAAACATTTGTCAGGTCAAATCGCTCGACCTAATCAAAAGATAATCTATCTATATTTATGTTTTGTTTATATCTTCCAAAGAAAGAATGTGCACATTTTAGCTTATATGATTAGGAGTGTGGGATCACGAAGGTAGTACTAAGAACAAAGATTAAAGGACTAAACATGTTGAATTAATTGGGTTGGTTAATTTGGAGTTACAAATCATACATGTTTGTCTCTTTATTTTATGTGAACGCCAGAACCAAGGAGAAGCTTATAAAAGCAATAGTCAAGTACCTTAAGATGTTACCTTACTTGAAGAGTGATGGTACTATATCACCTTATGTAAGCTTTCCTTTCTTAGCGGTTGTGCATCGTGTTTGTGGCACCCTCCATGGATCATCTCTTGTGAGCTATGGCTTCCTTGTGTAAATTGTTAACCTTCATGTGTCTCTCTTTGTCTCCAATGTGAGTTTATCTCAGGACTTGTGCTTGTCATTCATCCAATATTCTTGCTCCAATCCTAGAAAGGTTAGTGACAAGAATACCCGAAAGAATATTTTTACAATTATCCTTATATGCTCAATACATAAAGTAATGTTGCAAATAATTAACAGCTCATGTTACGATCTGACCAGTGCTTATTTTAGGACACTAAGCTTGTCCTTGGGAAACCATCAATTTATGTCGGCGAAGTGGTTTCCCCTCCAACGCTGACCTATATCAAGATCAACTCAACGAGATCTGCAATATTTATTATAGACATATGCATCGATAACCACCCTTTTAAAGTCTTTATAAATAGAAAGGAAGAGGGGGTTGGAGATCTCAAATGTGGTGATGTTGGAGAGACCAATAGATTGGGAAGATGTTGCATATGGGCATGGAGTAAACGAAGTCGCTATGAAATAAATTTCATGCTCATTAATGTTAGCTTCGTCTCTAATCTGAATGTTCAGAGTTTCTCCTAGATTGGTCTCGCCTATGTCCTCTTCTATAGTTGGATGAATCTCATCTTCAAAGGGAGTCAAGAACTCACTATTTGAAATTGAGCCAAAGTCAGAATCCATTAAGGCTTCTTCCTTGTCCATCCATTCAATGGTGATTGCACATGGATTTTTAATGCCCTCTAGCCATTGATGTTGCTCTTCTCGATCCTCCTTATGGTCTTGGTGACTCTTATGCATGGGATGTCTAAAGAAATTCATAGGATCATCAGGAGATTCAAGAGAATGAGCATAGTAGAAATTATTAAGCTCAAGGATGGGTTTAAAGATAGGTTCGAATGAGTCATCAAAAGTGGGCGTAGAAGGGGAGAAGATGTGATTGTCTTCTAAATGGCTTCGCTCTCCTTCTATTGCATCACTTAAGATGCCATCCTCGAGTATTTCTAGATGTCCATCCAAGGGATTAGATTTGAGATGCTTTCTAAGAGATCCCTTCTTAGGAAGGTTCAAACTATATGCACTCAAAGGTCTCTTATGAAGCAAGAAGTTTAAGGTCATCCCAAAATGAATTCCCAAAGGTAGAATTTCTTCTTCCCTTAGATGATTTTGGAGCACTACAAGTCTCGGTGGGATAGCCGAACAATGGGACTGAAATGTTTGGAAATCGGCTATTGAAACTTCCTTTCCTCGTCTGGGAGATGATTCCTTCTCTATCTCTAGGATTTTTCTATAAAGACTAGTGCAAGAAGGATGTCCACGAATGAAGACATACCTTGCTTTACTAACAGATAAAGAAAGAAAAACTCTACCAAAGGTTATATGATTAAGACCAATGTGAAAATATCAAGAAAAAACATGGTCTTGTAAGGCTAGGTTTAAACCAGAATTTATAGAAAGATTAACAGATTCTCTAGGTGTAGCTAAAAGTTCATTATCTTCTTGATTAAAAGATAGGACCTCAGCTATAGAAAAGGGTTGGTTTTGACCTATTGCAATCAACTTTGGACACAGATCATAATTAGAGGCAAAGAAAGGACTTGTTGACTCCCATGGTTATGGCTGGTCTCCGAAGGTGCAAAAAATTCAATAATAGGTGTGGAATTTGAGTTATCCATAAAGATGGAAAAATAAAAAGATAAAAAAATAAAAGTATAAAAGTATAATACAAGATAATAGCAAGACTTAAAGTTATCTCACCAAACCATCTTTCTCCCCGGCAACGGCGCCAGAAATGCTTGTTGATATTTGTTAACGCCATCAGGAAATGATCCGCAAGCGCACGGATATCGGTGGGCACTTCACATGGGAGGTTATCTAGAGTATTGCATTTATATTTTTATCACTGGGAGAAAGCATGCATCTGACTAACCAAATCTATTGCTACTACCCTTTAGGCTACAAAGAATGTGACTCGATGTGAGTGATGAATAAAGAAGACTACAACTGAACTCTCGTTCTATCCTTAGTAAGGATGATCTACTGTTCTACTGGGGAGGCTCACGGAATCTAGACACCACAGAGGATGTTCGACCCGCACCTATAAACCCTATCGATCCTACTAAAGGGATATGGACTACAAAGGTAACTCGGAAATGTCACGTTCCTCACTACTACCATGGTCCAGCTAGTCATGGGATATCTATGAGTATCCTAGCCCAAACACCACGTTTACGCTAGAGATGATTACTCTAAACTCTACGCGAAGAGATCAAAGTAAACTCATAAACCAAAGAACAATAAAACAAAGAACTTACTAGAATTTAGAAGTCAAAATACTAAAGAATCCTGGGAGCAAGCCTCGGGTTAGGAGACTTGATCTCGCAGGTACAACCTCAGAGTAGACACGGACAGGCCAGGCTTCCTTCGATCTACACCTCCACTCTATCTCTCTCAATCTAGTAGAACTAGTCTACTCTCACATTGGATGCTAATCCCTAAGTCTATGTAGAGGAAAGGTTCTCCTTCGAGGGCACCTCTCAACTCTATAATGAACTTGTTCTCATCTAGGGGCCAGGGGGTCTGCTTATGTAGTCCCCTCAAGTGAACGTGGGCCGTCGGATCAAACCAGCATTGATTGAATGGTTATCCTTGATCCTTTAGGTTGGTGGAGCATAATCCGTGAGACGGGACCTGATTGGTCTCTGCAACAGGGCGGGTGCCCAAGGGGGGAGGGCGGGCGCCCTGCCCCTGGGCCCAATCACCTTCCCGTTCGTTCCCGTGGCTTCTGGAGTCTTCTAGATGATAGAAAATTACGCGACACGTTAGTATCTCTATGGAAACCCGACTTGTGGGCATTTCTTCCATATTTCCTGAGAACCCCCTACAGAAATAGACAAACACCAAAACTCATGGAATTGTGTCAGATAAAACCCTAAGTCTGGGTGTTGGTTGCATTTGGATCCTTTTCTTTATTTATTTGATGATTATATTTGGTACTTAAGGACCGTCAACAGCCAGCGCTCATCAACATAGTGAAAGCAAGCCATTTCTATGGGAAGCCGCACGAAGACGCTAGTGTTCATCTACAACATTTTCTAGAGATTTGTACCACATTTACTATCAAGGACATTTGCAAGGACGCCATACTACTTCACCTTTTCCCATTCTCACTCTTGGGAAGAGCGAAGCAGTGGTTCTATGCAACTAAGGAGAAGAATACTAGGTGGGCACTCTGTTCCACCAATTTTGTAGCAAAGTTCTTTCCCATGGGCAAGACCAATGATCTCCGTTGGAAGATTTCCAGCTTTTAGCAACAACATGACGAGTCTGTTGCAGAAGCATGGGAGCGCGTTCAAGACTACATCCTAGAATGTCCCCATCATTGAATGGAAAATTGGCTACTTATGTAGACGTTTTATCATGGGCTCAGCAACAACACTTGTGAAACCATGGATGCTACTATTGGAGGAGCGTTCCTATTACTCACCATACCACAAGCCACAACTCTTGTGGAGATGATGGCATCCAACAAAGGTTGGAATGAAAAAAGAACTCAAACTCGCAAGAAGAGTGGAGGTATGCACCAGCTCAAGGTGGTAGACATGTTGTCTGCGCAGATAAGCCTGCTTATGAAGTGTGGGGGTATAGACCCCTATACCCTTTTGGCTAGACTTGGGCCAGGAGGCTTGGCCCATTACGAGACAAGCTCAAGGTTTGATCCGACAGCTTGGAGTTTCGCGCAAGGAAACAAGATGTGGAGATCAAGCAGGATTCTAGTCGGTTAGAATAGGAATTGATATCGAACTATCTATGGCAATTGTAACCGACTAGGATTAATTTCCAGATCTGTAACCCTGCCCTCTGGACTATATAAGGAGAGGCAAGGGACCCCCCTGGGACATCATATTCTCTCAACACAAATCAATACAATCAGACGCAGGACGTAGGTATTACGCCAACTCGGCGGCCGAACCTGGATAAAAAGCTTGTCCGTGTCTTGCGTCACCATCGAGTTCGTAGTTTGCGCACCGTCTACCGATAAACTACTACCGTGGGTACACCCCAAGGTAGACTGCCGACCAGCTTTCGTCGACAGTGGCGCGCCAGGTAGGGGGTGTGCGTGCAACTTCTCTGGCGAACAAGATGGTTACGATCCCAGCTTCCGCGACTGTGCCCGAAGGCCTCACGTTCACCGTCGGCCAGATCACGTGGACGACGTGCAGCGACGGCCTCACGACCATAGTTTCGAAAGAAACTCAAATCCGATCTGAGACCACGCCGTCTCTGACCACTCGCGTGGTGGCACCGAGCGCCCGACCACCGCTCCCGCACTATAAGGGAAAGAAGATCGGCTGCTCGGACTTTCTCCAAGCGCTCGATCGCGCTGATTCCAAGCTACTTGAAGCCTCCCAACTAGTGGACGGAATCCTGCGTCAGCCCGATCAAGCTGCTCCAACGGATTTTTTCAAATCCCGTCGGCCAACTCGTGTCTTTACACACGAATGGCTGGGAACGCCCCTGACGATAACCTCAACTCCCTCAGGACGATCCGTCAAGCTCAATAAGGGAGACTATCCTTGCGGCCTGAACAACTCGGCCTCTCTCTACTCGCGGCACATCCAATCCGTTTTCAGCAAAGCGGGTTGGTCGCCAAAAAGGAACGATCGTCACTACATCAACATGGTGACAGTCCAAGAACCACGGGACGGCCAGGCTTCCAGCACCAACTCAAGCACCGGTTCCGTCCCCACCGAAGTTATAAACACCGAAGACGAGGACTACGACCTGGATTTGCCCTCACACCCTCCGGGTTTCCCTCATTTCCCGATATTCCCCCCTCGGCGAGGAGATATTGTCTTCAACGTCAGCGCCGACGAACCGGTCGTCGATGGAGAAACGGACGAGCAGAGGCAACTCCACGAGCAGCGCAACGCCGATCGCGCCCGACGAGCAACAACAAATTCCACCGCATAATCTCAACGACGCTTTTGACATGGTCGGGGACCAGCCAGTCTACAAGACGCCAAGCGCCAACGTGGCTGTGGCCATGGCTAATCTAGATCGGCTCCCTGATACCCCTGAATGCCAAGGAGTCCGGACCAGCATCCGAGCACACCTGATCGCCGCAATGGGACAGACAACCACTCTGCTCAATAGAGCCCAGGACGTCTCTTACACGGAAGCCACCTCCGACCAGACCAATCGTAGCCGGACCTCACCACCTCCAAGCAGGCGTCGCCATAGCCGCTCTCCCGACAACCAACGAAAAGATTTACGGCGCGACGATGGTGGTCGGGACACTGACGGTCACCATGAGCAGAACCGCAGACGCGGTCAAGAAGTAAACCAACACAGGGATCTCCGGCACAACATCCCTCCCAAAGATGCCCGGGACCGCATCAACAGGCGTGCCACAGAGAGAGCAGCCCACGAAAACCTGCGCCGTATTGAGTACGATGCAACACACGGCCCCCCGGGCCTAAGGCAATTCTCCTCACACCTCCGCCAGGTCGTGTGGCCCCGCAACTTCAAGCTCAAAAAACTTAAAAAATACGATGGCAAGGAAAATCCAGATAACTGGATCACTCTCTATGAAATCGCCGTCCGATCAGCAGCGGGAGACGAGCACGTCATGGCCAACTACTTCCCCGTAGTCCTCGACCAGGCTGGCCATCAGTGGCTTCTTGGCTTGCCCGAGGACTCCTTCGACTCTTGGGAAGAGCTACGCCTGGCTTTCATCGACAACTTCATCGCCACATGCGAGCAGCCTGGAAATAAGTATGACCTTGAAAGGATAAGGGACAGGAAGAACGAACCTCTGCGCGATTACATCCGACGATTCTCGGATATGCGCCTTAAGATCCCAAAGATTTCCCACGACGAGGCCATCTCTGCCTTCATCAAGGGCCTACGCTTCCATGAAGCGCTAAGGAACAAGTTGTTGCGTAAACGGCCTACAACGGTGGCAGAGCTCCTCGCCACGGCCAAAAATTATGCCGACGCCGACGACGCGGAGAAACTAATCCGAGACGATGCGAGAGGTC
The DNA here is from genome assembly GCF_000003195.3 of Sorghum bicolor. Classification (NCBI taxonomy): domain Eukaryota; kingdom Viridiplantae; phylum Streptophyta; class Magnoliopsida; order Poales; family Poaceae; genus Sorghum; species Sorghum bicolor. The sequence continues at coordinate 27,046,457 of NC_012872.2, read as the reverse complement.
CCGACCAGCCTCCCCGGCAAGATGACGGTCGCGGTCGATACGACAACAGGAACAACCGCCGCCCCGACAACCGCGATCACATAGAAGGTTGGACTACCAAGAAGACTACAACAAAACGTTGAAAGGACCGTGCCAACTACATCCAAAGTCTAATCATACCATGGAAGAGTGCCGCGTCCTCAAAAGTATCTATACACGGCGGGCCGCCCAAGACGACTCCGCTAAGAAAAATGGCAAGCGAGACGGGCACGACCACGAAGACGAGGATGAGGACCAAGATAGGGACCCCCGACACCAATACGTCAGCCCCACTGACGTGGTCCACTCCATCTTCGGGGGCAAGGTCTCCATCGAATCTAAGCGAGAAAGAAAGCTATTAAAGAGAGCCTGCCTCAACATAGACAGTACGGACGGCCTGATCACAAATCCAAAATTTCCCCCGTGGTCGCACAGGGAGATCTCATTCAGCAGGAAGGACCAGTGCGCCGCTATCCCAGAGCCAGGTCGTTTCCCTCTGATCCTGGACCCTTGCATCAACAGCATCAGATTCGAGCGCGTGCTCGTGGACGGGGGAAGCTCCATCGACATCCTCTTCCGCAACAGCCTGCCCGCTCTCAAGATATCTCCTGCACAACTAAAACCCTACGATGCCCAATTCTGGGGGGTTTTGCCAGGTCAGAGCTCAGTGCCCCTCGGACAGATAACATTGCCTATCCAATTCGGCACACCCGACCACTTTCGGACAGAGTTTATCAACTTCGTGGTCGCGGACTTCGACGGGACCTACCACGCTATACTGGGCCGACCATCACTGACAAAGTTCATGGCAGTCCCGCACTACTCATACCTGGTACTTAAGATGCCTACGGAGAAGGGTGTCCTAACCATCAGAGGCAACGTCTATACCGCGTATACCTGTGAAGAAGAGAGCTTCAAGATCACCGAAGAAATAGACCTCTCAATCCGCATGGCAGAAACAGCAACCCAAGCCGCGCAGCTACCCCCCGACCAGCTTCGACTACCAGAGCAGGAGACAGCCAGGAAGAATTCAAAATCCAAGGAGTACAAGGAAGTACAGCTGGTCAACGGCAGCCCCGAAAAGACGGCCCTCATCGGGGCCAATCTGGATCCAAAATAGGAAGACGCGCTCGTCAGGTTTCTAAGGGACAACGTGAGCGTTTTCGCATGGAAACCCGCAGACATGCCCGGCGTCCCATGAAACCTGATCGAGCACTCCTTAAATGTCTCGAAGACCGCAAGACCAATCAAGCAAAAGCTGCGACGGTTCGCTCGTGACAAAAAGGAGGCTATTAGGACAGAAATAACACGGCTTCTAGCAGCCGGATTCATAAAAGAAGTGTATCATCCCGATTGGCTCGCCAATCCGGTTCTTGTACGCAAAAAGAATAATGAATGGAGAATGTGCGTTGATTACACTGATATCAATAAACACTGTCCTAAAGATCCTTTTGGTCTCCCTCGCATCGACGAGGTGGTCGATTCAACGGCCAGATGCGAACTCCTCTCTTTTCTAGATTGCTACTCTGGTTATCACTAGATCTCGCTAAAGGAAGACGATCAGATAAAAACATCCTTCATTACTCCTTTTGGCGCATACTGCTACACGACCATGTCCTTCGGACTCAAAAACGTCGGAGCCACTTATCAATGGGCTATCCAGCAATGCCTCCACGACGAGATTCGTGATGACCTCGTCGAGGGCTATGTAGACGACGTGGTCGTAAAAACAAGGGACGCAAGCACCCTAATCGACAACTTAGACCGGACTTTCAAGGCGCTTAATCGGTACAAGTGGAAGCTTAACCCCAAAAAGTGCATCTTTGGTGTTCCTTCTGGTCTACTACTCGGCAACGTTGTCAGTCGTGACGGCATACGACCAAACCCTTCAAAAGTAAAAGCAGTACTCGACATGCGGCCACCCAAGAATGTCAAGGATATTCAGAAGCTTACCGGATGTATGGCCGCCCTCAGTCGCTTCATCTCAAGACTAGGAGAAAAAGGCCTCCCTTTCTTCAAACTCTTGAAAGCGTCGGAAAAATTTTCTTGGACAGAGGAAGCCGACACCGCATTCACTCAGCTCAGGACTTTTCTCACTTGTTCCTACTGTTGATATTTGGTAACGCAATTAGAAAATGATCCGCAAGCGCACGGATATCGGTGAGCATTTCACCCGGGAGGTTATCCAGAGTTATCGTATTTATATTTTTACCACTGGGAGAAAGGGTGCATCTGAATAACCAAATCTATTGCTACTATCCCTTTAGGCTACAAAGAATGTCTCTCGATGTGAGTGATGTATAGAGAAGACTGCAACCTTAGTCTCGTTCTAACCTTGGTAAGGATGATCTATTGTTCTATTGGGAGGCTCACGGAATCTAGACAACACAAAGGATGTTCGACCCGCACCTATAAACCTACCCGTCCTACTAACAAGATGTGGGATACAAAGGTAACTCAGAAATGTCACGTTCCTCGCTACTACCACGGTCCAGCTAGTCAGGGGATATCTATGAGTACCCTAGCCTAAACACCACGTTTACGCTAGCAAGTGATTACTCTAATACTCAACCGGAAGAGGATTAAAGTAAACTCATAAACCAAAGAACAATAAAACAAGAACTTACTAGTATTAGAAGTCAAATTACTGAAGAATCTTAGAAGCAAGCCTCGGGTTAGGAGACTTGATCCCGTAGGTACAACTCGGAGTAGACACCGACAGGCCGGCCTTCCTCCGATCCACACCTCCACTCTATCTCTCTCAATCTAGTAGAAACTAGAAGATCTATTTCTACTTTACATTGGTTGCTAAGCCTAAAAAGAAATATTAATTAGAGAAGAGGTTTTCCTTCGAGGGCACCCCTCAATCTCTATGATAATTTCTTGTCTCCTCTAGGGGCCAGAGGGGGTCTCCTTATATAGTCCTCCCGTTCTATGCGTTTTTGGGTCTTCTAGATGGTAGAAAATTGCGCGGTGGGTTGATATCTCTATGTAATCCCGACATGTGGGCCTTTCTTCCTTATTTCCTGATAACCCCCTGCAGAAATAGACAAACACCAAAACTCGTGGAATTCTGTCAGATAAAACCCTAAGTCTAGATGTTGATTTCATTTGGATCCTTTTCTTTGTTTATTTGATAATTAAATTTGATACTTAAGGACCGTCAACAAACTCCCCCAAGCTTACCTCTTGCTCGTCCCTGAGCAAGGATGAACTCAAGAGTTTCTGCAGTAGTTTCATTTCTTAGAAGTACACACGCATTTAAGCAAGATCTCATCTCTGAGTTAGAATAAACTGTTAAGACTTAAAACTTACTTACTTTACCTACACCATAGGACTTGTAACCGTCACTTCTGTCTTGAGTGGTTAAAAGATAGAACAGTCTAGCCAAGTGCCATGTCTCTTATTCTTGATCAGCTATAGATCTGGGGTTTTTGTAGATTTTCAAATAAAACTCAGAAATTCCTTGTATGATTCTCTCAGGTCTCTCTTTTGTGGTATTTTTGGATCCTTACCAAGGCAGTGATGGTATATGCCTTCTCTCAAGATATGTGGTATTTGTGGTATGAAGCATAGTGACATTGTCTTCTCTCTCACCCTACTCTAATAAGGCTTTAATATCTGGAGCTCATAGGTGGGAGATAAAGTATACATACTTACAAGACATTTATTGCATAGTCAAACCATGGATCCAAAGAAACAAATCAATAAGCCAAATCAAGATGTGCATGTGAATGGTGTATGGTGATGATGGTGATAATGGTCGTGGAAGTCTAATTCTACTTTGCTCTTTGAGGGGATACATACCTTCCTTGCTTTTGAAACTTTATGAGGAGAATGAGATGCTCTATATTTTCTTTCTCTTTCCTCTCAGGTGGGTATCTTGTACCCCTAATTCTACTGTCGGACACTTGTCCATTTTTACCTCTCGTCTCACTTTTTTTTTCTTTTTCTTCGAGGTTCCGGGCACTTGCCCATTTTTATTTCCTCGTATATTATTTTTTTTTCTTCTTCTTCTTCTTTTTTTTTTCTCTTTTTTTTTCTTTCTAGAGCACTCATCTCCTGAAATAATGTAGCAAGTGGTAGTAACCAAAATAACTGGAGCATTTATTTCACAGGGAATAATAGGGATAGGAAAATGTTTTTGGCTATTCTCTCCCGGATTAGGAGTAGAATAATTTTGGGTAAAACTGGAGATAGAAATGAGTGGATATATGTGGATGGTACTTCCAGAGTAGAAGTAGCATGTATGAGTGAACGTGCAAGTGAATCTTGATTTAACCACATGACAAGCTCCTAAGGGTCTACACAGCTTGACCACACTCAATGCTCATAAGCAGTAAATAGTAAATGTGTGGCTCAAGGTCTAGCAAGCATGTATATATGGCTATGGTAGGATTTTAAACTCTCATCATACATGAACTCATCATGTGTTATTTTAAAGATTTTTCAAAGATAAAATTCTCCAGAATTCTAGCATCTCTTGGAACAGATAAACAGCAGCTCAACCTTCCCATATCGTATCCGTTAACAACTTAGACTTCAGATCAAGTTTTCATCCCACAAGTTTAGGTCTAGAGCAAGCCTTAAATTATAACAGTTATATCTAAACTTGAGAGAGAACTTCAAATTTGCAAATTAGGCAGAGCAACTATTCATCATATCCATGCTTAAGTTTTATTAGATACAGATTAGCATAGCCACTTTATTTATTTATTAAACACACTAAGCAAAATATATATAAGCATAAAATCTTTATTTGGTTTTTCATAGTTATGTGTATTTATATTCTAATATAGTATAAGTATAAAGATAGATAGAAATACTTATCGAGATAAAGGGGGTGCTCTCCCCCAAGCTGAATTTTGACGTAATTCCTCTTGATGTAGCTAGCAGGTGGCAGAGGTGTGTTTGAAAGTCAGCAATATTTTGACAGCGATTAGAATGTCCTCCGTCTGCTAGTCTTCTTGATTCTTAAATTCTGTGGAGCTCAAATAGACAACAAAGCTTGTGGAACTGATTAAGTGTTAGCATAAATATCTAGCCTTTATTATCTTGAGACTCCTTAATAATTATTACTCCCTGTTTTTATATTTTTGTTTTTATAAAGTAGAAAAATATTTATTTTATTTTTATGCCACCACAGTGAATGTACTTATGGGTTTTATGCCACTCGTCTACTCACATGGGGCTTACAGTTTTTTTTTCACATTTTTATTTTCTTTCTAGGATAATACGAACATGATTAACTAAGTAAACTATTTGAAATAATTAAAAGGGAAAGGATAACTACCAAGTTTACCTCTTGGCAAGGCGTTCGGTGTTTTTAAGTCCTCCGAGCGGGACTCTCCATTTTCTTAATCGTCCTGGGATTCGCTGGATGACGTAGTCGGTGATTCCGGTGGTGCCTTCCTCTTCGTGTGTAACTATATTCTCTCTTCACACCTGACTCGGTGCTATGGTCTCCTCAGGACAGTTATGTTCAAGCTGTATGTCTTCAGACCTTACCACTTCTCCTTCGTAGTCTACCCATCTGTCCTTGATGATTTGCCTCCTCTGGTTACGGTTGCGTTGTCTTCTTCTTGTCCTGATCTGTTTAGAATCTTCAACTATATAGTTAGAATCATTAAAGTAGTGGCGTACCTTCTCAGAGGGGAAGTGCATGTGGACTTCTCCGGTTCCAATATAGATAATGGCTTTGATAGTGTTGAGGAACGGTCTTCTAAGGATGGTGGGTGGATCATACTTGTCTTCTCCCATGTTAATGACCTGAAAATCATCTGGAGCTGAATGTATATTGGTTGTAGGGGCATGGTTCCATGCAGGAGCTGATAAGTGACTGCGGTCATTATGTTGACGTCAGATCCGGTGTCGTAGAGTGTCTTCTGAAAAGAGTATCTGTTGATTGTGCACTCAATGCTTAGAACACCAGGGTCGTCCTTCTTGATCAAGAAAGGTGACTTGAGTCGACGATCTTGACCTCCTTGAACTGTAGTGACCATCTTAGCTGACTCGGTCCACATTTGCTTGTTCCTGTTCCTCCTGTTGGTCCTCTTCCTTGGTTCATGTCGGGGTTGCTCTGAAGTTTGTGTAGTCTTGTTCTTGAAGGAAAGTCTCCTTCTCTCCCTTGATGTAGAAACTGATCTTGGCAGCATTAGCGTAGATGACAGCTCTGGTGTTTAGGAATGGCCTCCCTAAGATGATGGGTACCCTCTCCTCAGTACCAGTCTCTATCACCACGAAGTTTGCTGGAGCGTATAAAGTACCAACTCGGACGCAGAGGTTCTTCAATATTTCCTTTGGGAAACTGAGTGTCCGATCTGCAACCCTGGGCATAATGTTGACGCTGGAGCCAAAGTCGCAGAGTGCTTCTGGGAAGTCCACCATGCCGATGGAGATCGGGATGACGGGGCGTCCTAGATCACCTCTCTGAGTAATTAGGCCTCTGTTGATTCCAACCTTGATGTTGTTGAGGACGGTTATAGTAATAGTTGTTATTGTTGTTGATGTAGTTCACGTCCTCAAGCATCTTAGGGCAGTGATTGCCTGAGCGTCCAGTATCTCCAGTGTATTTGTGCTCGTAGATCCTAGTTCTTCACTTGGTGGAATCTGGGAGTTGTAAAACTCCTTCATATTATGCTCGAAGTGTTCCTGCTCATAGAGACAAGGTAGAGATCAAGTGCATGGGCCCTGTTGGTGGAAAACACCAACAGAACCAAAAGTGTATTTGTTCTTCTCTAACCTTAAGCATAGTGAGCAAGACAAAGTTGATGGATCATGAGTGTAGCATTTGTCAGATCAGATGGCTCAACCTAATGGAAAGATAATCTATCTATATTTATGTTTTGTTTATATCTTCCAAAGATTGAATGTGCAATACTTTAGCTTATATGATTAGGAGTGTGGGATCACGAAGGTAGTACTAAGAACAAAGATTAAAGGTCTAAACATGTTGAATTAATTGGGTTGATTAATTTGGAGCTACAAATCATACATGTTTGTCTCTTTATTTTATGTGAATGCTAGAACCAAGGAGAAGCTTATAAAAGTGATAGTCAAGTACCTTAAAATGTTACCTTACTTGAAGAGTGATGGTACAGTATCACCTTGTGGAAGCTTTCCTTTCTTAGCGGTTGTGCATCGTGTTTGTGGCACCCTCCATGAATCATCTCTTATGAGCTACGTCTTTCTTGTGCAAATTGTTAAACTTCATGTGTCACTTTCTTCATCTCTAATGAGTTTGCATCTCAGGACTTCCCAGGTTGATATTGAAAGTTTTCCTACAGGGGTTAGTCCAACAAAATATACCAATATCTACTCAAGCAGTTTTTAGTTCAGTAACCAAACTAGACTCCATGTCTAATTAGATTAAGGAAGGCTATTTAACCTAAGCACCACGCTTAATTTAAATGCCATTGGAAGTGTGACCAGTACTTCCAAACTAACACTTACTAGGATAAACAAAGGTAGCATGATGGCTTTTATAGAGATCTACTCAAGTGGAGATGAAGTAGTGTGATTAGTATTTAACAAATTGAGCATGTCTCAAAGGTAAGGACAACCAACATAGCAACATGGCAAAGGATGTTTTATGTAGAGTACTCCCCCAAGCTTGAATTTTGCAAAATTCAAGATTGAATGAATTTAATTTAATGTTGCATGATGATTGGTTGGGCATACCTTGCACTTGTCATTCATCCGATCTTCTTGCTCCAATCCTAGAAAGGTTAGTGGCAAGAATACCCGAAGGAATATTTCTACAATTATCTTTATATGCTCGATACACAAGGCAATGTTGCAAATAATTAGAAGTGCTTGTTTTAGGACACTAAGCTTGTCCTTGGGGAACCATCAATTAACTCAACGAGATCTGCAATATTTACTATAGACATATGCATCGACAACCACCCTTTTAAAGTTTTTATAAATAGAAAGGAAGAGGGGGTTGGAGATCTCAAATGTGGTAAGGATGGAGAGACTAATTGATTGGAGAGATGTTTTATATGAACAAGGACTGGGTGAGGTATTTATGAAATAACTTCCATGCTCACTGTTGTATCTCTCATTCTCAAACTCCAAGGATGATTCGTCATGAATGTTTAAAATTCCTCTAGGATTGTCTCTCAAGTTTGTTTTATCTATCCATTCAATGGTGATAGCACATGGATTTTTAATGCCCTCTAGCCATTGATGTTGCTTTTCTCGATCCTCCTTCTTATGCATGGGATGTCTAGATAGATTCATAGGATTATCAGGAGGTTCAAGAGAAAGAGCATAGTAGAATTTATTAAGCTCAAGGAAGGTGTGGATAGCCGAATTATGGGTTTGAAATGTTTGGAAATTGGCTATTGAAACTTCCTTTCCTTGTCTGGGAGATGATTCCTTCTCTATTTTTAGGATTTTTCTATGAAGACTAGTACAAGAAGGATGTCCACAAATGAAGACATACCTTCCTTTACTAATAGATAAAGAAAGAATGACTCTACCAAAGGTTATATGATTAAGACCAATGTGAAAATATCTAGGAAAAACATGGTCTTGTAGGGTTAGGTCTAAACCAGAATTTATAAAAAGATTAACAGATTCCCTAGGTGTAGCTAAAAGTGCATTATCTTCTTGATTAAAATATAGGACCTCAGCTATAGAAAAGGGTTGGTTTTGACCTATTGCAATCAACTCCGGACACAGATCATAATTAGGGGCAGGACGTGTTGACTCCCATGGTCTACGGCTGGTTTCCGAAGGTGCAAAGAATTTAATAATAGGTATGGAATTTGAGTTATCCATAAAAATAAAAAGATAAAAGAATAAAAGTATAAAAAGTATAATACAAGATAATAGCAAGACTCAAAGTTATCTCAGCAAACCGTCTTTCTCCCCGGCAACGGCGCCAGAAATGCTTGTTGATATTTGGTAACGCAATTAGAAAATGATCCGCAAGCGCACGGATATCGGTGAGCATTTCACCCGGGAGGTTATCCAGAGTTATCGTATTTATATTTTTACCACTGGGAGAAAGGGTGCATCTGGCTAACCAAATCTATTGCTACTATCCCTTTAGGCTACAAAGAATGTCTCTCGATGTGAGTGATGTATAGAGAAGACTGCAACCTTAGTCTCGTTCTAACCTTGGTAAGGATGATCTATTGTTCTATTGGGGAGGCTCACGGAATCTAGACAACACAAAGGATGTTCGACCCGCACCTATAAACCTACCCGTCCTGCTAACAAGATGTGGGATACAAAGGTAACTCGGAAATGTCACGTTCCTCGCTACTACCACGGTCCAGCTAGTCAGGGGATATCTATGAGTACCCTAGCCTAAACACCACGTTTACGCTAGCAAGTGATTACTCTAATACTCAACCAGAAGAGGATTAAAGTAAACTCATAAACCAAAGAACAATAAAACAAGAACTTACTAGTATTAGAAGTCGAATTACTGAAGAATCTTAGAAGCAAGCCTCGGGTTAGGAGACTTGATCCCGTAGGTACAACTCGGAGTAGACACCGATAGGCCGGCCTTCCTCCGATCCACACCTCCACTCTATCTCTCTCAATCTAGTAGAAACTAGAAGATCTATTTCTACTTTACATTGGTTGCTAAGCCTAAAAAGAAATATTATTTAGAGAAGTGGTTTTCCTTCGAGGGCACCCCTCAATCTCTATGATAATTTCTTGTCTCCTCTAGGGGCCAGAGGGGGTCTCCTTATATAGTCCTCCCCTTCTATGCGTTTTTGGGTCGATAGGCGAGGTGGTACTATGTTATTCTGGATCCAATAGGTCGGTGGAACGTCGTGTGCGAAGAGAGTCCGGAACGGAGTCCAGAGGTGGGCGGGCGCCCAGGTCCTCAGGGCGGGCGCCCTGGGCCTGGCCCCTTTCGGGCTCCGCTTCCTTCCCGTGGCTTCTGGAGTCTTCTAGATGGTAGAAAATTGCGCGGTGGGTTGATATCTCTATGTAATCCCGACATGTGGGCCTTTCTTCCTTATTTCCTGATAACCCTATGCAGAAATAGACAAACACCAAAACTCGTGGAATTCTGTCAGATAAAACCCTAAGTCTAGATGTTGATTTCATTTGGATCCTTTTCTTTGTTTATTTGATAATTAAATTTGATACTTAAGGACCGTCAACACCTACCACTAACCCCGGTATAACATCACAACCAGAAGGATTAGAATATGCAAATCTTGTAGACATATTTGATGAAGGTGCCAATTGGAGCAACCTCGCAGGAGGGTGGTATGATGAGTCTTTGCCAATCAAGAAAGGAGATCACAGGACGCCTAGCCGTCCCAATCGCCATTGCCAGCATGGACTTCCCTGAGGCACTTTGTGACTTTGGCACAAGCGTCAACATTGTCACAGAACCGCCCAAATTATAATAGTTCAAGTGTAGAAATGATCGCGCAGGCAATCAAGTTTCCGAACTTGAGCCCATATAATCCCGGTAGTCAATTGAAATCACGAAGGATTTTAAACCAACTTTGAAACAAACCAAGATCGCAATAGTTCAACATAACACAACAATTGTTACATAGTTCATTCATTGTCGATGAAGCGACACCACATCGGAGTTACTCAAGTTATTACAACACAAGTTCAAAGTAGCAGAAGCAACATAGTTTTCAGACACACATTTCATAAGTTCGTGTTACAGCCATGGTCTCATCACAACCACCAAAAGCATCATAGATACGAAGTCATTAGAGAATGTTGATATTTGGGAACGCAATAAGGAATTGATCCGCAAGCGCACGGATATCGGTGAGCACTTCACCCGGGAGGTTATCTAGAGTATCGTATTTATTTTTTTTACCACTAGGAGAAAGAGTGCATCTGACTAACCGGTCTATTACTACTAACCTTTAGGCACAAAGAATGTCTTTCGATGTGAGTGATAAATAGAGAAGACTGCAACCGTAGTCTCCTTCTAACCTTGGTAAGGATGATCTACTGTTCTAATGGGGAGGCTAACGGAATCTAGACACCACAAAGGATGTTCAACCCGCACCTATAAACCCTATCCTTCCTGCTAACGAGATGTGATCTACAAAGGTAGCTCCGAATTGTCACGTTCCTCACTACTACCACGGTCCAGCTAGTCAGGGAATATCTATGAGTACCCCAGCCTAAACACCACGTTTACGCCAGCAATGATTACTCTAAACTCTACGCGAAGAGATTAAAGTAAACTCATAAACCATAAGAACAATAAAACAAGAACTTACTAGAATTTAGAAGTCGAATTACTGAAGAATCCTAGGAGCAAGCTTCGGGTTAGGAGAACTTGATCCCGCAGGTACAAGCTTGGAGTAGACACCGACAGGCCGGGCTTCCTCCACTCTACACCTCCACTCTATCTCTCTCAATCTAGTAGAAACTAGAAGATCTATTTCTACCTTACATTGGTTGCTAAGCCTAAAAAGAAATATTATTTAGAGAAGAGGTTTTCCTTCGAGGGCACCCCTCAATCTCTATGATAATTTCTTCATGTCTTCTCCAGGGGCCAGGGGGCCTTGCTTATATAGTCCTCCCCTTCTATGCGTTTTTGGGTCGATAGGCGAGGTGGTACTATGTTTTTCTTGATCCAATAGGTCGGTGGAATATCCCGAGCGAAAGAGTCCTGATTTAGCTCCAACAGGGGGGCGGGCGCCCAGGCTACCAGGGCGGGCGCCCTGGGCCTGGCCCAGTTTCGCCTCCGCTTCGGTCTCGTGGCTTCTGGAGTCTTCTAGATGATGTAAAATTACGCGGTGCGTTGATATCTCTATGTAATCTCGACATGTGGGCCTTTCTTCCTTATTTCCTGATAACCCCCTGCAGAAACAGATAAACAACAAAACTCGTGGAATTCTGTCAGATCAAACCCTAATTCTAGGTGACGGTTGCATATTGGTTTAATTAGTTCTAGGTTGCTAAGCATAAGGTTTATTCCCACCTGTTGCAGATGAAATCTTCTATGACGGTTTCTGCAAGACCTGTCTTCACCCCGCCGTGGATGAGGAAGGACCAATATGCAAACAACACCTAGAACTAGGGTTTGATCTGACAGAATTCCACGAGTTTTGTTGTTTATCTGTTTCTGCAGGGGGTTATCAGGAAATAAGGAAGAAAGACCCACATGTTGGGATTACATAGAGATATCAACACACCGCGCAATTTTCTACCATCTAGAAGACTCCAGAAGCCATGGGAACAAAGTGGAGGCCGAAAGGGGCCTGGCCCAGGGCGCCTGCCCTGAGGACCAGGGCGCCCGCCCCCCTCTGGACTCCAATCGGGACTCTTTTCGCGGATGAAGCTCCACCGACCTGAAGGATCAAGGATATTCGTTCAATCAATGTCTGTTTGATGCGACGGCTCACGTTCACTTGAGGGGACTATAAAACCAGACCCCCTGGTCCCTAGAGGAGAAAAGTACATCATAGAGTTGAGAGGTGCCCTCGAAGGAATACCTCTCCTCTAAATAAAATTTCTTTTAGGCTTAGCATCCAATGTGAGTAGAATTAGATCTTCTAGTTTCTACTAGATTGAGAGAGATAGAGTGGAGGTGTAGATCGGAGGAAGCCCGGCCTGTCGTTGTCTACTCCGAGGTTGTACCTACGGGATCAAGTCTTCTAACCCGAGGCTTGCTCCTAGGATTCTTTAGTATTTCGACTTCTAAATTCTAGTAAGTTTTTGTTTTATTGTTCTTCGGTTTATGAGTTTACTTTAATCTCTTCGCATAGAGTTTAGAGTAATCATCTCTAGCGTAGATGTGGTGTTTGGGCTAGGATACTCATAGATATTCCCTGATTAGCTGGACCGCGGCAGTAGCGAGGAACGTGACATTTCCGAGTTACCTTTGGAAACCATATCTCGTTAGTAGGAAGGATAGGGTTTATAGGTGCGGGTCGAACATTCTCTGTGGTGTCTAGATTCTGTAAGCTTCCCCATTAGAACAGTAGATCATCCTTACCAAGGTTAGAAAGAGATTACGGTTGCAGTCTTCTCTATTTATCACTCACATCGAGAAACATTCGTTGTAGCCTAAAGGTTAGTAGTAATAGACCGGGTTAGTCAGATGCACTCTTTCTCCTAGTGGTAAAAAAATAAATACGATACTTTGGATAACCTCCCGGGTGAAGTGCTCACCGATATCCGTGCACTTGTGGATCAATTCCTTATTGTGTTCCCAAATATCAACAAGCATTTCTGGCACCATTGCCGGGGAGAAAGACGGTTTGCTAAGATAACCTTGAGTCTTACTACTAGCTTGTATCTATACTTTGATCTTTTCTTATCTTTTATATTCTTTACTTATTTTCTTTATTCTAACCTTATGGAAAACCAAGATTCTAAATCAATCTACGAATCTGCAATCCCTTCAGTAACTGACCTTTTACCATGGGAGTCATCACAGCCTATCCAAACATCCCAGTATAGGTTAAGTTCTAGGTTGATTACCATGATTCAAAACCTATCTTTTTTGGGAAAGGAATACGAAAACCCTTACCTTCATATTAGAGATTTTGAGCAAACATGTGATTGTCTTCACATTGAAGGCATTTCTGAAAAGACTTTACGTTGGAAGCTTTTTCCTTTTTCTTTAAGGGGAGAAGCTAGAAAATGGTACAGTTAGAAGGTAAGTCAACAACAATGTGAATGGGGAGTTTTACGAGCCAACTTTTGTCTAGATTTTTACTCCCTTGACCGTATCGGCGACCTTAGACTCGAAGTCCTATCTTTTAAACAAAAAGATAATGAAACTTTAGGAAAATCCTAGAAATGTTTTTCTGATCTTTTAGAATCTGGTCCAAACCTTAATCTTGAAGACCCTGTTCTTTTATTTCACTTTTTTCGAGGTCTTTAGAAAGAGTATAAACAAATGCTACATACAATGTCTAGAGTTTCTTTCTTTCGCATCCCTACTGATGATGCTAGAGTGATCCTAGATAGAATCCTAGAAGCTGAGATGGATAATACCCTTCATGATGAACCCCACGAAGCCGAAGAAGACACTCTGCCAAATTCTTCATCTACTTTAGCTATCCCAAGTTCTGAGCCACAAAAGGACGAAATTCCACCACCTGACTTCATGCTGGATATAGAATCTGATCTTTTTACCGATTTTGGAAACATTTCAAACTACCATTCCATAGACAAACCCCAAGACGGCCAGTTTAGCATTTGTTTACCAAGTGAATATCAATTGAGAGAGCTTATCTCAGTCATGAGTAGCGAATGGTTGGAAGAGTAAGAGCTTTCCTAAACGCTGTGCTTATAATTCTGATCGATTGGATGCTCTCTATAATCCTGTTGTGGGGATCAACATCATGTCTGAATCTTTTGCACTTAAATTATTTAAAATCTTGTCTTAACCCCCACAACAAAGGTCATAAAGAAATCTTCAGGACGATTAGTCCCCAATCTTGGAATTATTAATGTCCTACCTCTTACGGTAGAAGGCTTCATGGTTCATTTGAACTTCTATATCTTTGATGCTTGAGACTTCGACCTGTTGATAGGACAACCTTTTAGAAGACTCCTTTATGAAGGTCATACTGGAAAGCTACACATTTATTTTGGAAAAACTTTTAAATTTCCAATAACAATTTCACACTCCTTAAACAATAAGGCCGAGTCGTATCTTTTGCCTGATCCTATGGAGGAGGTAAAGGCTGCATCTCTAGAGTTTTTAGATGAACTAGACATAGAAGACGAAGCTCCTTTCTCCACAGAAGAAGAGGCCGAACCTTCTGAACTTGAACCCTTAGACGAGTTTGTAGAAATGCCTAGACCCCCCATAGAGCTTAAAACTTTACCACCCTGTCTTATCTATGCTTTTCTAAACAATAACCCAGAGTTTCCTGTGATCATCAGCGATAAACTCACTCAGAAGCAAACTCTGCGATTGATGAACATTCTTGAGAAACATCACTCAGTTTTCGGCTACTCACTCCAAGATCTTACAGGAATCAGTCCTATGATTTTTACCCATCATATTCCAACAGATCCTTCTGTTTCACCTTCTCGAGAGCCCCAACGTAGACTTAACAACACAAAGAGAGAGGTAGTTAAAAATGAAGTTATAAAGTTGCTGCATGCAGGGATTATATATCCTGTGCCGCACAGTGAGTGGGTGAGCCCAGTTCAAGTTGTGCCTAAAAAAGGAGGCATGACTGTTGTTATGAATGAAAAGAATGAGCTAATTCCGCAACGCACTGTCACAGGGTGGCGGATGTGCATAGACTATAGAAAATTAAACAAAGCCACGAGAAAGGATCATTTTCCTTTAACTTTCATAGATGAGATGCTAGAGTGATTAGCGAACCATTCGTTCTTCTGTTTCTTAGATGGATATTCAGGGTATCATCAAATCCCGATCCATCCCGATGATCAAAGCAAAACCACTTTTACTTGCCCATATGGAACTTATGCTTACCGTAGAATGTCTTTTGGGTTATGTAATGCACTAGCTTCTTTTCAAAGATGCATGATGTCTATATTTTCTGATATGATTGAAGAGATTATGGAAGTTTTCATGGATGATTTCTCTGTTTATAGAAAAACTTTTGATAGTTGTCTTGAAAACTTAGACAAGGTTTTGCAAAGATGTGAAGAAAAACACTTAGTCCTTAATTGGGAAAATGTTATTTTATGATTAGGGAAGGAATGGTGTTAGGAAACCTAGTGTCTGAAAGAGGTATTGAGGTAGACAAAGCTAAAATTGAAGTAATTGAACAACTACCTCCACCTGTGAATATAAAAGGAATCTGAAGCTTTCTTGGCCATGCTGGTTTTTATCGTAGATTCATAAAAGATTTTTTATTTATTGCTAGACCACTTACTCTTTTGCTAGCCAAAGATGCTCCTTTTGAATTTGATGATGCATGTCTAACATCTTTTAATTTAATAAAGAAAGCACTCATCTCTGCACCAATCATTCAACCACCTGATTGGTCGTTGCCTTTTGAAATTATCTGTGATGCTAGTGATTATGCTGTGGGGGCAGCTGTGGGGGCAGTTTTGGGAGAAACTAAAAATAAGAAGCATCATGCAATTGCTTATGCCAGTAAAACTTTGACAGGAGCTCAACTTAATTATGCAACCACTAAAAAAGAGCTTCTAGCAGTTGTCTTTGCCATTGATAAATTTAGATCTTATTTAGTTGGAGCTAAAATAATTGTTTACACTGATCATGCTGCACTAAAATATTTGCTCACTAAAATGGATGCCAAACCTCGCCTGATTAGATGGATCTTATTACTCCAAGAATTTGACTTAGAAATAAAAGATAAAAAGGGAGTAGAAAATTCTGTTGCTGATCACTTGTCTAGAATGTATTTTAATAGTCCACAGGAAACCCCCATCAATGATTCACTCCGGGACGACATGCTCTACGGGATTAACAGGTCTGACCCCTGGTATGTAGATATTGTTAATTTTATGGTTTCAGGATTTGTACCACTTGGAGCAAACAAGAAGAAGCTTATTCAAGAAAGTCGTTCACATATATGGGATGAGCCATACCTCTTCCGAGTATGCTCTGATGGCTTACTCAGGAGATGTGTGACCACTGAGGAAGGATGAAAGATCATCGACATATGTCATTCATCACCATATGGAGGTCATTATGGAGCATTCCGTACACATTCAAAGATCTGGCAGTGTGGATTCTACTGGCCTATGTTGACGGTCCTTAAGTATCAAATTTAATTAACAAATAAACAAAGAAAAGGATCCAAATGAAATTAACATCTAGACTTACGGTTTTATCTGACAGAATTCCATGAGTTTTGGTGTTTGTCTATTTCTGCAGGGGGTTATCATGAAATAAGGAAGAAAGGCCCACACGTCGGAATTACATAGAGATATCAACGTCCAGCGCAATTATCTTACATCTAGAAGACTCCAGAAGACACGGGAAGGAAGTGGAGGCCGAATGAGGCTAGGCACTGGGCGCCCGCCCAGTTGACCTAGGCGCCCGCCCCCTCCTGGAGTTGGATCAGGACTCTCTTTCGGGAAAGATCTGCACCGACCTAAAGGATCAAGGATAACCGTTCAATCAATGTCGGTTTGATCCAACGGCCCATATTCACTTGAAGGGACTATAAAACCAGACCCCCTGGCCCCTGGAGGAGAGAGCCTCTCAACCCTAATTCATTATTCCTCAAGGGAGAAGAAGCCTCTGATCAAGCCTAGAGCCACCACATCATTTAGACATCTAGATTAGCATAGCTACATAGGATTAGAACTATGAGTCAATCTTTGATTGGTTTCTGGATCTGTCAAGAGGATTCTTGGTAATTCTCTAATTGTTCTTCTAATTATTCTCTAATCATCTTTGTTCTTCAATATTATGAATATGACTTTGTTCTACTTCAATATATTGCTTATGACTTTGCTCTACTTGCTTATATTCAAGATTATATTGTTCTTAGTTTATCATAGTTATATACATGGCTTAGTTAGATTGGATCTATATACATGTTTAGGATCGTATAGCGTTTATCCATTGGATCCATGGGTAAATGATAGATATTGTGTAGGCGTGGTGCTTATACCGTATTTATCTGCGATTGTACCCAATATGTCAAATCGTGGGGTTGTTCGTGATAGTGACAGCTTCATTGACTCTTATATAGTCCCCCTCTCGTGTATTGGGCTGGTAGAGCAATATTATTATAGGGGAGTGATTGCTATGTTTCTCATTTACCTTGCTAATATCACTATGCTTGGACGTAGTCTTGTCTCACAATGATTGCTAAGTATGCTTGCACTAACTATGATAATGCTAGACTATATAGTTGAGAATAACATAGGAAATATTCTTGTAGTTCGTTCTAATTCCATGCTAATGACTTTCTAGAGTATCTAATTCAGGTGCTTATCATATTTATTATGTGGCTAAGTTATGCTGATCAGATTAATTATCTTTGTCACTATTCATTACTTCATATATCTTTTATGTGACACTTACCCCTGTATGAAAGAGTTAGATAAATGTTCTCAATTATACATGCAATGATAGATACTCAATCTCATATTCTATTCTATAATCAACATTGATGATTACTAATCCCTTCCCAGTGGTAAAAATATAAATAATGATACCTGGAATACTTCCCGGTTAAAATGCTACAACGGTATTAATCTGTGCGCTTGCAGATCCCATTCATTATTTATTTAGAAGAGCAATTGCATATTTCAATACCGCGTCTCTCATGTCATGCTGGGGATGACAACTTGGCTTAAGTGGTATGAGGGATAGGTTTGGCATTTTGGCACCGTTATCAGAATTAGAAAACTAAGTCTACTTTTGGTAATGATGTTAAGAATACCCAACAAGCATTTTTTAGCGCCGTTGCCGGGGAAGGTTGATTACTAATGAGGAATGGATATGGATTTTGAGTTATCATTCGCATCACTAATATGATTGAGCTTATTAATTCTCTCATACAGTTTTACCCCGATATTTTTCTATTTTATCTTATGCAGGGGAATGTATGAATAGAAGACATCTTCCTGGAAATTTTATTGACAATCCGGAAGCATTATTTAGAAAAACAAGAGCCAAGCTCAAGAAGAGATCATCAACACTTCAGCAAGAAGCTTCATCCAATCAAGAAGATCACCGAAACTTGTCTTCAGAGTTCAAAGCTATGGCGAACAAATCGATCCGTGTGTTCTCAGCTCCCACTACGGACAACATCCGCACTGACCTGCTGCAGAGATCGATGGCAACTTTGAGCTCAAGCCTGGACTTATCAACATGGTGCAATCCAACCAGTTCTGTGGGAAGGCACACGAAGATGCTAGTGCTCATCTCCAACACTTCCTGGAGATTTGCAGCACATTTACCATATCAGGAGTCCCTAGAGATGCTATACTACTTCGCCTCTTCCCATTCTCACTGTTGGGAGAGCGAAGCAGTGGTTCTATGCTACAAAGGAGAAGAATACTACGTGGGCACTCTGCTCAACAAACTTTCTAGCTAAGTTCTTTCCCATGGGCAAGACCAATGCTCTCCGTGGGAAGATTACGAGTTTTCAGCAACAACATGATGAATCTATTCCAGAAGCATGGGAGCGCTTCCAAGACTACATCCTAGAATGTCCCCATCATGGAAGTTGGCTACTAATGCAGACGTTTTATCATGGGCTCGACAACAGTGCCCGAGAAACCATGGATGCTGCAGCTGGAGGAGCATTCCTATCACTTACCATATCACAAGCCACAACTCTTGTGGAGAAGATGGCGTCCAACCAAAGCTGGAATGAAGAGAGGACCTAGACACGCAAGAGAGGTGGAGGTATGCATCAGCTCAAGGAGGTAGACATGTTGTCTGCAAAGCTAGACCTACTCATGAAGATGCTCGACGATAGAGCTGGAGATAAGAAGAAAGTTATGCACATCTACGACTCTCACATGACTTGTGAGGAGTGTGGAGATACTGGACACTCAGGCAATCACTGCCCTGAGATACTTGAGGATGTGAACTACATCAACGATAACAACAACAACTACTACAACCGTCCTCAACAAAGTCAGGGTTGCAATCAACAGAGCCCTAACTACTCAGGTAATTATCAAGGTAATAATTCTTACAATAATAATAATAATTTTCCACCTCTGAGAGAGTTAGTGTCTAATCAAGGAAAGCTAATGGATAACCTATCTAAGAAATTGGCATCTAATGATAAAATGCTAGAAAATATAAATAATAAAATGGATGATTTCTCTACTACCATCAAGAATCAAATTAGCTTTAATAAAATGATTGAATCTCAGTTAAATCAAATAGTTGCTGCTGTTCCTACTACTAACCTCGGTATACCATCACAACCGGAAGGATTCGAATCTACAAATCTTGTAGACATGTTTGATGTAGGTAATTGGAGTAACCCCATCACTGAAGTTACTACTGACCTTCTGCCGGTCAAGAGAGGCTATCCAGGACGCCCCGTCATCCCGATCGCCATCGGCATGGTGGGCGTCCCAGAAGCACTCTACGACTTTGGCTCTAGTGTCAACATTATGCCCACGGTACTCTATGAAAAATTCTTTACATATCCTTTATTAGAAACAACCATGTGTTTGTAGTTTGCAGATTAGGCATTAAGTTTCCCAAAGGGAATATTGAAGAACCTCTGCGTCCGAGTTGGTACCTTGTATGCCCTAGCAGACTTCGTGGTGATAGAGACCGGTAATGATGAGAGAGCACCCATCATCTTAGGGAGGCCATTCTTAAACACCTCGAGAGCTGTCATCTACGCTAGCGCTGCCAAGATCAGTTTCTACATTAAAGGGAGGAAGGAGACACTTTCCTTCAAGAACAAGACTACACAAATCCCAGAGCAATCTCGACATGAACCAAGGAAGAGGACCAACAGGAGGAACAGGAACAAGCATGTGTGGACCGAGTCAGCTAAGATGGTCACTGCAGTTCATGGAGGCCAAGATCACCAACTTAAGTCACCGTTTCTGAACAAGAAGGATGACCCAGGAATGCCAAGCATCTATTGCTCTGTAAATGGATACAACTTCTACAGGACGACTTGCGACACTGGATCGGGCGTCAACATAATGGCCGCAGTCACCTATCGGCTCTTGTTCGGAACCATGCCCTTAAAACCAACATACATTCAGCTCCAGATGGCTAATCAAACATTTCGAGAAGTTAAAGGAATAGTAACTGATGTCCCTATCAAAATAGACGATCATTTTGTCTACACTGACTTTCAGGTTATTGACATGGGAGAATACGAATACGATCCACCCATCATCCTTGGAAGACCGTTCCTCAGCACCGTTAAAGCAATCATCTACATTTGAACTGGAGAAGTCCATATGCACTTCCCCTCAGAGAAGGTACGCCGCTATTTTACTGACCCTAACTATATCGTTGAAGACTCTAAGCAGGTCAGAAAACGATGCAACCGCAACCAGAGGAGGGAAATCATCAGGGACGGATGGGCAAACTATGAAGGAGAAGTAATAAGGTCAGAAGACATACAGTTTAAACAGAATTATACTGAGGAGACCGTAGCACCGAGTCAGGTGTGGAAAGAGAAGATAACTATACATGAATAGGAGGCGCCACTGGAAGCACCGACTGCGCCACCCAACGAACACCAGGACAACTGAGAAAACAAAGTGTCCCGTTTGTAGAATTTAAAAAACACCGAACGCCTTGCCAAGAGGTAAACTTATCCTTTCTCTTTCAATTATTTAAAATAGTTTACTTAATTAGTTATGTTTATAGTATCCTAAAAAGAAAATAAAAATGCTAAAACAACAGTAAGCCCCATGTGAGTATACGAGTGGCATGAAACCCATAAGTACATTCACTGTGGTGGCCTAAAAATAAAATAAATATTTCTTTTCTGCTTTATAAAATGAAAATATAAAAATAGAGAGTAATATTGAGAAGACTCAACATGATAAAGGCTAGATATTTATGCTAACACCTAATCAGTTCCACAAGCTTTATTGTCTATTTGAGCTCCACATAATTTATGAATCAAGAAGACTAGCTGACGGAGGACATTCTAATCGCTGTCAGGATACTGCCGACTTTCAAATACACCTCTGCCACCTGCTAGCTACATCAAGAGAAATTACGTCAAAATTCAGCTTGGGGGAGAGCACCCCCATTTATCCCGATAAGTATTTCTATCTATCTTTACACTTATATTATATTAGAATATAAATATACATAAACCAGAAAAAACCACATAAAGATTTTGTGCCTATATAAATATATGTCTTTTGCTTAGTGTGTTTAATAAATAAATAAAGTGGCTATGCTAAATTGTATCTAAATAAAACTCTAGCATGGATATGATGAATAGTTGCTCTACCTAATTTGCAAATTTGAAGTTCTCTCACTATTTTAGACATAACTGTTATAATTTAAAGCTTGCTCTAAACCTAAACTTGTGGGATGAAAACATGATCTAAAGTCTAAGTAGTTAACGGATACGATATGGGAAGGTTGAGCTGCTGTTTATCTGTTCCTAGAGATGCTAGAATTCTCAAGAATTTTATCTTTTAAAATCTTTAAAATGTTGCATGATGAATTCCTATATGATGAGAGTTTAAATTCCTACCACAGCCATATATACATGCTTGCTAGACTCTGAGCCACGCATTTACTTTTTACTGCTTATGAGCATTGAGTGTGGTCAAGCTGTGTAGACCCTTAGGAGCTTGTCATGTGGTTAAATCAAGATTCACTTGCACGTTCATTCACACATGCTATATCTACTCCGGAAGTACCATCCACATATATCCATACATTTCCATCTCCAGAACCACCCAAAAATATTCTACTCCTAATCCGAGAGAGAATGGCTAAAAATATTTCTGTTTCCCTGTGAAATAAATGCTCAAGTTATCTTATTACTACCACTTGCTATATTATCTCAAGAGATGAGTGCTCTAATAAAAAAAGTATACGAGGAAATAAAAAGGGGCAAGTGCCCGGAACCTCGAAAGAAAAGAAAAAAAGTGAGACGAGAGGTAAAAATGGACATGTGTCCGACAGTAGAATTAGGGGTAGAAGATACCCACCTGAGAGGAAAGAAAAAGAAAAAAAAGAAGAAGAGCATCTCATTCTCCACAAAAAGTTTCAAAAGAGCAAGAAAGGTATGTATCCCCTCAAAGAGCAAAAGTAGAATTAGACTTCCACCATTGTTATCATAATCATCACCATACACCATTCATTCGCCACACATGCACATCTTGATTTGACTTATTGATTTGTTTCTTTGGATCCACGGTTTGACTATACAATAAATGTCTTGTGAGTATGTATATTTTATCTCCCACCTATGAGCTCCAGATATTAAAGCCTTATTAGAGTAGGATGAGAGAGAAGGCAATGTTACTATGCCTTATACTACAAATACCACATATTTTGAGATAAGGCATATACCATCACTGCCTTGGTAAGGATCCAAAAATACCACAAAAGAGAGATATGAGAGAGTCATACAAAGGAATCTCTGAGTTTTATTTGAAAATCTGCAAAAAACTCTAGAGCTATAGCTGATCAAGAATAAGAGACATGGCACTTGACTAGACTGTTCTATCTTTTAACTACTCAAGACAGAAGTGACGGTTACAAGTCCCATGGTGAAAGGTAAAATGAATAAGTTTTAAGTCTTGATAGTTTACTCTAACTCAGAGATGAGATCTTATTTAAAAGCATGTGTACCGTCAATTTTTAAAGGCATTACAGCAACTTCTGATCCATTGCTGAGATTATCCTTGCTTAGGGACGAGCAAGAGGTAAGGTTGGGGGAGTTTGTTGACGGTCCTTAAGTATAAAATTTAATTAACAAATAAACAAAGAAAAGGATCCAAATGAAATCAACATCTAGACTTAGGGTTTTATCTAACAGAATTCCACGAGTTTTGGTGTTTGTCTATTTCTGCAGGGGGTTATCAGGAAATAAGGAAAAAAGGCCCACACGTTGGATCAGGACTCTCTTTCGGGAAAGATCTCCACCGACCTAAAGGATCAAGGATAATCATTCAATCAATGTCGGTTTAATCCAACGGCCCATATTCGCTAGAAGGGACTATAAAACCAGACCCCCTGGCCCCTGGAGGACAGAGCCTCTCAACCCTAATTCATTATTCCTCAACGAAGAAGAAGCCTCTGATCAAGCCTAGAGCCACCACATCAATTAGACATCTAGATTAGCAAAGCTACATAGGATTAGAACTAGAAGGAGTCAATCTTCGATTGGTTTCTGGATCTGTCAAGAGGATTCTTGGTAGTTCTCTAATTGTTCTTCTAATTGTTCTCTAATCATCGCTGTTCTTCAATATTATGAATATGACTTTGCTCTACTTCAATATATTGCTTATGACTTTGCTCTACTTGCTTATATTCAAGATTATATTGTTCTTAGTTTATCATAGTTATATACTTGGCTTAGTTAGATTGGATCTATATACATGTTTAGGATCGTATAGCGTTTATCCATTGGATCCATGGGTAAATGATAGATATTGTGTAGGCATGGTGCTTATACCGTATTTATCTGCGGTTGTACCCAATATGCAAGATCGTGGGCTAGTTCGTGATAGTGACAGCTTCATTGATTCTTATATAGTCCCCCTATCATGTATTGGGCTGGCAGAGCAACATTATTATAGGGGAGTGATTGCTATGTTTCTCATTTACCTTGCTAATATCACTATGCATGGGCGTAGTCTTGTCTCACAATGATTGCTAAGTATGCTTGCACTAACTATGATAATGCTAGACTATATTGTTGAGAATAACTTAGGAAATATTCTTGTAGTTCGTTCTAATTCCATGTTAATGACTTTCTAGAGTATCTAATTCAGGTGCTTATCATATTTATTATGTGGCTAAGTTATGCTGATCAGATTAATTATCTTTGTCACTATTCATTACTTCATATATATCTTTTATGTGACACTTACCCTTGTATGAAAGAGTTAGATAAATGTTCTCAATTATACATGCAATGATAGATACTCAATCTCATATTCTATTCTGTAATCAACATTGATGATTACTAATCCCTTCCCAGTGGTAAAAATATAAATAACGATACCTGGAATACTACCCGGTTAAAATGCTACATCGGTATTAATCTGTGCGCTTGCAGATCCCATTCATTATTTATTTAGAAGAGTAATTGCATATTTCAATACCGCATCTCTCATGTCATGCTGGGGATGACAACTTAGCTTAAGTCTACTTTTGGTAATGATGTTAAGAATACCCAACAGCCTACAATGTATGAAGACATGAAGCAATATATCAGAAGATGTGGGCCATGTCAAAGGCACGGAAACATAAACACAAGGGATGCCATGCCACTCACTAACAACCTTCAGATTGAGCTCTTTGATGTCTGGGGAATAGACTACATGGGTCCATTTCCACCATCAAAGAAGTGTGAGTACATCTTGGTGGCAGTTGACTACGTCTCCAAGTGGGTAGAGGCACTATCTTGCAAGCATGCTGACAACATCAGTTCAAAGAGGATGTTTGAAGAAATTATATTTCCAAGATTTGGAGTCCCCAGAGTAGTGATAAGTGATGGAGGAGCACACTTCATCGACAAACGCTTCAAGCAATATCTATCAGAACATGGAATCCGTCACAACGTCGCTACCCCCTACCATCCACAGACAAGTGGCCAGGCAGAGACTTCCAACAAGCAAATCAAGAACATTCTTGAGAAGACAGTAAATGAAATGGGAACGGCATGGAAAGACAAGTTACCTGATGCACTCTGGGCATACCGGACAGCATACAAGACCCCAATTGGAATGTCTCCATACGAATTGGTGTACGGGAAGACTTGCCACCTACCTGTTGAACTAGAGTTCAAAGCACACTAGGCCATAAGAAGATGGAATATGGACCTAGATGTCGCTGGAGATCATAGAAGAATGCAACTATCAGAATTGGAAGAATGGCAATAGAAAGCATATCACAATTCAAAGATCTATAAAGAAAGAGTCAAAAGGTGGCATGACAAGAGGATCAAGAAGTTCACACCCGGAGATAAGGTATTACTTTTTAATTCCAGGGTGAAGCTTTTCGGGCATCGAAAACTCCGAAGTAAATGGGAAGGACCATTCAAGGTGATCAATTCATCATCTCACGGAGCTATCACACTTCAAAACGACAAAGGTACGTTATTCAAGGTAAATGGTCAACGTCTTAAATTATTTTTAGAGCCCAATAAAGAATTAGAAGAAATAGACGTAATCCATTTTTACCTTCCCATGGAGAATTAGAGCTCGACCTTTTTAATCTGACGTTTTTGGGTCACACATATATTTTCCTAATAAGTTTTACATCTAGAAACACGCTCGAAGAAGTGGGCCCACAGAGGGGCTAGACACAGGGCGGGCGCCCTGATGAAGAGGGCGGGCGCCCAGCTCCTGTCCCCTCTCGGTCCCAATTTCCTCCGTTATAGAAAACACACTTATGGTAATCCGAATAATCCCTCAGATGGAATGTTTAGCACGCCCATCGACGGGAGCAACCCGAACAACCCCTAGAGGCACTTTTTGACCCCTATATAAACAAACCCCTGATGTCAGTTTTCAAACACCAATCCACCCAAGCCTTCTCTTATTCTTCAATTAGAGCTTGTTTATTCCCTTGCTGCTCCAATGGCCGAAGAGTTCCACAACGATTGGGAAGTTGTCCCCTTCAACCTCAACATGAGGCCTGAGGAAGACCCCGACGCCCGTGCTCTCGTCCCGGCCAACACAGAGTGACAGCTAGAAGCCATGCCATTATGCCAGCGTAGCTCCGCCCAATCCTACCATGCTCAACCAGTTCTCTCCACACCGCCACAACCCCTACTTCTCAAGGGACCATCATAAAAGAAGGAGACCACCATCAAGGTGCCAACCGACACAAGGATCCTTCCACCCAGACCCAATGAGAGGGTCGTTGGAGTCAAGACTAACCGGAGCGGCGAGATCAGCAGCATCCGCTACACTACAGAGGAGGAGAGGCCTTACTTCGAAGGGATTAGAGCAGCCAAAGTCCGTTTCATCCCTCCAGAGGCAGCCCTGAAGCACGCTCTCAATGCTTTCGAGTCACCTCCTAAGTGTCGCAAGACTATAGTAGATATTGATGAGGACGTTCGCAGGCTAGATAGAGTCATCATAGACCTCCAGTCCTCGGTTAACTCCATCACTAGGCAGCTCTCTAACCGCAACACTGTTATACTAGGCCTTAGGCATGATCTTGCTAGTGCCAATAAGAAGATCAAGGAGTTAGAGCGCCGCTAAGTCATCTAGACTAGACCTTGAGGCAATGCATCTTAGTTATTTATCTTTAAATTCGGTTTAGATTTACTATTATCGTCAGTTTGCTACTAGTCATTTGTAATAAATGCCTCAAGATTAATAAAGGTTATTATTACTATTATTATGTCTTGTGTGTCTCTACTTTATTCTTGTGCAAGAAAGCAGAAAACAAGTATGGGGGAGATCCCTCGACATGCCAAACACACTTCGACTACACCACTTCACGATTCGGGTAACATACTCTGCACACTTTACACATACACATATCTTGGATTATGTAGAATATTGTCTCCGAGATGATAAATTAAAAAGATTAAAATGTTTCTAATCATGATTAATCTCACTCTGTGATATTTCCTGAAAATCTGCAATCATTGAAAAATCATTTGAAAACCCTGTGTTACTTAAGCCATTGTGGAATGTGAGATGGTAGAGTATGAGTTTCTTATTCATGATATCATTGTTGCTTGGAGAATTTATTCAAAAACTCTAGCTACCATCCTCAATATTTTATATGCCTGATAAACTGAAAATATTAATTATGATAATTAGAAAAGCTATCTGCTATGTATTGAGTTTGTTCAAAATGAGTTAGACCTCAGTATCCACTTAAAAAAAGAGAGAGAAGAAGAAAATGATAGCCCATGGTCCCTCTAATAAGCAATATGCCAGCAAGAGTTGACAAGTTTTTAATTTCCAAAGTCTTTGATCTAAGAGTATGGCATCGTTCTCCATGGATCCCGTTTTGATCAGGCAATAAATACAAGGTAAGTATGCTTGAGAATTTTTGCAAATTAAAACAGCCTCAGTGAGATATAAAAGATAAATGAGTGATCTGAGAGAACCTATGATGATAAAGGTATGCTAAATTTCTTTTCAAATATATACAAAAACTTCCAGTAACAGGATTGAAAGGAAGAAAGGATCTCTACTCTTAATCATATATTTCCCTGACTACGGTACTTAGTGAATTTTTACAACACCCTGCAGGTATGAAGAAAATGCTTTACAATATTTTAACCCCAGATATTTTTCTTAACCAACCTTTTCTCTAGGACGAGTAAAAGCCTATGTATGGGGGTATTTGTTGATTGTTCTTAAGTATCAATTTTAATTATCAAATAAACAAGGGAAAGGACCAATATGCAAACAACACCTAGAACTAGGGTTTGATCTGACAGAATTCCACAAGTTTTGTTGTTTATCAATTTCTGCAAGGGGTTATCAGGAAATAAGGAAGAAAGGCCCACATGTCGGGATTACATAGAGATATCAACACACCGCGCAATTTTCTACCATCTAGAAGACTCCAGAAGCCACAGGAACAAAGCGGAGGCCAAAAGGGGCCTGGCCCAGGGCGCCCGCCCTGAGGACCAGGGCGCCCGCCCCCCTCTGGACTCCAGTCGGTACTCTTTTCGCGGATGAAGCTCCACCGACCTAAAGGATCAAGGATAACCGTTCAATCAATGTCGGTTTGATCCGACAGCTCACGTTCACTTGAGGGGACTATAAAACCAGAACCCCGGGCCCCTGGAGGAGACAAGTTCATCATAGAGTTGAGAGATGCCCTCGAAGGAATACCTCTCCTCTAAATAAAATTTCTTTTAGGCTTAGCATCCAATGTGAGTAGAATTAGATTTTCTAGTTTCTACTAGATTGAGAGAGATAGAGTGGAGGTGTAGACCGGAGGTAGCCTGGCCTGTTGGTGTCTACTCCGAGGTTGTACCTGCGGGATCAAGTCTTCTAACCCGAGGCTTGCTCCTAGGATTCTTCAGAATTTCGACTTCTAAATTCTAGTAAGTTCTTGTTTTATTGTTCTTTGGTTTATGAGTTTACTTTAATCTCTTCGCGTAGAGTTTAGAGTAATCATCTCTAGCGTAGACGTGGTGTTTGGGCTAGGATACTCATAGATATTCCCTGATTAGCTGGACCGTGGTAGTAGTGAGGAACGTGACATTTCTGAGTTACCTTTGAAAACCGTATCTCGTTAGCAGGAAGGATAGGGTTTATAGGTGCGGGTCGAACATCCTCTGTTGTGTCTAGATTCCGTAAGCTTCCCCATTAGAACAGTAGATCATCCATACCAAGGTTAGAAAGAGATTACGGTTGCAGTCTTCTCTATTTATCACTCACATCGAGAAACATTCTTTGTAGCCTAAAGGTTAGTAGTAATAGACCGGGTTAGTCAGATGCACTCTTTCTCGTAGTGGTAAAAAAATAAATACGATACTCTGGATATCCTCCCGGGTGAAGTGCTCACCGATATCTGTGCGCTTGCGGATCAATTCCTTATTGTGTTCCCAAATATCAACACCAGGGTCTAAAGAGAAAAG
Organism: Sorghum bicolor; assembly: GCF_000003195.3. Lineage (NCBI taxonomy): Eukaryota > Viridiplantae > Streptophyta > Magnoliopsida > Poales > Poaceae > Sorghum > Sorghum bicolor. Next base: position 27,017,301 of record NC_012872.2, on the reverse strand, counting down.
ACCATAGAGAATCTGATAGTGAAATGCATCGCCAGATGCATCGTAACGATGTAGTCCCCGAGCTTGCCGGAAGGTGAAGTATGAGCCTTGTAGCAATGTCTGAAAAATAAAATAATACTATCTCTCAAATGTGTGCAAAGATCAATTCAAAACGTAATCCGTAATAAGCATCAGCCGCTGCCTTTTGTGCGAACGAATCGACCAGTCCCCAGGCATACTGTACTTGGGGATCAATGCAGTCCCCAGATCTCATTTGGGCAGGCTGGTCGACCAGTCCCCAAGCATATCATTGTCGGTAGTCAGAGTAGTCGCTAGACTTCAAATGAACGGGCTAGTCGACCAGTCCCCGAGTATACCATGCTCGGTGGTCGGTGTAGTCCCCGGTCTTCGATTAAACGGGCTGGTCGACCAGTCCCTAAGCATACCATGCTTGGTGGTCGGTGCAGTCCCTGACTTCGTAGATGAATCCAAACAGACTTCATATTATCAATAAATAAATTTCTCTTCATTAATTGGTGACATGACAAGGTGCTCGGTTGTCTTGTCAGTCCAGCGCATGAAAAGTGGTGCACTCTTACGACACAGCCACCCATCACGTGTACCAATAAAGTAAAGAACATTAATATTAAAATAGGCTACCGAATTTACCGCAACAGATGTGGAAAACTGAAATGCCACTACCTCCGCAAAGACCGCACATTTCCCCAGAAATTGGGAAGTGGAGGAGGGGGTTCCGTTGCTATAAAGAGTCCACCAGTGTATTTGTAGGATCTCACCCAGCAGTTGCACACCAGCATCCTTCCTACATTCCCTCACTACCCCCTGCCCTAGTTCTCCTTACGACTTCCAATCCCACCAAATCCAACTCGAGGTTCTCTGCGGAAGATGGCTAAGAGTGACGCGAAGAAGAGTGCCGAAATGATGGCCAAGGAGTGGAAGAAGTCGTGGTGCACCGCTAGTTCTCTCAATGACCTCGTCGACATGGGGCTGCACAATCATGAGCTTGGCGGCTAGAGGGTGCCGGAAGGGGAAAGCTACCTGGATCCCCGAGCTGGTGAGATTGTCGTATTCGAAGATTTTTTCAAGAGGGGGTTCGGGGTACCGGTTCATCCGTTTCTTCAAGGATTGCTTCTTTACTATGAGATCGGGATCTACAATCTGCACCGAAACTCTATTCTAGTCGTGGCGACCTTCATTCACCTCTTTGAGGCGTTTCTGGGGATTGAGACACATTTTGATCTGTTTCATTACTTATTCTACTTGAGTAAGAAAGGAGCAGTCGGAGGCTCTAAGATTGCAGGTGGAGTATACCTCAATCTCCGCGACAGGATGAAGAATCGTTATCTCAGTTGCCCCTAGAACACTTCCCTTAGTGAATGGTACAGGAGGTGGTTCTACATCAGGGAGGAGCCAGGTAGCGCCACGTTCTGCGACGTCATCTATATCCCTGAGAAGAGGGTCAGCTGGACGGACCGACCAGAGTATACTGGTCAGGTGTCGGAGCTGATGGACCTAATTGACTAGTTGCGCTTGGATGGGCTAGGAGTGGTCGGGAATTTCCTCAGCCGACGAGTCATGCCTTGCCAAAGGAGGGTGCATTTGGCGTATGTGTATCAAGGTGGTCAAGACTCGACCAGGATGCACCAAGACAACTTGGAGAGGCCAGAGATCCAGCGAAGGATCAACGAGCTATTCAACCTGGCTAATAGTAGCTTTGTACGAAGCGACGACTGGATGCACACCTACAAGCTGGGTCGACCAGCTCCCAAGGTAAATGACTACTTTGTTGGTTGGTAATATTATAAAGTGTCATGCCCTTGTATCGATAACTTGTCGCTTTTGCATTGTAGATCGGAGACATTGACCGGGCGACGGTGTATGTATCACTGGCGCCCGGTATGGACCACCCGGCCGGAGTGGATCCTCTGGCGGACAATGCTGCTCGGTGCTATCGGTACACAAGCAGTGAAGAAGATGACAACCGACCGGCGCCGACCACCAACGATAGGGTGGCCGGCAAGAGGCCGATGGCCGTGGGGCCATCCCAGGCTGGAGCGGCGCCAGGGGGAGCAGCGCCAGGGCTGGGTACTGGTGAAGGCTCAACCTTAGGGAGCCGAGCGCCCAAGTGCCGCCGACTCCTTCGAGTCATCGACGACGGTGATGATGAGGAAGATGCAGCCCCAAACCTGGTCCGCAAACCTCGCAGCCGTCTAGACGTCGCTCCGACCAATGGTGGTCAGGTTGCTCAGGACCCACCCACCGCGCACGTCGAGCAGGCGCACCCGACCAAGGCGGGGGCAGCTGCGGCAACTGGGCGTGCCAGGCGAAGAGTTTTTACAGCATCACACAGGAGCTCAAACCTGTAAGTTAGTAGAAAATAGCGACATTTTTCGTGGAGTTTAAGTTCCAATGTAATAATTCTTTGAATTAAACTGTGCAGCGCTGCCTCAAACGTTGACCCCATCACTATTTTTGGCTCGGGGCCAACTGGCCGGTGACCGGCGAGCTGACCACCGTGGGGCAGGCTGCCCCAGAGCAGCCCATAGCACAGCCCACTGCTGTCCCGACGTGGAGAGGGTTGCCGAGGACCCGGCCCGAGAAGGGGCCGACACGAGCACCCCGACAAGGGACGACGGAACTGTGGGGACTACCCCACTGAGCAGTGTGGTGGAAGAGGAGAACAGGGCTCCATCCCCTGCTCGGGTGGAGGAGCCACCTATAGAAGCATCCACATAGAAGGGTGTTCCTGCCCATGGTAAGGGTCCTATGGTGCCCTTGGCCATGGTTGGGGGTAGCGCAGAGGACAAGCGAACCCAGGCGGTCTCCAACGATGAGGTGGAAGAGATCCAGGGCGCCCCCATGATGGTCGCCAACACATCTATGTATGGCGCCAGCGTGGGGACCACTGGGCCGCCCATGAGGAGATCGCCGAGGTCGAGGAGACAGAGAGAGTGGAGCGTGCTGTCAAGCGCCTCATCAACAAGGTTAAGGTAAGTGATCTTGTGTTTCATTAGAGTATATAAGTCTTCGAATGTTCACCAGTTTGCATATTTGAAATCCATAGGACGCAATGAAAACAGTAAAGTATCATAAGCGATGCTTCGACCAGATTGAGGGCGTGGTCACCAAGAAGAAGGCTCTGACCGCGGAGGTGGACCGCCTTCAGTTGGTGGCCGAGAGGGAGGCCAAGGAGAAGGCTGCTTAGGAAGAGCGTATGCTGGACTTGACTCGACGACTAGCCGATAAGGACCGTGAGAAGAAATGTAAGTCAAATTACTGGTCGCTTATTTGTAGCTGAAGATGTGTTCGATTTCCTTGACGATCGAGCCTACTACAGGTTTGGAGGAGGAAATTGAATGCCTACAGAATGAAAAAGACCAGCTCAGCCAGGAGCATGCTCGTGTGCTAGAAAGCAAGCGAAAGGTTGGCGAAGAGCTGAAGACCAGGAATCGGGAGCTGACTGGTAAGATCTGTTTTGACTCACCGAACATGAATTCTTTATTGCCATAGTCTGAGATTGACTGTCCTTTAATTTTGAAACTTGTCATAGTGCTCAAAGCCAATGCCAGGAAGCATGTCGAGGACTTGGTCAAGGACCGAGACTCGTGGAAGACAAATTGCATCAAGATCTGGAAGGGAATCGCCCCGGTGCTGGGCATGATTACCCCATTACTCCATGAGGACTAGCCCCGCGTGTAAAGATAGACCCCAGTTGAAAAGGCGCAGCAAGCGTGGGGCTGGCTTCAGCAGTTTGTGAAGGATGCTGGGGAGTTTGCCAGTGCCCATGTCCTCAGCATGGTACATGCTCATTACCCTCTGGTCGATCTGTCCCTCCTGGAGGAGGGGTACCCCAAGGAGGTTCGTCCGAAGGAGGCAGATGACCTTCGTGTCAGCCTACTAGACCTATCATCGACAGTGATTGGTGACATTAACCTTTGCGGGATGTCTACTCCCCCTGGTCAACCGAGGTCAGACAGGTCGACCAGGGAGTAGTCGGAGGCATTGATTGCCAGAGATGGACGGTCGACGCCTACGGTCTCAACCAGCCAGGCGCCGGTGGCCTCGACCCCTTCGACGGCACCAGAGACCCGTGCGAGCGAGCGGCCCAAGCAGTAGGCTCTGATTTAGTCTGTAGGCATAGACTAGGAACCGCCTAGAGGGGCCTTTATTGTAAACTTTTTTTATAAAGTTTGTAATAATGTTTGGATTCAACAACCATGGTTTTGAGCGCTGTAAATAATTTATGAATGTGATGTATTACTGAATAGTTCGGGTACCCTTGATTGATTTCATTGTGTGACTTGTCAAAGACAAACGGTGTTGTACTTGTCGAGTAGTCTGCATATAAAGGAATATACGGCGAAAAAACAAAATTTATTATTATTCATAAGGAGAAAGGTACAAGTAAGATGTACTGCTTCTTAGGTGTAGAATCGTCGTAGTTTGTCTATGTGCCAGGAGTTAGGCAGACTTGTTCTGTCTTGGTAAGCCAGCCTGTAAGAGGTGGGGCGCGTAACTTTGGCGACCACAAAAGATCCCTCCCAGGGCGTAGATAGCTTGTGCATTCCTTCCTAGTTTGGTTTCCACTTGAGTACCAGATCACTGACCACGAAGGAGCGATCTTTGACATTCTTGTTGTAGTATCGTTGCATAGCTTCTAGGTACTTTGTTGTTCGAAGGCAAGAATCTAACTGTTTCTCCTCTGTGCAATTGATTTCAAGTTCTCTGGCATGGTCTGCCGAAGACTGGTCGACATGTTCGACTCTTGGAGATCCGAACACTACATCGGAGGGGAGCACTGCCTTAGCCCCGTAAATCATGAAATAGGGGGATACACCAGTGTTCTGACTAGGCTGCGTTTGGAGACCCCAGACCACAAGTGGTAATTCTTTCAACCACCTTCCCGGTGCTCTGTCATTTTCTTTGTACAGCCTCTTTTTTAAGGCATCTATAATCATCCCATTGGCTCGCTCCACTTGTCTGTTGGCTCGGGGGTGAGCTACCGACACGTACTTTATGACTATGCCTCTGTCATCACAGAAGTCCCAGAATATAGTGCCGGTGAACTGAGTGCCCAGGTCGTTGATTATGCTATTAGGAACCACAAATCGGTGTATGATTTGATCAAGGAATTCTACAGCCTTCTCTGAAGTTGCTTTGACCAATGGTATGTACTCGATCTACTTGGAGAACTTGTCAACCTGCACGAATACGAATTTGAAGTTGCTGGGAGCGGGATTGAATGGCCCAATCATGTCGAGACCCCAGCAGGCGAATGGCCAAGATGATGGTACTGTCTGAATTTCGTGAGCGGGTACATGAGTCCTTATGGCAAAGAACTGACAACCCTCACAACACCGGAGTAGCTTCTTGGTGTCGGCCATAGCGGTCCGCCAGTAAAAACCTGCTTGAAAAGCTTTTCCGACCAGCATTCGAGAGGCGGCGTGGTTGCCAGAGGATCCAGCGTGTATATTGTCTAGCAGCTTGATGCCATCATCTTGGGTAATGCACTTCAACAAGACTTCTAAGTTGGCGTTCTTGCCATAAGTCAACCGTCAACCATTATATAGTTTCTGGATCGTCGAATGAGGCGTTCATTCTCAGTCTTGTCTTGAAATCCTGAACCGTTCAAGAGAAACTTAATGAAAGGCGTGCGCCAGTCGTCGCTGCTGGTTGTCGGGGTGGCGTCCTGGTCGAGCAGTGCCTCGTTGTTTGGCTTGTCGACCAGGTCTGTTCCGATGCTCAGTTTGTCGATGTCTTGGACGAAAACGCCTTGCAGAATCTGGGCCCGGGATGATCCTATCTTTGACAGCACATCTGCTGCTTGATTCTTGTCCCGAACCACATATATGTACTCTATTCCATAAAAATTGGCTTCCCATTGGCTGATCTCCTTGCAGTACAGATCCATTTTCTCATGAGTCATATCCCACTCCTTATTTAGCTAGTTAATGACCAGGGCAGAGTCGCCATGGACATAAAGGCGCTTGACCGCAGTTCCACGGTCAATCGAATGCCATGCATGCATGCTTCATACTCAGCGACATTGTTAGACGCCGGGAAGAGGATTCTAAGGACGTAGCGTAGTTTGTCCTTGTTTGGTGAAACAAAAAGGATCCCATCGCCAGCACCATTGATGTTTAGGGACCCATCAAAGAACATTAACCAGTGGTCAGAGATATCTAGAGTAGGCGGTGTGTTGAGATCTGTCCACTCTGCGATGAAGACGACTAGAGCTTGAGACTTGACAGTTGTACGACTCTGGAAATCCAACAAAAAAATGGCATAATTCCATAGCCCATTTTAAAATTCTGCCGTTGGCATCCTTGTTGCACAAGATGTCCCCCACCAGAAAGCTTGTAGTTACTATGACGCGATGGTCGTCGAAGTAATGTTTCAACTTCTTGGAAGTGATTAGGATAGCGTAGATTAACTTTTATATCTGGGGGTATCTGGTCTTGGACTCATTTAGGACTTCGCTTATGAAGTATACTGGTCGCTGGACTTTATAGACGTGGCCTGGTTCCTCCCGCTCCACTACGAGCACTGTGGAAACGATCCTGGTCGGTTGCCGCTATTAAGAGGAGCAGGTCCTCGTTAGGTTGAGGTGCGGTGAGAACAGGAGGTGAAGTGAGGAAAGTCTTGAGCTGTGCGAATGCAGCATCAGCTTCCTCTATCTAGGAGAATTTTTCTGACGCTTTTAATAGTTTGAAGAAAGGGAGCCCTTTCTCTCCCAGTCTAGAGGTGAAACGGCTAAGAGCAGCCATGCATCCTGTGAGCTTTTGGACATCTTTTATGTTTCTGGGTGGTCACATATCGAGCACTGCCTTGACTTTTGAGGGGTTCGATCGTATGCCGTCTCGACTGACGATGTTACCGAGCAGTATGCCGGAGGGGACCCCGAAGATGCACTTTTTGGGGTTAAGCTTGCATTTGTATTTTTTTAGCACTTTAGAGGTGCGGTCTAAGTTGTCGATCAGAGTGCTAGCGTCTCTGGTTTTGACGATGTTGATAGTCCTTAAGTATCAAATTTAATTATCAAATAAACAAAGAAAAGGATCCAAATGAAATCAACATCCAGACTTAGGGTTTTATCTGACAGAATTCCACGAGTTTTGGTGTTTGTCTATTTCTGCTGGGGGTTATCAGGAAATACGGAAGAAAGGCCCACACATCGGGATTACAAAAAGTTATTAACGTGTCGCGTAATTATCTTATATCTAGAAGACTTCAGAAGCCACGGGAACGAAGCGGAGGCCGAACGGGGCCTATCCCTGGGCGCCCGCCCCCCTGCTGAGTCCAAACAGGACTCACTTTCGGGATCAATGTCCACCGACCTAAAGGATCAAGGATAACCGTTCAATCAATGTCGGTTTGATCCGACGGCCCATATTCACTTGGAGGGACTATAAAACCAAACCCCTGGCCCCTGGAGGAGAGAGCCTCTCAACCCTAAATCATTATTCCTCAAGGGAGAAGAAGCCTCTGATCAAGCCTAGAGCCACCACATCAATTAGACATCTAGATTAGCATAGCTACATAGGATTAGAACTAGAAGGAGTCAATCTTCGATTGGTTTCCGGATCTGTCAAGAGGATTCTTTGTAATTCTCTAATTGTTCTTCGAATTGTTCATCTTTGTTCTTCAATATTATGAATATGACTTTGTTCTACTTCAATATATTGCTTATGACTTTGCTATACTTGTTTATATTCAAGATTATATTGTTCTTAGTTTATCATAGTTATATACTTGGCTTAGTTAGATTGGATCTATATACATGTTTAGGATCATATAGTGTTTATCCATCGGATCCATGGGTAAATGTTAGATATTGTGTAGGCGTGGTGCTTATACCGTATTTATCTACGATTGTACCCAATATGCTAGATCGTGGGGTAGTCCCGCTCTCGTGTGTTGGGCTGGCAGAGCAACATTATTACAGGGGAGTGATTACGATGTTTCTCATATTCCTTGCTAATATCACTATGCTTGGGCGTAGTCTTATCTCACAATGATTGCTAAGTATGCTTGCACTAACTATGATAATGATAGACTGTATAGTTGAGAATAACTTAGGAAATATTCTTGTAGTTCGTTCTAGTACCATGCTAATGACTTGCTAGAATATCTAATTGAGGTGCTCGTCATATTTATCATGTGGCTAGTTATGCTGATCAGATTAATTACCTTTGTCACTATTCATTACTTTATATATCCTTTATATGACATTTATCCCTGTATGAAAGAGTTAGATAAATGTTCTCAATTATACATGCAATGATGGATACTCAATCTTATATTCCATTCTATAATCAACATTGATGGTTACTAATCCCTTCCCAGTGGTAAAAATATAAATAATGATACCTGGAATACTTCCCGGTTAAAATGCTACATCGGTATTAATCTGTGCGCTTGCAGATCTCATTCATTATTTATTTAGATGAGCAATTGCATATTTCAATACCGCGTCTCTCATGTCATGCTGGGGATGACAACTTGGCTTAAGTGGTATGAGGGATAGGTTTGGCATTTCTGGCACCGTTATCAGAATTAGAAAACTGTCTACTTTTGGTAGTGATGTTAAGAATACCCAACAAGCATTTTTGGCGCCGTTGCGGGGGAAGGTTGATTACTAATCAGGAATGGATATAGAATTTTGAGTTATCATTCACATCACTAATATGATTGAGCTTATCAGTTCTCATACAGTTTTACCCCAATATTTTTCTATTTTATCTTATGCAGGGTAATGTATGAATAGAAGACATCTTCTAGGAACTTTTGTTGACAATCCCGAAGCGTTATTCAGAAAAACAAGAGCAAAGCTCAAGAAGAGATCATCAACACTTCAACAAGAAGCTTTATCCAATCAAGAAGATCACCGGAACTTGTCTTCAGAGTTCGAAGCCATGGCGAACAAATCGATCCGTGAGTTCTCAGCTCCCACTACGGACAACATCCGCACTGGACCTGCTGCAGAGATCGACGACAACTTTGAGCTCAAGCCTGGACTTATCAACATGGTGCAATCCAACCAGTTCTGTGGGAAGGCACACGAAGATGCTAGTGCTCATCTCCAACACTTTCTGTAGATTTGCAGCACATTCACAATATCAGGAGTCCCCAGAGATGCTATACTACTTTGCCTCTTCCCATTCTCACTATTAGGAAGAGCGAAGCAGTGGTTCTACACTACAAAGGAGAAGAATACTACGTGGGCACTCTGCTCCATGAACTTTCTGGATAAGTTCTTTCCCATGGGCAAGACCAATGCTCTCCGTGGGAAGATTACATGTTTTCAGCAGCAACATGATGAATCCGTTCCAGAAGCATGGGAGCGCTTTCAAGACTACATCCTAGAATGTCCCCATCATGGAATGGAAAGTTGGCTATTAATGCAGACGTTTTATCATGGGCTCGGCAACAGTGCCCGAGAGACCATGGATGCTGCAGCTGGAGGAGCATTCCTATCACTCACCATATCACAAGCCACAACTCTTGTGGAGAAGATGGCGTCCAACCAAGGCTGGAATGAAGAGAGGACCCAGACACGCAAGAAAGGTGGAGGTATGCATCAGCTCAAGGAGGTAGACATGCTGTGTGCAAAGCTAGACCTGCTCATGAAGGAGCTCGATGATAGAGCTGGAGATAAGAAAGAAGTTATGCACATCTATGACTCTCACATGACTTGTGAGGAGTGTGGAGATACTGGACACTCAGGCAATCACTGCTCTGAGATGCCTGAGGATGTAAACTACATCAACAATAACAACAACAACTACTCTATCCGTCCTCAACAAAATCAAGGTTGGAATCAATAGAGGCCTAACTACTCAGGTAATTATCAAGGTAACAATTCTTACAACAATAATAATAATTTTCCACCTCTGAGAGAGTTAGTGTCTAATCAAGGAAAGCTAACGGATAACCTATCTAAGAAATTGGCATCTAATGATAAAATGCTAGAAAATATAAATAATAGAATGGATAATTTCTCTACTGCCATCAAGAATCAAATTAGCTTTAATAAAATGATTGAATCCCAATTAAATCCAATAGCTGCTGCTGTTCCTACTACTAACCCCGGTATACCATCACAACCGGAAGGATTAGAATCTGCAAATCTTGTAGACATGTTTGATGCAGGTAACTGGAGTTACCCCGTCACTGAAGTTACTACTGACCTTCTGCCGGTCAAGAGAGGCGATCCAGGACGCCCCATCATCCCGATCTCCATCGGCATGGCGGACTTCCCAGAAGCACTCTGCGACTTTGGCTCCAGCATCAACATTATGCCTAGGGTACTCTATGAAAAATTCTTTACATATCCTTTATCAGATACAACCATGTGTTTGCAGTTTGCAGATCAGGCGTTAAGTTTCCCAAAGGGAATATTGAAGAACCTCTGTGTCTGAGTTGGTACCTTGTATGCCCCAGCAGACTTCGTGGTGATAGAGACCGGTAATGATGAGAGGGCACCTATCATCTTAGGGAGGCCATTCTTAAACAGAGCTGTCATCTATGCTAGTGCTGCCAAGATCAGTTTCTACATTAAAGGAAGGAAGGAGACATTTTCCTTCAAGAATAAGACTACACAAATCCCAGAGCAATCCCGACATGAATCAAGGAACAGGACGAACAGGAGGAACAGGAACAAGCAAGTGTGGACCGAATCAGCTAAGATGGTCACTGCAGTTCATGAAGGTCAAGATCATCGACTCAAGTCACCGTTTCTGACCAAAAAGGATGACCTAGGAATGCCAAGCATATATTGCTCCATAAATGGATACAACTTCTACAAGACGACTTGTGACACCGGATCGGGCATCAACATAATGGCCGCAGTCACCTTTCGGCTCTTGTTCGGGACCATGCCCCTAAAACCAACATACATTCAGCTCCAGATGGCAGATCAGACATTTCGAGAGGTTAAAGGAACAGTAACTGATGTCCCAGTCAAAATAGACGATCATTTTGTCCACACAGACTTTCAGGTTATTGACATGGGAGAAGACGAATACGATCCACCTATCATCCTTGGAAGACCGTTCCTCACCACCGTTAAAGCAATCATCTACATTGGAACGGGAGAAGTCCACATGCCCTTCCCCTCAGAGAAGGTACGCTGCTATTTTATTGACCCTAACTATATCGTTGAAGACTCTAAGCAGGTCAGAAGAAGACGACACAACCACAACCAGAGGAGAGAAATCATCAAGGACGGATGGGCAGACTATGAAGGAGAAGTGATAAGGTCAGAAGACATACAGTGTAAACAGAATTATCCAGAGGAGACCGTAGCACCGAGTCAGGTGTGGATAGAGAAGATAACTATACATGAAGAGGAGGCGCTGCCGAAAGCACCGATTGCGCCACCCAATGAACACCAGGACAACTGAGAAAACGGAGTCCCGTTCGGAGGACGTAAAAACACCGAACGCCTTGCCAAGAGGTAAACTTTGTAGTTATCCTTTTCCTTTCAAATATTTAAAATAGTTTACTTAGTTAATCATGTTCATACTATCTTAAAAAGAAAATAAAAATGTTAAAAAATAGTAAGCCCCATGTGAGTATACGAGTGGCATAAAACCAATAAGTACATTCCCTGTGGTGGCATAAAAATAAAATAAATATTTCTTCTCTGCTTTATAAAACAAAAATATAAAAATAGAGAGTAACATTTATTGAGGAGGCTCAACATGATAAAGGCTAGATATTTTATGCTAACACTTAATCAGTTCCACAAAGCTTTGTTGTCTATTTAAGCTCCACAGAATTTAAGAATCAAGAAGACTAGCAGACGGAGGACATTCTAATCGCTGTCGGGGTACTGCCGACTTTCAAATACACCTCTGCCACCTGCTAGCTACATCAAAAGAAATTACGTCAAAATTCAGCTTGGGGGAGAGCACCCCCATTTATCCCGCTAAGTATTTCTATCTATCTTTATACTTATACTATATTAGAATATAAATATACATAACTATGAAAAACCAAATAAAGATTTTGTGCTTATATATATGTCTTTTTCTTTGTGTGTTTAATAAATAAATAAAGTGGCTATGCTAAACTGAATCTAAATAAAACTCTAGCATGGATATGATGAATAGTTGCTCTGCCTAGTTTTCAAATTTGAAGTTTTCTCTCTAGTTTAGACATAACTATTATAATTTAAAGCTTACTCTAAACCTAAACTTGTGGGAAGAAAACTTGATCTGAAGTCTAAGTTGTTAACGGATATGATATGGAAAGGTTGAGCTGCTGTTTATCTGTTCCTAGAGATGCTAGAATTCTGGAGAATTTTATCTTTAAAAATCTTTAAAATATCGCATGATGAGTTCCTGTATGATGAGAGTTTAAATTCCTACCACAGCCATATATTCATGCTTGCTAGACTTTGAGCCACACATTTACTTTTTACTGCTTATGAGCATTGAGTGTGGTCAAGCTGTGTAGACCCTTAGGAGCTTGTTATGTGGTTAAATCAAGATTCACTTGCACGTTCACTCATACATTCTACTTCTTCTCCGGAAGTACGCATCCACATATCTTCACCCATTTCCATCTCCAGAACCACCCAAAAATATTCTACTCCTAATCCGGGAGAGAATAGCAAAAAATATTTCTATTTTTCAATGTGAAATAAATGCTCGAGTTATCTTGGTTACTACTACTTGCTATATTATTTCAGGAGATGAGTGCTCTAAAAATATATATATATATATACGAGGAAATAAAAAGGGGCAAGTGCCTCGAACCTCGAAAGAAAAAAGTAAGACGAGAGGTAAAAATGGACAAGTGTTCGACAATAGAATTAGGGGTACAAGATACCCACCTGAGAGAAAAGAAAAAGAAGAGCATATCATTCTCCTCACAAAGTTTCAAAAAGCAAGAAAGGTATGTATCCCCTCAAAAGAGCAAAAGTAGAAGTAGACTTTCACCATTGTTATCACTATCACCACCATACACCATTCATTCGCCACACATGCACATCTTGATTTGACTTATTGACTTGTTTCTTTGGATCCATGGTTTGACTATACAATAAATGTCTTGTGAGTATGTATACTTTATATCCCACCTATGAGCTCCAGATATCAAAAGCCTTATTAGAGTAGGGTGAGAGAGAAGGCAATGTCACTATGCCTTATACCACAAATACCACATACTTTGAGAGAAGGCATCCATCACTGCCTTGGTAAAGATCCAAAAATACCACAAAAGAGAGATCTGAGAGAGAGAGTCATACAAGGAATCTCTGAGTTTTATTTGAAAATCTACAAAAACTCCAGAGCTATAGCTGATCAAGAATAAGAGACATGGCACTTGGCTAGACCGTTCTATCTTTTAACTACTCAAGATAGAAGTGACGGTTACAAGTCCCATGGTGAAAGGTAAAGTAAGTAAGTTTTAAGTCTTGACAGTTTACTCTAACTCACAGATGAGATCTTTTTTAAAAGCGTGTGTACCGTCAACTTTTAAAGGCATAACAACAACTTCTGTTCCATCACTGAGACTATCCTTGCTCAAGGACGAGCAAGAGGTAAGCTTGGGGTAGTTTGTTGACGGTCCTTAAGTATCAATTTTAATTATCAAATAAACAAAGAAAAGGATCCAAATGAAATCAACATCCAGACTTAGGGTTTTATCTGACAGAATTCCACGAGTTTTGGTGTTTGTCTATTTCTGTAGGGGGTTATCAGGAAATATGGAAGAAAGGCCGACACGTTGGGATTACATAGAGATATTAACGTGCCGCGCAATTATCTTACATCTAGAAGACTCCAGAAGCCACGGGAACAAAGCGGAGGCCGAGCGGGGCCTGGCGCCCGCCCCCCTGCTGAGTCCAAACAGGACTCTCTTTCGGGATCAATCTCCACCGACCTAAAGGATCAAGGATAACCGTTCAATCAATGTCGGTTTGATCCGATAGCCCACATTCACTTGGAGGGACTATAAAACCAGACCCCCTGGCCCCTGGAGGAGAGAGCCTCTCAACCCTAATTCATTATTCCTCAAGGGAGAAGAAGCCTCTGATCAAGCCTAGAGCCACCACATCAATTAGACATATAGATTAGCATAGCTACATAGGATTAGAACTAGAAGGAGTCAATCTTCGATTGGTTTCCGGATCTGTCAAGAGGATTCTTGGTAATTCTCTAATTGTTCTTCTAATTGTTCATCTTTGTTCTTCAATATTATGAATATGACTTTGTTCTACTTCAATATATTTGCTTATGACTTTGCTCTACTTGTTTATATTCAAGATTATATTGTTCTTAGTTTATCATAGTTATATACTTGGCTTAGTTAGATTGGATTTATAAACATGTTTAGGATCATATAGCGTTTATCCGTCGGATCCATGGGTAAATGATAGATATTGTGTAGGCGTGGTGCTTATACCGTATTTATGTGCGATTGTACCCAATATGCCAGATCGTGGGGTAGTTCGTGATAGTGACAGCTTCATTGATTCTTATATAGTTCCCCTCTCGTGTGTTGGGCTGGCAGAGCAACATTATTACAGGGAAGTGATTACGATGTTTCTCATATTCCTTGCTAATATCACTATGCATGGGCGTAGTCTTGTCTCGCAATGATTGCTAAGTATGCTTGCACTAACTATGATAACGCTAGACTGTATAGTTGAGAATAACATGCTAATGATTGCTAAATATTCTTATAGTTCGTTCTAATACCATGCTAATGACTTGCTAGAATATCTAATTGAGGTGCTTATCATATTTATTATGTGGCTAGTTATGCTGATCAGATTAATTACCTTTGTCACTATTCATTACTTTATATATCCTTTATATGACACTTATCCCTGTATGAAAGAGTTAGATAAATGTTCTCAATTATACATGCAATGATAGATACTCAATCTTATATTTCATTCTATAATCAACATTGATGGTTACTAATCCCTTCCCAGTGGTAAAAATATAAATAACGATACCTGGAATACTTCCAGGTTAAAATGCTACATCGGTATTAATCTGTGCGCTTGTAGATCCCATTCATTATTTATTTAGATGAGCAATTGCATATTTCAATACCGTGTCTCTCATGTCATGCTGGGGATGACAACTTGACTTAAGTGGTATGAGGGATAGGTTTGGCATTTTTGGCACCGTTATTAGAATTTGAAAACTGTCTACTTTTGGTAGTGATGTTAAGAATACCCAACAGACGACAGCGTCATCGACGTAGGCCTCGACAAGGTCATCACGTATCTCGTCGTAGAGGCACTGCTGAATAGCACGTTGATAGGTGGCTCTGGCATTTTTTAGTCCAAAGGACATGGTGGTGTAGCAATATGCACCAAAGGGAGTGATGAAGGAGGTTTTAATTTGGTCGTCCTCTTTTAATGAGATCTGGAGATAACCAGAGTAACAATCAATAAAAGAAAGTAATTCGCATCTGGCCATTGAATCGACCACCTCGTCTATGTGGGGGAGACCAAAAGGATCTTTATGACAGTGTTTATTGAGATCGGTGTAATCAACGCACATTCTCCATTCATTATTCTTCTTTCTTACAAGGACCGGATTGGCGAGCCAACCGGGGTGATACACTTCTTTAATAAACCCGGCTGCTAAAAGTCGTGGTACTTCTGTCCTAATAGCCTCCTTTTTGTCACGAGCGAACCATAGTAGTTTTTGCTTGATTGGTCTTGTGGTCTTCGAGACGTTTAAGGAGTGCTCGATCAGGTTTCGTGGGACACCGGGCATGTCTGTGGGTTTCCATGCGAAAATGCTTACGTTGTCCCTTAGAAACCTGACGAGCGCGTCTTCCTATTGGCGTCCAAATTGGCTCCGATGAGAGCCGTTTTCTCTGGATTGCTGTCGACCAGCTGGACCTCCTTGTGTTCCTTTGACTTGGCGCTCTTTCTTGGGGTCTGCTGCTCGGGTAGCTTGAGCTGGTCTGATGAAATTTGTGCTGCTTGGGATACCATTTCTGCCATCCAAATTTGTGCTGCTTGGGATACCGTTTCTGCCATCCAATTTGAAGCTTTCCTCCTCGCAGGTGTATGCTGTGTTGATGTTGCCTCTGATGGTTAGGACGCCCTTCTCGGTTGGCATCTTGAGGACCAAGTATGAATAGTGTGGAACTGCTATGAACTTGGTGAGAGAAGGACAATCCAAAATGACATGGTAGTTTCCATCGAACGGTGACCATGAAGTTTACAAATTTCGTGCGAAAGTGGTCTGGCGTTCCGAACTGGACAGGCAGCATTATTTGGCCAAGGGGTATTGCGCTTTGTCCTGGTAGGATGCCCCAGAACTAGGCTTCATATGGTTTCAAGTGCGCCTGGGTTAGCTTGAGAGCAGGCAGGCTGTTGCGAAACAGGATGTCGATGGAGCTACCGCGGTCTACGAGCACACACTTGAATCTGACGCTCTTGATGCACGGGTCCAGGATCAGCGGAAAACGTCCTGGCTCTAGGATGGCAGCCAATTGGTCTTGTCTGCTAAAAGAGATTTCTCGGTGCGACCAGGGGGGAATCTTAGGGTCGGTGATCGAACTGTCGGAGCTGTCCACCTTTAGGCAATCCCTCTTGAGAAGTTTCCTTTCCCGCTTTGACTCGATTGAGACCTTCCCTCCAAAAATGGAGTGAACTACGTCGGTTGGGCTGACGTATTGATGTCGTGGGTCCCTGTCCTGGTCGTCATCTTCATCTTCTTGGTTGCGTCTGTCATGTTTCCCAGTAGTTTTGGCGACATCTCCCTGAGCAGCCTGCTGTGTATAGATGTTTTTGAGGATGCGACATTCTTCTATCGCGTGGTTAGACTTGGGATGAAGTTGGCACGGTCCTTCCAAGGTCTTTTTGTAGTCTTCTTGATAATCTCGCCGTCCATTGGAGCGCTTGACTGTGTTCACCTCGTGATCGTTGTCATGACGTCGCTTGCCTCTGAAATCATCGCGGTTGTCACGGCGCCTATCCCATCCTTCTCGGTGGTCGCGGTTATCACCACGCCGAGGATTTCGGTTGTCGAAACGTCCATGGCTATCGCCCCGTCGGGGAGGCTGCTCGACTCCTCGAACGTTTTCTCTAATGAGCTTTTCTGTTTCGTTGTCATCGGTGTAATTTTTGGCCATGGCGAGGAGTTCAGCGACTGTGGTCCGCCTATTGCGCAGTAGTTTGCTTCGCAGAGCTTCGTGGAAGCGGCGACCGTTGATGAAAGCCGAAATTGCCTCGTCAAGGGAGATCTTTGGGATCTTGAGGCGCATATCCGAGAAGCGTCGGATGTAATCATGCAAGTGCTCATTTTTTTGGGCCCTTATCCTCTCAAGATCATATTTATTTCTTGGTTGCTCGTAGGTAGCAATGAAGTTGTTGATGAACGCTTGCCGGAGTTCCTCCCATGAGTCAAATGAGTCTTCGGGCAAGCCAAGGAGCCATTGGTGACCAGCTTGATCTAGGACAACCGGGAAGTAGTTTGCCATGACATGCTCGTCCCCTGCTGCTGACCAGACCGTGATCTCGTAGAGGGTGATCTAGTTCTCGGGGTTTTCCTTACCGTCCTATTTTTTAAGCTTCTCGACCTTGAAATTGCGTGGCCAAACAACTTGCCGGAGATGTGAGAACTGTTTTAGGCCCGGGGGCCGTGAGCTGCATCATACTCGATGCGGCGCATGTTTTCGTGTGCCGCTCTATCATTGATGCGTCTGTTGATACGCTCGCGGGTGTCCTTGTGAGAGAGGTTTTACCATAGATCACGGTTTTGTCCCTGGTCTACCTCTTGGTCATGTCCGCGTCTTTGCTCACGGTTGTGGCCGGCATCCCGACCACGATCATCGCGATGAGCTTCCTTCCTGCGGACGTTGATAGGCAAACGGCTGTGATGATGTCCACCGGGTCGTGGTGAGGCTTGGCTGTGATGGGTCTGGTCATAGGTGACCTCTTTGTAGGAGAGGGCTTGTACCCTTCTGAGGAGATCTGCAGTCTGTCCCATTGCATCAATTAAGTGCGCCCGTATGTTAGTCCGAACACCGTGATACTCTGGAGTGTCCGGAAGTCAGTCGAGGTTTGCCATGGCGACAGCTACATTAGCGCTTGGTGTCTTGAATACTTGCTGGTTCCCAACCATGTCAAAGGCGTTATCAAGGTTATTTGGGACCAGCTGACGTTGCTCCTCATCTGCTTGTCGCTGAGCTCGATCGGCGTTGCGCTGTTCGCGCTGCTGTCTTTGCTCGTCGGTTTCTCCGTCGATGACTGGTTCATCATTGCTGACGTTGCAAACCAAATCTCCTCGTTGGGGTGCATAATCTTCGTCCTCGGGGCGTAAAACCTAGGTAGGGACAGAGCCTGTGCTTGAGTTTGTGCTGGCGGTCTTGTCCTTCGGCAAAGTACGGATAGAGACCATATTGACGAAGTGGTGAGCTAGTCGCTCGGGTTGTCGTGATGACAAGCCCGTGTTCCTGAATAGAGACTGAGTATGTCGTGAGACCTGGTCGGCTGCGTTACTCAGACCATGAGGAAGACTCCTGTTTGGAGAGGTTGTCTTGAAGTTGACAATTCGTCCTTCGGGAGTTGCTGTTACTATCAAGGACGTCCCCAGCCGTTCGTGCGTGGTGGCATGAGTTGGTCGACGGGAGTTGGAAAAATTTGGTGCCGGTGCTAGATCAGCCCAGCATGAGATTGAATCCACCAGATTGGAGGCTTCAAGGAGCCTGTGATTGGCACGATCGATGGCTTCAAGTCGATCTGAATTGTTAACTTGTTTCCCCTTGTAACGAGGAAGCAGAGGTCGGGTTATCAGAGTCACAGTGGTCATGGTCGGTGTGATCGGGACCACCACCTCTGCCGTTTTAGATCAGATCTGAGTCTCTTCCAAAGTCGTGGTCGTAAGGCCACCGGCGTGAGTTGTCCAGGTGATCTAGCCGACGGTGAACATGAGACCTTCGGCCACGGCAGCGGAAGCTTGGATGATGACCATCTTGTTCGTATGGAGAGTTGTACGCACACCCCCTACCTAGCGCGTCACTGTCGATGAAAGTTGGTCGGCAGTCTACCTTGGGGTATACCCACGGTAGTAGTTTATCGGCAGACAGGTGTGCAAGCTACGAACTTGATGGTGACCCCCAAGGCACCGACAAGGGTTTTATCCAGGTTCGGCCGCCATGTGGGCGTAATACTTACGTCCTGCATCTGATTGTATTGCTGTGGATTTAATTGTCCTGTCTAAGGGGGGTCCCTTGCCTATCTTTATATAGTCCAGAGGGCAGGGTTACAGATCTGGAAACTAATCCTAGTCGGTTACAATTGCCATAGATAATGCGATATCAATTCCTATTCTAACCGACTAGAATCCTCCTTGATCTCCACGTATTGTTTCCTTGCACGAAACTCCAGGCAGTTGGATCAAGCTTCGATCTGTCTCATAATGGGCAAATTCTCCTAGCCACAACCTAGCCTTAAGGGTATAGGGGTTCGTACCCCCACAGCTGCCGAGCCTGCAGCTCCACCCCTCACCGCTTCTTTCCCCTCTCGCCTCTGTGTGACACCGAGGCCACCCCGAGCTCTGCCTCAAACTTGCACACGCGCTGCAAGCACTCTACTGTCGTGGTCAGCACAAACACGACCACCATGGCTCACTGGAGCACGGTAGAACTTCGACAAGTTCTCGGCTCACGCGGCCATCCTCCCTCACTCTCTATCTCTTTCTCCTTAGTTTAAAGCGCATTGATTTCGCTTCGCTTCCCTGCAGCTCCCTCACCCAAACCCTGGCCACGGCATGGCTAGAGCGGCCTCACCGGTGGTGAGCAGCACCACTGCTCTGCCATTGCCGATGGAGAGCTCTCTCCCAAGCCTCTCCAGTCTCACCACAGGCACCACTCGACGTGTATAGCCTCAGAGAGCTAAGAAAAGCGATGGTGGTGGTCGTGCCACAAGAAACCTCACCGGTGGTGAGCTTCGGCCACCTGACAATCGTGCCTCCTCTGTTTGGCTGATCCTTGGCTTCCGTGTGGTAGTCGTTGTGGGTGCACTGCACCGGGTGCACCTAGCGGTTTGAGCTGAAGTGGATTTTCAATTTAATAAAAATATTTTCTTTTAGAAATGTTTTAATGTTTTCAAAATCCATAACTTGAAAGGTGGGGTTCCAAAAATGATGAAACAAATTATGGTTTGCTCTATACTTTTAGATCTACTGTTTAAAATGGTTGCATGTAATTTTTGTGCTACTTTTTTGTATAAGTTTATTTAAGTCATGAAAATGCTGATTTCTTAGAAAATATGTAGAAGATAAGATATATAGATCAGAAAAATGCACTTTTTATTCTGATATATTTGTATTGTTAAATTGCATCTGTGAGAAATGCAAAACATGATATGCACTGTATAAAAAAATTAATGAAGAATTAAATGCGTGCATGACTATAGTGTAAGAATTTTAATAAATAAATTAGGCATGAGATTGACTTTATAATTTTTGTAGGGTATTCTTATGCTAGAAAGTATTACAAAAAGTTATGAAATCTACTGTTTGACACTTTTTCATTTATAGAATATTTTTTTGATGATTTATGCTTAGTCTACTTGTCATTTTTGTGTAGGCCATGATGTATGTCCAAATGCAGTAAAATTTTTATGGTAGGTTGTGTTAGCAATGTGTGAGCTACTGTAATTTTCACAGTATTTATTGATTGCCAAAAGTATATGTTGTTGTATGGCCAATATTAACTAAATAAATAATTAATTGCTTTGGGAGGATTTGAAAGTAATACCACTAGTTTGGTGTATCATTGAAGCACAACAAAGCATGCTGCTGTGATGTAATAAAGTGTTGTGATGTTTTAGTAGAAATAAAAGAGAATGCAGTAGATGACTTGTACTTAGGTTACATGTTCTTGGATGATGTTGACTACTTAGTAGAATAAACCTGATGTTAGTTCCTTGCCTCATGTCACTCCTCCATGGGAGAGGAGATATGCACATACTCAAGTACTTAAGCATTCATGCCCATTCATGTTGACCATATGTATCATCATGCATCCTGTGGATTCATAGTTCACTTACTCACTTAAGCATATGCATCATATAGGATCACAAGAGGTCAAAGTAGTGATCAAACCCAAGGAGCCGAAAGTAGAAGAGGTGCAGGAGTGCCTGGATCACCGTCCTAACTCTTTCAAGAAAGGCAAGCCCTGGAGCATTTTAAGCCTACCTCTAATTTTTGCTAACTTATCCAATTATATCATGATGGTTATATTGCCGCATTAAGTTATAGGAGTTACTGCAACCGTTGATGCATTATTTAATCCCTGGAATACCACCTTCCTTTATACCTTGTCCTATATAGTACAGGCTCAAAGTTAATACCTAGTTTAGCTTAGCTCGATAGAAGTCTTGTGATTTCCTATCACATGCAAGCTATAGGTGGACACCAAAGGGGTTGGCAATATGTTTGTTGTCATGGTTGATAACCAAGTGTTGAGAAACAAGTGGAGACTGGGCAGAGCCTTATGAGGGTGTTGGACCATAGTGGTTCTGTCTGTGTCAGTTAAGGACCGATCCTTGACGGCCCTCTTGTCATGTTGAATGCATGCCCCACATTTAACTGGGCTAACAACTCGTTCTGACCGTGAAGCTAGGACACTATTTGGGTCGGGAATTGATCCGATCCATGCACCGTATTGGAGATGAATAGGGGACGATGAGGGCACGACATGAAACTATGGTGCACCTTGGTAATCAGATGATTCCTAGGTACTGTCGAACTCGCGACTTATTGCAGAATAATGCATTCGGTGACATGTAGCTCACTTTAGTGGGTAAGTGTGGTTTGTATGGACAATAAATTGTCAGGTGGTTTGTAATCGAGTCGAATCGCCATTGCTCCTGGACAGTGAGCACTTGACTTGAGCTTGTGGTCATAATAACGCTTCTGGAACACAGGATGGTTATGATGTCTTAATGGAGCTAGAAGTGCTATACTAAACTGGTACTATTATTATTTGAATCAAGTGATTGCTATAGTGTAGTTGCTAATCTAGATGATAGGTTAATAATTATTAACTTGAGCTAAATACCTGAAAGCATACTTACTTTGTGAATTAAGATTTTGTGCAAAGGATGTGTCAAGCTAGCCAACTATAAAGCCTTGCATGATTCTTGGTGTCGTTTATTTCTAGTTTAACATAGATAAGTCTAGCTGAGTACATCCTCATACTCTGGGCTCTATTCCCATGTTGTTTTGCATAAGGGCAGATGTACTATAGATATTAACTCCCTCTACCCCGCTATGGGTGATGCATAGAACAAGGGCGTAGTCACTCTAACTTATCTTTAGTTGTTATGGAAATGATCAAACTCTGGCAGTGTAATCAAACTATGTGTGTGTGGTTTGAAAACTAGTTGCTTCCACTGCTACTTTGGGTTTTGGGTAGACAATTGGTTGGAAAATAAACCTCTTAAAGATAGATTTTTTGTGTTGTTTAACATTGTAAGAATAACAAGACTCTATGACACAAGTCCTTAGTTCATCTCCATTAAATATTTATTTTCGTAGAAACTTAGTAGGTGTGAAGCTAAGGGATTGGCATAGAAATGCTGCTTCTTTACATGATGTTAACTTACCGGAGGGAAGGGATGTTTTTGTTTCAGGGCTGAATGCATCTTGAATTTTTTTTTGTGAAATCCATGTATCCTGCGTTAGTTAACAATGAAGTTAGAGTGTCACAAGATATATGGCAAACTAAAATTTCAGTGAAAATTAAAGGTTTTCTGTGATATTTAAAAAAGGTGTGATTTTAACTTAGGATAACTCTAGCCCGACGAACTGGAATAGTGATAGTGTTGCTTCTGTTATTTTTCAGAAACCATTCATCATCTTTTTTAAAATTGTTTTTATGCCAAATTCTTATGGTGCGCTCTACATACACTATTTGGAATATCACCCCCACGACCTATCGATGACCTTTTTAATAGGTGGTCAAAAAAGCGAACAAAAAGTATAATTTATTGTTAGTAACAGTAGCCTCTTTGGTTTGTTGGGTAGTTTGGATTACAAAAAATGAGGTAGTTTTTGATAAATGTAGAGACGTAAGCTTTGCAGTTCTTTGATCCAATGGATGGTTGTCAACCTAGCCACATTGGTCATGTCTAATCAAAACTTTATCATCGGTGGTTATTCATATGTTTGCTTGTAAACTGGTTTATTTGCTGCCTGCGTGTGTGCCTATGGGTGGAACTTTGTAATAATTATTCTCTATCAGTCGATAGATCACTACTACAGAATGAGGCATTGGTCGATGCCCAAAATCGCCAAAAACCTTGGCCGGTTGGTAACACGAACCGGTGCTAGAGGGTCCTGCCCAACGGCTACTGACAGGTGCTGTCGGGGCAGGGACCCTTTAGCACCAGTTCATGTTACCAACCAGTGCTAAAGGGTCCCCTTTAGCACCGACCAGTACCATGGGCCGAGGTAAAGCCTTTAGCACCGGTTCGTAACACAAACCGGTGCTAAAGGGTCACCCTTTGGCACCAGTTTGTGTTATGAACCAGTGCTAAAGGTCCGGTTTATAGGCTGGCTACCTCCTCCCCTCTGCCCGTTTGAAACAGAGAGCTCCATTGTTGTGAGCTTCCATTTTGTTGTTCTTTCTTGGTCTTTCATCTCCGACGCCCATTGTTGATCTTCTTCGACTCCGTCATCGTCTCTTTGTGCTTGGAGGTGACTAACTGCATCCTTTGTTGTCTTGTCATGTTGTTTTTGGCTTGTGATTTTCCCATTATTTTTAGCTCAAATCAACTTTGTTATTTTGAATCATTCACTTTAATTATTATCCTTATATATATATCATATTTCATGGTTGACCTAGTATTAATGTAGTTTGCAAGAATGAATTATAGTATCTTTTTATGATCTTAGAATGTAGGATAGTTCAAATTAAATGGTTTGTTAATATCACTTGATAAGTTTTTATTACTACATAATGTCCATTGTATAATTAAAGATTTGTTGAAGTAACAGGATAAATAAAGGATATTATTAGGTACTTCTTTAATCATACATGTTTAGTAGTAAATGTGGAATTTATAGTTGTTTAAAAATTGAGTATGGATAGTAGATGGCAACCGTGACCGGGTCTTCGGTCTCTCAACGGGTTCAAAAGCGATAACAGCCGGAACTCCATCTCATTACTTGTGGCAAGTGTGGGCAGAAGATTATGATGGAGTACATAGTGTCGAAAGAGGGAGTAAACAAGGGTCGTATATTCTACAAGTGTCCGGATCGTAATGTGAGTTATTTACAGACATTTGCATATATATGTGCTTATTTTTTAAAATGATATTGATTAAACTTTTGATTATCTCTTTTAATTTCAGTGGGATGGTACCGGCGGATGTATAGGTTGGTATTGGGAGGAAGAATACATTGAACACATTAAGAAATCTTTTGCACAGGTTGTTGAGGCTGAAGGTGATGAGGCAGTGAGACGGCGAAAGGAGTTCAATGATGTTGATCAAGCGAATGATCTATCTATTATAGTTGGGATCGGACGCGAACTAATTATGTTGCTCAAGTGCATTTTAGTTTTGGTTTTTTTAGTGCTAGTTGCGATTGTATTTGTTGTAGCCAAGCTTGCTTGAATTAATCAACTATGTGTGTTAGACATGTTGTGCAATAAGATGAGAAACTATATGTGTGCATGGTTTTCATAATATATATGTTATATTTAATGCAGATGGTAACACGTAATTGGATGTATAATGCCTATCGGCGCTCCGAAGAGTTCATTAATGGCGTGCACTATTTCTTAAGTGTGGCCGAGACAAATAAGAGGGACGGTTTCATGTGCTGTCCATGTGCCGTGTGCAAGAATTTGATGGAATATTCTAACTCAAGAACTCTTCATTCGCACTTATTAAAGTCTGGTTTCGTACCAAACTATATTTGTTGGACCAAGCATGGAGAAAGCGGGATTATAATGGATGAAGGTGAAGAAGAAGAATAAGAATTGGACCACGCCAACATTATTGCTTAGTACGGTGGCTCCAATGATGTTGCAATGGGGGAGATAATGAAGAAGAGGTAGCGGCAGAAGATGATCGGGGCGATGATGCTTTTGGTGATGCCATCCGTGATGCACAAAGAGAATGTGAAAGTGATAAAGAGAAGGCCAAGTTCGAGCGCATGCTAGAGGACCACAGGAAATCGCTATATCCCACCGTTGAAGAGGGGCAAAAAAAGTTGGGTACCACACTACAATTGCTGCAATGGAAGGCAAAGAATGGTACATCTGACAAGGCATTTGGGCAGTTATTGAAGATCATAAAAATGATGCTTCCGAAAGGCAACGAATTGCCCACCACTACGTATGAAGCAAAACAGGTTGTCTGCCCTTTGGGATTAGAAATCCAGAAGATACACGTATGTCCTAAAGACTGCATCCTCTACCGTAGGGAGGAATACGAGAATTTGGATGCATGTCCAGTATGTAAGGTATCACGGTATAAGATCAGGCGAGATGATCCTAGCGACGTTGAGGGTGAAGAACGTCATAGGAAGAAAATTCCTGCCAAGGTTATATGGTATGCTCCTATAATACCATGATTAAAACGTCTGTTTAGAAATAAGGACAATGCAAAGTTGTTGCGGTGGCATAAAGAAGACCGTAAGATAGACAATATGCTGAGACAACCTGCCGATGGATCCCAGTGGAGAGCGATAGACAGAGAATTCACAGATTTTGCAGATGATGCTAGAAACTTGCGGTTCGCCTTAAGTACAGATGGTATGAATCCATTCGGTGAGCAGAGCAGTAGTCACAGCACTTGGCCAGTTACTCTATGTATCTACAACCTTCCTCCATGGCTATGCATGAAGCGGAAGTTTATTATGATGCCGGTGCTTATCCAGGGACCGAAGCAAATTGGCAATGACATAGATGACTACCTTAGGCCATTAGTTGAGGAACTTCAACTTTTATGGAGCAAACCAGGAGTTCGCGTGTGGGATGAGTACAAACAAGAGCACTTTGACCTGCGAGCATTGTTGTTTGTAACAATCAATGATTGGCCAGCTCTGAGTAATCTTTCAGGCTAGTCAAGCAAGGGATATAATGCATGCACACATTGTTATGAAGACCTTGACTATGTATTTTTGAAAAAATGTTGAAAGGTCATGTACCTTGGCCACCGTCGGTTTCTTCCTGTGAACCACCCAGTACGAAACAAAGGCAAGCATTTTAAAGGCAAGGCAGACCACCAGACCAAGCCTCTCAATCGAACTGGGGATGATGTACTCGAAATGGCCAAGGGTATAAAAGTGGTATTTGGAAAGGGACGAGGCAGCGAACCTATTCCCAAGGATGCTAAGGGACACGTACCAATGTGGAAGAAGAAATCCATATTTTGGGAGCTACCTTACTGGAATGTCCTAGAGGTCCGCAACGCAATCGACGTGATGCATCTGAGAAAGAATTTTTGTGTGAACTTGCTCGAATTCATGGGTGTCCACGGGAAGTCTAAGGATTCACTTGAAGCACGACAAGACTTGCAGCGCATGAAAGAACGAGACAACCTGCATCCAGAAAAGACAGATGATGGACGTCATTACTTAAGCCCTGCCAGCTACACTATGAGCAAAGAAGAGAAGGAAAGCATGTTTGAATGTCTTAGCAGCATCAAGGTCCCATCTGGATTCTCCTCCAATATCATGGGAATAATTAATGTGCCAGAGAAGAAATTCCTGAACTTGAAGTCCCATGACTATCACGTTCTAATAACGCAATTGCTACCGGTGGTTTTAAGAGGAATTTTAACTCCACACGTACGTCTAGCCACGGTAAAGCTATGTGCAATCCTCAATGCAATTTCTCGGAAGGCAATCAATCTAGAGCAACTAGCTACTCTGTAGAATGACGTCGTTCAATGTCTCGTTAGCTTTGAGTTGGTGTTCCCTCCATCCTTCTTCGATATCATGTCACACCTCCTAGTTCATCTTATCAAAGAGATTCGTATTCTCGGTCCTGTGTTCCAACATAACATGTTCCCATTCGAGGGATTCATGGGTGTCCTAAAGAAATATGTCTATAGTCGTTCCCGGCTAGAAGGAAGCATTGCCAAGGGCTACGGAATAGAGGAGGTGATAGAGTTCTGTGTTGACTTTATTCCAGACCTTGACCCAATTGGCATTCCTGAATCTCGACACGAGGGCAGACTCAGCGGAAAGGGAACACTTGGGAAGAAAACATATATTGGTACGGGAGACGATTACTTCAATAAAGTACACTACACAGTTCTCCAGAACTCCTCATTGGTGGAACCATATGTTGAGGTACACAAAGATTTCCTACTGTCCTAGTGGCCCGGGAAGAATGAAGCTTGGATAATGCGTCAGCACATGGAAACTTTTGGCGATTGGTTGCGCAAAAAATGTCAGGGTGATGAAAACATTGATGAGCAGCTTTATTTGTTGGCCAGGCAACCATCATGGCATGTCCTCACGTACAAAGTGTATGAGATAAATGGTAACACATTTTACACAGTTGGCCAAGATAAAAGGAGCACCAACCAAAATAGGGGTGTACGCATGGATGCCACGGATCCAAATGGGAACAGACAAACATATTATCGACACATAGAAGACATATGGGAACTAGTCTATGCAGCTAATTTTAAAGTTCCTTTGTTCCGGTGCCAATGGCTATAGATGACCGAAGGTGGGGTAATAGTCGACAAGGAGTATGGGATGACAACTGTGGACCTTAACAATAGTGGGTTCAAAGACGAACCATTCGTCCTTGCTGCAGACGTGAGTCAGGTGTTCTATGTCAAAGATATGTCTACGAAATCAAAGAGAGGAAAAAATGATGACCACTCAATCGTCAATGAGCCAAAGCGCCATATTATCCTTTCTGGGAAAAGAAACATTGCCGGAATTCAGGACAAGTCAGACATGTCAGGCGATTACGAAAGGGATGATCGAATTCTGCCCTTCATAGTCAAGAAAGACCCAAGCATTCTGTTAAACAATGAGGATACTCCATGGTTACGGCAGGATCATAACCAAGGGTCATACGTCAAGAAGAAGTTCACTGTTGTGTCGGCTTAACATAAAGTCATGTTTAATAGTATGTGTTGTAAAATGTACGAATTCTGAGAATTGTATCAAACTATATTTGAGAATTGTGAATTTTGATGAGCGTAGCAAACTTTGTATTCATGACTTTTCCATTTCGGACCATCTAGGGTTCGGTCAAAGGGTGTTTTTGTAAAAACCAATGATTTGACTTTGGTCAAACATGGTCAAATGACCCATTTGATGACTTCAAATGAAAAAAATTTGAATACAAAGTTGTTAGAGATCATTAAGATCTACAATTTATATATTATCCATTTTACCATTTGGATAAACTTGAGCAAATCCTAAGCACATTTCTTTAAAATTCAAGACGGGTTTTGGTCAAACTTTATCAAATGACACACTAAATTACTTAAAATGAAAAAATTTTGAATACCAAATTGTTAGATATCATCAAGATCTAAACTTTTTATATACAGATTTTTTCCATTTGAGAAAGTTTAAGTTAACAATACCCACCAAATTTTGAATCTCCCACAAACTATATGAAACTATATGTGTCAATTGTGGAATTTCAACTACACCATCCCAAAACTTCGTCAAATGTAAAAATAGTCTATATATTAAACGTAGATTTTGATGAATGGAACAATATTGGTATTCATGACTTTTCCATTCGAGACCATCTAGGGTTCCGAAACCGATGCGTGGGTATGAATTCTTTCAAAATTCAAAATTGGGTGGTTCAAACTTTTCCAAATGAAAAGTTGACCATTATACCAAATGTAGAACTTGAAGAGTGTAACAAACTTTGTATTCATGACTTTTCCATTTGGGACCATCTAGGGTTCGGTCAAAGGGTGTTTTTGGAAAAACCAATGCTTTGACTTTGGTCAAACTTGGTCAAATGACCCATTTGATGACTTCAAATAAAAAACATTTGAATACAAAGTTGTTAGAGATCATTAAGATCTACATTTTATATAATTGTTCATTTTCCATTTGGATAAATTTGAGCCAATCCTAAGCACATTTCTTTAAAATTTAAGACGGGTTTTGGTCAAACTTGGTCAAATGACACACTAAATTACTTAAAATGAAAAAAATTTGAATACCAAGTTGTTAGATATCATCAAGATCTAAACTTTTTGATATACACAATTTTTCCGTTTGAGAAAGTTTAAGTTAACAATACCCACCAAAACTTGAATCTGCCACAAACTATATGAAACTATATGTGTCAATTGTGGAATTTCAACTACACCATCCCAAAACTTTGTCAAATGCAAAAATAGTCTATATATTAAATGTAGATTTTGATGAGTGGAACAATATTGGTATTCATGACTTTTCCATTCGAGGCCATCTAGGGTACCGAAAGTGATGCGTGGCTATGAATTCTTTAAAAATTTAAAATTGAGTGGTTCAAACTTTTCCAAATGAAAAGTTGACCATTATACCAAATGTAGAACTTGAAGAGTGTAACAAACTTTGTATCCATTTGGGACCATCTAGGGTTCGGTCAAAGGGTGTTTTTGGAAAAACCAATGCTTTGACTTTGGTGAAACTTGGTCAAATGACCCATTTGATGACTTCAAATGAAAAAAATTTGAATACAAAGTTGTTAGAGATCATTAAGATCTACATTTTATATATTGTTTATTTTTCCATTTGGATAAATTTGAGCCAATCCTAAGCACATTTCTTTAAAATTCAAGACGGGTTTTGGTCAAACTTGGTCAAATGACAAACTAAATTACTTAAAATGAAAAAATTTTGAATACCAAGTTGTTAGATATCACCAAGATCTAAACTTTTTTATACACAATTTTTTCATTTGAGAAAGTTTAAGTGAACAATACCCCCCGAATCTTGAATCTCACGCAAACTATACGAAACTATATGTGTCAATTGTGGATTTTCAACTACACCTTCGCAAAACTTTGGCAAATACAAAAATAGTCTATATATTAAATGTAGATTTTGATGAGTGGAACAATATTGGTATTCATGACTTTTCCATTAGAGACCATCTAGGATTCCGAAACCGATGCGTGGCTATGAATCCTTCCAAATTCAAAATTGAGTGGTTCAAACTTTTCCAAATGAAAAGTTGACCATTAGACCAAATGTAGAACTTGATGAGTGTAACAAACTTTGTATTCATGACTTTTCCATTTGGGACCATATAGGGTTCGGTCAAAGGGTGTATTCATCAATATATACATTTTTATATGATAAATAGACTTTTTATTTGATGAAAACTGTACCCTACTAGCATTCTGAGTAATAAATGACAAAAATAAAAAGTCTAACATCAATATGATGTGAAAATAGATTTCCAGTTGATTGGATACAGTTTTTGTAAATTTATTAGAGTAATATATTTTTGCATTAACAAAATACTAAACATTCCTTACAAAATTATTGCAAATTAAAAAAAAATAAAGTAAGATATTTAATGTTAAAAATTTTCATGTGTACATTGAAATAAATTACAATACATGTCACTCTTTAAAAAATATTATGCAAAATATTTAATTTACTATACAAATTATAATGTAAAGTGTATATATAAAGACTTTAAAGACCCTAAACTAAAAAACAGGGACTTTAGCACCGGCCCATAGTGGGAACCGGTGCTAAAGGGTCGTGAAAATTTCAGGACCCCGTCCGAGTCCGCCTAGGACCCATTAGCATCGGTTCTTGGCTGGAACCGGTGCTAAAAGGTTCCTTTAACATCGGCTGGTGTTACGAGCCGTTGCTAAAGGGTCCCCTTTAACACCGGCTCGTAACACCAGCCGGTGTTAAAGACCCTTTAGCGCCGGTGCCAGCCACGGACCGGTGCTAAAGGGTCCATCCCTATTTAAGCCATGGGCGCCCTGGAGCAGTTCATCTTCGTCTTCGTCGAGTCATCGTCTCCAGCGCCGCCGGCCGTTCATCTGCCCGCGCGAGACCTCGCCGATCTCCAGCGCCGCTGTCTCCAGCAGCGCCGCCATCTACGCCTCTCCACAGCCCGGCCCCGCGTGCACACATGTATACTCCAACCGATCGATATATATAAAATAAATACTCCACTACAGTTTATATATATATAATAAATAAATGTTATGAATTATATGCCAAGCACTTTGCAATTTTAGTGATTTGTAGATATATATAAAGTATATATATATACACTAAAAATATAATAATTAATGAATGCTAGCTAGTATATATATTAAGTATATATATATACAGTGAAAAATAATGCATGATGCTAATATATTATTCTAGTAATAGTTTTTAGTATATTAGTATAAGTGTAGTGTTTTGACCTGTTATAAATTATATTATGCTAGTCTATATTTGTAGTATATTAATATTATTTTTGTATTATTTTGTAGTATTATTTTTTTAGTATATTTTTTAGTCTATTACTTGGCTCCAAAGATTTTATTATTATTTTTTGGAGAACTCCAGCACTTTCATTTGTAGTAGTACTAGTAGTATATAAGTCTCTAATATATATTTTAATTTAGTTTCTAGTGTTTTGTATATATTGTTGTTTGTACTATTATTCTAGTATTATTTTTTAGTATATTATTCTAGTTTATTACTTGGCTTAAAAGATTCTAGTACTATTTTTCGGACCACTCTAGCACTTTCATTTGTAGTAGTACTAGTAGTATATAAGTCTCTAATTAATATATATTTTATTTTCTAGTGTTTTGTATATATTATTGTTTGTACTATTATTCTAGTATTATTTTTTTAGTATATTATTCTAGTGTATTACTTGGCTTAAAAGATTCTAGTATTATTTTTTGGAGCACTCCAGCACTTTCATTTGTAGTAGTACTAGTAGTATATAAGTCTCTAATATATATTTTATTTTCTAGTGTTTTGTATATATCATTGTTTGTACTATTATTCTAGTATTATTTTTTTAGTATATTATTCTAGTGTATTACTTGGCTTAAAAGATTCTAGTATTATTTTTTGGAGCACTCAAGCACTTTCATTCTTATATAGAAATATATATATATATATATATATATGGTTGCAGACATAGAAATGGCCGACCGTCCTCACGATGATCCTGATTATATGGAAGATGCCATTCAAAATATGATTGACGACGGTAGTCAGTACTTTATTGATTACAACGAGATCATGCAAGACAATCCGACTGAGCAACAAGAGGGCAATACCCCTGAGCAACAAGAGGGCAATGCGCCTGAGCAACAACTTGTCGTGCAACAAGAAGGAAATACCGGCGAGGTATGTAAATGTAAACATATATAATGCATATCTTACATTAGGTTTTAGACTTACTTGGTTATTAATTTAGTGTTTTTGTTTCTATATCTACGTGTAGCCACGAGGGCCAAAGAAGCCGTTGGAGGGCCGCTATGTAATCTCCGAGTTTGAGATAGCTACAGGTAGACCACTTGGTGAACATGCAAAAAAAATATGTTAGTCACTGTGGATACCTTGTGAGAGCTCAAATACCGATCAGTGCTCGTGAATGGAGAGAGAAGCGAGGTGCTCCTAAAATAAGTTTTGTCTCTCATCGTGACAAGGAGTTAGTTTGGAAAGCCGTCACGGACATTTTCACCTTCGACACCAATGATGAAGAGTTGAAGGTGCGAATTTATGACTGGACTATGAAGAAGATGGCGGTACTGTTCCAGAATTGGAAGAAGTCTTTGTACAATAAATTTGTCAAGAAAAACAAGACTTCAAATTTCAACCTCAAGCAATATGTAAAGCTGAGGGCCTTCTGGGATGACTTCGTGCAGTACAAAACATCAAAAGAGAGCGAGGAATGAGCCATTAGAAACAAAGAGAATGCAAGTAAAAAGACATACCACCATCATATGGGATCAGGTGGTTATAAGAGTGTTGTTCCCAAGTAGGACCGGATGGAATAGAAGATGCTTGCTAGGGGGGTCACACCTAAGACAATAGCAAAGAATTAGAGCGAGCGCTCTAAGCATTGGTTCTACGGTCATGGGGGAAGCGTGGACCTAGACACCGGGGCGCTAGTTTGGGACCAAGAAATCCCTAGAGCAGCAGAGAGACTAGTCCGTGCACGAGAGGCAGTTCAGTCTGGTGAGTTCAGGCCTAATAGGGAGAAGGATGAACTCACCTATGCGCTTGAAAATCCTGAGCACGGTGGGCGTACGAGAGGCTATGGGGCAATTTTGTGGCTGCAATCATTCTAAGCTGATCAAGATACCTACAGAAGCCGCCAGAAAAAGAAGGATAAGGAGGTAGAGCGGATCCGCCGGCTGGAAGCTTTTGTTCTCCAGTCAGAAGAGTGTTGGGTATTCTTAACATCATTACCAAAAGTAGACTAAGTTCTCTAAATCTAGTAACGGTGCCAAAAATGCCAAACCTATCCCTCACACCATTTAAGCCAAGTTGTCATCCCCAGCATGATATAAGAGACGCGGTATTGAAATATGCAATTGCTCTTCTAAATAAATAATGAATGGGATATGCAAGCGCACAGATTAATACCGATGCAGCATTTTAACCGGGAAGTATTTCAGGTATCGTTATTTATATTTTTACCACTGGGAAGGGATTAGCAATCATCAATATTGATTACAGAATAGAATATGAGATTGAGCATCTATCATTGCATGTATAATTGAGAACATTATATCTAACTCTTCATACAGGGATAAGTGTCACATAAAAGATATATGAAATAATAATAGTGACAAAGATAACTAATCTGATCTAGCCACATATTAAATATGATAAGCACCTCAATTAGATACTCTAGAAAGTCATTAGCATGGTATTAGAACGAACTACAAGAATATTCCCTAAGTTATTCTCAACTATATAGTCTAGCATTATCATAGTTAGTGCAAGCATACTTAGCAATCATTGCGAGATAAGACTACGCCCATGCATAGTGATATTAGCAAGGAATATGAGAAACATAGCAATCACTCCCCTGTAATAATGTTGCTCTGCCAGCCCAATACACGAGAGGGGGACTATATAAGAATCAATGAAGCTGTCACTATCACGAACCACCCCACGATCTGGCATATTGGGTACAATCGCAGATAAATACGGTATAAGCACCACGCCTACACAATATCTATCATTTACCCATGGATCCAATGGATAAACGCTATACGATCCTAAGCATGTATATAGATCCAATCTAACTAAGCCAAGTACATAACTATGATAAACTAAGAACAATATAATCTTGAATATAAGCAAGTAGAGCAAAGTCATAAGCAATATATTGAAGTAGAACAAAGTCATATTCATAATATTGAAGAACAAAGATAATTAGAATGTAATTAGAAGCACAATTAGAGAATTACCAAGAATCCTCTTGACAGATCCGGAAACCAATCGAAGATTGACTCCTTCTAGTTCTAATCCTATGTAGCTATGCTAATCTAGATATCTAATTGATGTGGTGGCTCTAATCTTGATCAGAGGCTTCTTCTCCCTTGATGGAACAATGAATTAGGGTTGAGAGGCTCCCTCCTCCAGGGGCCAGGGGGTCTGGTTTTATAGTCCCTTCAAGTGAATATGGGCCCTTGGATCAAACCGACATAGATTGTATGGTTTAGATTCATCCTTTAGGTCGGTGGAGATCTCCCGCAAAGCAGAGTCCTGATTGGACTCAGGGGCAGGGCGGGCGCCCTGACCAACTGGGCGGCCGCCTAGGGTCAGGCCCCGTTTTGCCTCCGCTTCGGTCTCGTGGCTTCTGGAGTCTTCTAGATGTAAGATAATTGCGCAGCACGTTAATATCTCTATGTAATCCCGACGTGTGGGCCTTTCTTCCGTATTTCCTGATAACCCCCTGCAGAAATAGACAAACACCAAAACTCATGGAATTCTGTCAGATAAAACCCTAAGTCTAGATGTTGATTTCATTTAGATCCTTTTCTTTATTTATTTGATAATTAAATTTGATACTTAAGGACCGTCAACAAACTCCCCCAAGCTTACCTCTTGCTCGTCCCTGAGCAAGGATAGACTCAGCTATGGATCATAAATTGTTGCAATATTATTAAAAAAAATTGACGGTACACATGCTTTTTAAATAAGATCTCATCTCTGAGTTAGAGTAAACTGTCAAAACTTAAAACTTACTTACTTTACCTACACCATGGGACTTGTAACTGTCACTTCTGTCTTGAGTGGTTAAAAGATAGAACAGTCTAGTCAAGTGCCATGTCTCTTATTCTTGATCAGCTATAGCTCTAGAGTTTTTGCAGATTTTCAAATAAAACTCAGAGATTCCTTGTATGATTCTCTCAGGTCTCTCTTTTGTGGTATTTCTGGATCCTTACCAAGGCAGTTGGTATATGCCTTCTCTCAAGATATTTAGTATTTGTGGTATGAGGCATAGTGACATTGCCTTCTCTCTCACCCTACTCTAATAAGACTTTAATATCTGTAGCTCATAGGTGGGAGATAAAATATACATACTTACAAGACATTTATTGCATAGTCAAACCATGGATCCAAAGTAACAAGTCAATAAGTTTAATCAAGATGTGCATGTGTGGCGAATGAATGGTGTATGGTGATGATGGTGATAACAATGATGGAAACAATGGTGGTGGAAGTCTAATTCTACTTTGCTCTTTTGAGGGGATACATACCTTTCTTGCTTTTTGAAACTTTATGAGGAGAATGAGATACTCTTGTATTTTTTTCTTTTCTCTCAGGTGGGTATCTTGCACCCCTAATTCTACTGTTGGACACTTGTCCATTTTTACCTCTCGTCTCACTTTTTCTTTTCTTTCGAGGTTCCGAGCACTTGCTCCTTTTTATTTCCTCGTATTTCTTCTTTTCTTTTTTTAGAGCATTCATCTCTTGAGATAATATAGCAAGTGGTTGTAACAAGATAACTTGAGTATTTATTTCACAGGGGAAAACAGAAATATTTTTGGCTATTCTCTCCCGGATTAGGAGTAGAATATTTTTGGGTGATTCTGGAGATGGAATGGGTGGATATATGTGGATGGTACTTCCGGAGTAGAAGTAGCATATATGAGTGAACGTGCAAGTGAAATCTTGATTTAACCACATGACAAGCTCCTAAGGGTCTACACAGCTTGACCACACTCAATGCTCATAAGCAGTAAATAGTAAATGTGTGGCTCAGAGTCTAGCAAGCATGTATATATGGCTATGGTAGGAATTTAAACTCTCATCATACAGGAACTCATCATGCAACATTTTAAAGATTTTCAAAGATAAAATTCTCCAGAATTCTAGCATCTCTAGGAACAGATAAACAACAGCTCAACCTTCCCATATCGTATCCGTTAACAACTTAGACTTTAGATCAAGTTTTTATCCCACAAGTTTAGGTCTAGAGCAAGATTTAAATTATAACAGTTATATCTAAACTTAAGAGAGAACAAATTAGGCAGAGCAACTATCTTATCCATGCTTAAGTTTTATTTAGATACAGATTAGCATAGCCACTTTATTTATTTATTAAACACACTAAGGAAAAGATATATATATATATAAGCATAAAATCTTTATTTGGTTTTTTCATAGTTTATGTATTTTAATATTCTAAAATAATATAAGTATAAAGATAGATAGAAATACTTATCGGTATAAATGGGGGTGCTCTCCCCCAAGCTGAATTTTGACGTAATTTCTCTTGATGTAGCTAACATGTGGCAGAGGTGTATTTGAAAGTCAGCAGCATTCTGACAGCGATTAGAATATCCTCCGTCTGCTAGTCTTCTTGATTCTTAAATTCTGTGGAGCTCAAATAGACAACAAAGCTTGTGGAACTGATTAAGTGTTAGCATAAATATCTAGCCTTTATAATGTTGAGACTCGTTAATAATTATTACTCCCTGTTTTTATATTTTTATTTTATAAAGCAGAAAAATATTTATTTTATTTTTATGCCACCACAGTGAATGTACTTATGGGTTTTATGCCACTCGTATACTCACATAGGGCTTACTGTTTTTTTTCATATTTTATTTTCTTTTTAAGATAGTACGAACATGATTAACTAAGTAAACTAGTTTAAATAATTCGAAAGGGAAAAGATAACTACCAAGTTTACCTCTTGGCAAGGCGTTCGGTGTTTTTAAGTCCTCCGAACGGGACTCTCCATTTTCTTTAATCGTCCTGAGGTTCGTTGGGTGGCGTAGTCGGTACTTCTGGCAGCGCCTCCTCTTCTTGTATAGTTATCTTCATTTTCCATACCTGACTCGGTGCTTCAATCTCCTCTGGATAATTCTGTTTAAACTCTACGTCTTCTGACTTTATAACTTCTCCTTCATAGTCTGCCCATCCGTCCTTGATGATCTGCCTCCTCTGGTTGCGGTTGTGTCGCTTTCTGGCCTGCTTAGATTCTTCAACGATATAGTTAGGGTCAGTAAAATAACGGCGTACCTTCTTTGAGGGGAAGTGCATATGGACTTCTCCGGTTCCAATGTAGATAATTGCTTTAACGGTGCTCAGGAACGGTCTTCCAAGGATGATGGGTGGATCGTACTCATCTTCTCCCATGTCAA
Source organism: Sorghum bicolor (assembly GCF_000003195.3). Taxonomy (NCBI): domain Eukaryota; kingdom Viridiplantae; phylum Streptophyta; class Magnoliopsida; order Poales; family Poaceae; genus Sorghum; species Sorghum bicolor. Next base: position 26,979,725 of record NC_012872.2, on the reverse strand, counting down.
CAACTTGAAAGTCTGTGTAGACAAAGTGATCGTCTATTTTGACTGGGACATCAGATACTGTTCCTTTGACTTCTCGGAATGTCTGATCTGCCATCTGGAGTTGAATGTATGTTGGTCTTAGTGGCATGGTTCCGAACAAAATCCGATAGGTGACTGCGGCCATTATGTTGACGCCCGATCCGGTGTCACAAAATGTCTTGTAGAAGTTGTATCCATTTATGGAGCAGTAGATGCTTGGCATTCCTGGGTCGTCCTTCTTGGTCAAACACGGTGACTTAAGTTGGTGATCTTGGCCTTCATGAACTACAGTGACCATCTTAGCTGACTCGGTCCACACTTGCTTGTTCCTGTTCCTCCTGTTGGTCCTCTTCCTTGATTCACGTCTGGATTGATGTGGAATTTGTGTAGTCTTGTTCTTGAAGAAAAATGTCTCCTTCTTCCCTTTGACGTAGAAACTGATCTTGGCAGCACTGGCGTAGATGATAGCTCCCGTGGTGTTCAAGAATGGCCTCCCTAAGATGATGGGTGCTCTCTCAGCAGTTCCGGTCTCTACCACTACGAAGTCTGCTGGGGCATATAAGGTACCAACTCGGACACAAAGGTTCTTCACTATTCCTTTTGGGAAAGTTATCGTCTGATCTGCAAACTGCAAACACATGGTTGTCTCTAATAAAGGATATGTAAAGAATTTTTCATAGAGTACCCTGGGTATAATGTTGACACTGGAGCCAAACTCGTAGAGTGCTTCTGGAACGTCCACCATGCCGATGGAGATCGGGACGACGGGGCGTCCTGGATCGCCTCTCTTGACCGGCAGAAGGTCAGTAGAGAATTCATTGATGGGGTTACTCCGATTACCTGCATCAAACATGTCTACAAGATTTGTAGATTCTAATCCTTCCGGTTGTGATGGTATACCGGGGTTAGTAGTAGGAACAGTAGCAGCTATTTGATTTAACTGAGATTCAATCATTTTATTAAAGCTAATTTGATTCTTGATGGCAGTAGAGAAATTATCCATTCTATTATTTATATTTTCTAGCATTTTATCATTAGATGTCAATTTCTTGGATAGGTTATCCATTAGCTTTCCTTGATTAGACACTAACTCTCTCAAAGGTGGAAAATTATTAGCATTATTGTTGTAAGAATTGTTACCTTGATAATTACCTGAGTAGTTAGGCCTCTGTTGATTCCAACCTTGATTTTGTTGAGGACGGTTGTAGTAGTTGTTGTTGTTGTTGATGTAGTTCACATCCTCAAGCATCTCAGGGCAGTGGTTGCCTGAGTGTCCAGTGTCTCCACACTCCTCACAAGTCATGTGAGAGTCGTAGATGTGCATAACTTCCTTCTTATCTCCAGCTCTATCGTCGAGCTTCTTCATGAGCAGGTCTAGCTTTGCAGACAGCATGTCTACCTCCTTCAGCTGATGCATACCTCCACCTCTCTTGCGTGTCTGGGTTCTCTCTTCATTCCAGCTTTGATTGGACGCCATCTTCTCCACAAGAGCTGTGGCTTGTGGTATAGTAAGTGATAAGAATGCTCCTCCAGCTGCAGCATCCATGGTCTCTCGGGCACTGTTACCGAGCCCATGATAAAATGTCTGCATTAGTAGCCAACTCTCCATTCCATGATGGGGACATTCTAGGATGTAGTCTTGAAAGCGCTCCCATGCTTCTGGAACAGATTCATCATTTTGTTGCTGAAAACTTGTAATCTTCCCACGGAGAGCATTGGTCTTGCCCATGGGAAAGAACTTTGCCAGGAAGTTTGTTGAGCAGAGTGCCCACGTAGTATTTTTCTCCTTTGTAGCGTAGAACCACTGCTTCGCTCTTCCTAACAGTGAGAATGGGAAGAGGCGAAGTAGTATAGCATTTTTGGAAACTCCTGATATGGTGATTGTGTTGCAAATCTCCAGGAAGTGTTGTAAATGAGCACTAGCATCTTCGTGTGCCTTCCCACAGAACTGGTTGGATTGCACCATGTTGATAAGTCTAGGCTTGAGCTCAAAGTTGCCGTCGATCCCTACAGCAGGTCCAGTGCGGATGTTGTCCGTAGTGGGAGCTGAGAACTCGTGGATTGATTTGTTCGCCATGGCTTCGAACTCTGAAGACAAGTTCCGGTGATCTTCTTGATTGGATGAAGCTTCTTGCTGAAGTGTTGATGATCTCTTCTTGAGCTTGGCTCTCGTCTTCTTGAATAATGCTTCAGGATTGTCAACAAAATTTTCTGGAAGATGTCTTCTATTCATACATTCCCCTGCATAAGATGAAATAGGAAAATATCGGGGCAAAACTGTATGAGAGAATAGATAAGCTCAATCATATTAGTGATGTGAATGATAACTCAAAATCTTTTATTCCATTCCTAATTAGTAATCAACCTTCCCCGGCAACGGCGCCAAAAAATGCTTGTTGGGTATTCTTAACATCATTACCAAAAGTAGACTAAGTTCTCTAAATCTAGTAACGGTGCCAAAAATGCCAAACCTATCCCTCACACCACTTAAGCCAAGTTGTCATCCCCAGCATGATATAAGAGACGCGGTATTGAAATATGCAATTGCTCTTCTAAATAAATAATGAATGGGATCTGCCACCGCACAGATTAATACCGATGCAGCATTTTAACCGGGAAGTATTCCAGGTATCGTTATTTATATTTTTACCACTGGGAAGGGATTAGCAATCATCAATATTGATTACAGAATAGAATATGAGATTGAGCATCTATCATTGCATGTATAATTGAGAACATTATATCTAACTCTTCATACAGGGATAAGTGTCACATAAAAGATATATGAAATAATAATAGTGACAAAGATAACTAATCTGATCTAGCCACATATTAAATATGATAAGCACCTCAATTAGATACTCTAGAAAGTCATTAGCATGGTATTAGAACGAACTACAAGAATATTCCCTAAGTTATTCTCAACTATATAGTCTAGCATTATCATAGTTAGTGCAAGCATACTTAGCAATCATTGCGAGATAAGACTACGCCCATGCATAGTGATATTAGCAAGGAATATGAGAAACATAGCAATCACTCCCCTGTAATAATGTTGCTCTGCCAGCCCAATACACGAGAGGGGGACTATATAAGAATCAATGAAGCTGTCACTATCACGAACCACCCCACGATCTGGCATAATGGGTACAATCGCAGATAAATACGGTATAAGCACCACGCCTACACAATATCTATCATTTACCCATGGATCCGATGGATAAACGCTGTACGATCCTAAGCATGTATATAGATCCAATCTAACTAAGCCAAGTACATAACTATGATAAACTAAGAACAATATAATCTTGAATATAAGCAAGTAGAGCAAAGTCATAAGCAATATATTCAAGTAGAACAAAGTCATATTCATAATATTGAAGAACAAAGATAACTAGAAAGTAATTAGAAGCACAATTAGAGAATTACCAAGAATCCTCTTGACAGATCCGGAAACCAATCGAAGATTGACTCCTTCTAGTTCTAATCATATGTAGCTATGCTAATCTAGATATCTAATTGATGTGGTGGCTCTAATCTTGATCAGAGGCTTCTTCTCCCTTGATGGAACAATGAATTAGGGTTGAGAGGCTCCCTCCTCCAGGGGCCAGGGGGTCTGGTTTTATAGTCCCTTCAAGTGAATATGGGCCCTTGGATCAAACCGACATAGATTGTATGGTTTAGATTCATCCTTTAGGTCGGTGGAGATCTCCCGCAAAGCAGAGTCCTGATTGGACTCAGGGGCAGGGCGGGCGCCCTGACCAACTGGGCGGCCGCCTAGGGTCAGGCCCCGTTTTGCCTCCGCTTCGGTCTCGTGGCTTCTGGAGTCTTCTAGATGTAAGATAATTGCGCAGCACGTTAATATCTCTATGTAATCCCGACCTGTGGGCCTTTCTTCCGTATTTCCTGATAACCCCCTGCAGAAATAGACAAACACCAAAAATCGTGGAATTCTATCAGATAAAACCCTAAGTCTAGATGTTGATTTCATTTAGATCCTTTTCTTTATTTATTTGATAATTAAATTTGATACTTAAGGACCGTCAACAAAGAGCGCGAGAAAGCTTGTTAAGAATGGATGCAGGCGGAGATTCAAAGGCAAGTGCAAGCAACACTTAGTCAAATGACGAAAAGGCATGGTACATCACAGCCTGAGGTCAACGTTAGCCCCCCCAGGCCAGTTGAAAAGCAGCTGCACATCCACGGAAGTACCAACCATTTAGGATGACACGAAGCTACACTTCCCCGTGGATGATGTCACATAGGCTTTTACTACCTGTGAGCTGCATGTACCAGATGGGAATGCAACAAAAAAGGTGGCTATCGCTGTTGTCAACCCTATCGACCGAACGAGAACTCCAAGAATCCATAATCGACCATTACCTGGTGGATATGCTAGCGTCTCGGTTGATAGGGTTGACAAAGGTTGTGGAAGTCTGCCTCTAGAAATAGAAGGGGAGACGGAGAGAAGACCATAGGTGAAGCTGAGAAAACGTTTATTTGTTGGCGCAAGCGCTTCATAATTATTCCTCACCATAGGTTTGTGCGTGATTTTACTTCTTATATTATTTGTTATGTATTGAATTTATAAAAAGTTTGCTCACAAAACTTGTAATTGTTTTCTTTGCAGGGACTCCTCCAACCTAAGTCTAATTCTTTCCCCAGCGCATCATAGTGTTGTGGGCGGTGACAATGCTGGATCTCCTCCAACACCTGCGGCGCCCACACCGACCCTGCCACCGCCTCCACCACTGTCTCCACCTCCTCCACCGAGGTCTCCAACTCCTCCACCACATTCTCCAACACCAAAAAGATTGGCCCCACCACCTCCACCGCCTGCACTGCCCTCTCCAAAGAGTACACGGTCGGTCCCCTCGCCTCCAAAGCGAGGTAGTCAGAAGCGGTTCGCCCAAGAATGACCGATGTCATCGATCCCACCTCCAAAGAAGGCTGCCTCAGCAAAGAAAGCTAAGACACCAGAGAAATTACCTTACGAAAAGAGTGAAGAGGAGGTAATTGCTATATCCAAAGCTGAGGTGAAACAATTTTTTGATAAATTGAAGGAGGAAAGGAAAAAGCGGCTAAACCCAGAAAAGCCGTACTTTTATGTAAAGCTAGAGGAACTAAGGAAGAAGGTGGCGGACCAGCAAAAGAAGCAGCGGGAAGCTCAGAAAAAGCCAACACTTTTGGACTATGAGTGGTCTCTAGTCAAGTCTTCGCAGCCTAGAAAGAGAGTAGGAAAGGGGGTCCCACAGCTCGGAGAAGTATCAAAACCGGTGCCCCCTTTGATTGTGCCAAATCAAAATGGCTCAAATGAAGACTTGATGCCAAAGAAATTCTTATCGTTGTCTAAGCTAGATTCGCTTGAGCATTACTTTGGACAGAGCGGTTTAAATATTCAAGACATTGCTGCCATTATTAGATGTCAAACATTTGAAAAAGCTGAGGTAGTTGATCAATGGAGGGCAAGATATGAACCAGGCAGGAGTCTATTCAAACCTCAGCGTTTACATGAGCTCGGCACACAAATGTTTGCAATAAACAAGTGGTGCATGGAGGCGTCTAAAAGGGGAGATAATTGGATTTCTGTTCGTATTAAACAACATCACTACTTCCGTGGAGATGACCTCATATACGTCCAGTTCAAACAATTGCACCAATTATGTCACCTCGACGCTTTCGACAAATCTCTTGTTAGCTGCTTTTGTCTGTAAGTATTTATTTCTTTTTATTAAACTTCTAACTTCTTTAACTACATGTATATAATCCTTACACACTTAGGATTTGTATGTATATAAGCAGGCACCAAATGAGAGAGCTCAGAATCAGAAATGACAATAGTATTGGGTTCGTTGACCCTTATATTGTTTTCAAGGCTCCGAAGGCAGTGTCATGAGACAGAAGTCTGCACCAATCTTATTAGGTTCTTTGTGAACCAAAAAGAAAAACAAAAAATACTCTTCCCCTTCAACTTTGAGTGAGTTATATAGTTATTAAGTGCATGCACATTTTATTTTACTTATTATTACTCGAGACAAGTTTTATATAGTTATATATAGGCCTGACTATATATATGTGTGTAAACAGCTTTCACCGGATACTCATGGTTATTGAAATTCCCAAGAACCGGTTGATAATTTTTGACTCAATGAGAAAACCACAAGAAAATTATCAACAAATGGTAAACATTATTCAAATGTACGTAATGTCAATCTCAGCTAGAAGAATATCATAATATGACTTTGTAATTATTAGTTCACGATCCACAATGGCTGTGTGTATGGTTTGGCAAAGATGTATTGACCGTGAACATTTTAGTGGATGTAAAGCGCCGCTTAACATAATTCATCCACAAGTAAGTTCTACTAGCTAGCGAACTTTCGCTAACTTTTTGCCTTCTTATTGTCGTGGTCGTGAATATTTTTTTATATATATATCATATAGTGATGTTTAAGACAAGAAGGGGGAACAACCTATGTGCATATTACGTTTGCAAATTCATAATGGCACAAGTCAATCAAACACCCACAGAGACGCTCAGAGTACGTTACATGTCTCTTTTCATTATCTCTTGAATTATATTGAATAACTTAGATAACTAATACCTTTTTTATTTATTTCAAATTAAAGACAGAATGGTTGACGGAAAAGGTCAAGTAAAAAGACCGAATCAAAGCTATCCAAGAGACGATAGTAGGATTTCTCCGCGAGCAAGTGATCAATCCAAACGGCGAGTTTCACTTCAACGGCAACGAAACTCTTATTCCAAACAATGATGATCATTTGTATCGGTTTTAGACATTGGGAGAAAAAACTCTATGTATATATGTGTTACGAATTTTGTACTTATAAACATATATATATAAAGCTTTTTACATATTTATTTAATTTTTGATGTGGCCTATTCATTTTATTATAGGCAAAGCTTAATTATAAAGCTAAGCCTATAATTTTCATTTATATATGCTTAATATGTGTGTAATATATATATATATATATTATTCTATAAGCAAAAAATATGTATTGAAAAATCTATTATTATTATTATTATATGAAAACAATAAACAGAACCGAAGAAATAAACCCAGAAAAACCCTTTTAACACCGGTTGGTAATACCAACCAGTGTTAAAGGGTCCTGCAACATGGCAACCCGGACCCTGTTGTTAAAGGGAGGGGTGGCTTTAGCCCCGGTTTCCCGAACCGAGACTAAAGGGTGGGCCTTTAGTCCCGGAAGGGCAGCACCGGCTCGGGACCAGTGGATGAAGCCCTTCCCGACCGGTGCTAATGCCCCGTCCTACACCAGTGGATGAAGCTGGAAATAAACTACAGTTTATCTAAAAAACAAGATATCAATATCTGCACCGTTTTTTCAGGAAGAAATCATTACATGAGAAGATCGCCACTGTTTAACTTGCTCCCTCTCCACTTATGTTGGGAAAATATGTAGTTGGCATTTGAGATGTACATCTGATTTTTATTTAATTTGGCTCAAACGGAAAAAACTTGGCATTGACCGTACCATTAGTTAGGTAATAGATAAGGCTTGTCATGCCGTTCTCTTATGGGTGTCTCACACAGAAAGAAAAAACACAAATGGCAAAGAGAATTTGCTACATTTCGTCAACGAAGGGTAGTGCAGGCGTTGATAACAAGATCAGGGCAAACTAATTGAACGAGTACAACATCGTCGGGACGCACCGGAAGAGTTCAAGCCGGAGAGGTTCGTCGGGAGCAACGGAGATCGGCCTGGGTGTCCTAGGTCGTTTGACAGCGGGGACGGGACGGCGGCGAGGAGGCTTCGTGGCCGTGGAGGAGGTGGCCATCGCGGTGCGTCGGCGGTGACGGATGTTGAACAACGTCGCGTTGAGGAAGTCTCCATGGGCGACGACTCCTCCGGTGATCATGCCAGCGTGTGCTCCTGGGGGATCATGAGACTCCTCACCTGAGAAGGTACTATCTCTAGCAAACTTTTCCCCTTCCTCGGGCGAGCGGGAATGGTCGATAGCTGTGGGGGATGTGGGTCTAGAGGGGACGCTGAGTTTTCTGCAGACGGAGAAATGGCCGTCGATTGGGGAAGGTCTCTGAGTGGGCAGGGGAGCCCAGCAGCGGTTGACCATGATTCCTCAAAAATTCAGTGAATGGTGCATGGATGCATCTGGATATCGTCCCACAACGATGGGGGGTCAGCAGAGTCTTCGCTTGCAGTTTGAAAAGGAAATCAAGGACCAATTATTCTCTGAACCAACTTGTGTTTTGGATCTGAGAGATTTGGGGATTGCTTTGGAACAGTTGGAGGAATCCATTGAGAGGATGTTGAGTTTTGATGCTAACAAAGGGGGATCTGAGAATTCAGGGAGGGGGAGTTGTGTTGGAGAAGAAGGTCTTCAAATTCGAATTCGGTGGATTCCCGCTTTGACCATCCATGGACCAAGAAAGGACCTGGGCTGGGCTGGGTTTGGATACCCAGGGGGTGTCTCAAGTTGGACTGTACCTACCCAGCCAGTAAGGAGGAGATAGGACACTTCGGTCATTCTGCTCGTAAAGTATATCCCACCAAACCTCCCCCCAAACTCACCAAAACATATGCGGCAGCTGTGAAACCTTGTTTGATGGCCCAACCAAATCACCAGTTGGGGAAGCGGCATCAAGATGAGTGGACGGAGGAGGATGATCTTCTAGGAGGAGATCTTGGACAAGCTCAAGATCTGAGGTCTCAAATCCAGAGGGGTGGCAGAAATCAAGTGGAGCCAAATCAAGTTGGCTTCGAGAGATGGAGAGGTTTGGAGGAGGTAGAAATGTCAGTTCAGGTCGTTGGGAACAGGGCAGACCACAGGGGCAGCAAGGGGGCTAGTCACACAGTCAACAAGGCAACTGGATCCAACAGGGGTGGAAGAGAGAGGATCGTCGGCCAACAGAGAGATTTGGAGGTACACCTCTATCTGACGGTTCTTGATCTGGTTCCTTTCCGGAGGTGAGATGCTTCAGATGCTTGGGGACTGGACATCATCAATTGGAGTGTGAGAATGAACCCTATGTGTTACAAGTGTAAACAGAAAGGGCATATGGCAGTCGATTGTAGAATCAACAAGAAGCTCATGATATGTGGGTTTGGAATTCCTGGACAAGGTTTCTACAGCATTGATATCCTAGAGACCAAAGTCAAGATTAATCAGGCTACTGGTTTTATTACTGTGCTGGAAGGGAATGCATCAGAGGATAAAATTGACCAAGAGTTGAAGAACCTAGTTAGGGGGGACTAGGACTTTAGAGTAAAGCAAACAGAAAAGCAAGAATATATGGTGGTGTTTCGTGATAAGAACACTTTGGGGATATTTCACAAGTTGTCTGAATTTGAAATGCCTTTATTTGGATTGAAAGGGGTAATTGAGGTTGCTAATGTAGATCCAGAATCCTCATCTATACTACACACAGTTTGGGTTCAGATATCTAATATACCTACTTGTGCTAAAGATGTAGAATCAGTTAAGGAGATTGCTATGTTAGTGGTTGAGCCCATTGCAGTGGATGAGGTTAGTCTGATCAAGGTTGATCCAGTGAGAGTTCAGGGGAGATGCAGAAACCCATCTTTGATTAAGGGGTCTATTGAAGTCTTCTTTAATGGATCTAGCATAAATATAGGTTTTGCCGTGAAAGATCAAAAAGGTCTCATCAAAGGGGTAAGGGAGGCCCATCTGGTCATGTAGGAAGACATGGTGGTCCTCCTGATAAAGATCCAGATAATGCTCATCAAGGAGAAAAGAAAAGAGGGAATGACAAGTTTCAGAGGTTTGGTAATATAGATAAAGAAATGGACTCAAATCATGATGATTCTATGGAAGACTACTTGGGAAAGGAATTGGTGAGCAATAGTGAAAAATAGACAAAGAAATTTTGGTCTCTCCTATTGCTGCATTTCATCCTGAAATTGGTCACTTAACAGTGGATGGGATTCCTGATTGAATGGATAAAGTCATCCAAAACAATTTAGGTGTTCAGTCTGATGGTAACAGTGTGGATAAAAGTGATCTGGGATAGGCAAGTAGCAATGGGGTTACATCTGCTGTCAGCAAAAACAAAGGTGGTTTTAATCCTGAGAAACATACTATTGTGAATGGTGTAGATGGTCCTTTCTGGATGGACAAGAACAAGTGGCCAAAATTGAAGTTAAGTACTGAGCAAGAGCTACATGATCAAGAAGGATTGGGGGTGCTAACTCAAGAAGAGAAGCTTGATGAGGAAAATTTCATGGACCTTGTGCCTGATCAAAGCAAAAATTCTGATATGGAAGGCAATTGTCAAGGGTGGCAGTCTCCAAATATCAGGAAGAGCAAAACGAAGAATAGGAAGGTGATGGTGGCTACCAGGGCTAGCAGCAGGATGCCAAGGGACGACATTCCTATTGCTACCAAGGCTGCGAACAGGGCTGCGGCCAAGAATTCCATATCAGGTAATAACTCTGTTTCTAATCAATTTACAGTACTTAACAACACTCCTACTGCCTGTTTAGAGAAAGTAATCGTAGACTTAGATATAGAGCTGGATAATATGGAGCAACAAATAGATGTGTTTAGGGTGGAAGAGCTTGCTAGGGCAGCTATTGCTGAGGCTAATTTCAAAGTTTTTTTGGAAAACGGAAAGAGAGGCATGGGCCTCATTCTGGTTCACAAGTGGAAGATTTAGCAATGGAGGCTATTGATAATAAGGAAAGAGGGGTCATAGCTGATCAAGCCAAGGTTGGTTTAGATAGTAATGGCCAGGGGAGTTCATTGGTGGTAAAATCATCTAATCCTCCAAAATGAGATGCATGTTTTGGAATGTTAGGGGGCTGGGTACTGCTCACATAAGGGGGCTTGTTTTGAAACACGTTATTCAGGAGAATCTAGATATAGTGGGCATTCAAGAGACTATTAGGCAGGATTTTAATGACCAAGAGCTGAAGGATATATCTGGCACGTTTGACTTTGCTTGGAAATGGAATCCAGCAAAATGTCATTCGGGTGGTTTGTTGTTGGGGGGTGAAATTAGAGAGTTTTGAGATAGAACAAGTCGAAGTAGCTGGTTATTTCATTGGCTGTTTGATCAGAAACAGATTAACCAATTTCAGGTTTTGGATTTTAAATGTGTATGGTCCTACTCAACATGAGCTGTCTATGGATTTTATTTTAGAACTTTCTGATTTCTGCTCCAAAGAAAGTTTCCCTATCCTAATGGGTGGAGATTTTAATCTCATTAGAAGTAACAAGGACAGGAACAAGGGTCAAGGGGATCCTAAACTCATGGATATCTTTAATAATTTCATAGGCTGTTTTCATCTTAGAGAAATTTTTGTGAGTAGGGTTAAATTCACTTGGTCGAACAAACAGAAAAATCCTACCTTGGTAAAATTAGATAGGATTCTTGCTACAACTAGTTGGGATTCAAATTATCATCATAGTTTTGCTTGGGCTAAAGCCGGGATAGGGTCTGACCACTCTCCTCTTATAATTGATACTGGGGAGGAAGGAGCCTCTAAATCTAAATATTTCTTTTTTGAAGAAAAGTGGATTCACCAGGAGGGTTTTTCTGATTTGATTAAATCTAAATGGGGGGAGTTTAAAAGTATACATAGAGACTCTGCATACTCCCTGGATATATGGCATGGGTGCCTTCAGGCTTTGAGACATTACTTAAGGGGTTGGAGTTTAAGGATTTCTGAGGATAATAAGAAGATGAGGAAAAACTATACTGACAGAATAGAAGAAATTGACATTATTGCTGAATCTAGGCTGTTGAGCAATGATGAATGGGAAGAAAGGATTGGGTTAGAAAAGGGTTTGGATAAAATGAGCATAATTGAGGAACTTCAGTGGAAACAAAAAGTGAGTAATAACTGGATTTTGCATGGGGATGCAAATACCCAGTTCTTTCACCAATTTGTTAATGGCAGAAGGAGGAAGAAAACAATCATTTTTCTGGAAAATGGTAGTGAGGAGTTTAGAGGGCAAAATGCCATCTCTGCCCACATTGTGGATTTTTACAAGGAACTTTTTGGACATAATGAGCCTTGTAGCATGTTTCTCAACCCTGAGTTTTGGCCTGAGGAAATAAAAGTGTCCCATTTAGAAGGAGCAGAGTTAATCAGACCTTTTTCCATGGAGGAGATTAGGCAGGTGGTCATGGATATGAAAGAAAATTCTGCTAATGGATATGGGGTAGTGTTCTTTAAGAAATTTTGGGACCAAATAAAAGATGAAATGAAATTGATGTTCTTAGACTTTTTTGAAGGAAAGTTAGATATCAAAAGGCTTAACTATGGGGTGATTACTTTGGTTCCCAAGAATAAAGAAGCTAATAATGTCAAACAGTTTAGACCCATTTGCCTCCTGAATGTTTATTTCAAATGCTTTACTAAAGCCCGGACTAACAGATTAGTTCCGGTGGCTAGAAAAATTATTAGTAAGAATCAAACTGGGTTCATAAAAGGGAGGAATATTTTAGATGGTGTAGTGGTTTTACATGAGGTGATTCATGAACTGCATCATTCTAAGGGGAAAGGCCTTATTCTAAAGTTGGATTTTGAAAAGGCTTATGATAGAGTGAGATGGAGTTTTTTAGAACAGGTTTTGGTGGGCCAAGGATTTCCGGCTCTTTGGATTTCCTGGGTTATGAGTACAGTGAAAGATGGGAAAGTTTGCATCATTGTTAATGGGGAAAGGAGTCCCTATTTTAAAACTTTCAGAGGTTTAAGACAAGGGGATCCACTTTCTCCTCTTCTGTTTAACATGGTAGCTAATGTCTTAGGAGTGTTTCTTGATAAGGCTTCAAAAAAGGTACACATCAGAGGAGTCCTTGAACACCTCATCCCGGGGGGAATTACTCATATCCAGTACGCGGATGACACAGTAATCATGATTGATGGGTCTGTTACTTCTATTAGTAACCTAAAATTAATTTTGTACTGCTTTGAATGGTTGACTGGCATGAAAATTAATTACCACAAGAGTGAGGTGTATGGGTTTGGAGTTTCTAAGGGAGAGAAAGAAGAAATGACCAATATGTTGAATTGTGTTCTTGGGGAACTTCCTATGAAATATTTAGGGATTCCTATCAGTGATCACCACTTAGCCATGGGGGCCTTTAGCTTTCTTCCACAAAAGATGATGTCTAAACTTGATCCATGGAAAGGGAAATTTTTGACCTCTGGGGGGAAACAGATTTTAACTAATTCTTGTCTAAGCAGTATTCCTCTTTATTGTATGGGCTTCTACTGGCTCATGGATGGGATTCACAAGAAAATGGATAGCATTAGGGCTAAATTCCTTTGGCAAGGAGCCGAGGACAAATTTAAATACCACATGGCCAAATGGGAAATGGTGTGTAGACCAAAGGACCAAGGAGGTCTAGGGATTATAAATACTAGAATTATGAATGATTGCCTATTAGTTAAGTGGATCTCGAAGAATTTTCAGAACCTGAGGATCTTTGGTTCAAAATTGTCAAAGCTAAATATATTGGTGTGGGGGGTTTCTTTAAATCTAAAACAAAAGGGGTCTCCCAATTCTGGCAAGGGCTACATAAAGTGAAAAATCTCTTTAAATGGGGTGTTGTTTTTATGGTAAGAAATGGGAATCACTGCAAGTTCTGGGAAGATTGCTGGACCGGGGAGGTTCCTCTAGCTGTTAGCCATGAACCCCTTTTCAGAATGGTGAGAGATCCTGGCTGTTCTGTCTCGGATTGCTAGGATGAAGGGGAATGGGTTATGGATTTTAGGCGTTCCTTAACCACTTAAGAGTATAACAATTGGGTAGATCTTTCTAACTCTTTACGGGGGTTTTGCTTGCAGACCAAAGAATCTGATGTGGTTTCCTGGGCTTTAGAGACAAAGGGTCAGTACTCTACGAAATCTATTTATAGGTTCCAAACAGATCGGGGTATGCCTAGCAGAGTTGCTGGAGTTATTTGGAAATGCAAAATTCCTTTGAAAGTCAAGTTTTTTCTTTGGCAAGTTTTCCACAATAAACTCCAGGTGGCTGGTAATCTCATAAAGAGAGGTTGGAAGGGTGATTTAAATTGTTGTGTTTGTGACACTGTTGAAACCATCAATCATTTGTTATTTGATTGTCACTTGGCTCGGTTAGTTTGGGGGATTTTACAAGATATCTTTGAACTAGAATCTGTTCCTAGATCCATAGAAGATATGTCTATGACTTGGTTATGTGGCACGGGGCCTTTACCTAAGCGGTTGGTGATGTTTTTTTTCACGGGTTTTGCCTGGGCATTATGGATTACGCGAAACAAGATGGCAATTGAGAAAACTTTTGTTAAAATACCAACTGATGTGAAATATGTGGCGATATCATTCTTGCAGTGATGGAGTATCCTTTTGAAGGAGAAAGACAAGGAGCGCGTGTGGCAGGTACTGGAGGCAGTTAGAAGCTGGCTGAAGAACTTCAAACCCAAGATCTCCACTGCTACTGATGTCTTCGAGATTTAGCAGCTCTGTTTTAGTTGTGTTCTAAAAACTGTTGTCTTTTCCTTCATGGTTGTAGGCTGAGTTAGACGTGTTTTATAACGTGGCTCGTAATCCCAGCGAACTTTCTTAAAAGCAGAGTTAATTGTCTTTAAAAAAAAGTACAACATCGTCGCGACGGAAGCAAAAAGTACGTAATTTGAAAACAATTCCTCAAAAGCAGAAGCGCAAACGTGATGATTCTAGCTTGCTCAAGAGAATAAAGCTAGCTTCGCTCGCAGCTTCCTAGTTGACGAGCCTGCAGTTCTTCCTTATCTCGCCGTCACGGCCGGTCTTCACGCCAATGGCGGCCATCTTCACCATGGCCTTGGCGAACTTCTTCTCCCAGGAGCCCGCGAACCTGGCGTTGGCACGGACCATCCTCGCGGTGTTGGGCGCCGATAGCAGCACGGCGTCCGAGGTGAAGAGCACATTGTGTGCCAGCACGTTCTTGTAGAACTGGTTGTCCAGCACGTCCGGGCTGACCACGTCCTGGGACACCACCGCGTCGTTGGCGGTGGTCGGGTTGGCGGGGCACTGCTTCCTCAGCAACGTCGCCAGCGACGCCGCGATGTCGGAGGGGGCGCTCAGGCGGGTCTGGACGAAGGAGGTGCAGTGGGAGCGACCGATGGAGTGCGCGCCCGAGAGCACGACCATGTCCTCGGCGCTGAGCCCCTTGCCGGCGAAGGCTGAGACGAGGCTGGAAAGGTTGGAGGACGGGCCGGGCAGGAATACACCTGTCTCGCTGGCGAGTGACTTGCGTCCATCCAGCCGGCCTGCCGGCATGTGGAAGCTAACCTTGGAGTTACTGAGCAAGTAGGACGCGTCGCGCCCCGCGAAGGCGACGATGTCAGCGCAAGACACCGTGCCAGGGCACGCTTTCTCGACTGCGCTCTTGGCCGCGTCGATCACCTCGTAGCCTCGTAGGCTGGGGTTGTTGGGACGCCCCAGCTTCTCTGGCTGCGGGTTCTCCTGCGTCGGGTCCAGCAGAACGGACGCGTCACAGCCCTGCACAGAGTAGACTCATTTGCTTGGTCATCAGTGACACTTATTACATACACGTACGTGTAGGATGAGTACGTGTGTATATATAGACGTGCCAGTTCTCGTCGTCCATCCCATGCGTGCATCGATGCAATTACTAATCAGGAGTTATTAAAAGTCACTCCAGATTGGAGCCACGAGAGAATTCGAGGCATTGCTGGCTTCTCCACGCGGCGACACGCGTCTCTATTCATTTTGCAAAAACGTCCACCGTTTTTTAGTAATCAACCCGCAGTCCTTGGACATTTTGTAAAGAACCCCCACACTCAAAACAAGCAAACGCTAATCCCCTCCTCATTCCTCTGGTTGCTCCCACGCATCGATGCGGCTCGCCGCGCCGCCCCCCTGCGCATCCCATCTCGCCGTCGTGCTCCTCGCCCTCCACCACGACCCATGGGGCGCGACTCCCGTGGGCAACGGCTCACCGGGTGGCCGCGCATGGTGGCCATGGTCAGCGCCAGAGAAGGAAGCACTAGCTCCTCCCTGCCCTCTCCACCCCACGCCATCTTCTTCCCGGCACGAGTGCCATCATGGCTTGAGCATGGGAAGCCATGCGACCTCTGTAGCATGAGGGAGCTTGTGAGATCCGGTAGTGCGCAGATCAGGCGGAAGTCCCATCGCCATCCCCCTTCTCTCCCCCAAAGAGGCTCAAGGTGAGAAACGTGGGGGCTTTCAAGTCCTAGGGTTCGGTTGGGGGGTGATTTAGACTTGATCTCATGGGTTTTTATGGTTTGGTGCTTCATGGCTGCCGACATGGTGGATCTGGCAACTGAAGCCTAGCGTTGGATCGGATCTAGCAGCACGACATGCTTGTCATGGTTCTTGGCAGGTGAGCTCACGATTGGTTAGTTTGATTTGAATCTTGCTGAATGTTGATTGATTTACCTGTGAATTTGTGATGCATCTTCAATGTCACTGTGTTGAGCTTCACAACGACCAAGTGGCCAGCGCATATTATTTCAAATCAACTTGCGTCTGATCATGTGAATCCCCTTCTGGTCTACTAAATTAAAGAAATTTTACATGTAGGCTATTTATGGTGGTTGCCTGTGTCAATATTTTTGCAGGTACAAATTCATATGAAGTGAAATAAAATTTTCTCGAGCAAGGATATTTTTGTGTGCTTCTATTGCCTCTCCAGAATGTCAAACAACATCAGCTCTGATTGAAAAGTTTTGTGACTGTAGCCCTTAACTTTCATGTAGATTTTCTGCTTGACAATATATGTGAAGGTGTCAGGAGGGATAAGTAGCGGTTTAGACACTGAAGGTGTGGACTTTAAACAATGTAAATAGTTCTTCTTGCGTTGATTGATTATTGTGATTAGTTATTAGATTTGATAATTTGTAGACTCGATTGCCTTGGTTCCAATTTCTCCTCTGTTGCCGCATCCATGACAAGGTTAGTGCAGTGCATGATAATAGCTAGCATGAATATGTGCCTTTGTAATTTATTTTAGTGTCACAACGCGTTGCTTCCTTTCAGAAAAGTAAATATTTGTGCAACCATCATTGTATTTTGTTGGATTTCATTAATAACAATCCCTGATTACATATTTTCCTCTGCATTCAGAACAGATGTGTGCCTTCTCGACGAGACAGAAGTATCCCAGATGTTTCTATAGGGGCTTAATTCAGCATTCACACTAAAGTCTGAGTTTTCATTTATTCTGACAATTGTTTTCATATTTCAGATCTTAGACTTCTTGATTTAACTGACAGTAAAGTTTCATGGTGGCAAGTAACACAATGTGTTAGCCTGCCCCAATCCTCCACTGGATTTGCCTGATGGATTTGAGTCCTCAAGAGTTGGTATTTCTGTGTTCCCTGAATTGCTGATACAATTTTACATTTTTTTCACCTATAACTCTGCATGAATCAACTGAAATGCTATCCGGTGAACAAGACAAAATAACCTGATGGATTTTAATACTTCTATTCTCTTTCTTGTTTGCCAGCATGTCAGAAGTCTGAACCGTTCTAAAATTACAATTATAATGAACTGAGTTGTTTCTTTGCACCAGCTCAGAAGTAAACAATAGATTGGTTATTGACCTAGACACGAGCACACAATATTTTGATCGAAGAAAATAGTACTATTTGTCAGCACATATTTATTCTTTAATCAATGGTTATCACTTTAATTGGACCAATGCTAGCTTACAACAACAATAGGTGCATACCCTGTCTTCAGTAGAGTGTATATCATACTGTTATATGATTTGCTCAATTTATTTTGTGTGATATTTTAGTGATTGTTACCATGTTTTTTAGCTTGCTGCTTGTATTTATAATTTTTTATGATCAGTAATTACATGCTCACTACAAGATCATTAGCATTCATTATATTGGCAAAATTAGCTACCCAGCCTATAACTCTATAACTCTGTACATCATCTATACCATTTCAGTGGCCTTGTCACCACTTATTTTGGACTTGCCGAAAAGCTAATTTTCTAGATAGCTTGTAGGATGTTTCTTTTCAAGTTCGGATAAGATTAAACTTTGTTTAGTGGTCTTGCCGAGTTTTGAAGCAGGAACACAAAGATGCGGTAAAGACTTGCTGTTGTCGTCAAGCAACTCCTATGCACAGCCGCCGTTGAGGAGTTTAGGAGTATAAATTGATGTTAACTTCACGTTATTTTAGAGATTCTACGAGTTTTTGTTTTGGACCAAGTTTAGGACAAACTCTTTTGAAGTTCATTATGGTTCTTACCCCCAAAATGATGTCTGTGATTGTACAATGACCCTTTATAGTGCTGCCTGATGTAAGAGTTTTCAAATATACCCGATGACATTGATGATTTAATTTTCTTTTATTGTGCAAGAATATTAGGACCCATTTGGATCCTTGGAATCAAATTCATTATAATAATTACAATTTAGTCATGTATTAATTAAGCTAATATGGTTGCATATGAAATATATTTGCATATTATTGTTAGCCATACATGGGTCATACTTGTTATATTGTATTTCTATTGCAGGGAAATGAGTTAAAGAGGAGTGTGCTATAAGTTGAAGGGTATAAATATAGCTGCTGATATATAAAATCTATTTCCATCTTCACCCTATGAATTTGAGATAGGTTTATTTGTGAGCCTGAAAAATTTGTAGAATATCAAATTTTAGGCAAAATAGCCTGACCCATTAATTGGATTCTAATTCCTCTAAAATAAAGGGATCTAAATGGTGCCTTACTATGTTACATGCAATTTTCTTAATTTTATTTTTTATGAAAAAAGAAAATTATTTTTATAAATTTGACTAAATACTTTAGTATCTAATTTAATCCGGCCAAGATAGGGCGCCCAAAGGGCGCCCAATGTTCTAGTATACCAGCAAAGAAGATCAATGCAAGATGTACCTCGACGAAGCAGTCGTGGAAGAGCATGCGGATGAGCCCGGCGCCGACGCCGGGGTTAGCCAGCAGGGCCTTCTTTACCGCGGCCCTCACGAGGACCTCGGCACTGGGACACGTCTTCTTGTAGTAACCCACCTGGAGACCATGGGTCGCCGTGGCCAAAAGCAGGGCGCATGAGAGTATTACGCCGAACGTCAAACTGCTGGTAGCCATGACTATAATCAAGAACGGCAGCTGATCTACACTACACTGTTGACTGTCTTGAGGTCGAACTGATCGAAGTAGTAGGCTGTGTTGTCCTAATGCACAGTACAGGTGGCTATTTATATAGATGGAAGGGTAGGTCGATGGCTTTACGCATGTTATGTATGTCCAAATGGCATGCTTGTTTTGGGATATAGTACTAGCCGGCCGTACCTTTATTTGGCTGAAGTTATAATACTGTTGGGCATCTTTTTTTACTACTGGCGGCTATGAGCAACCAACACGAAACACGGCTTGTCATGCTGGCCAAAGTGTGCTTTAGGCCTTGTTTAGTTCGCCCCAAAAATCAAAAACATTTTTCAAGATTCCCTATATTACATTGAATGTTGTGGCACATGCATAGAGCATTAACTATAGATGAAAATAAAAACTAATTGTACAGTTAAGCCAAGTTACTCCATGATTGAACAATATTTGTCAAATAAAAACGAAATTGATACAGTGTCAAAAACCCAAAATTTTTTGGATATAAACAAGGCCTTAGGCCTTGTGTAGTTCCAAATTTTTTACAAAATTGGCACTATAACACTTGCGTTTAGATTTGATAAATATTGTCCAATTATGGATTAACTAGCCTTAAAAGATTTGTGTCCAAAGTTACTGGTAAATTGTAAAATTAGTTAATTTTTTATCTATATTTAATGTTTTAGGCATGTACTGAAGATTCGATATGATGAGTAATTTTTTATGAATTAAACAATGCCTTAACAATATTTTTATGCTATATATTGCCACCTTTCGCAACAATACTCTACAAGTGCTCTTGTCGGGAACGCCAATAAAGCTGACGTATATTGTTTTCTACTGCTCCGTACTTTTAAGACAACATGCAATGCAACAGGGCAAACTGGCCACTGCCGAATAGAAATGATTCTGCTTCTGCACAAATCGATGGCATGTTTACCTCAAAAACCAAAAACTTTCATTCGCTGTCAGATCCAATTATACGGTATATGTATGGAACATTAAATATAAACAAAAATAAAAATTAATCACACAGTTTACCTGTAAATTACGAGATGAAACTTTTAAATCTAATTAGTCTATAATTAAATAATATTTATAAATAAAACAAAAATACTACAATATCAAAATCCAAAATAAGGACCGCCCAATAAATCTGTCGTCATTCACCAACCACGAGAGAGGATTGAGTAAAGTATAACTAGCGTGGAATAATACTAGCATATAGATACAAAGGTGCAACATGCCAACAGAGAGTTCATGTGATTTGCAGAAATTGACATCGCAACATTGGGAGAAGTATAGTACAGACATGTATGTGTTTTCAAAGGCCTTGTTTACGGTCCTTCCCACTCCATATCTCATTAGATACTTAGACACATACATAAAATATTAAATATAGACTAAAAATAACTTATTGCACAGATTTTCACTATTTTGCGAGATGAATCTTTTAAGTCTAAGTAGTCCATATTTTTGACAGCATGGTGCTATAGTAAAACTACAGTAAACATGTGCTAATGCCAGATTATTTAGTTTTAATAAATTTGTCTTGTGCAGTATTGAGGATTTATATCACTAGTAGAGAAACGACCTTTGATCAAAATGCCAAACTTGATTTTAGTCCCGAAATTCTATGTGTCCGGGATTAGAAGAACCTTTAGTCCCGGTTAAGTACCGAATCGGGACTAAAGGCTCCAACCCAACAACTACTTCGCCATGGGTTGTGTGGCAGAGGACCTTTAGTCCCGACTAGAGCCAATAACCGGACTAAAGGTTGATCTTTAGTCCCGGCCTTGGCTCCAACCGGGAGTAAAGATATTGTCCTGGCTGGTGGACGGGCCCGTGGCTGGAAATAGAACTTCCCGGTTCATTTCATTGACCGGCACTAAAGATCCACCCTATATATATCCCGACCAGTTTCTCGGCCAGCTTCTTCCTCCCCGAACTTTCATTCAAATTTCAAGCCATTGTTCTTGCTTCCTCCATCCATTCTTAGATTCATCCATCGATTTCATCAATTCCTCCATTGATTCTTTGGTTTTAATGGTTACCATCTTGATGCTCTCATGTTTTGTCATTGGTTTATCTAATTTTGTAATGTACAATATATATATATGGTGTTTTATTGTGTTTTTTATTTGTAAGCAATTTAAGGTCAAAATCACTTAAAGCTTGTATATTTAGATAAAGGAAGCTTAAAGTATCTATTAAAAACTATTCGTTGTTAATTTGTAGCATGAATAGCACACTTCATTGTTTAGAGACATAGTGATTTTTAGAGTTTTTTAATTATATTTGTTTGTAAAGAGAAATTTATAGTGTACTATAAAATAAGTATAGAGAGTATATGGCAACTACTTCTGCGTGATTTGCATCTCATGGGTTTTCAAAGCGACTTAGACCTGGCCTTCTACTCATTCCATCCAGCAAAGGTGATGATGAGACAAAGAATATGATGGAGTACCGAGTGAAGAAAGAGGGTCCCAACAAGGGTCGTATCTTCTACAAGTGCCCAGATTGCAATGTCAGCTATTTACTAGCATTTGATAATTATGATTAGTTTATACCTATTTCTTGATTACTAAGATTAAATTTCTAGTATTTTGTTGTAATTTCACTCGGATGGCACTGGATGACATCGAGGCTTCTACTTTGAAGAAGAGTATGTTCAACTCGTGCAAAAATATCTTGCACGATAGGCAGATACGACGACTAATATGGCGGCGATCCAAACGAAGAAGCATAAAGATGTTGAACAAACGGGGGATCTGTCTATTTTAGTTGGAATTGGTCACGAAATCGTTGTGCTGCTGAAGTGCATTTTAGCTTTAGTTTTTTTAGTGGTGGTTGGGATTGTCTACATTGTAGCAAGACTTTCATAAATTTGTATCTTTTGTGACGACATTTATGTTACAAAATTAACTAATTATGTTCTAGGTTTTAATATGGTATTTGTCGGTGTTTTGACCCCGGGGTAACACCAACGAGTGAATTTGTGTGTGTGCTCCCTTTTCCGGATGGTGATGCAAGAGTGACACAGAGATTTATCCTGGTTCGGGTAAGAGAAGGCCCTACGTCCAGCGGGGGGGGGGGGAGACTTTATATTATCTTGCACCTAAGTGCTTGTACAGCGGTGAATACAAGTGGATGTGGCCAAGAGTTCTAAGTCCTAACCGATTGAGGTGGTGTGAGAATTGTATTCTATGAGTGTTATGTGTCCCCCGGATGTCGCCCTCAGTGTCCCCTTTTATAGTTCCAAGGGGAAACCTAGGTTACAGGATGTAGGCATTAGAATAAGCCTCGATAGGGGTATGGCGCTAGCCTACTCGAGGCTTCCGTACCGGCGTGGCCTCGAGCCTTCTTGTTACGGCGTACTTTGATGATGATGGTGTGTGCGCTTCCAGAATTCAACTTCTGTACATCGTCTGGTATTGGCTTAGGCATGAGCATGGTTGTACGTTGTGGCAGTAGTCAGGTCTGGGGTGTTGAAGCGCTGACTTCTATCGTCTGATCCTTTCCTAGGAAGGAACGTGTCTTCTCGAGGATCGGACGGCACGGCCGGCCTTGTTACGTGGGAGCGCTGACTTTGTGCGTCTTGAGGGGTGCCGTGATGGGGTATTACGCCTGCTGCACTGTGTCGAGTCGTACCTTCATCCAACCTTGGGGATAAAGCTGGAAAAAAGTGGAGATTTGACGGGTGCATGTTCCCCTATCATGCTTCCCGTGACTGTCGGGTTAGGTGGGAGCATGGCAGTCACATTAAATGCCCTGGCTTCCGTACCCATGATAGGCAGCGGGGAAGCGCTTTTGCGCTCAAGGCCCGTCGATTTGCTCGATGCTATTTCTGTAGTCGATGGTTGCTGATATCGAGCCCTTGTCGACTCGTACGACCTTGTCTCCGTGTTCGAGGCTATGGTCGATACCATGCCCTGGCAATCCCGTATTTATGTCAGAGCATCGAGCTTAAGCCTCGAAATGTTTATGGGTCCTTACATTCTGAGCACTGGCTGGGGTACCCCTTATTGACACCCTCGACAGTAGGTCCCGAGCCCCAGTTTGAGCACTTGTGTTCGAGTAGGGGTTCTTCTGAAGGTTGAGTTTCCGTGGGGGTCGCGCGAGCGACCCCCGCGGGGGTAGCCCCCGAGGCCTTGAAGGAGTATTGGACTCCTTCGAGGGCTGTATCGCTTCTTCAGTTGTGTCCGCTCCCAAATTTTCTTCCCTCCCAAGGGCGTTCGTTCTGGAAGGGAGCCCCCGACCCTTGTTGGCCGTTTTTACCTTTTTGAGACTAGGAGCGTGACGTACTCCCGATGGAGCGAGCGTCATCGTCCTTGGTGAGCTTTTATCGGGTAATCCAAGCGAAAACCCATGCCCCGTTCGATGGGGTTGCTTGCAGCACGGAGGCGTTCTCGTTAAAGGTAGGCTAGAGCGGTCGAGGATACTGGTCTCATTCGATAGAGTCCAGTGGCTCAACACCTCCCTCCGTGGGGATTCCTCTTGACCTTCTTGCCCCTACCTTGGATACTCCCAGCGAGTTCTCGAGGCAGGCCTCGTTTTCGACCACTGAACGGGCGCCCCTGACTCTGGTACTCAAGGGCGACCGTCGAACCCATCCGGTGGGCTGGTCTGCGCTCCCTCGAGGTTCTTATGGCGGCGTGTGCCTGCCTTACCTTGTGACGGAAGGAAGAGTCATGGCGGTTCACTTTCTTGCCCGTTGGGCGTGCCTTTTTAGGAGAGAGCCGTTGCGGCGTGGTTCCGTTGGCGGAATCCGTAACGTCCTGTTAGAGAGAGAAATAAGACCGTTAGGTGGCGCATTCATTGGGGAGATTACCGCGATTGTCGGATCCGCCTTTTACAGGACGCTTATAAATATCAGAGCTTCGCCCGGCTGTCGTCCCTTCCGCATTCTGCCATTGCCATCGCTCTTGCTCTCTTGCACTTTCCTGCGTGCCTGCGACACACCATACCCTCGAGTGGAGAGATCTGTAGAGTCGCCCTCCACCTCCTGACAAGATGCCTATGAAACTCATTGCCGCCAATGATTGGCGCCCGTCATCCATGACGGGGCACCGGTTGAGGGATTTGGAGAAGGAGGGGCTCCTGCGCCCCTGGGCTTCCTCGACGCGGCTTGAGTGGTTCGCGCCACCGGCGGATCACCGGGAGCCGAATCCACCGAAGGGCTACGTCGTCTCCTTCGCCAAGTTCCACTGCCACAGCCTGGCATCCCCTTCGAGCCGCTTCATGAGGGTGCGCTGCCACCACTACAGCGTCGAGCTCTAGCACTTCTCCCCTAACGCCATCACTGCCGCGGTGATCTTTGCCGCAGTGTGGGAGGGCTACCTGGGGGTGATGCCGCACTGGGACTTGTGGCTCCACCTCTACCAGGGCGAGCTCTTCCGTGCTCCCAGTGCGGCCACTAGGGTGAGGAAGCCGGTGCAAGCCGATTGCCTCAACCTAGTCCAGAAGATGGGCCACGCGGAGGAGCCTCGAGAGTACGTCCACATTGGGCTGACATCCAACAACGCCCAATGGGATTCTCAGTGGTTCTATCTCCGCAATGACGACGACCTCTTCCCCGCCTACACCGGGTGGTTGATCTCGGAGCGCCCGGAGAACTGGAACTACGGCGTCATCAAGACTCTCCAATCCCGGCTTCGCCCCCTTCTCGACGCTCTGAAGAAGCTGCGCGAGGGTTTGACCGCCGCACTTGTTCTCTCTGCGGTCCACCATCGACGATTGCTCCCGCTGATGCCTCGACCATTGAGAATGGACAAGATGGGCCCCAGTGCCCTATCACATAACCGACCAAATTATAAGAGTTCAAGTGTAGAAACGATCGAACTAGCAATCAAGTTTCCAAACTTGAGCCCATATAATCCCGTTAGTCAACCGAAATCATTAAGGACTTCAAACTAACTTTGTAACATACCAAGATCATAATAGTTCAACACAATACAACGATTGTTACATAGTTCATTCATTGCCGACGAAGCGGCACACATCAGAGTACTTAGTTATTACAACACAAGTTCGAAGTAGCGGAAGCAACATAGTTTTCACACACACATTTCATAAGTTCTTGTTACTGCCAGAGTCTCATCTCATCCACCAAAAGCATCAGGGTACGAAGTTGTTAGAGAATCACGCCCAACGGTTTAGTCCTCATCCCCAGCGGGGTGGAGATAGGTCTTGTAGAAGCCATCATAAAAGACATCATCTGCAACAGGTGGGAATCAACCCTGAGTACGAGGATGTACTCAGCTAGACTTACCCATCTAACCAAACATAAAAGACACCAAGGATCATGCAAGGCTGACTATAGAGTGTAGCTGGCTTGACTCAAACATTTGCCAAAAGCTTAGATTGCATAGTAAACCATTCGTAAAAGCATCATATTGATTATCATTAGCCAACCACTAGATTAGCACCTATACTAAGCACTTCACTTGATTATTAGCAAACAATAATAACCATATCAAGTTTCATCATATGCTCCTTCTTTCTGTCCTCAACATCATCATGAAGAACCATTAGTATTTAGTGAATGCTACGTTTGTCGCTGCTCTGTCAAGTTCTCACTATCCGGGAGAGACAGCGATTCGAAGCGATTCCTATCCAGCTGGAGGGTTATTCCTAGCACTCACCCAAGCATCCCCCATCGGAGAGCATGCGGGTCACTGTTGGGTATTTTAAACGCAAATAGAAAAATCCGCAAGCGCACGGATACCGATGTAGCTTTCACCCGGGAGTATTCCAGAGTATCGATTTTCCACAGGGAACGTGAGTGTACTAATTAAGATCCAAGATCGCCCAAAGATAACTATATAATTATTTTTGGTGGGAAGAGAGGAAGTTTCCTGAGAGTTCTCTAGTTGATCTAAGAATCAAGAATTACTTCAAGATTATCTATATCGGGACATCAGAGCACTAACCACAGAAAGAGATGAGAAGGGGGCTAGGAAGGTCTGACTACGGTCCTACAAACACCGATCCGAACGTGGTGGAATACGTCGACCGTTAGGGCTGTCACTACCTAAGGCTACCACAACAATCCGCAGGATTGGGTGCAATTCCAGGTAATTGCAAGACTAAACACCACGTCTAATCTATTAATTACTACTCTAGCGTTATAAAGACTAGAGCACTTGATGCAAGCGGGAATCCAATAAATAACTTGAATGTAAATAAAAGTAATTAGAGAACTCAGGATTATGAATTGAAGAACCTGGAGAACGATGAAGAACGAACCAGTTGCTGCAAAAGTATAATATTGAGGAAGATCCGACAGATCCGGCTCCTCCTCCGCTCTCCTCTTCTCTCTTCCTATTTTCTAGATTACAACTAGAACTAACTAGAACTAGAACTAGAGGAACTAGAACTAGAACTAGATGAACTAGAACTAGATCTAGATGAACTAGAGGTAGAACTAGAAGAACTAGAGGGATCCTCTCTACTTGGATGAAGAATTGAAACCCTAGCTTTGATTCTGTAGAAGAGGTATGATCTCCAGGGGCTAGGGGGGTCTGGTTTTATAGTCCCTTCAAGTGAATCTGGGCCGTCGGATCAAACCGACATTGATCGCACGGTTTTCCTTGATCCTATAGGTCGGTGGAGCGTTTTCCGCGAAACGTGACCGAATTGGTCTCTGGAAGTGGGCGGGCGCCCAAGGGACTAGGGCGGGCGCCCTGTGCCTGAGCCCTCTCGGCCTCCGCTTCGGTCCCGTGGCTTCTGGAGTCTTCTAGATGATAGAAAATTGCGCGGCATGTTAATATCTCTATGTAAACCCGACGTGTGGGCCTTTCTTCCATATTTCCTGATAACCCCCTGCAGAAATAGACAAACACCAAAACTCATGGAATTCTGTCAGATAAAACCCTAAGTCTAGGTGTTGGTTGCATTTGGATCCTTTTCTATGATTAGTTGATGGTTAAATGTGAGCATTAAGGACCGTCAACAAGCTCCCCCAAGCTTAACCTTTGCTCGTCCCTAAGCAAAGATGGACTCAAGAGTTTCTGCAGTGGTTTCATGCCTTAAAGATATACATGCGTTTAAACAAGATCTCATCTCTGGTTAGAGTAAACTGTTAAGACTTAAAACTTACTCATTTACCTTTCACCATGGGACTTGTAACCGTCACTTCTGTCTTGAGTAGTTAAAAGATAGAACAGTCTAGTCAAGCACCATGTCTCTTGTTCTTCGATTAACTATAGCTCTGGAGTTTTTGCAGATTTTCAAATAAAACTCAGAGATTCCTTGTATGACTCTCTCTAGTCTCTCTTTTGTGGTATTTCTGGATCCTTACCAAGGCAGTAATGGTATATGCCTTCTCTCAAAGTATGTGGTATTTTTGGTATAAGGCATAGTGGCATTGCCTTCTCTCTCGCCCTACTCTAATAAGGTTTTGATATCTGGAGCTCATAGGTGGGAGACAGCTAATACATACTTACAAGACATTTATTGCATAGTCAAACCATGGATCCAGAAGAACAAGTCAATAAGTCAAATCAAGATGTGCATTTGTGGCGAATGAATGGTGTATGGTGATAATGATGATAACAATGGTGAAAGTTTAATTCTACTTTTGCTCTTTTGAGAGGATACATACCTTTCTTGCTCAATTGAAACTTTTTGAGGAGAATGAGATGCTCTATATTTTCTTTTTCTTTCCTCTCAGGTGGGTATATTGTACCCCTAATTCTACTGTCGGACACTTGTCCATTTTTTCCTCTCGTCTCACTTTTTTCTTTTCTTTCGAGGTTCCGAGCACTTGCCCCTTTTTATTTCCTCGTATCTCTTTTTTTTCTTTATCTTCTCTTTTTTTTAGAGCACTCATCTCATGAGATAATATAGCAAGTGGTAGTAACAAGATAACTTGAGCATTTATTTCACAGGGGAAAAACAGAAATATTTTTGGCTATTCTCTCCCGGATTAGGAGTAGAATATTTTTGGGTGGTTCTGGAGATGGAAATGGATGGATATATGTGGATGGTACTTCTGGAGTAGAAGTAGCATGTGTGAGTGAACGTGCAAGTGAATCTTGATTTAACCACATGACAAGCTCCTAAGGGTCTACACAGCTTGACCACACTCAATGCTCATAAGCAGTAAAAAGTAAATGTGTGGTTCATAGTCTAACAAGCATGTATATATGGCTATGGTAGGAATTTAAACTCTCATCATACAGGAACTCATCATGCAACATTTTAAAGATTTTCAAAGATAAAGTTCTCCAGAATTCTAGCATCTCTAGGAACAGATAAACAGCAGCTCAACCTTCCCATATCATATCCGTTAACTACTTAGACTTTAGATCAAGTACTCTCCCCATAAGTTCAGGTTTAGAGCAGGTTTAAATTATAACAGTTATGCCTAAACTTGAGAGAAAGCTCAAATTTGAAAACTAGGTACATGGCAGAGCAACTATTTATCATATCCATGTAAGAGTTTATCATGAGGGTTCATAGCAGACTTTATTTATTTAGCAAACTAAGCAAAGATATATATAAGCACAAAATCTTTATTTGGGTTTATATGATTATGCATTTTTTTATTATTTGAGTAAGGTATAAACATGAGTAGAATACTTAGCTGGATAAATGGGGGTGCTCTCCCCCAAGCTGGATTTTGACGAAGTTTCTTCTGATGTAGCTAGCAGGTGGCGGAGGTGTATTTGAATATCTGCAGCACTCTGACAGCGAGTAGGATGTCCTCCGTCTGCTAGTCTTCTTTGATCCTTGAATTCTGTGGAGCTCAAATAGACAACAAAGCTTTGTGGAACTAGTTAAGTATTAGCATAAATATCTAGCCTTTATCATGTTGAGCCTCCTCAATAAATGTTACTCTTTTTAGTACGATCATAAATTTATTTCTATAATTTTATTTTTATAGGACAGGAATATATATATTTTATTTTTATGCCACCACAGTGAATGTACTTATGGTTTTTATGCCATGAGCATACTCACATGGGGCTTACTATTTTTAACATTTTTATTTTCTTTTCAAGATGATGTGAACCTGATTAACTAAGCAAACTATTTTAAATAATTGAAAGGAGAAAGATAACTACCAAGTTTACCTCTTGGCAAGGCGTTCGGTGTTTTTAAGTCCTCCGAACGGGACTCTCCGTTTCCTGAATCATCCTGGGATTTGCTGGATGGCGTAGTCGGTTGTTCCGGTGGCGTCTGCTCTTCGTGTATAACTATCTTCTTTCTCCACACCTGAATTGGTGCTACGGTCTCCTCAGGACAGTTCTGTTCAAACTGTATGTCTTCAGACCTTATCACTTCTCCTTCGTAGTCTGCCCATCCATCCTTGATGATTTGCCTCCTCTGGTTGCGATTGCGTCGTCTTCTTCTTGTCCTGACCTGCTTAGAGTCTTCAACTATATAGTTAGGGTCAGTAAAATAGCAGCGTACCTTCTCAGAGGGGAAGTTCATGTGGACTTCTCCGGTTCCAATGTAGATGATTGCTTTAACGGTGCTGAGGAACGTTCTCCCATTGATGACGAGTGGATCGAATTCATCTTCTCCCATGACAATAACCTTTCAGAATGTTTGATCTGCCATCTGAAGCTGAATGTATGTCGGTTTTAGGGGCATGGTTCCGAATAGGAGCTGATAGGTGACTGGCGGCCATTATGTTGACACCTGACCCGGTGTCACAAAGCATCTTCTGGAAGTTGTATCCATCAATGGAGCACTGGATGCTTGGCATACTTGGGTCATCCTTTTTGGTTAGGAACGGTGACTTAAGTCGACGATCTTGACCTCCTTGAACTGCAGTGACCATCTTTACTGACTTGGTCCACATTTGCTTGTTCCTGTTCCTCCTGTTGGTCCTCTTCCTTGTTTCATGT
This sequence comes from Sorghum bicolor, assembly GCF_000003195.3. Lineage (NCBI taxonomy): Eukaryota > Viridiplantae > Streptophyta > Magnoliopsida > Poales > Poaceae > Sorghum > Sorghum bicolor. Next base: position 26,949,723 of record NC_012872.2, on the reverse strand, counting down.
CAGGATTGCTTTGAGATTTGTATAGTCTTGTTCTTGAAGGAAAACGTCTCTGTCCTTCCCTTGATGTAGAAACTGATCTTGACAGCACTAGCGTAGATGACAGCTCCCGGGGTGTTCAGGAATGGCCTCCCTAGGATGATGGGTGCCCTCTCATCAGTATCAGTCTCTATCACCACGAAGTCTGCTGGAGCGTATAAGGTACCAACTCGGACGTAGAGGTTCTTCAATATTCCCCTGGGCATAATGTTGACGCTGGAGCCAAAGTTGTAGAGTGCTTCTGGGAAGTCCACCATGCCGATGGAGATCGGGATGACGGGGCGTCCTGGGTTGTCTCTCTTGACCGGCAGAAGGTCAGTAATTACTTCCACAATGGGGTTGCTCCAGTAGTTACGTCCTCAAGCATCTCAGGACAGTGATTGCCTGAGTGTCCAGTCTCTCCAGTGTGTTTGTGCTCGTAGATCTAGGTTCTTCACTTGGTGGAGTCTGGGAGTTGTAAAAGTCCTTCATATTTTGCTCAAAGTGTACCTGCTCATAGAGACAAGGCAGAGATCAAGTGCATGGGCCCTGTTGGTGGAAAACACCAACAGAACCAAAAGTGTATTTGTTCTCTCTAACCTTAAGCAAAGTGAGAAAGACAAAGTTGATGGATAATAAGATCATGAGTGTAGCATTTAAAACATTTGTTAGATCAGATTGCTCAACCTAATGGAAAGATAATCTATCTATACTTATGTGTTTTGTTTATATCTTCCAGAGATTGAGTGTGCAACATTTTAGCTCATATGATTAGGAGTGTGGGATCACAAAGGTGGAAGGACTAAACATATTGAATCGATTGGGTTGGTTAATCTAGAGTTGTAAATCTTACATGTTTGTCTCTTTTACTCATGTGAATGCCACAAATAAGGAGAAGCTTATAGAAGTGATAGTCAAGTACCTTAAGATGTTACCTTACTTGAAGAGTGATGGTACAGTATCACCTTGTGGAAGCTTTCCTCTCTTAGCGGTTGTGCATCGTGTTTGTGGCACCTCCATGGATCATCTCTTGTGAGCCATGCCTTCCTTGTGTAAATTGTTAAACTTCTGTGTGTCTCTCTTTGTCTCCAATGTGAGTTTATCTCAGGACTTCCCAGGTCGATATTGAAAGTTTTCCTGCAGGGGTTAGTCCAACAAAATATACCAATGTCTACACAAGCAGTTTTTAGTTCAATAACCAAACTAGACTCCATGTCTAATTAGATTAAGGAAGGCTGTTTAACCTAAGCACCATGCTTAATTTAAAAACCAATAGAAGTATGTACAGTACTTCCAAACTAACACTTACTAGGATAAACAAAGGTAGCGTGATGGCTTTTATAGAGATCTACTCAAGTGGAGATGAAGTAGTGTGATTACTATTTAACAAATTGAGCATGTCTCAAAGGTAGGGACAACCAACATATCAACATGGCAAATGATGTTTTTATATAAAGTACTCCCCCAAGCTTGAATTTTGCAAAATTCAAGTTTGGATGAATTTAATTCAATGTTGTATGATGATTGGTTGTACATACCTTGTGCTTGTCATTCATCCGATCTTCTTGCTCCAATCCTAAAAAGGTTAGTGACAAGAATACCCGAAGGAATTTTTTTACAATTATCCTTACATGCTCAATACACAAGGTAATGTTGTAAATAATTAAAAGATCATGTTACAATCTGATCACTGCTTGTTTTAGGACACTAAGCTTGTCCTTGGGAAACCATCAATTTATGTCAGCGAAGTAGTTTCCCCTCCAACTCTGACCTATATCAAGATCAACACAATGAGATCTACAATATTTAATATAGACATATGCATCGACAACCACCCTTTTAAAGTTTTTATAAATAGAAAGGATGGGGGGGTTGGAGATCTCGAATGTGGTGATGTTGGAAAAACCAATGGATTGTGAAGATATTGCATATGAGCATGGAGTAAATGAAGTGGCTATGAAATAAATTTCATGCTCATTAATGCTTGGAGTGAAATCCATGTGGTGTGGTGAAGATGGTAAGTTGAGTGTGGTAAAAATGGAAAAGAAAAAGGATACACGGACGACTTGGTTTGAAACTAGCACAGCTACCGTTCCCCGGCAATGGCGCCAGAAAGCTTGTTGGGTATTTTAAACGCAAACAGAAAAATCCGCAAGCGCACGGATACCGATGTAGCTTTCACCCGCGAGTATTCCAGAGTATCGATTTTCCACAGGGAACGTGAGTGTACTAATTAAGATCCAAGATCGCCCAAAGATAACTATATAATTATTTTTGGTGGGAAGAGAGGAAGTTTCCTGAGAGTTCTCTAGTTGATCTAAGAATCAAGAATTACTTCAAGATTATCTATATCGGGACATCAGAGCACTAACCATAGAAAGAGATGAGAAGGGGGCTAGGAAGGTCTGACTACGGTCCTACAAACACCGATCCGAACGTGGTGGAATACGTCGACTGTTAGGGCTGTCACTACCCTAAGGCTACCACAACAATCCGCAGGATTGGGTGCAATTCCAGGTAATTGCAAGACTGAACACCACGTCTAATCTATTAATTACTACTCTAGCGTTATAAAGACTAGAGCACTTGATGCAAGCGGGAATCCAATAAATAACTTGAATGTAAATAAAAGTAATTAGAGAACTCAGGATTATGAATTGAAGAACCTAGAGAACGATGAAGAACGAACCAGTTGCTGCAAAAAGTATAATATTGAGGAAGATCCGACAGATCCGGCTCCTCCTCCGCTCTCCTCTTCTCTCTCCCTATTTTCTAGATTACAACTATAACTAACTAGAACTAGAACTAGAGGAACTAGAACTAGAACTAGATGAACTAGAACTAGATCTAGATGAACTAGAGGTAGAACTAGAAGAACTAGAGGGATCCTCTCTACTTGGATGAAGAATTGAAACCCTAGCTTTGATTCTGTAGAAGAGGTATGATCTCCAGGGGCCAGGGGGGTCTGGTTTTATAGTCCCTTCAAGTGAATCTGGGCCGTCGGATCAAACCGACATTGATCGCACGGTTTTCCTTGATCCTTTAGGTCGGTGGAGCGTTGTCCGCGAAACGTGACCGAATTGGTCTCTGGAAGTGGGCGGGCGCCCTGTGCCTGAGCCCTCTCGGCCTCCGCTTCGGTCCCGTGGCTTCTGGAGTCTTCTAGATGATAGAAAATTGCGCGGCACGTTAATATCTCTATGTAAACCCGACGTGTGGGCCTTTCTTCCATATTTCCTGATAACCCCCTACAGAAATAGACAAACACCAAAACTCGTGGAATTCTGTCAGATAAAACCCTAAGTCTAGGTGTTGGTCGCATTTGGATCCTTTTCTATGATTAGTTGATGGTTAAATGTGAGCATTAAGGACCGTCAACAGTCACCATTGGTACGACTTAGGAATCATAGCTCCAATCAGCGCCGCACTCCCAGGGCTGCAACTCTGCCAGGAAGATCAGGACTTTTAAATCACCTGCCCTTGGTCTTACGCCAATGCCCCCCCACACACCGCACTTCCTCCGGTAGTGTGCACTTTATACTTGCCGGTGTTCCGGCCTGAGTCATACTACTAGGCTTCGCGGTTGGAACGAGTTATCCGGCCAACTAAGTGTCAGACATGCGTTCAACATGACAAGAGGACGTACAATGATCGGTCCTTAGCTGCCACAGATGGAGTTACTACCACCTTGCAAAACTCTGCCCAGCTTAAGTTATTTTAAATCAGGTTCTTTCCCACGATAGCACATATAGTCAATCGTGATCCAACAACAACCCAATTTCGCGCAGGTGACAGGGTATCACCCGACTTCTACCGATTAAAGCATAGCTAAGCTGCTACTCGATCCTAACTCTATGGTAGTGATAAGATATCTGGACAAGGAAAGGGTATAATGCAGCAAGGGCTTCATCACAACTCCTATACGTAATGCATCAATAGATATAACATATTCAAGTATGCTTTGAAATTAAACTGGGAGACTTAAGATGCTCCGGAGCTTGCCTTTCATGAACGAAGCAGGCTCGTGACTAGGGCACTCGACCTCCTCTTCGGGCTCCTCTTGTCCTGCTGGCTGGACCTCCGCCTCCTGAGTGATCTCCGGGCCTTCGTGGTTCACCCTCTCGAGCTCGAACGATGCTGCCATTTCCGGTGCACCTATTGCATGCATGATAAGTAAGAAATGTGTGCACACAAGATGATGATGAATGCTTAGTAACATGATTACAATCTTTACTGGACACTCATTTACGAAGTAAGCTTCTATTACAAGCTCACAAAAGAGTACCATTTCAACTAACAAGACCCCTCAACTTAGACTATTAAACAGCAACAACTTATTTAACAGAACAGCTCAAAGAACAGTTTGTAACTAGAGATATATAGATCCAACAAACATGAATGAGGACATTCTGGAAAGCTTATGAAATTGTTTACATTTCATCTTTAGACATCCCAGCAAGATTCACAAGTTAAACAGGTCAATTAAATAAAGTTCCAGGTTCTGTTCCAGAAAGACAGAGAGCACCTAGTTCTGGAACTCAACTTGAAAGAGCCATAACTATTAAACTACTGAACCAAACGATCCCAAATTTAAACTGCAGCTAGCATACAAAGTTTACAACATCTTTGATATAGACAAGTCTTTCAGAAAACAAGGTTATCATTAAACAAAAATCAGATTACACCCTTGCTGTCCACAACAGCTATATAACCTTTAATTAATTATTTGATGACATTGCAAAAACATATTTAATACCAACCAAGTGGCCTATAAGCACAAGCATAACCTAAGATTACCAGAAAACCACTTAACAAGGCATTTATTAATTTAATTCCATAAAAGGACATAATTACAAGATACCAGCAAAAGTGCTTAGAAAAATCTACAAAAATTACAGAAGCACAAGCATGGCACCTGGACATTACCATAAAATTTTCTGGGCAATTGCGCATGCCAAACTTAAGATAATTAATTAACATGTAACAAGGTACTTACTTCATAAATTAAGAAACATGGCTTAGATAGTGTCAAACAACAGATTTCAGATTATTTACATGCTACCACTGCTATGAACAAGCTTGACACCAAAGGAGAGCACCAGCATAAGCATATAACGTTTAATATGATTTAAACATGAAATCAGGCTATAGTAATAACATAAATTACATCTCAGAGATACATCACTCCAAAAATCATGAAATATTTATCAGAGCATTCTAATACTATCCAGAGCATAGAATAAAAATTTCACAGCAATTGGAGCAGTATATCAGGGGATATGAATTTACATATAATTAACAAGATTAATTATAAAAATTATTTTTCACATAATACATGGTGCATATTATAATTTTATTAAAAACTAGCCATCCCTTGGATCATCACAAAATTTGTTTCACAACTTTTGGAGCTCAGAAACAAAAGATATGATTTTTGCAAGATTGCAAGAAATCTGGAATTTAAATAAAAGAGAGGAGGGAGCCGTTGAGCCACTGATAGCGGGACCCGCGTGTCAGGTTCTTCTTCCTCTTGACTGAGAAGACGTTCACCGGCGATTTCTCCACGATGGCGAGGTCTCCGACCAAACCAAGGACACCAACGTGATCTCAGGTCACTTGCGAACAGATTGACCCCCTTTTTCCCACGACGGAGTCACCGGAAGGGGCTCGCCGTCGACCGTGGCGGCTCAGCGGAGGTGCTCGGCGATACGTCGGAGCTCTCAGGCCGGTAGAGCGTGTCCTAGGGTTTCCTACAGCACCAGTGAACGATAGCGAAGCTTTCTAGGAAGGTGACTTGGCTCGAGACGGTGCGGAGAGGGCTGGCCACGAGAGAACCGAGCTCCAGCGGAAACACGGCGGCTGCGCGTCGTGTCCGACGACGGTGAGCGCGGTAGAGTGTTCCCCAAGTGGCGCAGATGCTAGCTAAGGTCCTAAGCTACCTCGAGAACCCAACCAGAGGGGACGAGAGGCCATCAGAAGCTCAGCATTAGGCTCGCCGGAGAAAACTGTTCCGGCGACCCAATTTTGGGAAGAGTGGAAATGTTGGCTCACCGGAGGGTTTCACGGCGAGCTTGAGGGTGGAAGTTGGAGAGTAGAGCACGGCGGAGCTATGGGCGAGCTTTAGTGGCCAGTGATGCAGTGTGGAGCGCGCTCGAGCTCGCCGGAGTGAGCTCACGACGGCGCCTCCGCTGCGGCCGAGTTTTCTGCGCGAGAGAGGCGAGAGGCAGAGAGTGGACGCGTCCAGGTGCTCGAGGGCGACGCCATGGAGGTCATGCATGCCTTCAGCGCTGACGAGCAGGGCCAGAGATGGCGTACGGGCGCCAAATGTCGCCGAAGTGCTGACGCCGGTCGGCCACGTCGACGTGGACGATGTCCATTCAGGGCTTGTATCGCTTGTCTGACAGAGCTACTTTAGCGTTGATTATCTCGCAAACCTTGGCGAAATAGGAGATGGTGTAGTGGAAATTCTTGGAGTACTAATCAAGTTCTACAAGTTTGTCAATTGAAGCAAAGGCCAATTCGGCCTGGATGCAAATATATGAAGCTCCCAAAATCGACCAGGCAAACTGGTGGCGCCAGGACTTAGCAAAATTTTGCTAAGTGTCAAAACAGCCCCCAAATCTGCCTTGCGAGCACTTTTTGAGCAAGTTGTGGTCATTTTCATGAGATGGCCTTGAAACATCTTTTGTTCCTTATAAAATTTGCTACAACTTGTCTCTAGGAAGCTTTGACATGCAAACAATTTATGAACCACCTTTTAAAAGTCCAAGCAAAAGAGGTTTATAGGGCCTATGAGTGAAAGTATGACTTAGATACATAATTTGGAGATGTGACCAACATGAACATTGTTCCAAATGTTGAGTTAAGCATAGAAGAACTATTTACCAAGGCCTAGAACACAAACAAGAGCATGGCTCACACAAACATAAACATAGAAGGCATAATTAAACAAGTTAAACCATACTTATGCATAAAATGACATGACCCAATGTAAATGATGATCATGGTATGCTTATGAAGATTATGATGCTCATGTTATGCATGTGAAAGGATGCAACCATAACACTAGGGTGTTACAGCCCTCCCCCCATACAAAAATCTCGTCTCGAGATTTGAAAGCTTACTGATTTTCGAAGAAGGTTTTATAAACTTCTTTTAAATAGTCCTATGTTTCCCAAGTAGCATCTTCCTCCCTGTGGTTACTCCACAACACATTGTAGAACTTAACCACACAATTATGAGTCACCCGCTCCTTGCGGTCAGCAACCGCTATAGGCTTCTCTTCATACACCAAGTCGGATTTCAACTTGATATCCCGAACCTCCACTCGTTCTTCATGAACACGAAGGCATTTCTTCAACTGTGATACGTGAAAGACCGGAAAAATGGCCCGTATCTCAAACGATAGTTGAACCTTGTAAGCTACGTTCCCTTTTCTCTCAAGAATCCAATAGGGTCCCACATAATGGGGTGCAAGCTTTTGCTTCACTCCGAACCTTTGTACACCTTTCATCGGAGACACCTTGAGATACACATGATCCCCGATGGCAAACTCAATCAGCTTTCTCCTCATATCAGCATAACTTTTCTGACGAGCTTGAGCAGCTTCCAAATGTTGCTAGATTATACGAACTTGCTGCTCTGCTTCGTTTATGATATCGATGCCATAATACCTTCGTTCCCCGGGTTCCACCCAATTCAACGGGGTTCGACACTTTCGACCATACAGGGCTTCAAACGGAGCCATCTTGATGCTCTCTTAGTAACTTTTGTTATAAGAGAACTCGGCTAACGGTAACCACTTTACCCAAGAACCTTTTGAAGAGAGAGCACATGCTCTCAACATGACTTCTAGGATTTGGTTAACACGTTCAGTTTGGCCAGCTGTTTGGGGTTGATATGCAGAACTACGAACCAAGTGAGTACCGGGGTTCTCGTGAAGACACTCCCAAAAGTGGGAAGTGAACGGCGGTCCACGATCTGATATGATAGTTCGAGGCACACCATCCTGACAGACAATGTGCTCGAAGTGCAACTCCGCATACTGATGTGGACGATAGTCAGTTTGAACTGGAATAAAGCGAGCGACCTTGGTCAAGCGATCCACAATCACCTAGATAGAGTCATAACCCTTAATAGAAGTTGGGAGTGCTGAAATAAAGTCCATACTCACTTCTTCCCATTTCCAACCATGGATGGACAAGGGTTGAAGTAAACCTGCTTTAATGTGAACTGCCTTCACACGACAACGGTTATCACAACGAGCAACAAAAGTAGCAATCTCCTTTTTCATCTTTGTTCACCAAAATAGAGGTTTTAAGTCCTTATACATCTTGCTACTGCCAGGATGGATAGATAGCTTGGACGAATGAGCTTCAGATAAGATTTGATTTTGGAGCTCATGGTCCTTTGGCACAACGAGCCGATCTTTGAACTATAGAATTCCGTTCTCATCGACCCGGAAATGCTTGGTTTCTTCCTCTTTCATTCTCCTCTTTATATGGTGGATACCTACATCAGTTTGCTGCAATTCGATTACTCGACTGCGAAGAGAACTTTCTAGAGCAATCTGGTGAAGCACTAGCGGGTGCATAAGACGTGACAACAACGAATCTTCAATCTGAACTTAATGGTAGTGTGATTTCTAACTCAAGGCATCCACAACCACGTTTGCCTTGCTCGGATGGTAGTGCACTTGAAGATTATAATCTTTAATCAACTCAAGCCACCTTCGTTGTCGCATGTTCAATTCAGGTTGAGTGAAGATGTACTTGAGACTCTTATGATCAGAGTAGATATTGCACAGATTACCTAGCAAATAGTGCCTCTAGATCTTCAAAGCATGAACAACTGTAGCCAATTCTAAATCATGAGTAGGGTAATTGACCTCATATTTTCGAAGTTGGCGCGAGGCGTAAGCAATAACACAAACTTCTTGCATCAACACACATCCCAGACCGATACCAGATGCATCACAAAAGACATCGAAAGGCTTCTCGATATTAGGTTGAGCTTAGACAGGAGCTGATGTCAGCAATGACCTCAACTTGTGGAATGCCTCTTCACACTCAGGCGTCCACACTATTGATGGTTCTTAAGTATCAATTTTAATTATTAAATAGACAAGGGAAAGGACCAATATACAAACAACACCTAGAATTAGGGTTTGATCTGACAGAATTCCATGAGTTTTGTTGTTTATCTGTTTCTGCAGGGGGTTATCAGGAAATAAGGAAGAAAGGCCCACATATCGGGATTACATAGAGATATTAATGCACCGTGCAATTTTCTACCATCTAGAAGACTCCAGAAGCCACGAGAATGAATGGGAAGGCCATCGGGCTCGGGGGCAGGGCGCCCGCCCTCCCCCCTAGGGCGCCCGCCCTGGTGTCTCCACCAATCAGGGCCAATCTCGCGGATTACGCTCCACCGACCTAAAGGATCAAGGATAACCGTTCAATCAATGTCGGTTTGATCCGACGGCCCACGTTCACCTGAGGGGACTATATAAGCAGACCCCCTGGCCCCTGGAGGAGAACAAGTTCATCATAGAGTTGAGAGGTGCCCTCAAAGGATAACCTTTCCTCTAAATAGACTTAGGGCTTAGCATCTAATGTGAGAGTAGACTAGATCTACTAGATTGAGAGAGATAGAGTGGAGGTGTAGATCGGAGGAAATCCAGCCTGTCGGTGTCTACTCCGAGGTTGTACCTGTGGGATCAAGTTCTCCTAACCCGAAGCTTGCTCCAAGGATTCTTCAGTAATTCGACTTGTAAATTCTAGTAAGTTCTTGTTTTATTGTTCTTTGGTTTATGAGTTTACTTTGATATCTTTACGTAGAGTTTAGAGTAATCATCTCTAGCGTAAACGTGGTGTTTGAGCTAGGATACTCATAGATATCCCCTGACTAGTTGGACCGTGGTAGTAGCGAGGAACGTGACATTTCTGAGTTACCTTTGCAGCCCATATCCCATTAGTGGGATCGATAGGGTTTATAGGTGCGGGTTGAACATCTTGTGTGGTGTCTAGATTCCGTGAGCTTCCTCGATAGAACAGTAGATCATCCTTACCAAGGTTTGAAAGGTCCAAATGGCTAGAGGGGGGGTGAATAGCCTATTTAAATTTTCTACAAACTTCAACTAGACAAGTTGATTAGTAAAACAAAAGGCGAAACTATTCTAGCACTAGCACAACTAAGCTATGCAAGCCACCTACACAAGTCTAGCAAGAAAGCTAAACACTAGTTACAACAAGAAAGCACAACAAGAAGCTTGCTACACTCCTAAACAAGAAGACTAAACTAAAAACGCTAAACAACTAGCAAGGTATACAAGTAAGTAAGGAGTGAAGAGTGATTGTTATACCAACGTTGTAGAGTAGAGATATATTCAACCAATCACTCACAATCATAAGAGAATCCTCGGCAAGAGATGACACAAGATTTTTTACCGAGGTTCACTTGCTTCCCGGCAAGCTAGTCCTCGTTGTGGCGATACACCCACTTGATGCATAACGAGCTAATTGGCAATCCAAAGCCAAACCCTCAGCGGGTGCCGCACATCCACTCACAAGATGGGGATCCTCCAAGCCACGAGCAATCCACTAGAGTAGCCAATTGCGATCTCCCGCGGGGAAGGCTCAAAAACCCCTCACAAGTCACTTGGTGAGGCTCGAAACAATCTCCAATCACGAGCTCAACACCACCGCTGCTCCAAGCCGTCTAGGGCGTCAGGAAACACCCAAGAGTAACAAGAAATCCGCAGCAAACTCAAGAATCAAGTGCCACTAAATGCAACTCTCAAAGCAATGCACTTGAATCTCACTCAATCTCACTAGGGTTAGCAATCAAGCAAGGAGATGAGTGGACGGAGAGTTCTCTAGCTCAAAGTATGTCTCAAGTAATCAAAATGTGCAAGAGAGAACCTCCCAAAGCCGGCCACCAACTATTTATAAGCCACCTCAAAGAAATAGCCGTTGGCTGTTTTTCACTGGGCTGAAAACGGGGGCACCGGACGCTACTAAGTGAGCACCGGACGCTCGACCCCCTGCGTCCGGTGCACTGGAGTTGGCCACGTGTCCTCTTTGAATCTCGCGCGTCAGTTTCGAACGGCTACCTGCAACGCACCGGACGCTCTGCAAGTCCACACCGGACGGTCCGGTGCTCACCGGACTCGTGCGCAGGGAGGGTGTCAAACTCGCGACCTCACCGGACACTGGGCACCGGACGGTCCGGTGCTCACCGGACTCGTGCGCAGAGAGGGTTGCAAAAACCCCTCACACTGGACGCTTACCACCGGACGCTCTCAGAGTGCGTCCGGTGCTTAACCCTAGCAGGGTCAAGCACACCGGACGCTGAGGCCAGTGTCCGGTGCCTCCGCACTCAGCGTCCGGTGAGTGTTTCTCAGAGAGAAAAACACTCCCGCGACTTTTCAACCCACGCCCCTCTCAACCCTAGGAACTCCACCTCTTTTGCAAATGTGCTAACACCAACAAGTGTCCACCACCAAAGTGCATGTGTGTTAGCTTTTCACAAACATTTTCACCAAAGGAGTTAAGTTAGCACTTTACTAGATCCTAATGCATATGCTCAAAATATGGACCTAGTAGCACTTGATTCGAGAGATGACCGTGATTTCCCCTCTTGATAGTCGGCTATCTATCCTAAACCCGGTCAATCACTTCTCTACTCATCTTAGACCGGCAAAAGAAAAACCCTATGTTTATACCTTTGCCTTGATAACTTTGCTCCTCGTCTATCATCATGATCTCCACATCAAGCTTCATCCCTTTGTGATTATGTGGCCACCTTTCCATGCCACCATGCACCTTCATCACATGTGTTGCTATGCCTAACTCAAATCACTTAAACACAAGGCATTAGCAACTTGGTGTCATTAATTACCAAAACCAAACTTGGGCTTTCAATCTCCCCCTTTTTGGTAATTGATGACAACCATCACAAAGATACGAAATGAAATCATAAGGAACTTGAATTGCTTGTCCAAAGCATTTTTAATCAAGAGACAAGATTGGACAAACATTTCAATTTCGGTTTTGGTAGTACTAGCTCCCCCTACATATGTGCTTCCAAGATTTTGGTTCAAGTTTGCACATATGCATGAATTAGAGTTTTGGGAGATTTATTACTACCAAAATGATGCTAAGGTATATAGAATGGACCTTTGAAGCGTGATACCAATCGGAGTTGCCAATATACCATCCTTAGCACCAATGTAGCTAGACATACATCAAAAACTCAAGATACCTCGTGAGATCACATTATATGTCTAGATACCATATGAAAATAAAATTCTATGCTAGAATTCAAAACATCATTCAAGTTCTATTTCTAGCAAGCACCAGTCAAACAAGAGTAGTATATTTAAACTTGCAATGCATCACCTCATTATGTTAGTGCACATTCAAATGCAACAAATGGTTCATGAGCTTGCTCCCCCTATTTGTGTGCTCAAGTTTTAATTTAATTTTTTTTAAAGTTATCTCTCCCCCTTAAGCACTTTCTCCTCCTTTATGACTTTATCTTTGTTTCTCTCCCCCTTTGTCATCAATGACCACAAAGGTTCAAATTTTAGTGAGAATTAAGTCAATCAATATGAGGGTCAAATTATGGTTTAATCTAGATCACTTGCCTAGAATATGTAATTCGGTTTGATCCAAGGACAAGCTTCTTCACACCTCATAAAGTATAAGGGTTATCTTGACCATGTTGAATTACACATCTTAAGCTCATATTCTAGATCCAACACTAGGCTTACAAGCTCACAAACATGTCATATGCTACCACTAGATCAATCAAACATAGAAGCAATAGTGGTACCATACATACATCAAAAAACTTTTGATTTTCATGAATGAGCCCATTGTCATGCAAACATGTCTATATGTTCTAATCATGTCCTTAGCAAGTATGAATGCTATGTCAACCAACTTTACCTTTCTTTGTTGGATGAGAGGCATATTATATATAAGTGTGGGGGTGCACTCATCTCAAGTTGGAGAAGTCAAGTATGTTCAATTCATTCCTCAACTTGCAAAATCTCTTCTCATCAAGTGGCTTTGTGAAGATGTCGGCTAGTTGATCTTCGGTGCCAATGCTTTCAATGCTAATGTCACCCTTTTGTTGATGGTCCCTTATGAAATGGTGCCTTATGTCAATGTGCTTGGTTCTTGAATGTTGAACCGGATTTTGTGTCATCTTGATTGCACTCTCATTATCACATAGCAAAGGCACATTCTTGAATTTGATTCCAAAGTCATTCAAGGTAGCTTTCATCCAAAGCAATTGTGCACAACAACTACCGGCAAGTAATGTATTCGGCCTCGGCGGTTGACAGTGCAACACTATTTTGTTTCTTTGATGACCATGAGACTAGAGACCTTCCTAGCAATTGACAAGTGCCACTTGTGCTCATTCTATCAATCTTGCATCCACCATAATCGGAGTCCGAATAACCAATCAACTCAAAGTCAGACCCCTTGGGATACCATAATCCAACATCATGAGTGCCTTTAAGATACCTCAATATCCTCTTGGTTGCCTTCAAGTGACTCTCTCTAGGTGAAGCTTGATATCTTGCACATTTGCACACACTAAACATTACATCCGGCCTTGATGCGGTGACATAGAGCAAACTTCCAATCATGGACCGATATAGCTTTTGATCTACCATGTTGCCACTTGCATCACTACCTAATTGATCATTTGTGCCCATAGGTGTGCTCATTGGTATAGCTTCTTGCAATCCAAACTTCTTGATCATGTCCTTGATGTACTTGCCTTGACTCACAAAAGTGCCATTTTTCATTTGCTTGATTTGAAGACCAAGGAAGTAACTAAGCTCTCCTATCATGGACATCTCAAACTCATTAGCCATCATTCTTCCAAATTCTTCACAAAAGTCTTGATTGGTTGATCCAAAGATGATATCATCAACATAGATTTGCAACACAAACAAGTCATTGCCTAGCTTCTTGGTGAAGAGGGTAGTGTCAACCTTTCCCATCTTGAATCCTTTAGAGAGAAGGAAATCTCTCAATCTCTCATACCATGCCCTAGGTGCTTGCTTCAAACCATACAATGCCTTCTTGAGCTTGTACACATGGTTGGGTTTCTTGTCATCTTCAAAACCGGGAGGTTGCTCAACATACACCAACTCATTTATGTATCCATTGAGAAATGCACTCTTCACATCCATTTGATAGAGCTTGATGTTGTGGGCACAAGCATGAGCTAATAATATTCTAATTGCCTCCAATCTTGCAACCGGTGCATATGTCTCTCCAAAGTCAAGACCTTCAACTTGAGTGTAACCTTGTGCTACTAATCTTGCTTTGTTTCTCACAACCACACCATCTTGATCTTGCTTGTTTCTAAAGACCCACTTGGTACCAATCACATTGTAGTTCTTTGGCCTCTCAACAAGCTCCCACACTTGGTTTCTTGTGAAGTTGTTCAATTCTTCATGCATGGCATTTACCCAATCGGAATCTCTCAATGCATCTTCTATTCTCTTTGGTTCTTCAAATGAGACAAATGAATAGTGCTCACAAAAGGATGCTAGCCTTGATCTTGTTTGTACACCACTTTGAATGCCTCCGATAACTTGATCTAATGGATGATCTCTTGCTATGCTTGTAGGTTGGAGTACTGGGAGTTGATTGCTTCCACTAGCTTGATTTTGATTTTGATCATCATCATGAGAGCCACTAGTACTTGCTTGATTTGTATCAATTTGTACTTCTTGATTGATCATGTGAATATCACTATCATCATCAACTTGCCTTGGCCTTATGTCACCTATATCCATGTTCTTCATTGCATTTGCCAATTGATCTCCCCTGACATCATCAAGATTTTGAGCTTCATTTTGAGATCCCTCGGTTTCATCAAACTCAACATCATGGACTTCTTCCAATGTGCCATTTGCCAAGTTCCAAACTCTATATGCCTTGCTTGTAGTGGAATAACCAAGTAAGAACCCTTCATCACATTTCTTCTCAAATTTGCTCAATCTAGTGCCTTTCTTGAGAATGTAGCATTTGCAACCAAACACTCTAAAGTATGCAATGTTGGGCTTTCTTCCATTCAATAGCTCATATGGTGTCTTCCCAAGCTTCCCATGGCAATAGAGACGGTTGCTACAATAGCAAGCCGTGTTGATAGCTTCACTCCAAAATGAATGGCTAACATTGTATTCACTAAGCATTGATCTTGCCATATCAATCAAGGTTCTATTCTTTCTTTCAACTACACCATTGGATTGAGGAGTGTATGTTGGAGAGAATTGATGTCCAATGCCAACATCATCACACAATTTCTCTATTCTTGTGTTCTTGAATTCACTACCATTGTCACTTCTAATCTTCTTGATAGTGGTTTCAAACTCATTTTGCACCCTCTTGACAAAAGACTTGAATAGATCACAAACATCACTCTTGTCATAGAGAAAGAACACCCAAGTGTATCTAGTGTAGTCATCTACTATCACAAATCCATACTTGTTGCCACCAATGCTAGTGTATGTTGTTGGCCCAAATAAATCCATATGCAATAGCTCCAATGCCTTTGATGTGCTCATTTCACTTTTCTTAGGATGTGCATTTCCAACTTGCTTTCCGGCTTGACAAGCACTACATGGTTTATCCTTCTCAAAGGTGACATCCTTCAAGCCTCTAACTAAGTCATGCCTCAATAGTTTGTTCAATTGTTTCATTCCAACATGACCAAGCCTTCTATGCCACAACCAACCCAAACTTGTTTTGCTAATTAGGCATGATGTCAATTGAGTGTCACTATCATTGAAATCAACCAAGTATAAGCTACCATGCCTAAATCCTTTGAATATCAAGTTTGATCCATCAACACTAACAACCTCAACATCATCACTTCCAAAGATGCACTTGAAACCAAGGTCACAAAGTTGTGCAATTGACAAGAGATTGAAATCAAGGCTTTCAACTAGCAACACATTTGATATGCTCATGTCATTTGAGATAGCAATTTTACCAAGCCCCTTGACCTTGCCTTTCTTGTTGTTGCCGAAAGTGATAGAATCAAAGCCACCATTTTGACTAGTATCAATTGATTTGAACATACAATACTCCCCGGTCATATGTTGAGTACACCCACTATCAAGCACCTAATGCCTTCCTCCGGCTTTGTAATTGACCTACATGACAAGATCAATTCTTTTTAGGTACCCAAACTTGATTGGGTCCTCCAAGGTTAGCAACTAAGCTCTTTGGTACCCAAATGGCTTTCTTCTTTGAGCCCATCCATGGTGCACCAATGAACTTAGCATGAACACCTTTTGTATCCTTGGTAAGTACATAGAAAGAATTAAGCTTAATTGAGGATACATTAGCTTTGGGTTTCTTGTTCATGCATTGTTGCTCTAGGTGACCAACTTGCTTGCAAGCTTTGCAATACCGGCCATTTTTCTTCACAAAACTAGTCTTGTGAGGAGCAAAGGTGGCCTTGCCTTTCTTGGGGTTATAGCCTAATCCCTCTTTATAGAGAGAAGCTCTTTGGCTACCCAAGCACATAAGCAAGCGGTCCTCACCACCATAAGCCTTGGCTAAGGTGTGATTGAGCTCTTTCACCTCCTTCTTGAGAATTTCATTCTCAACTTTTAGTGTGGTGTCACATGTGAAACCATCACTACTAGATGAGGATGATGTAGATGTGCTACATGAAGGGTTAGTAGAAGCAATAACAATAGGCTTACTCAAGATATCACATGTTATGCCTATGTTGCAAGTTTGAGCTTTTTCAATTTTAGTTGGCTCATTTTTACACTTGTTAACTAGAGAGGAATGAGCTTCTTCAAGTTTAGTGTGAGCCTTTTGAAGCTTCTTATGGTCTTCCTTTAGACTCTCATAAGATGCTCTAAGCTCATCAAGTTCTTGCCCAAGGGTTTTCTTATCCTTAAGCAAGGCCTTGCACTCCTTTCTAGTTTCTTTATAGTGATGAGTGCAATCTTCTAGCATAGTGATTAGTTCATCTTTAGTTGGTTCATCATCATCACTATCACTATCACTATCATGCTCACTCTCATCATCGGATGATACCTTAGTGGCCTTAGCCATGAAGCATGATGGAGTGTCGAAGATGGAGCTTTTTCCTTGAATGGCAATGCTAGCATGCGCCTTCTTCTTGGTGCTCTCATCATCACTTGAGGATTCATCACTATCCCAAGTTGCAACATGGGCATCACCCTTCTTCTTGTTTGAGCCTTCCTTCTTTTCTTGCTTCTTCTTTTGCTTCTTTCTTTCCTTCTTGATAGCATCTTCATCATCACTATCATAAGGACACTTGGCGATGAGATGATCCTTGCTATGGCATCTAAAGCACCTCATGGAATGATCATTCTTCTTGGAGGAGCTCTTCTTCCTTCTTGCCCGATAGCCCTTCTTCTTCATAAACTTGCCAAATCTCTTGACAAGAAGAGCCATCTCCTCATCTTCATCACTATCACAAGAGCTTGTTTCTTCTTCACTTGATGATTCTTGCTTGGCTTTGCCCTTGGATGTGGAGGCCTTGAATGCCACACTTTTCTTCTTCTCGTCATCTTTCTTGTCACCATCCTTCTTCTTCTTCTTGATCAACTCATCCTTTTCATCATCTTCTCTATAGGCATCATCGGTCATCACCTCTTGAAAGACTTGTTGGGGAGTTGATTCACTAAGAGTTGTCTTGACTAGCACGGTGATCAATGTGTCAAATCTCTTGGGCAAGCTTCTCAAGAACTTCATAGAGAATTGACTATCTTTTACTTCTTCCCCAAGTGCCTTGAGCTCATTCACAATAACTTGCAACCGATGAAACATTTCCGGCACACTTTCATCTTCTTGCATTTTGAAGCTTGAGAATTTCTCTTGGAGGATGTAAGCTTTTGCGGTCTTAGTACCCTTGGTGCCTTCAAATGTTTCTTCTAACTTTGCCCATGCATCATGAGCAACCTCAATGTTCTTGATTTGCTCAAAGGTCTTGTCATCAAGAGCTTCATGAAGAGCACTAATTGCAATGTCATTACATTGAAGCTTCTTTTCTTCAACCGGTGTAGGTGCATTCTCATTTGCAACCTCAAACTTTGTTTCGGTCACCTTCCAAACTTCTCTATTGATTGACTTGAGATGGGCGGTCATCTTGACCTTCCAATAAGCATAATTGGTGCCATCAAAGTAAGGTGCCTTCTTGGTGTTGTTGATATGCAAACTAAGAGCTATTTCTTCACCGTAGGTTGTTAAGCCTCAAATAAACGGTGCCTCTGCTCCGATACCACTTGAAAGGTCCAAATGGCTAGAGGGGGGGTGAATAGCCTATTTAAATTTTCTACAAACTTTAACTAGACAAGTTGATTAGTAAAACAAAAGGCGAAACTATTCTAGCACTAGCACAACTAAGCTATGCAAGCCACCTACACAAGTCTAGCAAGAAAGCTAAACACTAGTTACAACAAGAAAGCACAACAAGAAGCTTGCTACACTCCTAAACAAGAAGACTAAACTAAAAAATCTAAACAACTAGCAAGGTATACAAGTAAGTAAGGAGTGAAGAGTGATTGTTATACCAACGTTGTAGAGTAGAGATATATTCAACCAATCACTCACAATCATAAGAGAATCCTCGGCAAGAGATGACACAAGATTTTTTACCGAGGTTCACTTGCTTCCCGGCAAGCTAGTCCTCGTTGTGGCGATACACCCACTTGATGGATCACGAGCTAATTGGCAATCCAAAGCCAAACCCTCAGCGGGTGCCGCACATCCACTCACAAGATGGGGATCCTCCAAGCCACGAGCAATCCACCAGAGTAGCCAATTGCGATCTCCCGCGGGGAAGGCTCAAAAACCCCTCACAAGTCACTTGGTGAGGCTCGAAACAATCTCCAATCACGAGCTCAACACCACCGCTGCTCCAAGCCGTCTAGGGCGTCGGGAAACACCCAATAGTAACAAGAAATCCGCAGCAAATTCAAGAATCAAGTGCCACTAAATGCAACTCTCAAAGCAATGCACTTGAATCTCACTCAATCTCACTAGGGTTAGCAATCAAGCAAGGAGATGAGTGGAGGGAGAGTTCTCTAGCTCAAAGTATGTCTCAAGTAATCAAAATGTGCAAGAGAGAACCTCCCAAAGCTGGCCACCAACTATTTATAAGCCACCTCAAAGAAATAGCCGTTGGCTGTTTTTCACTGGGCTGAAAACGGGGGCACCGGACGCTACTAAGTGAGCACCGGACGCTCGACCCCCTGCGTCTGGTGCACTGGAGTTGGCCACGTGTCCTCTTTGAATCTCGCGCGTCAGTTTCTAACGGCTACCTGCAACGCACCGGACGCTCTGCAAGTCCACACCGGACGGTCCGGTGCTCACCGGACTCGTGCGCAGAGAGGGTGTCAAACTCGCGACCTCACCGGACACTGGGCACCGGACGGTCCGGTGCTCACCGGACTCGTGCGCAGAGAGGGTTGCAAAAACCCCTCACACCGGACGCTTACCACCGGACGCTCTCAGAGTGCGTCCGGTGCTTAACCCTAGCAGGGTCAAGCACACCGGACGCTGAGGCCAGTGTCCGGTGCCTCCGCACTCAGCGTCCGGTGAGTGTTTCTCAGAGAGAAAAACACTCCCGCGACTTCACCAAATTTCCCACCGGCGCAATAGAAAATATACTCTTATTTTTCTCAAAAGCGCCGAATCCCGCTTCGCAAGCTCGGCGGGAGGGAGAGAGGAACCCACGCCCCTCTCAACCCTAGGAACTCCACCTCCTTTGCAAATGTGCTAACACCAACAAGTGTCCACCACCAAAGTGCATGTGTGTTAGCTCTTCACAAACATTTTCACCAAAGGAGTTAAGTTAGCACTTTACTAGATCCTAATGCATATGCTCAAAATATGGACCTAGTAGCACTTGATTCGAGAGATGACCGTGATTTCCCCTCTTGATAGTCGGCTATCTATCCTAAACCCGGTCAATCACTTCTCTACTCATCTTAGACCGGCAAAAGAAAAACCCTATGTTTATACCTTTGCCTTGATAACTTTGCTCCTCGTCTATCATCATGATCTCCACATCAAGCTTCATCCCTTTGTGATTATGTGGCCACCTTTCCATGCCACCATGCACCTTCATCACATGTGTTGCTATGCCTAACTCAAATCACTTAAACACAAGGCATTAGCAACTTGGTGTCATTAATTACCAAAACCAAACTTGGGCTTTCAAGGTTGCAGTCTTCTCTATATATCACTCACATTAAGAAACATTCTTTGTAGCCTAAAGGGTAGTAGCAATAGATTTGGTTAGTCAGATGCACGCTTTCTCCCAGTGGTAAAAATATAAATACGATACTCTGGATAACCTCCCGGGTGAAGTTCTCACCGATATCCGTGCGCTTGCGGATCAATTCCTGATGGCGTTACCAAATATCAACAAGCATTTCTGGCGCCGTTGCCGGGGAGAAAGACAGTTTGCTGAGATAACCTTGAGTCTTACTACTAGCTTGTATCTATACTTTTATCTTTTCTTATCTTTTATATTCTTTTATATTCTTTATTCTTACCTTATGGAAAACCAAGATTCTAAATTGATCTATCAATTTGCAACACCTTCAGAAACTGACCTTTTACCACGGGAGTCATCACAGCCTATCCAAACATCCCAGTATAGGTTAAGTTCCAGGTTGATTGCCATGATTCAAAACCTATCTTTTTCATGTAAGGAAAACGAAAACCCTTACCTTCATATTAGAGATTTTGAGCACACATGTGATTGACTTCGCATTGAAGGCATTTCTGATAAAACTTTACGTTGGAAGCTTTTTCCTTTCTCTTTAAGGGGAGAAGCTAGACAATGGTATAATCAGAAGGTAAGTCAACAACGAGGTGAATGGGGAGTTTTACGAGCCAACTATTGTCTAGATTTTTATTCCCTCGACCATATCGGCGACCTTAGACTTGAAGTCCTATCTTTTAAACAAAAAGATAATGAAACTTTGGGAAAATCCTGGAAAAACAGATCTTTTAGAATCTAGTCCAAACCCTAATCTTGAAGACCCTGTTCTTTTATTTCACTTTTTTCTAGGTCTTCAGAAAAATCATAAACAAATGCTACATACAATGTCTAGAGGTTCTTTCTTTCGCATCCCTAATGATGATGCTAGAGTGATCCTAGATAGAATCCTAGAAGCTGAGATGGATAATACCCTTCATGATGAAACCCACGAAGCTAAAGTAGACACTATGCCAAATTCTTTATCTACTTTAGCTACCCCAAGTTCTGAGCCACAAAAGGAAGAAATTCCACCACCTGATTTCATGCTGGATATAGAATCTGATCTTTTTGCCGATTTTGGAAATATTTCAAACTACCATTCTATTGACAGTCCCCAAAACGGACATTTTAGCATTTGTTTGCCAACTAAACATAAATTGAGAGAGCTTATCGCAGTCATGAGTAGCGAATGGTTGGAAGAGTTAGAGCTTGCCTCTGATGTGATCCGTTTGGATACACCTCCTATAACTATACGCTACGCTTATAATTCTGATCACTTTGATGCTCTCTATAATCCTGTTGTGGGGATCAACATCATGTCTGAATCTTTTGCACTTAAATTATTTAAAAATTTGGTCTTAACCCCCACAACAAAGGTCATAAAGGAATCTTCGGGACGATTAGTCCCCAGTCTTGGAATTATTAATCTCCTACCCCTTTTCGTAGAAGGCTCCATGGTTCATTTGAACTTCTATATCTTTGATACATGGGACTTCGACCTGTTGATAGGACAACCTTTTAGAAGACTCCTTTATGAAGGTCATACTGGAGAGCTACACATTTCTTTTGGAAAAACTTTTAAATTTCCCATAACGATTTCACACTCCTTACATAATAAGGTCGAGTCATATCTTTTACCTGATCCTATGGAGGAGGTAAAGGCTGCATCTCTAGAGCTTTTAGATGAACCAGACTTAGAAGACGAAGCTCCTTTCTTCACACAAGAAGAGGCCGAACCTTTCGAACCTGAACCCTTAGACGAGTTCGTAGAAATGCCTAGACCTCTCATAGACCTTAAAACTTTACGACCCGGTCTTATCTATGCTTTCCTAAACAATAATCCAGAGTTTCCTGTGATCATTAGTGATAAACTCACTCAGGAGCAAACTCTGCGATTAATGACCGTTCTTGAGAAACATCACTCAGTTTTCGACTACTCACTCCAAGATCTTACAGGAATTAGTCCTATGATTTGTACCCATCGTATTCCAATAGATCCTTCTGTTTCACCTTCTCGAGAGCCCCAACGTAGACTTAACAACGCGATGAGAGAGGTAGTTAAAAAGGAAATTATAAAGTTGCTGCATGCAGGGATTATATATCCTGTGCCGCACAGTGGGTGGGTGAGCCCAGTTCAAGTTGTGCCTAAAATGGGAGGCATGACCATTGTTATGAATGAAAAGAACGAGCTAATTCCGCAACACACCGTCACAGGGTGGCAGATGTGCATAGACTATAGAAAACTAAACAAAGCCATAAAAAAGGATCATTTTCCTTTACCTTTCAAAGATGAGATGCTAGAGCGATTAGCGAACCATTCGTTCTTTTGTTTCTTAGATGGATATTCAGGGTATCACCAGATCCCGATCCATCCCGATGATCAAAGCAAAACCACCTTTACATGCCCATATGGAACTTATGCTTACCGTAGAATGTCTTTTGGGTTATGTAATGCACCAGCTTCTTTTCAAAGATTCATGGTGTCTATATTTTCTCATATGATTGAAGAGATTATGGAAGTTTTCATGGATGATTTCTCTATTTATGGAAAAACTTTTGATAGTTGTCTTGAAAACATAGACAGGGTTTTGCAAAGATGTGAAGAAAAGCACTTAGTCCTTAATTGGGAAAAATGTCATTTTATGGTTAGGGAAGGAATAGTGCTGGGACACCTAGCGTCTAAAAGAGGTATTGAGGTAGACAAAGCTAAAATTGAAGTAATTGAACATCTACCTCCTCCTGTGAATATAAAAAGAATTCGAAGCTTTCTTAGCCGTGCTCTTTTTTATCGCAGATTCATAAAAGGTTTTTCGTTCATTGCTAGACCACTTACTCTTTTGCTAGCCAAGGATGCTCCTTTCGAATTTGATGATGCATGCCTAACATCTTTTAATTTATTAAAGAATGCACTCATCTCTGCACCAATCATTCAACTCCCTGATTGGTCATTGCCTTTTAAAATTATGTGTGATGCTAGTGATTATGCTGTGGGGGCAGTTTTAGGATAAACTAAAAATAAGAAGCATCATGCAATTGCTTATGCCAGTAAAACATTGACAGGAGCTCAACTTAATTATGCAACCACTGAAAAAGAGCTTATGGCTGTTGTCTTTGTCATTGATAAATTTAGATCTTATTTAGTTGGAGGTAAAATAATTGTTTACACTGATCATGCTGCACTAAAATATATGCTCACTAAAAAAGATGCTAAACCCCGGCTGATTAGATCACTACACCACAACACCGAGATTGCGAATAGACGATCTGACGCTAAAAGCACATACAGCGAGAGACCGTCTGACGCGAAAAAACTATAGCGACAGACTTCTGCAGCCGGAGAAAGTGCTGCCGCTAAAAAACTTTGGCGTCAGACAATAGTTTTAGCGACAGATAGTCTGTTACCATGGATATTTATAGCGACAGATACTCCATTGCTAATCTTTAGCGACAGATAGTTCGTTGTCATGCATTAGCGACAGATGATTCAACACAACATATATTTACAGCGACAGATCGTTTAACAGTCCAATTTAATGTACAAAAAAAATACAATTTTTAGCACATATAAAAACATTATCGAAATCTTAATATAGTGTCCACAAGTCATGAAGATACACAGCCACATACATATAGTATCCAAATTTGTCCTTACATTACATCCAGCAAAAGTGGACCACCAAATGTATTTGTCTTGCCATACATCACACATCCAGCAAGGTCAAGCACCAAAAGAATTACAGTAGTACTTTGTCTTGTCATACATCACACATCCAGCAAGGTCAAGCACCAAAAGAATTAGACACTAGTACTTTGTGTTTTTGATTCTCAGGTTTGTGCAAATATTCTCATTTCTAGGTCTAAGAAGTCAAAGCCAAAAGGAATGACTTGCCAAAAGGTAGAGCTCATCCATCAGCAGAATAATATTCTTGAAACTCAAGTCAAAGGCTAGTTTGGAGCACTTCCTGAAAAACAGAACCATGTAATCAGCAACTATAGACCTCATTTGGTGCGACAAATGTCAGTAACATTTAGTGAAGTTTAAATTAGAACAGTAAATTCACATCAGCTATGAGAAACATGGTTCTGGTTTAGAACAGTTTAAATTAGAACAGTAAACTGAGCAGTAATTTCAGCTAGGAGAAAGGGAAGAGC
Source organism: Sorghum bicolor (assembly GCF_000003195.3). NCBI lineage: Eukaryota > Viridiplantae > Streptophyta > Magnoliopsida > Poales > Poaceae > Sorghum > Sorghum bicolor. The sequence goes on along the minus strand of NC_012872.2, from coordinate 26,925,267 downwards.
GCCTCTGCTCCTATTTAGATAAACAAGACTGCTGGTTTCTAACTTTTCTATGTGCTGAAATCATCAATTCTATAGTAGTAGAACAGTGAGTTAAATCACTAGTTGAGGACGAACAGAATGTTAGATTTGCCTTCGAAAATTATTTCTATGTGCTCAATTTGCTCACTAGGATATTACAAGTTGGCACTAAGTTTTACAGTTTGATGAAATAAAATTAGGAACATACCTACAGTGCTCTTGAGAGGTCCAGATGCCTTCTTCTTGCATTCCTTAATCTACACATATAGGATTAATAATTAGGAACATTGGTCATGCATCTTAGATAATAGCAAAAAAAAAAATTATGTCAAGTGTAGTTTGTTACTTTATTGTATGGCCATGCGATGGTCATCTTGAGAGCACTAGCCATAGTCTGCACATCACCATAAGCTCGGGGCAGCAGAGCATCTCTTTTCATCACAACATTAACAACTACTTCACAGTATTCATTCCCAAGAGGCTCGCCTCCTACCATGGTGTTCGGATTAGTTGATGTGACTGTTCCCCTGGCCACAGCTAAATCAGATCTCAACATAGCAAATAATATCACATCGCTGCCAACCTGAAATAAATAATGCGCTCATAAAAATTTTAAAGCAACATATATGAAACCATAAATTAATGCATGAAGACAAGAAAATTACAAGGTTATCATGAGAAAAGCGAGGGCAATCATTTGTTGGTGTAGTTCTATTGTTCCTAGATGAATGGGCCACATCTGAAATAAACAATTCACTTATGAGAATTGTGGAGAATGGAACATTTTTTAAATCACACATAAATGATTTGTAAGGGCGAACATTTGGTGTTGTTATGTTCATAGCTGATCGGGTTGCACCATGCCTACATGGAAGCAGGTCCTCGTCCTCCTCGCCATACCGATCATTTTCTTCATCCTGTACATAGTTAATATAATTTTCAGGCTAAGGATCATTATGTGCCTCATCGATATGTTCTTCAGGTGTCGGACTCTACACAAGAATCATAACAATACTATTTATTAGCTTCCATAAGTGAAATATATGTGCACATTAAGATGTGTAAAGACATAATTTATTCCAAGTTCTATACCGCATATTGTCTTGAATTAGAACCATGCTGTGATAGGACTTCAACATTTGTCCTTCCTTGTGCCAACCTTTCCTCTTCCAATTCCGAAATACGTTGCTCAAGAGCTCTGTTCTTACTTTCAGCATTTTGTCGAGCAACAATTTCCATTTGCATCCTTGTTGACATGAGTGCTTTGAGCCCTTGGTTACCAACCTCTTGGGGAGTTGGTCCCAGACCCAAAACACGAACACGTCCTCTTGGCTCCTTTGCTCCGCAAACAGCAGCATACGCATCGCCTTCTTGAATTGTTTTATCCTTCAACTCTGGTTGAGCTTCAACAATAGCTTTAAGCTCATCCTACAAGACATGAATAAATAAAGCGTATACAACATATTCATGTTTCTTTTTGAGAAAACTTACAATCGTTCCTGCTGCCTCCCTTAAAGGCACACCATTCCTTCTTGTATGTGTGTTAATATACACTTCATCTCTTCGAGGGGGGCGTCCAAGTGCTTTACCCTACAGGTTTTATAACTATGTATACATGAAAGGCCACAAAATAATATAATTGGTGAGTAAAATGATAGAATTCAGTACCAAATTATAACTACGACAAGCATGGCTAATGCTTCCAGATGTATGATGAACCCTCAACTTCGCACAATTTGCTTTTCCTCTTTCAGTGTGAGCCTATGGTAGAAATTATGACTTGCACAATCATAGACAAGCAATAGAAAAGAGATTTTGATATGAACTTTAGCTTACTTGACATTCAGGAGACCTCCAAAACATAATAAGATCATTCAAGTCTTCATCATTTAATATATTTTTAAGTCTTTCCTTCATTTGTTCATCTGTTAATATTCCATCAAAATACTTGTCTTTTAAGTCTACCTTGTAGTCCTTCCACTTCTCTGCAGCTGTATCCATAAACCATTTTTTGGCAGCAGCATCCACATCATAGAATGTCTAATTTTCCATTGGAAATGAGCCATTAGATAATGTACAAGTTCTACTAAGTTCTTATTCTTCACATATTATACTTGTTGCTATGAATTGGATAACTTCCATAAGGTCAGACAATTACCTGCCAGTTATCACAAACTTCAAGCTTCTTTCCAAGGGGAACAGCCCTCCAATCGTTAAATCCAAGTGGTAATTTCTTTCTCACTAGACAGCCAATGGCACTAGCAAACTTCCTATAATCATCTCCTATAGGCTGACCATATTGATTGAGATTTATTTTAATTTTAGGCATATCAGTTGTCCTTGAGAATATGTCATTCATTGTAGTGATGCCCCTTCCTTTCCTCTTATAAGTACCATTGTGCAAATCTATACAGATAAAAACATAAATCTGAATATTTTAGAAAAATAGCACATGTTCTTAGAAATTATAGCAAGAAATAACAACAAATGTCCTTAGAAATTTTAGAAATACAAACCTTTATTGTTACATAATAATTCCCCAACTAGTTCATAATCAGGATCATCAGTTAACTGCTCATTTGCAGACTCTACATAATTTCGTTGTGGTCTTGGTCGCAAATTATGATGTTCAATGGCTGCATCACTTGTGCTATGATTTCTCTACAGGAAAATACACATGGAAGGCTCAATCTGTGTGTTTATAGTGATTCTAAAGAATCATGGTAAATTTGGTTAAATATATTAACACAAACGTTAGACATTGTGGTTTATAGAGAACAAAATGAAGCAGCTGTGAAATTCTTTTAGTATAATAATGCTGCAGCTATACTGAATGATCTGTTTTTCTCGATCAAATGTTGCAAGGATGCCATCTAAAATTATTATTTTATTCATACTCATTTATAATTGTTCCAACACTATTGTACATGGCTAACCTTTGTTCTTTTAGTTGGTTGGGCAGGCTTGAGTGCAGCTCTTAGCTCACGAACACCGAGGGAATCCATCTTCTCTTGGTTTCTTGCAACATGTTCCCATTTCTGCCTCTCATACTCAGTCATGCCATCAGCTTCATTACCCCTTCCTCTTGCGCTTGACATTTTTTCTCCTAAGAAGGTACAAAGGAATTAGCAATCATTTCCTTAGATAAGAAATAATACAAACTTACTTTTTAGGCTCCTAAGAAGGTACAAAGGAATTAGCAATCAAATACCGCAGAAATAAAACTTACTTTTTAAGCTCAACAATTATACCATCTATGTCTGTCCTAATAGTGGGTACAACCCCATTAATAACATCCACAGTCACCTTTGCATTTAGATCAGGCAATGGCAGAACAAGTCCATTGCCATTATCTTGGTGCTCACTCTCCAAGTTATCCATATCATAGAAGTCTCTTGGTTTAGACTGATGAACAGAAACCGACTCAGAACCAGCATGTTCAGGCACATAGAAGACTTGCACAGCTTGTGATGCTAGTATGAAAGGCTCAACTGATAATTTTTCACCAGTATTGAATAAATGTTTAAAGTTGACAGTGGTGACCCCAAACTGATCAGTTTTAACCCATTTGCCCCGCACACGGTTGTCAACCCAATCACAATTGAAAAGAACAATATTTCCTCTCTGGTTGTAGTTCAGTTCAACTATCTCCTTTATAATGCCATAATAAGTTTTGTTTCCTATTATGACATTATCATTATCACCCCTTTCAAAGCATGTCCACTCTGAAACCAGAACAACCCCACTATTTTGGACAGACCTCCCCACATCATAGGACTCAGTGTGAAAATCAAATCCATTTATTGTGTAGCTACTATATTCTTGTGCACTCATGATTGGCGCCTTGGCTAAGATTTGTATCTCATCTGGTAGTTCCTCACAGATTTCTTCCACTTAAGATTAGTAAGAATATAATTATTAAGGTAAAATGAGCAGTTCAGCTTACATGACACGTGTTAAGTTGTCTTCCTACTTACGTGCGACCTAAACCACTCATGGAAGCATTCATGTTGCATTCGATTGATAGCTCGTTGGTTTCGAACACCAATCGATGATAGATAGTGACCATACTTTCTGCAAAGGTGAATTTATCATCGTACCATGCAAGAGAATCTAAACATGTGGTTTGAACTGAAACATATTACTTACTCCAAGTAAGGCCCTATATCCTCGTAGTTGAATAACACATATCTGTGTGCTTGCAACCAAGTCTTATGGTCTAAACTCACTGTGCACTTCCCAGCTAAACCCCAACCAATGCTATCAATGAAAGGGTGTAACACCCAAAATCTAGTTTTGATTAATAGGAATTAATTTGATTTAATTGAGTATTTTTGTGAGCATTTAAATTTACAACTTAAATAATTTTTGTGGAAATTAAAATTTATCATAAGCTTAGTAACATGATTTTTTTTTTCATTCATGCTGAGACATACTTTATTTTTGAACTGTTTGTTCTGCTTTTATTTTAATTATTTTGCTTCAAAACTTCTTTGGAAAAAGGACTTGAGAAAGAAAAAAAGTGAAAAGGAAAACCCCCAGCCAAACCCCTCTCCCCTCTTTTCTCGGCCGGGCGCGGCCCAGCCCCCTCCCTGGCCTGCTTGCCCCTCCCCCGCGCCAGTCCTCCTCCCCCAGCCCGCTAAGCGCGGCCCACCAAACCAGGCAGGCCCGCGCGCCCCCTCTCTCCTTCTCCCTTTCACTGACGGCCGGGCCCCACTCGTCAGTCTCCCCCTCCCACCTTCCTTCTTCTTCCCCACCGTGAAGCGAGCAGGGGAAGCTTCCTCCCCGAGTCAAACCCGGAACCCCGCGATCTCTTGCCTTTTTCGTGGCATCAAGCCCCTATAAATCCCCCAGCTTCGCCCCCGCGTGTTGTTTTCCCCATCCGAGCGCTCTTTCCAAGCCCTAGCCGCAGCAGCCGTGCGTTCGGGTCTCGCCAGCACCATTCTCCACCACCGCGAGCGCCACGTCTCCTCTATGCGCTCTCGGCCCGAGTTCAGCGGAGGTGAGCTCGCGACCTTCTCCTCTATCTCCCCGTGGCCTTGGCTTCGTTTTTGTTGCTCGGAGTCAGCGAGTCAGCGAGCTCGCCGGAGCTCGGCCTCCCCGGCTATGGTGCCACCATGCCGGAGGCAACAGAGCCGGCCGGCCGCCGCCTGCTTTCCCCCGAAGCGAATCTCGGACGTAGGATCCAAAACCAAGTGCCCTGATTAGATGAAAACGGTTCGCTGCACTTTATGTTAAAAAACCCCTGGAAAAGTTGTGTATCAACCCGCCGTCCCTTGGCGTATCCCCTGTTTTACGCTTTCTAAGTTTTGAAAACGTATTTCCTATCGGCTTCATTCAAAATACGTTTTCACTATTTACAGAAATGCCATTGAATTTGTTTTGATCATAAAATATTCGTTTTAACTCCGTTTTTGTCCATTCAAATTTCGTTAGATTCATATTCAAGAGCTCTACATGTTAGAAGTATTAGTTTACTGTTTTCAAACTTTTTAATCCTGCAGTAGCATTTAATTAATTATTTCTCTATAGGAAATCTTAGAAAATTCATATCTTCTACGTTTTAATTCCGATTTTCGTGAACTTTACGTTTGTGTGATCGTAGCGCTGCGTAGAATATTTTCAGAAACTTTTATCTTTGATTTCTCACTGTTGGTGTAATGTTCTAATTATAGCTTGTTTGCTTTGTGTATGATTGTCTACATTGGATTGCGTATTGTTGATTGATGTTTGGGAATAGACGGTGAGCCGTACGTTGGTGATCAAGACCAAGCCTTTGAGGACCAGCAGGCTCAGGAGAGCTTTGATCAAGGCAAGTATAACTTGGAATCATCTTTGTTACCTATTCACTTATAACCACACATATATATCATATGCATGCTATCACCATGTCGACCTTAGCAAAATCATAGATGATTGTTACCTGGATTCCTTGCTACCTACTTGATATGCATTTGGTGTAGATGTGCTAGTGCTTGATATAATCCATGATCTTGTAAGATGATTAATAGCTATGCAATGAACGTTAAAAGATGACAAATAACTATATAAGATCTTGTGTGTAAGTGATGACCGGGACAACAGTGCAACCATGAGTGCTATAATGGCTATGGCTTTAGCTCAGTATGAAGACCTTTTCTAGCTTGTTAGAGGTTACCCGAAAGGGTGGAGGGGCTGAACCGACACGGGTATAGTGCGAGCCCCTGTCCCTATGTGTATAGGCTGCGCGTCATTGTGCCATTCGGAAGGAGGGTATCTATATCTGCTCGCAAAGGAAACCTTGCGGCCCTAACATGTTAGACGAACTTTTGAAAGGCTTCATAGTGATCCCTGCCGACCTCCCTAGGAAGGGGGTTAAGAGATTAGCTACCTGGGGTGAAAGGGTAAATCATGACTCGTGGGTAAAGATGTACAACCTCTGCAGAGTGTTAAAACTAGTATACTAGTCGTGCTCACGGTTAAGAGCGGCCTGGGAGGTTCTTGCTGCAACGACGATGAGCTTATTAAGTTGTTATGTTCATTTGATTATCGTTTATGCTATGAATTAATTATGCTTACATTTGATCATGTGATTAATGGATTATTACTGCTACCTTGACATTTGTTATTAAATATGAACATGCAATATCTACAACTAAAAATTATGAAAAGGACCCATCTACCACACCCATGGTGAAGCCACAACTCCCATCCCATTTAGCCATGATAGGCTATCCCATCAACCTAGGCCCCACTGACCCATGCATGCAAAATTGTTTTAGCGAATTTAAAAAAATCAGAACTTTTAAACCGAAGATATAAATTAAATTCCGATTGTACCATTAAATTTCTCATATGAAATCCTTCAAAACAAGATCACACATGGATATATTTAGATAAAATTTTATTAATGAATATTTATCTCTACAACTAAAAATTATGGAGAGGACTCATCCACAACTTAAATCCTTTTGGTGGTCTTTTTTATTGCGCGATGACACGCTATCCCATCAACCTAGGCCCCACTCACCTATGTATGCAAAATTGTTTTAGTGAATGAAAAAAAGTCATAACTCCTAAACTAGAGATATAAATTAAATTCTGATTGCACCATTAAATTTCTTATAACAAATCCATCAAAATGAAATCACACATGGATATATTTAGATAAAATTTTATTAATGAATATTTATCTTATAAAGATGAAATATTTTCTTTTATTAAGTAGAAACAATATTCTAGGTTTAATAGACAATGTTCTGTCTTTGTAAAAAAATGTTATCGATTTAGAAGAATAGTATTTTGCTTTTAGGTTTATGACACTGATATTACAATATACATAAAAATACATGACATAGATAAAAATAATAAAAAAATCTAGAGTAAAAAGCATAAGAAAAAAAAGAAAAACACAAAATGGAGAAAAATTTCAAATAATGTCAAAGAGTTACTTTTCAAATATCATAAATATATTTATAGAACATTAACATTACTAAATACATCATATAATATCATTAAATATATTATAGAACATCATATCTATTATAGATTACATGTATACCAAGTGAACAACGTAAGAAACATTATAGAATATCACATATATACTACGTAAACATGACATAACACAACATAGAACACTAAATTATACTACATAAATACCACATATATATAGAAAAAAAATTACTAAGAAAAAAATATAAAAACAAACATAATTAACAAATGGTAAAAAGTGCATAGAGCAAATAAAATTAATGAATAATTTAAATAAGGATAAAAATAAGATTAAAAGGAAATAAAATATAAAATAAGAATGAAGAAACATAGAAAATGTGAAAAGAAAACAGAAAAACTAATAGAAGCAAGAAAGAACAATAAAAATAAAACCAAAAGGAAAAGTAAATAAAAGGTAAAATTAAAACAAGAAAAGAATAAGGAAAGGACAGAAAATAAAATAAAATCAAAAAAACAAAAACTGAAATAAATGAAAAAGGAAGAATATAGACAGAAAAATAAAATAACAATGAAGAAACAGAGGGTATATGAATTTCAAAACCCGTAACAACGTACGGGCATTAACCTAGTCCACTATTAAAAGCTAAATGCAGTCAAACCAGTGTCAGCTATTTGAGCCTCATGAACCCCTGGTTATACTTGTTGAGTACGATATGTGCTCACTCTTGCAATTTCCCAACACCCCAGGTTATGCTAATGATGATGATTGGAATGAGGACTATCGCTATGAGTTTTAGGTTTGGAGTCAACTAGTCAACAGTGTCCCTGTGTGGAGCTTCCGTCGAGAGCATTGTTTAATATTATTATCATTGTTGTGTAAGACTATATGATTTATTATGTTCCGCTATGTAATAAACACTGCAATGGTACATTTGAGATTTGTCTACTTATGTGTGCGACTATTTCTGGGCACATATGAGTCTTTTATGCATCCTATTTTGTGCTTAAAATATGGGTGTGACAAATTGGTATCAAAGCTTTGTTGACTGTCGGACGCAAGCCTAGTTAGAAATTGGTGGTCTTAAGGTCTTGAAATTGTTATAAAATCCTTATTCTATAAACCTTGATATTTTCTGCTATACTATATCCTTTCCATTGCTATTCATCTTCACCTTGTTGCTTATTTTAAAGACTTGTTCTCATCCCCACTCCTTGCTTGATATGCTTTTAGAACCTCTTCTTACCACTTTCTGGCGTCTTTAAAATAGGAGTTATAGGATCTTTACCTTAATAGGAAGAGAACGATAGTACTACAAGTTGAGTTAATGCTTGAAGTGTGAACCTTTGATGCTTGGTTTGGTTTGTTATTATGCTTATGCTTGATTTGGATCTTTGTAATGATTGTAATGATCTTGTGGACTTTCTCTACAATTTCATTTAGTTTATAGGCCTAAGTTATAAGGATTAATGAACTAAATAGTTGGGTTTGGGTAAAATTCTGTTTCTGTCCTTCGCTGTTTTCTGGAGCAGTCTGTAATGATTCTGGTATAAATCAAAATCTGTGCGTGCAAAGTTCATCAACTTTTTCTGGGAACAAGTAGACTTTCATATCTTTCTAATGCCTCAAGAATGACATTATTATCTGTTATGAGCGGTGAGTTATGGCAGTTTAAAATTGAGGTTTCTGCGCAGTCTGGAATTCTGGACAGTTTCAGTTGTACCCAGTTTTTGATTAACTTAACTTTGGAATCTGTTAATATGATCTAAATGAAAGTTGTAGACAATTGCTTTATCTTTCCAACGGTTTACAGCACGTAGCCTTTTGGATTCTGGAACTCGAGATATGACTGATTTTCTGATCTGCTGATGTTGGATGTTACCCAAAAAATTTCAGATTCTGTTACCTCTTGTAATTGTCATGTTGGACATTACTAAGACATGTTTCTATACCTTGGAATGCAGATGGTAGCAAGGGGAAGAGGTAGAGGCAGAGGCCGTGGCAGTGGTGGCAATGCCCCAATTACTGTGGAGGAACTCATGCAAACCCAAAATGAGATGATGCACGTTTTTATGCAGCACTTACAGCAGCAACCTCCACCACCACCACCACCTGTTCATGTGAGAGATAAGCGTGGCGAATTTATAAAGGGAAGACCTCTGGTGTTTACACACTCAGCTGATCCTATGGAGGCAGACAATTGGCTTCGTGCTGTAGAGAGGCAACTAAACATAGCCTAGTGCAATGATATGGAAAAAGTGTTGTATGCTTCTGGACAACATCAAGGTGCAACTCAGACATGGTGGGAGTCGTATCAAGCTGCTCGTTGTTGGTATTTCTTAGCGATGTAGCCAATTATCCGCAAGCGCACGGAAGTACCGTTGTAGCACTTCACCCGGTGGTATTCAGGGTATCGAGATTTCACAGGGAATGGAGGTGTTTTGAGACTTAAACTAAGTGTACCCTAGAGTAAAGTGAGAGGTATGACTTAGGTAGTGAGGTTCTCCTAATGGTAGAAGTTTTGTGCAAGGCAACGTGCTTTTCTAATCTTACTTCGGGCACCGGAGCGTACCTGGTCTGCCAGGTAATACCGGCGTGTAGCTCTACGCCGTATCCGGACGTGGGGGAAACTAAGGACAAACAGGGCTGTCACCACCTGCTGCCGACCCCTCAACCGTGGGGTACGAGGCAAACGAGGGTAACCTCTAACCTAGACACCACGTCTACATTGTTAGCTACTACTCTAGCGTTGCGCAGGTCCTCCCGCCAGCCAGCAAGAGTCCCTCTACTAGAGTATCTACCGAGAGATAGACAACGAACCCGCAAGATTATAAGAACACGATAACGATTACTCAATAACTTATTAGAACAAAAGAAGAATACAACTTTTCTTACCCCAATATGGTATTCCAGGTTGTAGAGGTACAGCTCGGGAAGCGGGCAGCACTTCGGCCCTTCCGCCCAGTGCAACTAGGGGAACGGACCGAGTGCTTGCTACTTCTCTTACTCTACACTCTAACTCACTCTCCTATTCTATTCCTAACTAGAGGCTAAGGATATGAGTGGAAGCTCCGCCTCTCTACTACTACTCTTGTATCTCTCTTTATTCTTGTGGACTTGAAGCTTGAATGGATTGAATGATGATTGAGAGGCCCTCTCCCCCTCCTTATATAGGTGTGGAAGGTCGGTTTGGGAGGGGGTAAACTGCAAAATGCAGCCGGGAACCGCGCTAGGGCTTCGCATGCACCGCCTCTGCAAAAGGCGGTGGCGAGCTAGGCCAGGCCGGGGTCGGCCGACCCTAGGGGGCGGCCGCCTCCCCTGGTGGCTCCGTTGGCCCAGGCCGAAAGCCCAGACGATGCTCCTCGGCCTTCTGAGTTTGAATCCAATTACATTTCGATGCACTTCTGTATTTGAATTAAATGTGCCTTCAATTCTTTGATTTTGGCGGCTCGAACCCTAGTGTCCTGCATACACATGTGTTCACCAAAACTGTGGAATTTGGTCAGCATAAAAAGCCCTATTTCTAATGTTTGGTGATATTTTATAGAGTTTGTATGCATGTTGGCGGTATGAAAAGTGTATTTTAAGAAACGCCAACACTCGTCCCAACAATGCTCCTCCTGTCACATGGCTGGAATTTTGTAGAGACTTCAGAGCTCGACATATAAATGAGGGAATGATGGAGCTCAAGCAAGAAGAATTCAGATGAATCAGGATGAGATCCATGACTGTGGCAGAATATCATGACACCTTTGAACAGTTGGCTCGCTATGCCCCGAATGAGGTCAGGGAAGATGCTGATAAGCAGCGTCTATTCGTGAAAGGTCTTTATTATGAGCTCCGGTTGCAGTTGGCTGGAAACACTTATCCTACCTTTCAAGCTCTGGTGAATCGGGCTATAGTGTTGGACAACATGCGTAAGGGACAGGATAAGAAGAGAAGGATGCCGGCACAAGGTTCTGGGAACAACAACCGTCAGCATTTCAGTTCTCAGCAAGGCCATCAGTAGAGGTTCCAGGGACCAGTTAGTCAGTGGAACCGCAACCAGCAACCCTAGCGTTTCCATAATCAATCATAGAGTGGGAACCAACGTCCTCCATTCCAACAACGTAACCATAATCAATAGCAGCATGGTCAGCAGACACCCCGCGCAGGGAATTCAAATGCTACCTCCATGAAAAGAAGTGCTTCTAACACCCCTACAAGGTGTTTCCGTTGTGGGAAAGAGGGACATATGTCATATGATTGCCCGGAGAAGCTCAACAAGCCAAACAGCAACCAGAAGTCTACTTCTTGTGCGGCGACAGTGAATAATGTGGCTACAGAGACAGTTCAGGAGGGACCAGAGATTATGATGGGTACGTTCAGCATCAACTCTATCCCGGCTACAGTTTTATTCGATTCTAGAGCTTCGCATACATTCATTTCACAAGCATTTGTTAGAGTTCATAGCATTCCACTAGTTGCAATGAAAACCCCTATGCTAGTAAACTCACCGGGTGGGACTATACTAGTTTCTCTCAAGTCTTTCTTTAAGGGGGGTAGATTTTCCTATCAGTCCCATGGTTATGAGAACTTCAGGCATAGATGTGATCTTCGGTTTGGATTGGATGAAGCAACATGAGACAAATATTAATTGCAAAGAGAGAGTAGTGGCTCTGACAACACCAAAGGGGGAATGAATCAGTGTTGATGTAACAGTGCAAGCACCACTCACAGCTAAAGTGAACCAACTGAATGATGATGTTGATCCTCAGAATCTGGTAGTGGATGAGTTTCCGGTTGTCTTTCCAGAAGAATTGCCAGGTATGCCACCTGACCGAGACATTGAATTTATTATTGAATTACTACCTGGTACTGCACCCATAGCTAAAAGACCATATAGAATGGGGGTTAATGAACTAGAAGAACTTAAGAAACAAATTAAGGAATTGCAAGTTAAAGGGTTCATTCGTCCTAGTTCATCACCATGGGGTGCACCAGTTATCTTTGTTGATAAGAAGGATGGTAGTCAAAGGATGTGTGTTGATTATCAATCACTCAATGAGGTTACCATCAAGAATAAGTATCCTTTGCCTAGGATTGATGACTTATTTGATCAGTTAAGAGGTGCTTGTGTGTTTCTAAGATTGATTTGCGTTCTGGTTATCATCAATTGAAGATTCAGAATTTAGATATACCAAAGACAGCTTTCACAACAAGGTATGGGTTGTATGAGTATACAGTTATGTCTTTTGGTTTGACCAATGCACCAGCTTACTTTATGTACATGATGAATAAAGTATTTATGGAGTATCTTGATAAGTTTGTGGTGGTCTTTATTGATGATATTCTGGTATTCTCTAAAACCAAGGAAGAACATGCTAAACATCTGAGATTGGTGTTACAAAAACTTAGAGAACATAAGTTGTATGCTAAGCGTAGTAAATGTGAGTTTTGGTTGGAAGATGTTTCTTTTCTTGGTCATGTTGTCTCTAATGGTGGTATTGCAGTGGATCCTAGTAATGTGAAAGATGTGTTGAATTGGAAACCACCTACAGATGTAAGTGAAATTTGCAGTTTTCTTGGTTTAGCTGGTTACTATCGTAGATTCATTGAAGGGTTCTCAAAACTTGCAAAGCCTATGACTGCTCTGCTGGAGAAGAATGCTAAGTTTGTATGGTCTGATAAGTGTCAAGCTAGTTTTGAGGAGTTTAAGAAGAGATTGACTACTGCACCTGTGTTGGTATTGCCAGATCTGAGTAAGAGTTTCTCTATCTATTGTGATGCTTCTCGTCTGGGTTTGGGTTGTGTTCTTATGCAAGAAGGTAGAGTTGATGCTTATGCTTCTAGACAGTTGAGGAAACATGAACTGAATTATCCTACTCATGATCTAGAGTTAGCAGGTGTGGTCCATGCATTGAAGATTTGGAGACACTATTTGATTGGGCATAAGAGTGACATATATATTGATCATAAGAGTTTAAAGTATACCTTCACCCAGACAGATCTGAATTTGAGGCCACGAAGATGGTTGGAACTGATAAAGGATTATGGTTTGGAAGTGCATTATCATCCTGGAAAGGCAAACGTCATGGCCGATGCACTTAGCAGAAAGAAATATGCTAATGAGCTTCGAGCGACACCTGAATCTGAGGAGTTCTATGCTGAATTTGCATATTTGAACTTGACAATTGTAGTAAATGCTATGGAAATTGAGGTCACCCTTACTCTAGAGGAAGAGATATTGAAAGGATAGTTAGAAGACGAGAAACTAAAGGAGATAGCACAGAATGTGGTACTAGGCAAAGCACCAGGATTCAGAATAGATGACAATGGTGTATTGTGGTTTGGAAAAAGGATATGTGTTCCTGAAGTGAAGGCTATTCGTGATATGATTCTCAGAGAGGCTCATGAGTCAGCATATTCCATTCATCCTGGTAGTACCAAGATGTATCTAGATCTGAAACAGAAGTATTGGTGGTATGGATTAAAGAGAGATGTAGCTGAGCATGTTGCTTTGTGTGATACTTGTCAGTGAGTGAAAGCTGAACACCAGAGGCCAGCTGGATTATTGCAACCAATGAAGATTTCTGAATGGAAGTGGGAAGAAGTAGGCATGGATTTCATAGTGGGTTTACCACATACACAAAGAGGGTATGACTAAATATGGGTGATAGTAGATCGTTTGACTAAAGTTGCTCATTTCATACCTGTTAAGACTAAGTACACCGGAGAACGCCTAGCTGAGCTGTATATGGAGAGAATTGTTTGTTTGCATGGAGTACCTAAGAAGATTGTGTCAGATAGGGGTACTCAATTCACATCTCACTTTTGGAAAGCAGTGCATGATTCTTTGGGAACAAAGTTAAATTTTAGTACAGCATATCGTCCATAGACAGATGGACAGACTGAGAGGATCAATCAGATACTGGAGGATATGTTGAGAGCTTGTGCTTTGCAGTATGGTACTAGTTGGGACAAGAGTTTGCCATATGCAGAATTCTCCTACAACAACAGCTATCAACAGAGTTTTAAGATGGCACCGTTCGAGGCACTGTATGGTCTTAAGTGCAGGACACCTTTGTTTCGGAATCACACAGGAGAAACTCAAGTGTTTGGTACAGATGTGCTTAGACATGCAGAGCAACTGGTGCGGACTATTCGGGATAACCTGAGAGTTGCTCAGTCTCGTCAGAAAAGCTATAGAGATACGCATAGGAGAGAACTGGCTTTTGAAGTGGGTGATTATGTTTACCTGAAAGTATCACCAATGAGGAGTGTGAAGAGGTTTAATATGAAGGGAAAGCTAGCTCCAAGGTATGTTGGTCCGTTTAAAGTATTGGAAAGGCGTGGAGAAGTAGCATATCAGTTAGAATTGCCTGAAAGTTTGTCTGGTGTGCACGATGTGTTCCATGTGTCACAACTTAAGAAGTGTTTGCGTGTACCTGAGGAGCAACTACCATTGGAAGAACTTTCAGTTAAAGGTGATCTCACTTATGAAGAGTATCTGGTCAGAATATTAGAGACAGCTGAGAGAGTCACCAGAAGTCGGGTCATCAGAATGTGCAAAGTGTAGTGGAATCCGTATTCGGAAGCAGAGGCGACTTGGGAAAGAGAGCATGATCTGAGGAAATCATATTCATATCTGTTTGAGTAAGCACTGTTCAATCTCGAGGACAAGATTCTTTTAAGGGGGGTAGAATTTGTAACACCCAAAATCTGGTTTTGATTAATAGGAATTAATTTGATTTAATTGAGTATTTTTGTGAGCATTTAAATTTAGCACTTAAATAATTTTTGTGGAAATTAAAATTTATCATAAGCTTAGTAACATGATTTTGTGCATTCATGCTGAGACATACTTTATTTTTGTACTGTTTGTTCTGCTTTTATTTTAATTATTTTGCTTCAAAACTTCTTTGGAAAAACAACTCGAGAAAGAAAAAAAAGTGAAAAGGAAAACCCCCAGCCAAACCCCTCTCCCCTCTTTTCTCGGCCGGGCGCGGCCCAGCCCCCTCCTTGGCCTGCTTGCCCCTCCCCCGCGCCAGTCCTCCTCCCCCGGCCCGCTAAGCGCGGCCCACCAAACCAGGCAGGCTCACGCGCGCACCCCTCTCTCCTTCTCCCTTTCACTGATGGCCGGGCCCCGCGCGTCAGTCTCCCCCTCCCACCTTCCTTCTTCTCCCCCGCCGTGAAGCGAGCAGGGGAAGCTTCCTCCCCGAGTCAAACTCGGAAACCCGCGATCCATTGCCTTTTTCGTGGAATCAAGCCCCTATAAATCCCCTAGCTTCGCCCCGCGTGTTGTTTCCCCATCCGAGCGCTCTTTCCAAGCCCTAGCCAGAGTAGCCGCGTGTTCGGATCTCGCCAGCACCATTCTCCGCCACCGCGAGCGCCACGTCTCCTCTATGCGCTCTCGGCCCGAGTTCAGCGCCTAGGTGAGCTCGCGACCTTCTCCTCTATCTCCCTGTGGCCTTGGCTTCGTTTTTGGTGCTCGGAGTCGGCCAATCAGCGAGCTCGCCGGAGCTCGGCCTCCCCGGCTATGGAGCCACCGCGCCGGAGGCCACAGAGCCGGCCGGCCGCCGCCTGCTTTCCCCCGAAGCGAATCTCGGCCGTAGGATCCAAAACCAAGCGCCCTAATTAGAAGAAAACGGTTCGCTGCACTTTATACTAAAAACCCTAGAAAAGTTTTGTATCAACCCGCCGTCCCTTGGTGTATCCCCTGTTTTACGCTTTCTAGGTTTTGAAAATGTATTTCCTATCGGCTTCATTCAAAATACGTTTTCACTATTTACAGAAATGCCATTGAATTTGTTTTGATCATAAAATATTCGTTTTAACTACGTTTTTGTCCATTCAAATTTCGTTAGATTCATATTCAAGAGCTCTACATGTTAGATGTATTAGTTTACTATTTTGAAACTTTTTAATCCTGCAGTAGCATTTAATTAATTATTTCTCTATAGGAAATCATAGAAAATTCATATCTTCTACGTTTTAATTCTGATTTTCGTGAACTTTACGTTTGTGTGATTGTAGCGCTGCGTAGAATATTTTCAGAAACTTTTATCTTTGATTTCTCACTGTTGGTGTAATGTTCTAATTATAGCTTGTTTGCTTTGTGTATGATTGTCTACATTGGATTGCGTGTTGTTGATTGATGTTTGGGAATAGACAGTGAGCCGTACGTTGGTGATCAAGACCAAGCCTTTGAGGACCAGCAGGCTCAGAAGAGCTTTGATCAAGGCAAGTATAACTTGGGATCATCCTTGTCACCTATTCACTTATAACCACACATATATATCATATGCATGCTATCACCTTGTCGACCTTAGCAAAATCATAGATGATTGTTACCTGGATTCCTTGCTACCTACTTGATATGCATTTGGTGTAGATGTGCTAGTGCTTGATATAATCCATGATCTTGTAAGATGATTAATAGCTATGCAATGAACGTTAAAAGATGACAAATAACTATATGAGATCTTGTCTCTAAGTGATCACCGGGACAACAGTGCAATCATGAGGGCTATAATGGCTCTGGCTTTAGCTCAGTATGAAGACCTTTTCTAGTTTGTTAGAGGTTACCCGAAAGGGTGGAGGGGCTGAACTGACATGGGTATAGTGCGAGCCCCTGTCCCTGTGTGTATAGGCTGCGCGTCATTGTGCCATTCGGAAGGGGGGTATCTATATCTGCTCGCAAAGGAAACCTTGCGGCCATAACAAGTTAGACGAACTTTTGAAAGGCTTCATAGTGATCCGTGCCGACCTCCCTAGGAAGTGGGTTAAGAGATTAGCTACCTCGGGCGAAAGGGTAAATCTTGACTCGTGGGTAAAGATGTACAACCTCTGCAGAGTGTTAAAACTAGTATACTAGCCCTGCTCACGGTTAAGAGCGGCCTTGGGGGTTCTTGCTGCGACGACGATGAACTTATTAAGTTGTTATGTTCATTTGATTACCGTTTATGCTATGAATTAATTATGCTTACATTTGATCATGTGATTAATGGATTATTACTGCTACCTTGACATTTGTTATTAAATATGAACATGCAATCCACTGTTAAAAGCTAAATGCAGTCAAACTAGTGTCAGCTATTTGAGCCTCATGAACCCCTGGTTATACTTGTTGAGTATGATATGTGCTCACTCTTGCAATTTCCCAACACCCCAGGTTATGCTAATGATGATGATTGGAATGAGGACTATCGCATTGAGTATTAGATTTGGAGGCAACCGGTCAACAGTGTCCCTGTGTGGAGCTTCCGTCGAGAGCGTTGTTTAATATTGTTATCATTGTTGTGTAAGACTATGTGATTTATTATGTTCCGCTATGTAATAAACGCTGCAATGGTACATTTGAGATTTGTCTACTTATGTGTGCGACTATTCCTGGGGCACATATGAGTCTTTTATGCATCCTATTTTGTTCTTAAAATATGGGTGTGACAAAGGGTTGTAGATTTTTCATCTTGTAGCCCTTCAACATTTTTAAGCGCTCGGCTATGTAAATAGTGTCCACATAGTGTAAGGCTCTCATAAAACATTGAACCCTCCATAATAGACCCCTCCGGATGGTTTTTTGTACGAACATCACCTTTCAACCTCATCAAAAACCTATAGAACATAAATATAATAGGATGATTATGTTGTAAAATATTACACATTTTTTATATGTATGCTGCAATACACTCACAGAAATTACCTCTCAACAGGCCACATGCTACGGAAATGTACTGGACCAGCTAGTCTTGCTTGGGCAGGAAGATGGACCATCAGATGTACCATAATGTCAAAAAAGGAGGGAAGGAATATAGTTTCTAGAAGGCTCAAGGTTTCAGCTATTTCAGCTTCTAAACTATCCATATCACTTTTGCGGAAAACAGGAGCACATATTCTCTTGAAGAATTGACTAACACGGATCACTGCAGCACTAACTACTTCTGGCAATACTTTCCTCACAGCAAGTGGTAGTAAGTGTTGTAGAATGATGTGGCATTCATGACTCTTAAGGCCAAACACCTTTCTCTCATTAACATGAACATTGTGTCGTATATCAGATGCATAACCAGCAGGAAACTTAACCCCTTTTAGTACTTCACAAAATAATTTCTTCTCCTCAGGACTCATTGAATATGGTGCAGGTGGTAAATAAAATTGGTCTTCAACATCAACAGGGTGAAGATCACTTCTAATACCTAAAGCCTGAAGGTCTAAGCGAGAATTCAGATTATCCTTAGATTTTCCATCGGTGCCTAAGAATGTATTAACAAAGTTCTCATACACATTTTTTCCTATGTGCATGACATCAAAATTATGTCTCAACATTAAATCTTTCCAATAGGGAAGTTTAAACCAAATAGACCTCCTTTTAAAAATGACCAATGGCTCCCCTAACTTGCGTTTCTTCCTTGCTGGTGTCTTTCTAGTTGGATCCTTGCCAAAAACTGTAACAATATCTTATTTGCACTCCAACACTTCCTCCCCAGAAAGCGGAGCAGGTTCCTGCCTAAATTCAGTTGAACCAAACTTATCAACGTCGAACCTAAATGGGTGTTTTTCATCCAAAAACCTACGGTGGCCCATATAACAAGTCTTGCTGCCATTACCAAGTCTGTGTGAACAAGTATATGAGTGGCAATCAGGACACGCCGCTTCACCAGCAGTGACACAACCATATGCATAGACTAGATCTGGAAAGTCTGTAATAGTCCACAAGACTGCTGCCCGTAATTGGAAATACTCACCCTTCAAAGCATCATATGTTCTACCCCCCTTAACAAACATATCTTCCAAATCATTCACAAGTGGCTAGAGATAAGCATCCATATCACTACCAGGAGCATGTTTTCCAGGAATTAGCAAAGAGAGTATGAAATTTGATTGCTTCATGCACATTGATGGTGGAAAATTATAGGGAATACAGATACCAAGCCAAATACTATAGCTAATACTTTGAGTTCTATAAGGATTAAAACCATCAGTGGCAAAAGCAAGACGTAAATTTCTGCTATCCTTTGCAAACTCAGGATGTTTAAGATCAAAGTCTTTCCATAGATAAGAATCTGCAGGATGCTTAAGAACATCATCTCTAGTTCTCTCCTCATCATGCCATCTTGTTAGACTTGCTGTTTTAGAACACATAAACAATCTTTGGAGCCTTTTTTTATCGGAAAGTACCGAAGAACCTTTCTAGGAACCTTGTACACATGTTTATCATCTAGACTCTTCCTAGCTGATTTCCAACGTGAAGCCTTACACTTTGGACATGATTCATACTTTTCATTGTCCTTCCAATACAGAATGCAATCATTTTCACATGCATGAATACTGATGTACCCAAGTCCTATGGACTTAATCAATTTCTTAGTTTCATAGTAGTTTTTGGGCAGTGTTGAAACCTTAGGTAAGACCTCATTAAATAGATCTAGTATAAGGTCAAAACTTTTGTCAGTCCATCCTCCAAGGAGCTTGATGTGAAGAAGCCTAATCAGAAAACGCAGTTTCGTGTACTTCTTGCAATTAGGAAATAATTCTTGACTATTGGCTTCTACCAACTTTTGGAGGTCAACTAGTTCTTTAGGACGCTCAACAGAACTATCATCTTCAAAATCCCCTCTATCATCTAAACCACAAGCTAGGTCTCTAAGCAATTCAGATATGTCATCCTCTTCACTAGACTCTTCCACAGGACCAGCAGCAGCACCATCAACATTGTCGGTATTCACATAAGAGGAACTAGCTTCCCCATGCAAGGTCCAAGTTGTGTACCCCTTTAGAAACCCATCACATATCAAGTGCTTTCATATATCACTCAAGTCTCTCCAAAATGAATTAACACACTTTCTGCAAGGGCATTGTATCTTGTCTCCTACCGCTGAATTTCTAAATGCAAAAGCTAGGAAACTGTTGATCCCTTGCAAATATGTCTTTGTGTGCCTAGCATCACTATTGATCCATGTTTTATCCATAAGTATTTGTCGGGACTGAGCATGTACCTGCAGTACTTGGATCTGTTGACTGCAAGCAATGAGAAGAGAACGACGTCGATGCAGCAGATCTGCAACTCACTGGGGTTAGTGGGCCAGCTCCACAATACTTCCACCTAGGGGGCTGAAATGAATGAGAAAGAACAAATCAATTATGCCAGCTTCTGCATGATCTCTTGAACTTAGACATGCTGGATGATCTCAAATATAAGTGACACAAACAAATTCAGAAAACATGAAAAATAACTTCTTTCGTAGCTAGCATCTGTGATGGAAAATAAGTGAAACAGAGAATAATCAGAAAGCATGTGTGATGCAGCCTCAGAATTGGTACTATACATACATACATTCAGAACTAACATCACTAATAAATAGCTAGGAACATAACCACTGCACAGAATCACCAATCGCCACCATAAGAAAATAAAGAAGCTTATTTTTAGCTTTCAACACTTGCCAACTTATGTACAGATCAGCTCAACATCCTCTAATATATCTCCCAACTTATGTACAGATAATTAAGTTGTTTCAAATGATTGTTTCAGGCTATGCAAATAATTTCATGGCTGGTAAAATTTAAAGCATCTTTCCTTGAAAAGCAGAAGATGGCTGTACCTATCCTGCAAGTTATATGCCCATTGCTTACAAAAATAACTAATGAAGATGATGTTTTCTATTCTATATAAATGGGCAGCAAGCAATCAACCTTTTCCATAATTGTTTAGGTTGGATGGTAAATTTGGAAAGACAATAAATTAATTCATTGGTTCTTGCAGGAGAAGTCATATGACGCTCTTGCTGCATTCTGTGAGGACATGGGTGCAGATATCCTACCATATCTAGAGCCCCTGCAGATTGGTTGTCTTTGTAGAGTAGTACTCGGAACTTGCAAGAGACGTGTGGCATGTATGTAGTAATTCTGCGTAGCATACTACTTGGCTTCTAACAGAATTAATTTGTACAGAATCTGCTATTATGTTTTTCCCCTACAATAAAGCAAGTTCCGAAACCCACAAATCCATGTCTAAAAATAAAGAAATTTCTTTAACTTATCTATTGTGCTACTTAGGAAATTTTTACCTACAATCTGAGCTCCAAACACAATTAGGGTAGATGGATCATTTTACAAATTCCCAAATACCAGAACATTGAGTTGAGATAAATAAAAAGAAAATGGCATTGCAAACTGAAGGCTTCAAGCTCGGCACCAAAATAAGTTCCGTTTCTATCAACTACCTCACTAGTCGAAACAAGCCGAAATCCAGGCAATTCAAACTCTAAGTTAAACAAAAAAATAAGATAACCCAATCTCACCATTTCAGACGTCTATACAAGTTTATGGTTGTGACTTGAATAAGATAACAAAAAAAATGGAGTCTATCAAAATACCAGAACATGTAGAGTTTTTTTTAGAGCAGAACATGTAGAATTGAGATATCACTCAGCATTACACGAGTGACCATATGATTATCTTGACTCATCAGAAAAAAAAGAAACACAAGCCTAAATTCTCAGATAGCAAATGGCTGTCAATCAAATTTACGCACAAGCCTCAAATAAAGCAAATCCATTAACATGCCTCCTCAGCTATTCTGGAATTTTTCACCTACAATCTGAGCTCCAACGCATCTATCTAGATTAGAATGGGAAGGGAGCAACCCAAAAGAAAAGATGCAGGGAAGGGAGGCACCTACCAATGGATCTGCAGCAGAAACTCAAATCGAAGTCACGGAGATGCCACACTGCGTGCTCCACCTTGGCTTGCTCTAGGGGTGGTGGTTAGCAGCTGGAGGCACCGGGCCCTAGCTTCCTGGTGGACCAGCAGCCAGGTTCTACGGTGGCAGATGGGCTGGTGGCCGCCTGCGCCGACAGAGGGCGGGGCTGTGGCAGACCGGAGCAGTCCCCGATGGCTGGAGCAGGAGGAGATTTGGGGCACTGGAGCAAGTGGAGATTTGGGTTGAGCAGTGCTGTGTGTTTTGGGGCAGGTGAGCAGGCGAGGCGAGAGTTAGGGGCAGGGCAGGATGAAATTTTGGTGGGTCGGCAGCGTGATTTGGGTGAAGGGAGAGGCGCACAGCGGTGGCGTACGAAGGCTCGATTTGGGAAGAAAGGCCGCGCGCGGCGGCCGCTAGCGGTCCGGTTCGGTGCCGCTCTTTTTTGGATTGGGATTTGGGGGAAGGAGGGTCTAGGGTTTCTATAGTCGTGGGCAAAGAGCAAAGTTACGTGGGAGGGAATTTGTGACCTGGAAGCAGGCGTGGGGTCCATTTATTTTTGCCGACAAATGGATTGACTATATAACTCGTTTTAGTGTCAGACAATGTGATTTTAAATATGAATACCTATAGGGACAGACAATGAATCGCTAAATAACAATTTAGCGTCAGATAGTCTCTACGTTATTTTTAGGGACATATCCTCCACCGGAAAGATAATTTTTACCGTCAGATGTCTGACGGTGATTTAGTGTTGTGGTGTAGTGGATGGATCTTATTACTTCAAGAATTTGACTAAGAAATAAAAGATAAAAAGGGAGTAGAAAATTCTGTTGCTGATTACTTGTCTAGAATGTATCTTAAGAATCCACAAGAAACCCCCATCAATGATTCACTCCGGGACGACATGCTCTACGGAATTAACAGGTCTGACCCCTAGTATGCAGATATTGTTAATTTTATGGTTTCAGGGTATGTACCACAAGGAGCGAACAAGAAGAAGCTTATTCAAGAAAGTCATTCACATATATGGGATGAGCCATACCTCTTCCGAGTATACTCTGATGGCTTACTCAGGAGGTGTGTGACCACTGAGGACTGATGGAAGATCATCGACAGGTGTCATTCATCACCATATGGAGGTCATTATGAAGCATTCTGTACACATTCAAAGATCTGGCAGTGTGGATTCTACTGGCCTACAATGTATGAAGACACGAAGCAATATATCAGAAGATGTGGGCCATCTCAAAGGCACGGAAACATAAACACAAGGGATGCCATGCCAGTCACCAACAACCTTCAGATTGAGCTCTTTGATGTCTGGGGAATAGACTATATGGGTCCATTTCCCCGTCAAAGAAGTGTGAGTACATCTTGGTAGTAGTTGACTACGTCTCCAAGTGGGTAGAGGCATTACCTTGCAAACACGCCGACAACATCAGTTCGGAGAGGATGTTTGAAGAAGTTATATTTCCAAGATTTGGAGTCCCCAGAGTAGTGATAAGTGATGGAGAAGCACACTTCATCGACAAACGCTTCAAGCAATATCTAGCAAAACATGGATTCCGTCACAACGTTGCTACCCCCTACCATCCTCAGACAAGTGGCCAAGCAGAGACTTCCAACAAACAAATCAAGAATATTCTTTAGAAAATAGTCAATGAGATGGGAACAACATGGAAAGACAAGTTACCTGATGCACTCTGGGCATACCGGACAGCATACAAGACCCCAATTGGAATGTCCCCATACCAATTGGTATACGGGAAGACTTGCCACCTACCTATTGAACTAGAATTCAAAGCACACTGGGCCATAAGGAGATGGAATATGGACCTAGATGTTGTTGGAGATCATAGAAGAATGCAACTATCAGAATTGGAAGAATCGCGAGAGAAAGCATATCACAATTCGAATATCTATAAAGAAAGAGTCAAAAGGTGGCATGACAAGAGGATCAAGAAGAAGGAGTTCGCACCCGGAGATAAGGTATTACTTTTTAATTCCAGGGTGAAGCTTTTCGGGCATGGAAAACTCCAAAGTAAATGGGAAGGACCATTCAAGGTAATCAATTCATCATCCCACGATGCTATCACACTTCAAAATGACGAAAGTACATTATTCAAGGTAAATGGTCAACGTCTTATTATTTTTAGAGCCCAATAAAGAATTATAAGAGATAGACATGATCCATTTTTACCTTCCCATGGAGAATTAGAGCCCATCCTTTTTAATCTAACGTTTTTGGGCCACATATATATTTTTCAAATAAGTTTTGCATCTAGAAGCACGCTCGAGGAAGCGGGCCCATAGAGGGGCCAGGCACAGGGCGGGCACCCTGATGAAGAGGGCGGGCGCCTAGCCCCTGCCCCCTCTCAGTTCCGATTTCCACCGTCACGATAGACACATTTATGGTAAAACAAATAATCATACAGATGGAAAGTTTCGCACGCACGGCGGCAGGAGTAGCCTGAGCAAACCCTAGAGGCACTTTTTGACCCCTATATAAACAGACCCCTAACGTCAATTTTCAAACACCAATCTATTCAAGCCTTATCTCCTTCTTCTATTAGAGCTTGCTTAGTTCCTCGCTGCTCCAATGGCCGAAGAGTTCCACGACAACTGGGAAGACGTCCCCTACGACCGCAACAAGAAGCCCAAGGAAGGCCCTAATGCCCACGCTCTCGTCCCAGCCAACATAGTGCGACAGCTAGAAGCCATGCCATTACGCCAGCGCAGCTCCGCCCAATCCTATCATGCTCAACTAGTTCTCACCGCACCGCCACAGCCCCTACTTCTCAAGGGACCGTCAGCCAAGAAGGAGGCCACCATCAAGGTGCCAGCCGGCACGAGGATCCTTCCACCTAGACCCAATGAGAGGGTCGTTGGAGTCAAGACCAACCGGAGCGGCGAGATCAGCAGCATCGGGTACACTACGGTGGAGGAGAGACCTTACTTTGAGGGGATTAGAGCAGCCAAAGTCCATTTGATCCCTCCAAAGGCAGCCCCAAAGCACGCTCTCAATGCTCTCGAGACACCTCCTAAGCGTCGCAAGACTATAGTAGATATTGATGAGGACGTTCGTAGGCTAGACAGGATCATCATAGAGCTCCAGTCCTCGATTAACTCTGTCACTAGGCAGCTCTCTAACCAGAACACCATTATACTAGGTCTTAGGCATGATCTTGCTAGTGCTAATAAGAAGATCAGGGAGTTAGAGCGCCGCTAAGTTATCCAGATTAGATCTTGAGGCAGTGCATCTTAGTTTTTATCTTTAAATTCGGTTTAGATCTATTATTAGCTTCAGTTTATTACTAGTCATTTGTAAAAAATGCCTCAAGATTAATAAAGATTATTATTATTATTATGTATTGTGTGTCTCTACTTTATTTTTATACAAGAAAGCAGAAAACAAGTACGGGGGAGATTCCTCGACATGCCAAACACACTTCGACTACACCACTCCACGATTTAGGTACATACTCTACACACTTTACACATACACATATATCTTGGATTATGCAGAAATATTGTCTCCGACATGATAAATTAAAAAGATTAAAATGTCTCTAATCATGATTAATCTCACTCTATGATATTTCCTGAAAACGTGCAACTATTGAAAATCATTTTAAAACCTTGTGTTACTTAAGTCATTATGGAATGTAAGATGGTAGAGTACGAGTATCTTATTCTTGATATCATTGTTGCTTGGAGAATTTATTCAAAAATTCTAGCTACCATCCTTAGTGTTTTATGTGCCTGCTAACCCCAAAAATATTGATATGATAATTATAAAAGCTATCTACTCTGTATTGAGTTTGTTCAAAATGAGTTAGACCCTTGTTGAGAGATTTATCATGCTCCTAAGATCAAGACAATTATTCAGAAAGATTCACTCTTCCGAAGTATTATTACGTTAGAGGCATGGGCTATGCAAAAAATGAATATTTCGAGGAAATAAAATGAGCAAGTGCTCGACAACCTCGCAGAAAAAAATGGACAAGTGTCCGGCAGTAGAATTAGGGATACCTCGGTATCCACTTAAAAGAGAGAGAGAGAGAAGAAAATGATAGCCCATGGTCCCTCTAATAAGCAGTATGCCAGTAAGAGTTGACAAGTTTTTAATTTTCAAAGTCTTTGATCTAAGAGTATGGCATTCCTCTCCTCGGATCCTGTGTTGATCAGGCAATAAATGCAAGGTAAGTATGCTTGAGAATTTTTTGCAAATTAAAACAACATCAGTGAGATATACAAAAGGTAATGAGTGATCTGAGAGAACCTATGAGGATAAAGGTATGCTAAATTTCTTTTCAAAAATATACAAAAACTCCAAGTGACAGGATTAAGAAGAAAGGATCTCTACTCTTGACCATATGTTTCCCTGACTACGGTACACAGTGGATTTTTACAACACCCTGCAGGTATGAAGAGAATGTTTTACAATGTTTTAACCCCAGATATTTTTCTTAACCATCCTTTTCTCGAGGATGAGTAAAAGTCTAAGTATGGGGGTATTTGTTGATGGTTCTTAAGTATCAATTTTAATTATTAAATAGACAAGGGAAAGGACCAATATACAAACAACACCTAGAATTAGGGTTTGATCTGACAGAATTCCACGAGTTTTGTTGTTTGTCTGTTTCTGTAGGGGGTTATCATGAAATAAGGAAGAAAGGCCCACTTGTTGGGATTACATAGAGATATTAATGCAACGCGCAATTTTCTACCATCTAGAAGACTCCAGAAGCCATGGGAACGAACGGGAAGGCGATCGGGCCCGGGGGCAGGGCGCCCGCCCTCCCCCCTAGGGCGCCCGCCCTGGTGTCTCCACCAATCAGGGCCAATCTCACGGATTACGCTCCACAGACCTCAAGGGTCAAGGATAACCGTTCAATCAATGTCGGTTTGATCCGACGGCCCACGTTCACGTGAGGGGACTATATAAGCAGACCCCCTGGCCCCTGGTGAATAACAAGTTCATCATTGAGTTGAGAGGTGCTCTCGAAGGATAACCTTTCCTCTAAACAGACTTAGGGCTTAGCATCTAATGTGAGAGTAGACTAGGTCTACTAGATTGAGATAGATAGAGTGGAGGTGTAGATTAGAGGAAACCCAGCCTGTCGGTGTCTAGTCCGAGGTTGTACCTGCGGGATCAAGTTCTCCTAACTCAAAGCTTGCTCCTAGGATTCTTCAATAATTCAACTTCTAAATTCTAGTAAGTTCTTGTTTTATTGTTCTTTGGTTTATGAGTTTACTTTGATCTCTTCGCGTAGAGTTTAGAGTAATCATCTCTAGCGTAAACGTGGTGTTTGGGCTAGGATACTCATAGATATCCCCTGACTAGCTGGACCATGGTAGTAGCGAGGAACATGACATTTCCGAGTTACCTTTGCAGCCCATATCCCGTCAGTAGGATCGATAGGGTTTATAGGTGTGGGTTGAACATCCTCTGTGGTGTCTCGATTCTGTGAGCTTCCCCAATAGAACAGTAGATCATCCTTACCAAGGTTAGAAAGAGACTACGGTTGCAGTCTTCTCTATATATCACTCACATCGAGAAACATTCTTTGTAGCCTAAAGGGTAGTACCAATAGATTTGGTTAGTCAGATGCACGCTTTCTCCTAGTGGTAAAAATATAAATACGATACTCTAGATAACCTCTTGGGTGAAGTGCTCACCGATATCCGTGCACTTGCGGATCAAATCCTAATGGCGTTACCAAATATCAACACACACGAACTTCTCATCTTTCTAAAGTAGCCGAGTCATAGGCTTGGATATTTTTGAAAATTCTAGAATGAAATGACGATAATACCCAGCCAAACCCAGAAAACTCCGAACCTCATGCACTAAAGTTGGAACCTTCCAATCCAGCACTTCTTGCACCTTGGCTGGATCCACCGATATGCCTTCTTCAGATAAGACATGGCCCAAGAAAGGTACTTTCTTTAGGCAAAACTCGCATTTGCTAAACTTGGCATACAACTGATGCTCACACAGATGAGTTAACACTACACACGGATGCTCTGCATGTTCTTCTTCATTGTGAGAATATACCAAGATATCATCAATGAAGACCACCACAAACTTGTCCAATTAGGGCAGGAAGACCGAGTTCATGAGATACATGAAGTGGGCCGGTGCATTCATAAGGCCGAAAGACATGACGAGGTACTCATACAACCCATATCTCGTCGAGAAAGCGGTTTTAGGTACACCATCAGGACGGATCTTGATCTGATGGTACCCAGACAGTAAATCAATCTTGGAGAATACCTTAGCTTTGGACAACTGATTAAACACGATATCAATGCGAGGAAGAGGATATTTATTCTTGATGGTCACCGCATTCGGAGGACGATAGTCCACACACATGCGCAAGGACTGATCTTTCTTCTTCACAAAGATAGCTGGACAACCCCAAGGAGAAGAACTAGGACGAATAAGGCCCTTCTTCAATAATTCATTCAACTTGGTCTTAAGCTCCGCTAGCTCATTTGGCGGCATCCTATATGGTCTTCTAGAGATAGGAGCAGCACCTGGAAGCAATTTAATTTTTAACTGCACATCCCGGTCTGGAGGAAGCCCAAGCAAATCATCAGGGAATACATCTGGAAACTCACACACCACCGGAATATCCTCAATGGCCCTAGATGTAACTGCATTCATCATGCTATGGATATGAATATCCCAATGAAGTTGCACTAAGAACACCTCCTTAGTACCGGGGTCTCTCAACATCACCACGCGATAGTGGTGTCGATAAGAACTCCGTTACCACTCATCAACTTCATTCCTAGAATTACATCTATACCCACACCGGGTAGAACAACCAGATTAGCAAGAAATTGACGGTCTCCTATTTCCAGAGTTGCCCCCAAAACCACTTGATTTGTAGAAACATTATATCCAATGGCACTAATGCAATAACTGCCTTTATCAAGTGTAACTGCCTTGAGATTATGCATAGACACAAAATCTGAACTCACAAAGGAATGTGGTGCTCCTAAATCAAAAAGCACAAGTTCATCACATTGGTTAACCAGGATCTTACCAGCCGTAACTAGCTCACCAGCAGGGATAGCTTCCACTGTTGTGTAGTGAACACGCCCCTGATAGACGTTCCCTTGGTTGCCATTCTTTGGCGGGCTAGGACAATTGCTTTGCCAATGCCCTGTCTGATTATAGTTCTAGCATGGACGGTTGGCGGGTGGAGTCTTGGCATAGCTGGGCCCAGTGTTCCCCCTAGGGAGAGCAATGGAGTACCCCTTGCGGAACCCCGTCTTCACCTGATTCTTCTTTGCTGGAGGACGGTATCGCATGTTAGTTGTTGGAGCACGATACTAGGGCCTAGCTGCCACTGGAGCCTTGGACTGAGATGCCCCTGCCCCGGCCTCAAAAGCTCACTTGCGAGTCTTGGTCGCACTGTACACAATGTTGTAATTCTCTTGGATAAGAGCATCACTAATAAACTCATTGAAAGTGGCACACTTAGTGTGGCCCATAGTCTTCAGTAGCTTGGGGCCAAGACCCCTCTTGAAGCTAGCAATCTTCTTTGCCTCAGTGCTCACAAACTCAGGAGCATACCTTGACAGATGATTGAAAGCATGCAAATACTCCTTCAAAGTTTTGTTGCCCTGAGTTAACTGCATGAACTCAGTATGCTTCATTTCCATGACCCCAAGAGGTATGAAGTGCCCCTTGAAAGCTTCACGGAAGAGATTCCAGTCCACCACAGTGTTATCTGGAATAGCCTCCCTATGCTGATTCCACCAGATACCCGCTGGACCCTGCAGTTGATGAGCTGCATACTCTGCCTTTAGACTATCAGTCAGCCGAAGTAAGCGGAACTTTTGTTCCACCGTGTTCAGCCATTCCTCCACCTGAAGGGGTTCTTCAGCCTCTCTAAAAGATGGGGGCTTGGTATCCATGAAATCCTTGAAACTGCTGTACTGATTTGGTGCTGGCCCATGTTGTGCATTCTGACCACCATGGTTTGTCATCTGATTAATAGTCTCGGTGAGCAGCCTCTGACTTTCCACCATCACTTGCATCAGCTCAGCTGGATTCGGTGGTGGAGGAGGAGGGGGAGGATTTTTCACACCTCGATTGCCGTGAGACATCTGTAAAGACACACTTAGTGAGTATTGATGATGACAAGATTTGCCGTAGAAGAACTTATAATCATGCCTAAAAGTATTTGAGAGAATCACTTTACAGAAAAAGGCACAATAATTCAATTCCACAAAACAACATCACCAATTCCAACACATGACATAGATATCTGTAAAATGCACAACAACAGGAAATATCAGTGCAACCGTTCGAACATGATAAAGTCAGTACAACATCAGGTCCATGAAATTATTACATCACCACAGTACAGGCACAAGTCTAATATCATGGTTCAGGATTACAGCACGATTACAAGGGCACAATTCCCATAGGTCACTTTATAAAAGAACCTCACAGGGCAACTACCAACTACCAACTACACTCCAGGCTCGTCGTCCGAGTCAGCGTTGAAGATTGCCTCTCCGTCCTCGTCGCTAACCGACTCAAGCTCCTCGTCCTCCATGTCCTCGTGCAAGGGTGGTGCAGTTGCAGCCGGTCCATCTACCTCCATACCATCATCATCGGCTACAATCACCTGAGGTCCCTGTTGACGGTCCTTAATGCTCATATTTAACCATCAATTAATCATGGAAAAGGATCCAAATGCAACCAACACCTAGACTTAGGGTTTTATCTGATAGAATTCCACGAGTTTTGGTGCTTGTGTATTTCTGCAGGGGGTTATCAGGAAATACGGAAGAAAGGCCCACACGTCGGGTTTACATAGAGATATTAACGTGCCGCACGATTATCTACCATCTAGAAGAGTCCAGAAGCCACGGGAGCGAACGGGAGACGTAACGGAGCCGGGCACTGGGCGCCCGCCCTCCCTTACTGGGCGCCCGCCCCCCTGGACCAAACAGAGTCCAATTCGGGGACAATGCTCCACCGACCTAATACTTCAAGGAAAACCACACGATCAATGTCGGTTTGATCCGACGGCCCAGATTCACTTGAAGGGACTATAAAACCAGACCCCCCTGGCCCCTGGAGATCATACCTCTTCTACAGAATCAAAGCTAAGGTTTCAATTCTTCATCCAAGTAGAGAGGATCCTGTTGACGGTTCTTAAGTATCAATTTTAATTATCAAATAAACAAGAGAAAGGACCAATATGCAACCATCACCTAGAATTAGGGTTTGATCTGACAGAATTCCACGAGTTTTGTTGTTTATCTGTTTCTGCAGGGGGTTATCAGGAAATAAGGAAGAAAGACCCACATGTCGGGATTACATAGAGATATCAACGCATCGCGTAATTTTTCATCATCTAGAAGACTCTAGAAGCCACGAGACCGAAGCGGAGGCGAAATTGGGCCAGGCCCAGGGCGCCCGCCCTAGTAGCCTGGGCGCCCGCCCCCCTGTTGGAGCCAAATCAGGACTCTTTCGCTCGGGATATTCCACCGACCTATTGGATCAAGAAAAACATAGTACCACCTCGCCTATCGACCCAAAAATGCATAGAAGGGGAGGACTATATAAGCAAGGCCCCCTGGCCCCTGGAGAAGACATGAAGAAATTATCATAGAGACAGAGGGGTGCCCTCGAAGGAAAACCTCTTCTCTAATTAATATTTCTTTTTAGGCTTAGCAATCAATGTAAGGTAGAAATAGATCTTCTAGTTTCTACTAGATTGAGAGAGATAGAGTGGAGGTGTAGAGTGGAGGAAGCCCGGCCTGTCGGTGTCTACTCCAACCTTGTACCAGCGGGATCAAGTTCTCCTAACCCGAAGCTTGCTCCTAGGATTCTTCAGTAATTCGACTTCTAAATTCTAGTAAGTTCTTGTTTTATTGTTCTTATGATTTATGAGTTTACTTTAATCTCTTCGCGGAGAGTTTAGAGTAATCATTGCTGGCGTAAACGTGGTGTTTAGGCTGCGGTACTCATAGATATTCCCTGACTGGCTGGACCGTGGTAGTAGTGAGGAACGTGACAATTCCGAGCTACCTTTGTAGATCACATCTCGTTAGCAGGAAGGATATGGTTTATAGGTGTGGGTTGAACATCCTTTGTGGTGTCTAGATTCTATTAGCCTCCCCATTAGAACAGTAGATCATCCTTACCAAGGT
The DNA here is from genome assembly GCF_000003195.3 of Sorghum bicolor. Classification (NCBI taxonomy): domain Eukaryota; kingdom Viridiplantae; phylum Streptophyta; class Magnoliopsida; order Poales; family Poaceae; genus Sorghum; species Sorghum bicolor. The sequence goes on along the minus strand of NC_012872.2, from coordinate 26,892,952 downwards.
TAGAAGGAGACTACTGTTGACGGTTCTTAAGTATCAATTTTAATTATCAAATAAACAAGAGAAAGGACCAATATGCAACCAGCACATAGAATTAGGGTTTGATCTGACAGAATTCCACGAGTTTTGTTGTTTATCTATTTCTGCAGGGGGTTATCAGGAAATAAGGACGAAAGGCACACATGTCAGGATTACATAGAGATATCAACGCACCGCGCAATTTTACATCATCTAGAAGACTCCAGAAGCCACGAGACCGAAGCGGAGGCGAAGCTGGGCCAGGCCCAGGGCGCCCGCCCTGGAAGCCTGGGCGCCCGCCCCCCTTCTGGAGCCAATTCAGGACTCCTTCGCTCGGGATATTCCACCGACCTATTGGATCAAGAAAAACATAGTACCACCTCGGCTATCGACCCAAAAACGCATAGAAGGGGAGGACTATATAAGCGAGGCCACCCTGGCCCCTGGAAGACATGAAGAAATTATCATAGAGACTGAGGGGTGCCCTCGAAGGAAAACCTCTTCTCTAATTAATATTTCTTTTTAGGCTTAGCAATCAATGTAAGGTAGAAATAGATCTTCTAGTTTCTACTAGATTGAGAGAGATAGAGTGGAGGTGTAGAGTGGAGGAAGCCCGGCCTGTCGGTGTCTACTCCAAGCTTGTACCTGCGGGATCAAGTTCTCCTAACCCAAAGCTTGCTCCTAGGATTCTTCAGTAATTCGACTTCTAAATTCTAGTAAGTTCTTGTTTTATTGTTCTTATGGTTTATGAGTTTACTTTAATCTCTTCGCATAGAGTTTAGAGTAATCATTGCTGGCGTAAACGTGGTGTTTAGGCTGGGGTACTCATAGATATTCCCTGACTAGCTGGACCGTGGTAGTAGTGAGGAACGTGACATTTCCGAGCTACCTTTGTAGATCACATCTCGTTAGCAGGAAGGATAGGGTTTATAGGTGCGGGTTGAACATCCTTTGTGGTGTCTAGATTCCGTTAGCCTCCCCATTAGAACAGTAGATCATCCTTACCAAGGTTAGAAGGAGACTACAGTTGCAGTCTTCTCTATTTATCACTCACATCGAAAGACATTCTTTGTACCTAAAGGTTAGTAGTAATAGACGGGTTAGTCAGATGCACTCTTTCTTCTAGTGGTAAAAAAATAAATACGATACTCTGGATAATTTCCCGGGTGAAATGCTCACCGATATCCGTGCGCTTGCGGATCAATTCCTTATTGCGTTCCCAAATATCAACAAGCATTTCTGGCGCCGTTGCCGGGGAGAAAGATGGTTGCTGAGATAACCTGTGTCTTGCTATTAGCTTGTATCTATACTTTTATCTTTTCGTATCTTTTATATTCTTTATTTATTTTCTTTATTCTTACCTTATGGAAAACCAAAATTCTAAATCGATCCATGAGTCTGCAATCCCTTTAGCAACTGACCTTTTACCATGGGAATCATCACAGCCTATCCAAACACCCCAGTATAAGTTAAGTTCTAGGTTGATTGCCATGATTCAAAACCTATCTTTTTCGGGAAAGGAAGACGAAAACCCTTACCTTCATATTAGATATTTTGAGCAAACATGTGATTGTCTTCGCATTGAAGGCATTTCTGATAAGACTTTACGTTGGAAGCTTTTTCCTTTTTCTCTAAGGGGAGAAGCTAGACAATGGTACAGTCAGAAGGTAAGTCAACAACAAGGTGAATGGGGAGTTTTACGAGCCAACTTTTGTCTAGATTTCTATTCCCTTGACCGTATAGCCGACCTTAGACTCGAAGTCCTATCTTTTAAACAAAAAGATAATGAAACTTTGGGAAAATCCTGGAAACGTTTTTCTGATCTTTTAGAATCTGGTCCAAACCTTAATCTTGAAGACCCTGTTCTTTTATTTCACTTTTTTCGAGGTCTTCATAAAAATCACAAACAAATGCTACACACAATGTCTAGAGGTTCTTTCTTTCGCATCCCTGCTGATGAAGCTAGAGTGATCCTAGATAGAATCCTAGAAGCTGAGATGGATAATACCCTTCATGATGAAACCTACGAAGCCGAAGTAGACACTCTGCCAAATTTTTCATCTACTTTAGCTATCCCAAGTTCTGAGCCACAAGAGGAAGAAATTCCACTACCGGACTTCATGCTGGATATAGAATCCGATCTTTTTGCCGATTTTGGAAATATTTCAAACTGCCATTCTATTGACAAACCCCAAAACGGCTAGTCTAGCATTTATTTACCAAGTGAATATCAATTGAGAGAGCTTATCTCAGTGATGAGTAGCGAATGGTTGGAGGAATCAGAGCTTTCCTCTGATGTGATCCGTTTGGACACACCCTCTATAACTATACGCTGTGCTTATAACTCTGATCGATTTAATGCTCTTTATAATCCTGTTGAGGGGATCAACATTATGTCTGAATCTTTTGCACTTAAACTATTTAAAAATCTTGTCTTAAACCCCACAACAAAGGTCATAAAGGAATCTTCGGGACAATTAGTCCCCAGTCTTGGAATTATTAATGTCCTACCTCTTACGGTAGAAGGCTCCATGGTTCATTTGAACTTCTATATCTTTGATACATGGGACTTCCACTTATTGATAGGACAACCTTTTAGAAGACTCCTTTTTGAAGGTCATACTGGAAAGCTACACATTTCTTTTGGAAAAACTTTTCAATTCCCAATGATAATTTCACACTCCTTAAATAATAAGGCCGAGTCATATCTTTTGCCTGATCCTATGGAGGAGGTAAAGGCTGCATCTCTAGAGCTTTTAGATGAACCAGACTTAGAAGACGAAACTCCTTTCTTCACAGAAGAAGAAGACGAACCTTCCGAGCCTGAACCCTTAGATGAGTTTGCAGAAACACCTAGACCCCCTATAGAGCTTAAAACTTTACCACCCGGTCTTACCTATGCTTTCCTAAACAATAATCCAGAATTCCCTGTGATCATTAGCGATAAACTCAATCAGGATCAAACTCTGCGATTAATAACCATTCTTGAGAAACATCACTCAGTTTTTGGCTACTCACTTCAAGACCTTACAGGAATCAGTCCTATGATTTGTACCCATCGTATTCCAATAGATCCTTCTGTTACACCCTCTCGAGAACCCCAACGTAGACTTAACAACACTATGAGAGAGGTAGTTAAAAAGGAAGTTATAAAGTTGCTGCATGCAGGGATTATATATCCTGTGCCGCACAGTGAGTGGGTAAGCCCAGTACAAGTTGTGCATAGACTATAGAAAATTAAACAAAGCCACGAGAAAGGATCACTTTCCTTTACCTTTCATAGATGAGATGCTAGAGCGGTTAGCAAACCATTCATTCTTTTGTTTCTTAGATGGATATTCAGGATATCACCAAATCTCGATCCATCCCGATGATCAAAGCAAAACCACCTTTACATGCCCATATGGAACTTATGCTTACCGTAGAATGTCTTTTGGGTTATGTAATGCACCAGCTTCTTTTCAAAGATGCATGATGTCTATATTTTCTGATATGATTGAAGAGATTATGGAAGTTTTCATGGATGATTTCTCTGTTTATGGAAAAACTTTTGATAGTTGTCTTGAAAACTTAGACAAGGTTTTGCAAAGATGTGAAGAAAAGCACTTAATCCTTAATTGGGAAAAATGTCATTTTATGGTTAGAGAAGAAATAGTGCTAGGACACTTAGTGTCTGAAAGAGGGATCGAGGTAGACAAAGCTAAAATTGAAGTAATTGAACAGCTACCTCCACCTGTGAATATAAAAGGAATTCGAAGCTTTCTTGGCCATGCTGGTTTTTATCGTAGATTCATAAAAGATTTTTCATTTAGTGCTAGACCACTTACTCTTTTGCTAGCCAAGGATGCTCCTTTCGAATTTGATGATGCATGTCTAACATCTTTCAATTTATTAAAGAAAGCACTCATCTCTGCACCAATCATTCAACCCCCTGATTGGTCGTTGACTTTTGAAATTATGTGTGATGCTAGTGATTATGCTGTGGGGGCAGTATTGGGACAAACTAAAGATAAGAAGCATCATGCAATTGCTTATGCCAGTAAAACTTTGACAGGAGCTCAACTTAATTATGCAACCACTGAAAAAGAGCTTCTGGCTGTTGTCTTTGCCATTGATAAATTTAGATCTTATTTAGTTGGAGCTAAAATAATTGTTTACACTGATCATGCTGCATTAAAATATTTGCTCACTAAAAAAGATGCTAAACCTCGCCTGATTAGATGGATCTTATTACTCCAAGAATTTGACTTAGAAATAAAAGATAAAAAATGAGTAGAAAATTCTATTGTTGATCACTTGTCTAGAATGTATTTTAAGAGTCCACAGGAAACCCCCATCAATGATTCACTCCGGGACGACATGCTCTACGGGATTAACAGGTCTGACCCTTGGTATGCAGATATTGTTAATTTTATGGTTTCAGGGTATGTACCACCAGGAGCAAACAAGATGAAGCTTACTCAAGAAAGTCGTTCACATATATGGGATGAGCCATACCTCTTCCGAGTATGCTCTGATGGCTTACTCAGGAGATGTGTGACCACTGAGGAAGGATGGAAGATCATCGACAGATGTCATTCATCACCATATGGAGGTCATTATGGAGCATTCCGTACACATTCAAAGATCTGGCAGTGTGGATTCTATTGGCCTACAATGTATGAAGACACGAAGCAATATATCAGAAGATGTGGGCCATGTCAAAGGCACGGAAACATAAATACAAGGGATGCAACGCCACTCACCAACAACCTTCAGATTGAGATCTTTGATGTCTGGGGAATAGACTACATGGGTCCATTTCCTCCATCAAAGAAGTGCGAGTACATCTTGGTGGCGGTTGACTATGTCTCCAAGTGGGTAGAAGCATTACCTTGCAAGCATGCCGACAACGTCAGTTCAAAGAGGATGTTTGAAGAAATTATATTTCCAAGATTTGGAGTTCCCAGAGTAGTGATAAGTGATGGAGGAGCACACTTCATCGACAAAAGTTTCAAGCAATATCTATCAAGACATGGAATCCGTCACAATGTCGCTACCCCTTATCATCCTCAGACAAGTGGCCAAGCAGAGACTTCCAACAAACAAATCAAGAATATTCTTCAGAAGACAGTAAATGAAATGGGAACGGCGTGGAAAGACAAGTTACCCGATGCACTCTGGGCATACCGGACAGCATACAAGACCCCAATTGGAATGTCTCCATACCAATTGGTGTACGGGAAGACTTGCCATCTACCTGTTGAACTAGAATTCAAAGCACACTGGGCCATAAACAGATGGAATATGGACCTAGATGTTGCTGGAGATTATAGAAGAATGCAATTATCAGAATTGGAAGAATGGCGAGAAAAGGCATATCACAATTCAAAGATCTACAAAGAAAGAGTCAAACGGTGGCATGACAAGAGAATCAAGAAGAAGGAGTTCACACCCGGAGATAAGGTATTACTTTTTAATTCCAGGGTGAAGCTTTTCGGGCATGGAAAACTCCGGAGCAAATGGGAAGGACCATTCAAGGTAATCAATTCATCATCCCACAGAGCTATCACACTTCAAAATAACGAAGGTATGTTATTCAAGGTAAATGGTCAACGTCTTAAATTATTTTTAGAGCCCAATGAGGAATTTGAAGAAATAGACGTAGTCCATTTTTACCTTCCCATAGAGAATTAGAGCCCGACACTTTTGGTCTGATGGTTTTGGGTCATATATATATTTTTCTAAATAATTTCGCATCTAGAAACACACTCGGAAAAATGGGCCCACAGAGGGGCCAGAGAGAGGGCGGGCGCCCAGGTCAAGTGGGCGGGCGCCCTGCCCCTGTTCCCCCTCGGTCCCGACTTTCTCTGTTATGGAAAATGCACTTATGGTAATTCGAATAATCCCTCGGACGGAAAGTTTCCCATGCAAGTCGACGGGAGTAACCCGAACAACCCATAGAGGCACCCTTTCGACCCCTATATAAACAGACCCCTGACCTCAGTTTTCAAACACTAAGCCATCAAGCTTTCTCTCCTTCAATTAGAGCTTGATTAGCTCGTCTTTAATTAAAATTTTATTTCCTTGCTACTCCAATGGCCGAGAAGTACCACGATGATTGGGAAGTCGTCCCCTTCAACCTCAACTTGGAGCCAGTGGGAGACCCCGATGCCCGTGCTCTCGTCCCGGCCAACACAGAGCGTCAGCTAGAAGCCATACCGCCAACGCAGCTCCGCCCAATCTTACCATGCTCAACCAGTTCTCACCGCACCACCACAACCCCTACTCCTCAAAGGATCATCATCTAAGACGAAGACCACTATCAAGGTGCCAATCGGCACAAGAGTCCTTCCACCTAGACCCAATGAGAGGGTCGTTGGAGTCAAAACCAACCGGAGCGGCGAGATCAGCAGCGTTCGCTACACTACAGAGGAGGAAAGGCCTTACTTTGAAGGGATTAGAGCAGCCAAAGTCTGTTTCATCCCTCCAAAGGCAGCCCCGAAGCACGCTCTCAATGCTTTTGAGACACCTCCCAAGCGTCGCAAGACTATAATGGATATTGATGAGGAAGTTCGCAGGCTAGATAGAATTATCATAGACCTCCAGTCCTTGATTAATTCCCTCACTAGGCAGCTCTCTGACCACAACACCATTATACTAGGCCTTAGGCAGGATCTTGCCAGTGCCAACAAGAAGATCAAGGAATTAGAGCGCCGCTAAGTTATCTAGATTAGACCTTGAGGCAATACATCTTATCTGTCTTTAAATTGGGTTTAAGTTTGCTATTATCAGTTTGTTATTATCAGTTTGTTATCAGTTTGCTATCAGTCTTTTTGTCATAAATGCCTCAAGATCAATAAAGAGTATTACTATTATTATTATGTCTTGTGTGTCTCTACTTTACTTTTGTGCAAGAAAGCAGAAAACAAGTATGGGGGAGATCCCTCAACATGCCAACCACACTCCGACTACACCACTCCACCACTCAGGTACACACTCTGCACACTTTACTTTACACATATTTTGGATTATGCAGATTACTGTTTCTGACATGATAAATTAAAAAGATTAAAATATTTCTAATCATGATTAATCTCAATCTGTGATATTTCCTGAAAACTTGCAATTATTATAAAATCATTTTAAAACAATGTGTTACTTAAGTCAAATGGAATATGTGATGATAGAGTATAAGTTTCTTATTCTTGATATCATTGTTGCTTGGAGAACTTATTTCAAAATATTCAAATTTCTAGCTACCATCCTCAGTGTTTTATATGCCTGATAAAACTGAAATATTAATTATGATTATAAAAGCTATCTGCTCTGTATTGAGTTTGTTCAAAATGAGTTAGACCCTTGTTGAGAGATTTATCATGCTCCCAAGATCAAGACATTATTTCAGAAAGATTCACTCTTCTGAAGTATTATTGCATTAGAGGCATGGGCTATGCAAAAATAGAAGATATTTCGAGGAAATAAAAAGGAGCAAGTGCTCGACAACCTCGCAGAAAAAATGGACAAGTGTCTGGCAGTAGAATTAGGGGTACCTCGGTATCCACTTAAAAAAAAGAGAGAAAAAATGATAGCCCATGGTCCCTCTAATAAGCAATATGCCAGCAAGAGTTGACAAAGTTTTTAAAGTCTTTGATCTAAGAGTATGACATTCCCCTCCTCGGATCCCGTTTTGATCAGGCAATAAATGCAAAGTGAGTATGCTTAAGAATTTTTGCAAAATAAAACAACCTCAGTGAGATATATATACAAAAGATAATGAGTGATCTGAGAGAACCTATGAGGATAAAAAGGTATGCTAACTTTCTTTTAAAAATATACAAAAACTCCAAGTGACAGGATTGAGAAGAAAGGATCTTTACTCTTAATCATATACTTCCCTGACTATGGTACACAGTGGAATTTTTAACACCCTGCAAATATAAAATGCTTTAAAATGTTTTACCCCAGATATTTTTCTTAACCATCCTTTTCTCGAGGACGAGTAAAAGCCTAAGTATGGGGGTATTTGTTGACGGTTCTTAAGTATCAATTTTAATTATCAAATAAACAAGAGAAAGGACCAATATGCAACCAGCACATAGAATTAGGGTTTGACCTGACAGAATTCCACGAGTTTTGTTGTTTATCTATTTCTGCAGGGGGTTATCAGGAAATAAGGAAGAAAGGCCCACATGTCAGGATTACATAGAGATATCAACGCACCGCGCAATTTTGCATCACCTAGAAGACTCCAGAAGCCACGAGACCGAAGCGGAGGCGAAGCTGGGCCAGGCCCAGGGCGCCCGCCCTGGAAGCCTGGGCGCCCGCCCCCCTTCTGGAGCCAATTCAGGACTCCTTCGCTCGGGATATTCCACCGACCTATTGGATCAAGAAAAACATAGTACCACCTCGGCTATCGACCCAAAAACGCATAGAAGGGGAGGACTATATAAGCGAGGCCCCCCTGGCCCCTGGAAGACATGAAGAAATTATCATAGAGACTGAGGGGTGCCCTCGAAGGAAAACCTCTTCTCTAATTAATATTTTTTTTATGCTTAGCAATCAATGTAAGGTAGAAATAGATCTTCTAGTTTCTACTAGATTGAGAGAGATAGAGTGGAGGTGTAGAGTGGAGGAAGCCCGGCCTGTCGGTGTCTACTCCAAGCTTGTACCTGCGGGATCAAGTTCTCCTAACCCGAAGCTTGCTCCTAGGATTCTTCAGTAATTCGACTTCTAAATTCTAGTAAGTTCTTGTTTTATTGTTCTTATGGTTTATGAGTTTACTTTAATCTCTTCGCGTAGAGTTTAGAGTAATCATTGCTGGCGTAAACGTGGTGTTTAGGCTGGGGTACTCATAGATATTCCCTGACTAGCTGGACCGTGGTAGTAGTGAGGAACGTGACATTTCCGAGCTATCTTTGTAGATCACATCTCGTTAGCATGAAGGATAGGGTTTATAGGTGCGGGTCGAACATCCTTTGTGGTGTCTAGATTCCGTTAGCCTCCCCATTAGAACAGTAGATCATCCTTACCAAGGTTAGAAGGAGACTACAGTTGCAGTCTTCTCTATTTATCACTCACATCGAAAGACATTCTTTGTGCCTAAAGGTTAGTAGTAATAGACCGGTTAGTCAGATGCACTCTTTCTCCTAGTGGTAAAAAAATAAATACGATACTCTGGATAATTTCCCAGGTGAAATGCTCACCGATATCCGTGCGCTTGCGGATCAATTCCTTATTGCGTTCCCAAATATCAACAACTACGGTTGCAGTCTTCTCTATTTATCACTCACATCAAAAGACATTCTTTGTGCCTAAAGGTTAGTAGTAATAGACCGGTTAGTCAGATGCACTCTTTCTCCTAGTGGTAAAAATATAAATACGATAACTCTGGATAACCTCCCAGGTGAAGTGCTCACCGATATCCGTGCGCTTGCGGATCAATTCCTTATTGCGTTCCCAAATATCAACAAGCATTTCTGGCGCCGTTGCCGGGGAGAAAGACGGTTGCTGAGATAACCTGTGTCTTGCTACTAGCTTGTATCTATACTTTTATCTTTTCTTATCTTTTATATCCTTTATTTATTTTCTTTATTCTTACCTTATGGAAAACCAAAATTCTAAATCGATCCATGAGTCTGCAATCCCTTTAGCAACTGACCTTTTACCGTGGGAATCATCACAGCCTATCCAAACATCCCAGTATAAGTTAAGTTCTAGGTTGATTGCCATGATTCAAAACCTATCTTTTTCGGGATAGGAAGACGAAAACCCTTACCTTCATATTAGAGATTTTGAGCAAACATGTGATTGTCTTCGCATTGAAGGCATTTCTGATAAGACTTTACGTTGGAAGCTTTTTCCTTTTTCTCTAAGGGGAGAAGCTAGACATTGGTACAGTCAGAAGGTAAGTCAACAACAAGGTGAATGGGGAGTTTTACGAGCCAACTTTTGTCTAGATTTCTATTCCCTTGACCGTATAGCTGACCTTAGACTCGAAGTCCTATCTTTTAAACAAAAAGATAATGAAACTTTGGGAAAATCCTGGAAACGTTTTTCTGATCTTTTAGAATCTGGTCCAAACCTTAATCTTGAAGACCCTGTTCTTTTATTTCACTTTTTTCGAGGTCTTCAGAAAAATCACAAACAAATGCTTCACACAATGTCTAGAGGTTCTTTCTTTTGCATCCCTGCTGATGAAGCTAGAGTGATCCTAGATAGAATCCTAGAAGCTGAGATGGATAATACCCTTCATGATGAAACCTACGAAGCCGAAGTAGACACTCTGCCAAATTCTTCATCTACTTTAGCTATCCCAAGTTCTAAGCCACAAGAGGAAGAAATTCCACCACCGGACTTCATGCTGGATATAGAATCCGATCTTTTTGCCGATTTTGGAAATATTTCAAACTACCATTCTATTGACAAACCCCAAAACGGCCAGTTTAGCATTTATTTACCAAGTGAATATCAATTGAGAGAGCTTATCTCAGTAATGAGTAGCGAATGGTTGGAGGAATCAGAGCTTTCCTCTGATGTGATCCGTTTGGACACACCCTCTATAACTATACGCTGTGCTTATAATTCTGATCGATTTAATGCTCTCTATAATCCTGTTGTGGGGATCAACATTATGTCTGAATCCTTTACACTTAAACTATTTAAAAATCTTATCTTAACCCCCACAACAAAGGTCATAAAGGAATCTTCGGGACGATAAGTCCCCAGTCTTGGAATTATTAATGTCCTACCTCTCACGGTAGAAGGCTCCATGGTTCATTTGAACTTCTATATCTTTGATACATGGGACTTCGACCTGTTGATAGGACAACCTTTTAGAAGACTCCTTTATGAAGGTCATACTGGAAAGCTACACATTTCTTTTGGAAAAACCCTTAAATTCCCAATAATAATTTCACACTCCTTAAACAATAAGGCCGAGTCATATCTTTTGCCTGATCCTATGGAGGAAGTAAAGGCTGCATCTCTAGAGCTTTTAGATGAACCAGACTTAGAAGACGAAACTCCTTTCTTCACTGAAGAAGAAGACGAACCTTCTGAGCCTGAACCCTTAGATGAGTTTGCAGAAACACCTAGACCCCCCATAGAGCTTAAAACTTTACCACCCGGTCTTACCTATGCTTTCCTAAACAATAATCCAGAGTTCCCTGTGATCATTAGCGATAAACTCACTCAGGATCAAACTCTGCGAATAATGACCATCCTTGAGAAACATCACTCAGTTTTTGGCTATTCACTTCAAGATCTTACAGGAATCAGTCCTATGATTTGTACACATCGTATTCCAACAGATCCTTCTGTTACACCCTCTCGAGAACCCCAACGTAGACTTAACAACACTATGAGAGAGGTAGTTAAAAAGGAAGTTATAAAGCTGCTACATGCAGGGATTATATATCCTGTGCCGCACAGTGAGTGGGTGAGCCCAGTGCAAGTTGTGCCTAAAAAGGGAGGCATGACAGTTATTATGAATGAAAAGAATGAGCTAATTCCGCAACGCACCGTCACAGGATGGCGGATGTGCATAGACTATAGAAAACTAAATAAAGCCACGGGAAAGGATCACTTTCCTTTACCTTTTATAGATGAGATGCTAGAGCGGTTAGCAAACCATTCGTTCTTTTGTTTTTTAGATGGATATTCAGGGTATCATCAAATCCCGATCCATCCCGATGATCAAAGCAAAACCACTTTTACATGCCCTTATGGAACTTATGCTTATCGTAGAATGTCTTTTGGGTTATGTAATGCACCAGCTTCTTTTCAAAGATGCATGATGTCTATATTTTCTGATATGATTGAAGAGATTATGGAAGTTTTCATGGATGATTTCTCTGTTTATGGAAAAACTTTTGATAGTTGTCTTGAAAACTTAGACAAGGTTTTGCAAAGATGTGAAGAAAAGCACTTGATCCTTAATTGGGAAAAATGTCATTTTATGGTTAGGGAAGGAATAGTGCTGGGACACCTAGCGTCTAAAAGAGGTATTGAGGTAGACAAAGCTAAAATTGAAGTAATTGAACAACTACCTCCACCTGTGAATATAAAAGGAATTCGAAGCTTTCTTGGCCATGCTGGTTTTTATCGTAGATTCATAAAAGATTTTTTATTTATTGCTAGACCACTTACTCTTTTGCTAGCCAAGGATGCTACTTTCGAATTTGATGATGCATGTCTAACATCTTTCAATTTATTAAAGAAAGCACTCATCTCTGCACCAATCATTCAACCCCCTGATTGGTCGTTGCCTTTTGAAATTATGTGTGATGCTAGTGATTATGCTGTGGGGCAGTATTGGGACAAACTAAAGATAAGAAGCATCATGCAATTGCTTATGCCAGTAAAACTCTGACAGGAGCTCAACTTAATTATGCAACCAATGAAAAAGAGCTTCTGGCTGTTGTCTTTGCCATAGATAAATTTAGATCTTATTTAGTTGGAGCTAAAATAATTGTTTACACTGATCATGCTGCACTAAAATATTTGCTCGCTAAAAAAGATGCTAAACCTCACCTGATTAGATGGATCTTATTACTCCAAGAATTTGACTTAGAAATAAAAGATAAAAAGGGAGTAGAAAATTCTGTTGCTGATCACTTGTCTAGAATGTATTTTAAGAGTCCACAGGAAACCCCCATCAATGATTCACTCCGGGACGACATTCTCTACGGGATTAACAGGTCTGACCCCTGGTATGCAGATATTGTTAATTTTATGGTTTCAGGGTATGTACCACCAGGAGCAAACAAGAAGAAGCTTCTTCAAGAAAGTCGTTCACATATATGGGATGAGCCATACCTCTTCCGAGTATGCTCTGATGGCTTACTCAGGAGATGTGTGACCACTGAGGAAGGATGGAAGATCATCGACAGATGTCATTCATCACCATATGGAGGTCACTATGGAGCATTCCGTACACATTCAAAGATCTGGCAGTGTGGATTCTATTGGCCTACAATGTATGAAGACACGAAGCAATATATCATAACATGTGGGCCATGTCAAAGGCACGGAAACATAAATACAAGGGATGCAATGCCACTCACCAACAACCTTCAGATTGAGGTCTTTGATGTCTGGGGAATAGACTACATGGGTCCATTTCCTCCATCAAAGAAGTGTGAGTACATCTTGGTGGCAGTTGACTATGTCTCCAAGTGGGTAGAGGCATTACCTTGCAAGCATGCCGACAACGTCAGTTCCAAGAGGATGTTTGAAGAAATTATATTTCCAAGATTTGGAGTCCCCAGAGTAGTGATAAGTGATGGAGGAGCACACTTCATCGACAAACGCTTCAAGCAATATGTATCAAGACATGGAATCCATCACAACGTCGCTACCCCTTATCATCCTCAGACAAGTGGCCAAGCAGAGACTTCCAACAAACAAATCAAGAATATTCATCAGAAGACAGTAAATGAAATGGGAACGGCGTGGAAAGACAAGTTACCCGATGCACTCTGGGCATACCGGACAGCATACAAGACCCCAATCGGAATGTCTCCATACCAATTGGTGTACGGGAAGACTTGTCATCTACCTGTTGAACTAGAGTTCAAAGCACACTGGGCCATAAAGAGATGGAATATGGACCTAGATGTTGCTAGAGATTATAGAAGAATGCAACTATCAGAATTGGAAGAATGGCGAGAGAAGGCATATCACAATTCAAAGATCTACAAAGAAAGAGTCAAGAGGTGGCATGACAAGAGAATCAAGAAGAAGGAGTTCACACCCGGAGATAAGGTATTACTTTTTAATTCCAGGGTGAAGCTTTTCGGGCATGGAAAACTCCGGAGCAAATGGGAAGGACCATTCAAGGTAATCAATTCATCATCCCACGGAGCTATCACACTTCAAAACAGCGAAGGTACGTTATTCAAGGTAAATGGTCAACGTCTTAAATTATTTTTAGAGCCCAATGAGGAATTTGAAGAAATAGACGTAGTCCATTTTTACCTTCCCATGGAGAATTAGAGCCCGACACTTTTGGTCTGATGGTTTTGGGTCATATATATATTTTTCTAAATAATTTCGCATCTAGAAACACGCTCGGAGAAGTGGGCCCACAGAGGGGCCAGAGAGAGGGCGGGCGCCCAGGTCAAGTGGGCGGGCGCCCAGCCCCTGTTCCCCCTCGGTCCCGACTTTCTCTGTTATGGAAAATGCACTTAGGGTGATCCGAATAATCCCTCGAATGGAAAGTTTCGCACGCACATCGACGGGAGCAACCCGAACAACCCATAGAGGCATCCTTTTGACTCCTATATAAACAGACCCCTGACCTTAGTTTTCAAACACCAAGCCACCAAGCTTTCTCTCCTTCAATTAGAGCTTGATTAGCTCCACTTCAATTAAAATTTCATTAGTACCTTGCTACTCCAATGGCCGACAAGTACCACGACGATTGGGAAGTCGTCCCCTTCAACCTCAACATGGAGCCTGTGGAAGACCCCGATGCCCGTGCTCTCGTCCCGGCCAACACAGAGCGTCAGCTAGAAGCCATGCCATTACGCCAACGCAGCTCCGCCCAATCGTACCATGCTCAACCAGTTCTCACCGCACCACCACAACCCCTACTCCTCACAGGATCATCATCCAAGATGAAGACCACTATCAAGGTGCCAACCGGCACAAGGATCCTTCCACCTAGACCCAATGAGAGGGTCGTTGGAGTCAAGACCAACCGGAGCGGCGAGATCAGCAGTATTCGCTACACTACGGAGGAGGAAAGGCCTTACTTTGAAGGGATTAGAGCAGCCAAAGTCCGTTTCGTCCCTCCAAAGGCAGCCCCGAAGCACTCTCTCAATGCTTTTGAGACACCTCCCAAGCGTTGCAAGACTATAATGGATATTGATGAGGAAGTTCGCAGGCTAGATAGAGTTATCATAGACCTCCAGTCCTCGATTAATTCCCTTACTAGGCAGCTCTCTAACCACAACACTATTATACTAGGCCTTAGGCAGGATCTTGCCAGTGCCAACAAGAAGATCAAGGAATTAGAGCGCCGTTAAGTTATCTAGATTAGACCTTGAGGCAATGCATCTTAGTTATTTATCTTTAAATTCGGTTTAAGTTTGCTATTATCATCAGTTTACTATTATTATCAGTTTGCTATCAGTCTTTTGTACTAAATGCCTCAAGATCAATAAAGAGTATTATTATTATTATTATTATTATGTCTTGTGTGTCTCTACTTTATTTTTGTGCAAGAAAGCAGAAAACAAGTATGGGAGAGGTCTGATAGGTTACCGATATGAATCGGTGCTAGGGTGGCCTGATCTTCACGACAGTAGATCAAAAGAACAAGGATAACTTGCTGCGAACAGCGGGTAACTAGCTTTATACCTGACAAAGGTTGGATGCGACCAAGCGACGGGGAGAGAGGCACCGAAACCACGAAGACTTCGACTCGATCTCCGAACGACCGCAGAACCATAATCCGGAACTAATCCACACAATACGGCGCAGCCGAACGGAAGCCGTAGAGCACGAAGTAGGGGAACCCAGAGGATTCACTTCACAAGTCCAAGAGAACAAGGAAGAACAAAGGTTGAGTAAGGCACTCAGCAGCACGGCTGCAATATCATGTAGTTTATCAAATCATCAAAGGTTGCTGATAGCTTAGAGGTATGGGATATTTATACTAGGAACAACCCTCCTAGATAGGTATGAAAACGAAATAGAGTTTCTGAGGGAAGGCAATGTGAAAGGACCCCTTGGGATGGATTCCCGAACTGGCTTCGAGTGACTGTTGGCCTCCAGAGCAGTTTCCAATAAACTTACCATAACTTTTTATTGGGAAGTCCAAATGATGAACCGTTTCTTGGGTGTGAAACTAGACTCCGAGAGCTTTCCAGCAATGTATGCCATGCACCATGAAACGTTGGAGATTGATACAGTTTTGCACGGCAAGTTGTACCAACATTCTGTCACGACAGACTGTTGACCTTCTGAGTAGTCTTGACTAATCTAAGCATAACTCTTAGCTGCGACGTCCAAATGAGATGAGACTTGAGGCATTGGAAAGAAGACTTGAAGTGATTTCAAACAAGTCCTCATGGGCCTTCATAGTTTTTGTGAGTAAAAAGTTATGAAGATTTCTTTGCACTGGTCCGTTCTTGACTTCCACTGGTCCGTTTTGTAGTGTCTTCTGGGACTTGCACTGGTTCGTTCTTCAGGGTCCGATTCATCCTTCTCTTCTTCGATATACCTGAGTACAATCAAGGTACAACACTTAGGTAGTATAACATCCTTAAATATTTCAATCTCAAGTTTAGTTTGGAACAAATTCACCTGCTCTTGTTTTCTTTTGGCAGAACATCGTGTAGGTGTATAATGTTTATGTTCACTTGTTTTGCATGGTGAATGCTCATCATGTTCCATCATATGATGAGTTGGCATGTCCTCATCATCCTCCCCCTCTTGAAAAGGAGTCGTCCTCGACTCTAACTCTTCTGATCCAAAGAGTTGTGCTAGGCTATCGGTTTGTAATGTTGTGATAACATCACAATCTTCTTGTTCCATGATAGCAAGGTGTTTGAATCAATAATCATATAAACCAAGTAGTAGCCTTGTATGTGGAAACCTAAATGATTTTGAATTAATTTTAGCTTTCACCTCGAGTGGATGCTTGAATGTTGATTGCCTTAGTATGGTCTCATCATCCTCCCTCCCTTCAAGATAAGTCGTCCACGACTTTTGTTTACCTGAAAACAGCTTAGACAAAATAGAGGGTGGATGTACTTGATAATTCCAATAATCATTCCTTTTGTTCTGTTCATTTGTTTCATTTTGAATTATTTTTGCATTATTTCCTTTTCCATGTAAGAAACATTCTCTCAACTTTGGTGAATCTGCAAAAAGTTTAGAGGATGGTAGCACAAAAATTTCTTCCAATCCAATCATTTAATTCATGTTATCATGTTTTATCTTTAGAAGATCAAACTTTTCATCAAATGGATGTTGAGAACTAATGTTATTCCAAAAATTATTGTTGCAGCAAAATTTATTCAAGGGTTTAGAAGTATAATTTTTAAACTCAATGCTCCGAGGTGTGGATGAACAACTTTTCGGTGTATAGGCTTTGCTTTGCACAAGATTTCTAACTTTAAGTGGATGGTGTGAACATGCTGACAGTATGAATTGATCGAAACCATAAGCACCAAGCATTTGTTGCATCTTAAAAGATTTCTCACTTTGTTTATCTCTCAACATTTTTGAGTCTAAATCAGCAAGCTTGTTATATGTTACACAAATTGCATGAATCTGGAAGGTATCTACAACATGTTCTCCAATCAAGAAAAATGTAAACTGGAAGCTATGAGTAGTATTCAATGAACTAAAAGATGTTATGTTAGAAATTTTCTCAAGCATTTGTTCAATATTGATAGTCATGTTAAGCATAGTATAACACAAACATTCAAAAGGAGATATCCTTGTAAACAAATCAGCACAAGTAACCGACTGGATGAGGTGTTGTTTGTTGTCATATGAAGTGTTGCAGGGATCATTCAAAGCACAAAGACTCTCATCAAAAAGAAATTCAGCACTTGTATCAACATGAGTTCCAGTCAAATCAGCACAAATGTTTTGGTTATGTTCTATTGTTGAAACAGTGATATCACAAATACTCAGTATGTGTTGAACAATCAAATTTGTTTTATTTTTCATGTATTTCAAATCCAGTGATTCTATATGTACCAAGGTTTGAATCTCTAAATTTTTACCTTCATTGTTGATCTTAGATGGTTTTGATGAATTAACTAAAGGGTTGAGAAACGTGCAGCCATCTCTAAGATGTATGAGCATTGAAACATAATGCATCGTATCACACATATGAAGGCAAATCATCATGTATATGAACCATATCAAACCATAGAAAAGATCATGTATCATTGAACTTTGGTTATCAACTTGCAAAAATTCAGCACACGGGTGAACATGTGAAATAATCAAATCAGTGCAAATATTTCGTGTATGGTTAATCCCATTTGAACCATATGTATTTATTTTCAATGACTTTTAGACTTTTTGGTGGTTCAAGTACCAAGGACTGCACCTCTGAAATCTTACCATTATCCATGTCATGGTTCAGGTTTTGGGCAACACACAATGGGTTTAGTTGAATGGCTACCTTCTCATTTCTCTCAACAAGTATGGTGTTGTCTCTAGCATCCATCTCTTCTCTATTCTCATCACCAACCTGCACATTTGGAAAGATAAAACTAGAAGTAGAGATGAGAGTGTTAGTTTCAAAGATATCCTCACTTGGCCTGCATTCTAAATATTTATTTTTCTGTGGTGTATCCCTCACACTCTCATTATTGACACTCTCAACCTTATAATGGGTGGAATCTCTCAACTCTCCTTTGTTTTCACTCTCTCTTATTTTGGCAATGTGGCTCTCATTCTCACATAGGTTTTGATGCACAATTACTTCAACGTCTTGTGAAGCCACATATGCATGTGTATCGTTGTCATTGACAAACACTTGTTCTTCCTCATCGAAGATTGGGGGCTGATCATAATTCACAACATCATTTTCTTTATGAACCTGCATCGCAAAAGGAACAAGAATAGAAGGTATTATGATGTTAGAAGTAAATAATTCCTCACATGATTCATCTCTTTTTTCTCTCAATTTTTGTGGATCACTCTCACATAGAGTTTTGTGGCTCTCCTCAAATAATGTGGAATCTCTCATCTTCTTATTTTGAACTCTCTCACTGAATTTTGGTTGGTGCCACTCTTTCTCACGTATGGTGGAATGTCTCATATTTTCCTTTTGAGTTCTCTCACTCAATTTTGGTTGGCGGCACTCTTGCTGAATTTTTCTTTTGGGGGACACGCAGAAATCTTCATCATCAATGAGCACACGGGGGCGAATGCTATGCCCATGAGCACCTCCTCCATGTTGTCCACTATGGCCAAAGAGACCACGGCGAGAGTTGGCTGAGCTATGTTGTTTATTCTGACCGCGCACCATAGGAAGACGTTCATCAAACATCTTCTCCATGGCCTCCACTAGTGAGTTTTGTAGTTGGCGTAACTCAGCCCGCGAAACTGGTGTTTCTTTTTCTCCATATCAACCACCATGAACGCTCAAATTGGATCCTGGCATGTTAGCACTTATGCAAGATATAGTGGAATGGGTAAATTTGTGGAATCACACAATCTCACCTCTTACTTACCAATGCTCTTTCCTGTTCTCAAGGACAGCGAATTGTGCTAGTGTAGCGGCTCAACAGAAGTGATTCCGAGGTCGCAAGGATTACGAGTCGAATGTCCTGGTTTCAGTTTTAGGTGGAGCTATAGGTGGCTAAACAAGGGAGGCCACGGTACTGAAAATCAAGTAATTGGATGTGCTCAAAAGATATAATGTTGCTGATATATAAATCACCAAGATCTGAATATGTAAACTAAATTTTTCAGTGAGCAAACCGCAATACAACCCCTCTTCTTCTACTTTTCTGTTCTTTCTCTTTTCTTTTCTCTGAATTTTTTTCTGATTTTTTTTGAACTCTTTTTTTATACTAACAGGGGTGCGGATAACAAATGAAACACAACACAATATTTGTAAAGAGGGTGACTAGCAACATGATGAACACAAAACACAAGATAACAGTACCGTCAAAGGGCTCTAGGATTTTTTTGTGGCTTTTCAGTGGACTGTAGGTGATGAACAAAACAGTAACAAACAATAGATAAACTAAAGGTAGATATGTGGATGATTATGAGATCTACCGTGATAACGAAAGCTTTGATACCAGTTGATAGGTTACCGATATGAATCGGTGCTAGGGTGGCCCGATCTTCACGACAGTAGATCAAAAGAACAAGAATAACTTGCTGCGAACAGCGGGTAACTAGCTTTATATCTGACAAAGGTTGGATGCGACCAAGCGACGGGGAGAGAGGCACCGAAACTACGAAGACTTCGACTCGATCTCCGAACGACCGCAGAACCACAATCCGGAACTAATCCACACAATACGGCGCAGCCGAACGGAAGCCGTAGAGCACGAAGTAGGGGAACCCAGAGGATTCACTTCACAAGTCCAAGAGAACAAGGAAGAACAAAGGTTGAGTAAGGCACTCAGCAGCACGGCTGCAATATCATGTAGTTTATCAAATCATCAAAGGTTGCTGATAGCTTAGAGGTATGGGATATTTATACTAGGAACAACCCTCCTAGATAGGTATGAAAACGAAATAGAGTTTCTGAGGGAAGACAATGTGAAAGGACCCCTCGGGATGGATTCCCGAACTGGCTTCGCGTGACTGTTGGCCTCCAGAGCAGTTTCCAATAAACTTACCATAACTTTTTATTGGGAAGTCCAAACGATGAACCGTTTCTTGGGTGTGAAACTAGACTCCAAGAGCTTTCCAGCAATGTATGCCATGCACCATGAAACGTTGGAGATTGATACAGTTTTGCATGGCAAGTTGTACCAACATTCTGTCACGACAGACTGTTGACCTTCTGAGTAGTCTTGACTAATCTAAGCATAACTCTTAGCTGCGACGTCCAAATGAGATGAGACTTGAGGCATTGGAAAGAAGACTTGAAGTGATTTCAAACAAGTCCTCATGGGCCTTCATAGTTTTTGTGAGTAAAATGTTATGAAGATTTCTTTGCACTGGTCCGTTCTAGACTTCCACTGGTCCGTTTTGTAGTGTCTTCTGGGACTTGCACTGGTTCGTTCTTCAGGGTCCGATTCATCCTTCTCTTCTTCGATATACCTAAGTACAATCAAGGTACAACACTTAGGTAGTATAACATCCTTAAATATTTCAATCTCAAGTTTAGTTTGGAACAAATTCACCTGCTCTTGTTTTCTTTTGGCAGAACATCGTGTAGGTGTATAATGTTTATGTTCACTTGTTTTGCATGGTGAATGCTCATCATGTTCCATCATATGATGAGTTGGCATGTCCTCATCAAGGTCCCTCGACATGCTAAACACACTCCGACTACACCACTCCTCAATTCAGGTACACACTTTGCACACTTTACTTTACACATACATTTATTCTGGATTATGCAGATTACTGTTTCCGACATGATAAAATAAAAGGATTAAAATATTTCTAATCATGATTAATCTCAATCTGTGATATTTCCTAAAAACTTGCAATTATTATAAAATCATTTTAAAACCCTGTGTTACTTAAGTCAATTGGAATATGTGATGATAGAGTATGAGTTTCTTATTCTTGATATCATTGTTGCTTGGAGAATTTATTTCAAAATATTCAAATTTCTAGCTACCATCCTCAGTGTTTTATATGCCTGATAAAACTGAAAATATTAATTATGATTATAAAAGCTATCTGCTCTGTATTGAGTTTGTTCAAAATGAGTTAGACCCTTGTTGAGAGATTTATCATGCTCCTAAGATCAAGACATTATTTCAGTAAGATTCACTCTTCCGAAGTATTATTGCATTAGAGGCATGGGCTATGTAAAAATAGAAATATTTCGAGGAAATAAAAACGAGCAAGTGCTCGACAACCTCGCAGAAAAATGGACAAGTGTCCGGCAGTAGAATTAGGGGTACCTCGGTATCCACTTAAAAAAATGATAGCCCATGGTCCCTCTAATAAGCAATATGCCAGCAAGAGTTGACAAAGTTTTTAATTTCCAAAGTCTTTGATCTAAGAGTATGACATTCCCCTCCTCGGATCCCGTTTTGATTAGGCAATAAATGCAAAGTAAGTATGCTTGAGAATTTTTACAAAATAAAATAGCCTCAGTGAGATATATATAAAAGATAATGAGTGATCTGAGAGAACCTATGAGGATAAAAATGTATGCTAACTTTCTTTCAAAAATATACAAAAGCTCCAAGTGGCAGGATTGAGAAGAAAGGATCTTTACTCTTAACCATATACATCCCTGACTATGGTACACAGTGAATTTTTAACACCCTGCAATTATAAAGAGAATGATTTAAAATGTTTACCCCAGATATTTTTCTTAACCATCCTTTACTCGAGGACGAGTAAAAGCCTAAGTATGGGGGTATTTGTTGACGGTTCTTAAGTATCAATTTTAATTATCAAATAAACAAGAGAAAGGACCAATATGCAACCATCACCTAGAATTAGGGTTTGATCTGACAGAATTCCACGAGTTTTGTTGTTTATCTGTTTCTGCAGGGGGTTATCAGGAAATAAGGAAGAAAGGCCCACATGTCGGGATTACATAGAGATATCAACGCACCGCGTAATTTTTCATCATCTAGAAGACTCCAGAAGCCACGAGACCGAAGCGGAGGCGAAACTGGGCCAGGCCCAGGGCGCCCGCCCTGGTAGCCTGGGCGCCCGCCCCCCTGTTGGAGCCAAATCAGGACTCTTTCGCTCGGGATATTCCACCGATCTATTGGATCAAGAAAAACATAGTACCACCTCGCCTATCGACCCAAAAACGCATAGAAGGGGAGGACTATATAAGCAAGGCCCCCTGGCCCCTGGAGAAGACATGAAGAAATTATCATAGAGACTGAGGGGTGCCCTCGAAGGAAAACCTCTTCTCTAATTAATATTTCTTTTTAGGCTTAGCAATCAATGTAAGGTAGAAATAGATCTTCTAGTTTCTACTAGATTGAGAGAGATAGAGTGGAGGTGTAGAGTGGAGGAAGCCCGGCCTGTCAGTGTCTACTCCAAGCTTGTACCTGCGGGATCAAGTTCTCCTAACCCGAAGCTTGCTCCCAGGATTCTTCAGTAATTCGACTTCTAAATTCTAGTAAGTTCTTGTTTTATTGTTCTTATGGTTTATGAGTTTACTTTAATCTCTTCGCGTAGAGTTTAGAGTAATCATTGCTGGCGTAAATGTGGTGTTTAGGCTGGGGTACTCATATATATTCCCTGACTGGCTGGACCGTGGTAGTAGTGAGGAACGTGACAATTCCGAGCTACCTTTGTAGATCACATCTCGTTAGCAGGAAGGATAGGGTTTATAGGTGCAGGTTGAACATCCTTTGTGGTGTCTAGATTCCGTTAGCCTCCCCATTAGAACTGTAGATCATCCTTACCAAGGTTAGAAGGAGACTACGGTTGCAGTCTTCTCTATTTATCACTCACATCGAAAGACATTCTTTGTGCCTAAAGGTTAGTAGTAATAGACCGGTTAGTCAGATGCACTCTTTCTCCTAGTGGTAAAAATATAAATACGATAACTCTGGATAACCTCCCGGGTGAAGTGCTCACCGATATCCGTGCGCTTGCGGATCAATTCCTTATTGCGTTCCCAAATATCAACAGATTCCTCTAGTTCTTCTAGTTCTACCTCTAGTTCATCTAGATCTAGTTCTAGTTCATCTAGTTCTAGTTCTAGTTCCTCTAGTTCTAGTTCTAGTTAGTTCTAGTTGTAATCTAGAAAATAGGGCGAGAGAAGAGGAGAGCGGAGGAGGAGCCGGATCTGTCGGATCTTCCTCGACATTGTACTTTTGCAGCATCTGGTTCGTTCTTCATCGTTCTCCAGGTTCTTCAATTCATAATTACTGAGTTCTCTAATTACTTTTATTTACATTCAAGTTATTTATTGGATTCCCGCTTGCATCAAGTGCTCTAATCTTTGAAACATTAGAGTAGTAATTAATAGATTAGACGTGGTGTTTAGTCTTGCAATTACCTGGAATTGTACCCAATCCTGCGGATTGTTGTGGTAGCCTTAGGGTAGTGACAGCCCTAACGGTCGACGTATTCCACCACGTTCGGATCGGTGTTTGTAGGACCGTAGTCGGAGCTTCCTAGCCCCCTTCTCATCTCTTTCTGTGGTTAGTGTTCTGATGTCCCGAAATAGATAATCTTGAAGTAATTCTTGATTCTTAGATCAACCAGAGAACTCTCAGGAAACTTCCTCTCGTCCCACCAAAAATAATCATATAGTTATCCTTGGGCAATCTTGGATCTTAATTAGTACACTCACGTTCCCTGTGGAAAATCGATACTCTGGAATACTCCCGGGTGAAGGCTACATCGGTATCCGTGCGCTTGCGGATTTTTCTGTTTGCGTTTAAAATACCCAACAAGCTTTCTGGCGCCGTTGCCGGGGAACGTTAGCTGTGCTAGTTTCAAACCAAGTCGTCCGTGTATCCTTTTTCGTTTCTTTTTTTACCACACTCACCTTACCATTTTCACCATACCACATGGATTTCACTCTAAGCATTAATAAGCATGGAATTTATTTCATAGCCACTTCATTTACTCCATGCTCATATGCAACATCTTCACAATCCATTGGTCTTTCCAACATGACCACATTCGAGATCTCCAACCCCCTCATCCTTTCTATTTATAAAAACTTTAAAAGGGCGGTTGTCAATGCATATGTCTATATTAAATATTGCAGATCTCGTTGAGTTGATCTTGATATAGGTCAGCGTTGGAGGGGAAACCACTTCACTGACATAAATTGATGGTTTCCCAAGGACAAGCTTAGTGTCCTAAAACAAGCACTGATCAGATTGTAACATGAGCTCTTAATTATTTACAACATTACCTTGTGTATTGAGCATATAAGGATAATTGTAAAAAATTCCTTCGGGTATTCTTGTCACTAACCTTTTCAGGATTAGAGCAAGAAGATCGGATGAATGACAAGCACAAGGTATGTCCAACCAACTATCATACAACATTGAATTAAATTCATCCAAACTTGAATTTTGCAAAATTCAGGCTTGGGGGAGTACTTTATATAAAAACATCATTTTCCATGTTGCTATGTTAGTTGTCCCTACCTTTGAGACATGCTCAATTTGTTAAATAGTAATCACACTACTTCATCTCCACTTGAGTAGATCTCTATAAAAGCCATCACGCTACCTTTGTTTATCCTAGTAAGTGTTAGTTTGGAAGTACTGTACATACTTCTATTGGTTTTTAAATTAAGCATGGTGCTTAGGTTAAACAGCCTTCCTTAATCTAATTAGTCATGGAGTCTAGTTTGGTTATTGAACTAAAAACTGCTTGTGTAGACATTGGTATATTTTGTTGGACTAACCCATGCAGGAAAACTTTCAATATCGACTTGGGAAGTCCTGAGATAAACTCACATTGGAGACAAAGAGAGAGACACATGAAAGTTAACAATTTACACAAGGAAGGCATAGCTCACAAGAGATGATCCATGGAGGGTGCCACAAACACGATGCACAACCACTAAGAAAGGAAAGCTTCCACTAGGTGATACTGTACCATCACTCTTCAATTAAGGTAACATGTTAAGGCACTTGACTATCACTTTTATAAGCTTCTCCTTGGTTCTGGCGTTCACATGAATAAAAGAGACAAACATATATGATTTACAACTCTAGATTAACCAACCCAATCGATTCAACATGTTTAGTCCTTCCACCTTTGTGATCCCACAATTCTAATCATATGAGCTAAAATGTTGCACACTCAATCTTTGGAAGATATACAAAAAAAACATAAATATAGGTAGATTATCTTTCCATTAGGTTGAGCGATCTGATCTGACAAATGTTTTAAATGCTACACTCATGATCTTATTATCCATCAACTTTGTCTTGCTCACTATGCTTAAGGTTAGAGAGAACAAATACACTTTTGGTTCTGTTGGTGTTTTCCACCAACAGGGCCCATGCACTTGATCTCTGCCTTGTCTCTATGAGCAGGTACACTTCGAGCAAAATATGAAGTAGTTTTACGACTCCCAGACTCCACCAAGTGAAGAACCTAGATCTACGAGCACAAACATACTGGAGAGACTGGACACTCAGGCAATCACTGCCCTGAGATGCTTGAGGACGTAACTACTGGAGTAACCCGTGGAAGTAATAACTGACCTTCTGCCTGTAACACCCCAGGTGTTTGTCACTTGCTAAGTACTAGGTTTGAGCTCAAACATGACAAGTTCAATGGTAATATAGAGGTCAAAGTCAATCTATGAAAGTAAACCCCAACTTGGGCTTGGTGGATGCAACCTTGCTTGCATATATGCCTTTTTAAAAGGTATGCTTGGATGATGCTAATGGAACCTTTTTCATGTGTCTTATATCCATCCCAATCTATGTTGGTCTCTGGAAAAGTTTGGTGAAGTTTGGAATCAAGAAGTCACATGAAATGATAAGTTATATCCTTGCCGGAATGACTCTATTAAGGAAATAGAATCATGGGTCACCAACCAAACCTTGCAAACTTGCTCATATGACTCTAGATGAATTATACAATAAAAGTCATGAAGGGTTCATGTTGAGCTTATGTCAAGAAAATGCTTCAATTGGCCTAAAATCCTATTTGGAGCTTTATCGGGTTACTGCTTTGACCAAAGTGAAAGATTGACTTCTGTTGCAGTTATGAGGTTTGACCCTAAATAAAAGTTGTAGTTTTCCTTCTGTAGAAGAAACTTTATTCAAGGGTCAAGAACCAAATCATCCTGCAAATATTTCAAACAGAGGCTCAAAGTTCGAATCAGCTGCTGCTTTTTAGCCCTGAGAAATAATTCTAAGTCCCGGAAAGTGACAGCAGCAAGTTAGGTTCTTTGTGACATTTTAGCATCCAAATTCATATAGTAACTCAATTAATTCCTTAATATGAGTTGGAGTACTCTTCTTGATAAAACCAATGGATCAAGTGTTATCAAATTTGGAGCTCATTTGGATATCTAAAAGTAGCTCCCAAAACAGCAAAAAGTTATTTTATCGCTAAACGGACATCGACTCGTTGGCATGCCGTGTTTTCGTGTTTTTGTTAATCAACTAAAGTTGGTCCAAGAATAAGAGTGGTGGACAATTACTTGGAGAAGGTCATGTAAAAAGTTGCATCAAGTTTGACATGGTTTGGATCATCAATTCTTTGTTTTGCTAATCACCGTCAATACGTTGACACTCATCACTTGGCATCTAATTATCTCTTATTCTGTTGGTCTAATGACCTTGGTCCCTTAATCAAAGTTGGAGAGCAGGCCGAGGTGAGCAAACTTCCTTTTTGGTCCAAGGTCCAATTCGGCCCAGAAATGGCCCAAACCGGCGTCCCACCTTGGCTACTTTGTTGCCCGCCACGTGTTTGACGAAATGCCGACGCGTCCTCCATGCACCAGAGCGCGCACCCACCATGGCTGAGCACTGCTGCCGCGTGCCCAACGCCTCTGCCCCCTCAAGAAGTGGACGCCCAGCTCCAGAACTCCCAGGCGCACTCTCTCTTGCTCACCCCTCGCCCCTCGGCCGCTCGTCCGCGCAGAGCCGGCCGCCATTGCCGGCGAGGTGAGCACCACCGCCGTCCGCGTTCTCGCCACTCCAAGCCACCACAGCCACCGCCTCGTACGCCATCACCTTTGCCTCGTCGTGCTCCACCTCGCGCACACGCTCGCCCGAGCTTTTAGCCATCGGAGCGCCACCGTCGGTGAGCCGCCGCCTCTGCATACCGTTGCGGTACAGGGCGAGGCTGCCACCGGCCCTCTCCTAGCCATTCGAGGCAACCAACGAGTGCGCACGGGCCCCCAGAGGCTCCCCATCAACTTCCCTGCCGTCGATGTGCCCTCCTTCGGCCGGAACAGGAAGCTCCGGCGAGTCCTCTGTTTTTCTGGGCCACCAGGGACCTCGTGTTGAAATATGAAACAACTCAGGGTTCCAGATGCGAAGCTAAGACTCATATGAATAGTGCATCTGGACTGCAGTTGATTTCGAGAAACTCCAGGGTTCCCGAAGCAAAAGTGTTTTCCTTTATCTTTTCTTTGTGCAGATTTCTGGATGAAATTTAGAAATTCATAGTAATTCATAGAAAAGTCATAAAATAGCAAATGTGGACTTTTTGGAATCCTTGTGAAATTCTATATGCAGTAGATCTATAATATGGCATGGTTTAGTTTGATATTTTAGTCGTAAAAATAGTTTTATACAGTTAGGTTTTGATTGCTTGTTATATTTGTCTTTTTGATAACTGCTGTGTTGTTGCTCCAATAAATTTGAAAATATTGTGACATGCTTTTCATATGATATTTGATGTATGGCATTTGTTTCAGGAATTTAGGATTGATAGCTTAAGAGTTATGAAAATAACAAATGCCCTGTGTTGCTTTGCTCCTATTGTGAGTAGGTCTGCATGTTTGTATTGTTTGGCTTAGTTAAGTTGTGAATCAGGCCTTGATGAAAATATATGAGTTGTAGTACTTTTCATAAGCTTTCCATAAATATAAGTAGCACAATTTTTGGTTAAGCACATGTTTAGTTATAGTAGTTTAAAGTATTGTTTCAGTTTCTGTCTAAATCCAGACAGGGTGGCATTGTTTGTAATGTAAGACCTTGTTAGTGGTATATTTAGCTCTAGATGTTTATAACAAAGTTGTTCACAATTTCGTAAGCTTTCTAGAAAGTACACAATCATAAATTATGGACATGTGAATTTCAAGTTATAGCTGTTTAATGTAGCATGGCTGATTCTGTCTATGTTTTGGACAGAGATGCCTTCATGGGATTAATTGACCTTGTTAACTCTAGATTCATATTTAGATGGTAATAAGAAAGTTGTAGGTAACTTTATAAGCTTTCCAAAAATATAAGAATCATGTTGGCTGGAGGTATACAACTCCGGTTATGCTGCTTTGAATTGCCTATCAGTTTTCTGTTTGTAATTATACCCCTACTGTTTGGGCAGCATGAGCAGTTTTATTTATGCAACTAATTCCATGATATAAATGATGTTTGCTGTGCAACTTGTCTATATAAAAGATGTAGATAATTTATTAACATATCTTGTGGTAAAGTTTCATATCATTTGGCTAAGTGGTTTATGAGTTACAGTAGTATGAAGTCCATCCCTTGAAATGCTTGTTCTCTGTAAGTTCCTGGACCAGATTATATGGTCATGCATGTTTGACTTGGTTAACTTGTTAATCATGCTAATATGATTAAAGATGAATTGTAGATAATTTTATAATATTTCCAGAATGTCTTGTTTCATAGCTTTTGGAGCTGTGTAGCTTTAGTTATGATTTATTTACTGAGTTGCTGCATGTATGTCCAAAATTACTGAAAATGCATGAATGCTTGATTGCTTTACTTGGTGTGTGCAAACTGGGATTCATGTCTCTAATGGTGATTAAGTAATACACTTGTAACCTTGTAAAACTTGTGTCATTATTGATATGTTTGCTCTATATAATTGGTCGTGTGATTTTAGCTAAATAACTTTAGATGCCTGTGTCTTGCATACTTTTATGTGATGCATGTTGTGTTATTATTCTTTATATTCATGCACTTGCATCTCATCTAGGTGCGCTAGATGAATCACGTGAAGGTCTTGGTGTGGGAACAAACCCGAAGACGGTGTTGGATGGACCCACCCCGAAGGTGGAAGGACTAAGCAAGCGTTGTGACCTTAGATGTCACCAAGACGAAGCAACTAACTGAACTGACTCAGTGTTGATCCCAGGCAAGCCCCGGAGCATTATAAGTCTCCCACTACTTTTGAATGCAGTTGAGAATATATGTTATATATGTATTGTTGCATTAAGTATAGGAGTTGGGTGAAACCCTTGCTGCATATAACACTCCTTGTCCAGCAAATATACCTATAACCCTATGTAGATTCAGGATCGAATCTAAATGCTTAGTCATGCTTAGACCGGTAGAAGCCAGGTGATGTCCTATCACCTGAGCGAGATAGGTGGATACCTGAAAAGGTTGGCTATATATGCTATCATGAAAATAACCAAGTGATGAGGATGAATAATTGGAGACCGGGCGGGACGATGGTAGAGAAGTAACAAGACATGGAGGTCTTGGGTGCCTATCTATCCCCGCCTGTGTCGATTAAGGACCGATCGTTGACGGCCCTCTTGTCATGTTGAACGCATGCCCCACACTTAGCTGGAAGGATAAGTCGTTCCGACCGCGAAGCCTGAACACTATCCGGGCCGGGAGTCGAGCCGCCATGCGCTGTATTGGTGATGGTTGAGGAGAACGACGAGGGCGCGGCGCGCAACCTTGGTATACCTTGGATACCTCGGTCGCCGGAACGGTCCTCGGGTACTGGCGATGCCTGCCGAACCCGCGAATTGGTCCTGGATAGTGCAATATGGTGACCTGTAGCTCACTTTGGCCGGTGAGTGTGGTTTGTGTGGGGAATAAATCGCCAACTGGTCAGAAATCGATTCGAATCGCCATCGCTCCTGGATAGTGAGCACTTGACTTGAGCCACGTCCTCGTAGTAATGTTTATGGAACACTTGGATGGTTATGGTATGATGATAATGATGGAAATGCTACCTCTAATATGGATACTACTGTTGTATCTTAATCAAGTGATTGCTCTAGTACAGGTGCTAATATAGATGACAGGTAATGATTATTAACTTGAGCTAAATACCTGAAAAGTTACTTACCTGTAACCTAAGCTTTTTATGCAAAAAAGTGTTGTCAAGCTAGCCCCACCAATAAAGCCTTGCATACTCCTTGGTGTCATATTATTTCTGGTTTATGATGGGTAAGTCTAGCTGAGTACCTTCTCGTACTCAGGGTTTATTCCCACTTGTTGCAGGTTGTGATGTATCATGGCTACTGCAAGAGTTGGGTGACTCCTACCATATTAGAGGACTAAGATCATGGGCATGATCCTTCTTAGTTACCTCATCTATGTTGCTTTTGTTGGAGTTGACCTGGATACTGGCATGTATTTGAAATAGGGGCAATATTAGTTTCAAATTATTTGCTTCCGCTACTTTTCAACTCAAGTTGTAATAACTACCTTGAACTCCGATGTATATCAAACTACTTGTGAAATGGACGTAACATGTGACTTGTTATGTTGAATCACTACGATCTTGGCTTGTAAGATGGTTGGTTTGAAATCCCTCACGATTTCACGGACTACCGGGTTTATGAGAGTTCGATTACGTTAAAGCAACTGCTTTGGCGGGAGTTTTTCGTAGTTGATCTCTTGTAAATTGGGCGGTTCTGTTACACTGCCGGTCAAGAGAGGCGATCCAGGACGCCCCGTCATCCCCATCTCCATCGGCAAGGTGGACTTCCCAGAAGCACTCTGCGACTTTGGCTCCAGTGTCAACATTATGCCCAGGGTACTCTATGAAAAATTCTTTACACATCCTTTCCTAGAAACAACCATGTGTTTGCAGCTTGCAGATCAGACACTAAGTTTCCCAAAGGGAATATTGAAGAACTTCTGCATCCGACTTGGTACCTTGTACGCCCCAGCAGACTTCGTGGTGATAGAGACTGGTACTGATGAGAGTGCACCCATCATCCTAGGAAGGCCATTCCTGAACACCTCGGGAGCTATCATCTTCGCTAGTGCTGCCAAGATCAGTTTCTACATCAAGGGGAGGAAGGAGACGTTTTCCTTCAAGAATAAGACTACACAAGTCTCAGAGCAATCCTGACATGAACCAAGGAAGAGGACCAACAGGAGGAACATGAATAAGCAAATGTGGACAAAGTCAGCTAAGATGGTCACTGCAGCTCGAGGAGGTCAAGATCGTCAACTCAAGTCATCTTTCTTGATCAAGAAGGACGACCCTAGTGTTCTAAGCATCGAGTGCTCCATTAATGGATACAACTTCCAGAAGACGCTTTGCGACACCGGGTCAGGCATCAACATAATGGCCGCAGTCACCTATCAACTCCTGTTCGGAACCATGCCCCTATAACCAACATACATTCAGCCCTAGATGATTTTAAGGTTATTGACATGGGAGAAGACAAGTACGATCCACCCATCATCCTTACGAGACCGTTCCTCAGCACCGTTAAAGCAATCATCTACATTGGAACCAGAGAAGTCCACATGCACTTCCCCTCTAACAAGGTACGCCGCTATTTTACTGACCTTAATTATATAGTTGAAGACTCTAAGCAGGTGAGGACAAGAAGAAGATGACGCAACCGTAACCAGAGAAGGCAAAATCATCAAGGACGGATGGGTAGACTATGAAGAAGAAGTTGTAAGGTCTAAAGACATACAACTTGAACAGAACTATCCTGAGGAGACCGTAGCACCGAGTCAGGTGTGTAGAGAGAAGATAGTTATACATGAAGAGCAGGCGCCGCCGGAACCACCGACTACGCCATCCAGCGAATCCCAGGACGACTGAGAAAATGGAGACTCTCGTTCGGAGGACTTAAAAACACTGAACGCCTTGCCAAGAGGTAAACTTGGTAGTTATCTTTTTCCTTTCAAATTATTTAAAATAGTCTGCTTAGTTAATCAGGTTCATATCATCTTGAAAAGAAAATAAAAATGTTAAAAATAGTAAGCCCCATGTGAGTATGCTCATGGCATAAAACCCATAAGTACATTCACTGTGGTGGCATAGAAATAAAATAAATATATTCCTGTCCTATAGAAATAAAAATATAAAAATAAATTTTTGATCCTACTAAAGAGAGTAACATTTTTTGAGGAGGCTCAATATGATAAAGGCTAGATATTTATGCTAACACTTAACCAGTTCCACAAAGCTTTGTTGTCTATTTGAGCTTCACAGAATTCAAGGATCAAAGAAAACTAGTAGATGGAGGACATAGTAATCGCTGTCAGGGTGCTGCCGACATTCAAATACACCTCCGCCACCTGCTAGCTACATCAGAAGGAATTATGTCAAAATCTAGCTTGGGGGAGAGCACTCCCATTTATCCAGCTAAGTGTTTCTACTCACGTTTATACTTTACTCTAATAATAAAATGATGCATAATCATAGAAACCCAAATAAAGATTTTGTGCTTATATATATCTTTGCTTAGTTTGCTAAATAAATAAATAAATAAAGTCTGCTATGAACCATCATGATAAGCTCTCACATGGAAATGATGAATAGTTGCTCTGCCATGACTAGTTCTCAAAATTGAAATCTCTCTCTCAAGTTTAGGCCTGGCTGTTATTAATTTGCTCTAAACCTGAACTTGTGGGAAGAGTACTTGATCTAAAGTCTAAGTCGTTAACGGATATGATATGGGAAGGTTGAGCTGCTGTTTATCTGTTCCTAGAGATGCTAGAATTCTGGAGAATTTTATCTTTGAAAATCTTTAAAATGTTGCATGATGAGTTCCTGTATGATGAGAGTTTAAATTCCTACCACAGCCATATATACATGCTTGTTAGACTATGAACCACACATTTACTTTTTACTGCTTATGAGCATTGAGTGTGGTCAAGCTGTGTAGACCCTTAGGAGCTTGTCATGTGGTTAAATCAAGATTCACTTGCACGTTCACTCACACATGCTACTTCTACTCCAGAAGTACCATCCACATATATCCATCCATTTCCATCTCCAGAACCACCCAAAAATATTCTCCTCCTAATCCGGGAGAGAATAGCCAAAAACATTCTCCTATTTCTGTTTTTCCCTGTGAAAAAAATGCTCAAGTTATCTTGGTTACTACCACTTGCTATATTATTTCAGGAGATGAGTGCTCTAAAAAAAAGAAAGAAAAAAAAGAAAGAATGCGAGGAAATAAAAAGGGGCAAGTGCCCAGAACCTCGAAAGAAAAGAAAAAGTGAGACGAGAGGTAAAAATGGACAAGTGTCCGACAGTAGAATTAGGGGTACAAGATACCCACCTGAGAGAAAAAAAAAGAAAATATAGAGCATCTCATTCTCCTCAAAAAGTTTCAAAAGAGCAAGGAAGGTATGTATCCCCTCAAAAGAGCAAAAGTAGAATTAGACTTTCACCATTGTTATCACCATCATCACCATGCACCATTCATTCGCCACACATGCACATCTTGATTTGACTTATTGACTTGTTCTTCTGGATCCATGGTTTGACTATGCAATAAATGTCTTGTAAGTATGTATTAGCTGTCTCCCACCTATGAGCTCCACATATCAAAACCTTATTAGAGTAGGGTGAGAGAGAAGGCAATGCCACTATGCCCCATACCAAAAATACTACATACTTTGAGAGAAGGCATATACCATTACTGCCTTGGTAAGGATCCAGAAATACCACAAAAGAGAGACTAGAGAGAGTCATACAAGGAATCTCTGAGTTTTATTTGAAAATCTGCAAAAACTCCAAAGCTATAGTTGATCAAGAACATGAGACATGATGCTTGATTAGACTGTTCTATCTTTTAACTGCTCAAGACACAAGTGACGGTTGCAAGCCCCATGGTGGAAGGTAATATGAGTAAGTTTAAATCTTAACAGTTTACCCTAACCTAGAGATGAGATCTTGTTTGAACGCATGTGTATCTTTAAGGCATGAAACCACTACAGAAATTCTTGAGTTCATCTTTGCTCAGGGACGAGCAAAGGTTAAGCTTGGGGGAGCTTGTTGACGGTCCTTAATGCTCATATTTAACCATGAATTAATCATGGAAAAGGATCCAAATGCAACCAACACCTAGACTTAGGGTTTTATCTGACAGAATTCCATGAGTTTTGGTGTTTGTGTATTTCTGCAGGGGGTTATCAGGAAATACGGAAGAAAGGCCCACATGTCGGGTTTACATAGAGATATTAACGTGCCACATGATTATCTACCATCTAGAAGAGTCCAGAAGCCACGGGAGCGAACGGGAGACGTAACGGAGCCGGGCACTGGGCGCCCGCCCTCCCTTACTGGGCGCCCGCCCCCCTGGACCAAACAGAGTCCAATTTGGGGACAATGCTCCACCGACCTAATACTTCAAGGAAAACCACACGATCAATGTCGGTTTCATCCGACGGCCCAGATTCACTTGAAGGGACTATAAAACCAGACCCCCCTGGCCCCTGGAGATCATACCTCTTCTACAGAATCAAAGCTAGGGTTTCAATTCTTCATCCATGTAGAGAGGATCCCTCTAGTTCTTCTAGTTCTACCTCTAGTTCATCTAGATCTAGTTCTAGTTCATCTAGTTCTAGTTCTAGTTCCTCTAGTTCTAGTTCTAGTTGTAATCTAGAAAATAGGGAGAGAGAAGAGGAGAGCGGAGGAGGAGCCGGATCTGTCGGATCTTCCTCAACATTGTACTTTTGCAGCATCTGGTTCGTTCTTCATCATTCTCCAGGTTCTTCAATTCATAATTCCTGAGTTCTCTAATTACTTTTATTTACATTCAAGTTATTTATTGGATTCCCGCTTGCATCAAGTGCTCTAATCTTTGAAACATTAGAGTAGTAATTAATAGATTAGACGTGGTGTTTAGTCTTGCAATTACCTGGAATTGCACCCAATCCTGTGGATTGTTGTGGTAGCCTTAGGGTAGTGACAACCCTAACGGTCGACATATTCCACCACGTTCGGATCGGTGTTTGTAGGACCGTAGTCGGAGCTTCCTAGCCCCCTTCTCATCTCTTTCTGTGGTTAGTGTTCTGATGTCCCGAAATAGATAATCTTAAAGTAATTCTTGATTCTTAGATCAACTAAAGAACTCTCAGGAAACTTCCTCTCTTCCCACCAAAAATAATCATATAGTTATCCTTGGGCGATCTTGGATCTTAATTAGTACACTCACGTTCTCTATGGAAAATCGATACTCTGGAATACTCCCGGGTGAAGGCTACATCGTTATCCGTGCGCTTGCGGATTTTTCTATTTGTGTTTAAAATACCCAATAGTCCCACCTCTGGGTAAACTGGTACAGGGTGAGGAATAGGGTGTAGCAAGTTGTTGAGGCGGTGAATCTCCACAAGACCAGCCTCAATCTAATCCTACAGGTACTTCTCCCGCTCAGCCGATTGGATACAGTGCATCTCCCATGCCCGACTCCTGTTCTCTGACACGCGGAGTGCAGTATCCCTCTCAAGAGTGATCTGCAACAAGCGCTCCTTCACGGTCTCCGTCTCCCTAGCAAACTGACTCATCTGTACCTGCTTATGATCTCTCTCCCTAGTGGCCTTCACCCACTACTGCCTACAATACTTCGCAATGTCTTCCCAGTCATTGCGGTCCTTTTGGGCTTGCTCCAGGAGTCTAGCTTGCTTGCGAAACTTGCGAGCACGCTTTTTAGCCTTCTATTGCATCTCCTGAGCCCGGCGAACAGCCACAATCACCTGTGCATAGGTGTCCTCCCGCTGACTGAACAACTTGAGCACAACCATCATAGCACTCATAGCAAGACTAGAGCTCTCAGCTCGCTCTCCTCTACCTCAGACCAACGCACAACCATGAGCCT
This sequence comes from Sorghum bicolor, assembly GCF_000003195.3. Lineage (NCBI taxonomy): Eukaryota > Viridiplantae > Streptophyta > Magnoliopsida > Poales > Poaceae > Sorghum > Sorghum bicolor. The sequence goes on along the minus strand of NC_012872.2, from coordinate 26,856,855 downwards.
GCTTCCACTCTCCCACTGCTAGATCAGCATGGGGAATTGAGGGCGCTGGCCCTCCCGTCAGCTCATCGCAAAACCTCTGACAGATATTGAGCAGCATAGCATGGGCTGCAACCTGAGCTGCTTCCCATGGAGTCTGCCAATCAGAGTTGTAGGTCCACCCTGTCCATGCAGGCCTGCCCCCGTGCGGTGGGACAACTCCCTGCACAGCGAACCACTGCAAGTCTCCTGTCATGTCCACCTCCCACCAGGAGTATTGAGGTGGCTCAGTATACCCCATTGACTGCAGCACCCTCCAAAGTAGAGTAGGAGTGCCAAACTCGCTCAGAAAGGTGTTGCTTGGGAGAGGTGAGGCGTTACTTCCATCTGTGGAAAGGAATAACTGTGGGTGAGAGAGGGTTATTTAAGCAACATTTATTAAATTAAAAGGAACGATATTGTAAGGGAAGGAGTAGACAGAATGTATGTACGAATGCAGTATGATGCATGCACAAACCGTACGTCCTCACAAACTTAGAAGATTAATATTCTAACGGATATACGGTGGCATACATTCGTCTCTCGATACGGTAACTATCGATTTATACGCGCACTGTTAGAGTAACTGCAGAAAACTTCATTGCAGCCCAACAATTCCCAATATCTCACTCAAGAAAGCAGTAAACTAAGTGCATATTGCTTACACATACCCCGACATGCACAAACAATGACACCACATCTACCCGAGAAATTAAATACTCCCCAATTAAGTTTCTTTCGTGGTTCCATGGTTTGACATGCAACCACTCCAGAAAACCACCTCGAACACTCCCCTAGACCGTCGTTTGGACGATCATGCTCTCACAGCTCACACTTACCTAAGCGTAGGTGCGACGTTGCATAATTTAAATCTAGCGACATATGTGGCTACTTCACATATGAAGGCTACCTCTACCATTAGACCACATGGTAGCATAGTGCGGTCATCAAACATCCATACCTGAGTACTGCCGGAAATGCATAATTAAAACCCTCCAAGTCAGTACTTAAATAGCCACCTAGAGTCCTTATATGGGCACGGAGGATTCGACCACTGGCATAATTTTGGTATTGATTTTCACAATATTTAAAAACTCTTTTGTTTTTAAATACACAAACGCTGCATTTTAATACTGAACTAGCTTTGATACCAGTTGTCACAGAACCGACCAAATTATAAGAGTTCAAGTGTAGAAACGATCAAACTAGCAATCATGTTTCAAAACTTGAGCCCATATAATCCCGGTAGTCAACCGAAATCATGAAGGACTTCAAACCAACTTTGCAACATACCAAGATCATAATAGTTCAACACAATACAACGATTGTTACATAGTTCATTCATTGCCGATAAAGCGGCACCACATCGGAGTACTTAGTTATTACAACACAAGTTCGAAGTAGCAGAAGCAACATAGTTTTCACACACACATTTAATAAGTTCTTGTTACTGGTAGAGTCTCATCTCATCCACCAAAAGCATCAGGGTATGAAGTTGTTAGAGAACCGCGCCCAACAGTTTAGTCCTCATCCCCAACGGGGTAGATACAGATCTTTCAGAAGCCATCATAAAAGCCATCATCTGCAACAGGCGGGAATCAACCCTGAGTACGAGGATGTAATCAGCTAGACTTACCCATCTAACCAAACATAAAAGACACCAAGGATCATGCAAGGCTGAGTATAGAGTGTAGCTGGCTTGACTCAAACATTTGCCAAAAGCTTAGATTGGATAGTAAACCATTCGTAAAAGTATCATATTGATTATCATTAGCCTACCACTAGATTAGCAATTATACTAAGCACTTCACTTGATTATTAGCAAACAATAATAACCATATCAAGTTTCATCATATGTTCCTTCTTGCTATCCTCAACATCATCATTAAGAACCATTAGTACTTAGTGAATGCTACGTTTGCCACTGCTCTGTCAAGTTCTCACTATCCGGGAGAGACGACGATTCGAATCAATTCCTATCCAGCTGGAGGGTTATTCCTAGAACTCACCCAAGCATCCCGTGTCGGAGAGCAAGCGGGTCACCTTTGGTATGACTCAAGAATCGCGGCTTCGACCAGCGCCGCACTCCCAGGGCTGCCACTCTACTAGGAAGATCAGGACTTTTAAATCACCTGCCTTTGGTCTTACGCCAATGGCCCCCCGCACACCGCACTTAATCCGGTAGTGCGCACTTTATACTTGCCGGTCTTCCGACTTTAGTCATACTACTAGGCTTCGCGGTCGGAACGAGTTATCCGGCCAACTAAGTGTCAGGCATGCGTTCAACATGACAAGAGGACGTACAACGATTGGACCTTAGCTGCCACAGACGGAGTTACTACCACCTTGCAAAACCCCGCCCGGCTTAAGTCATTTTAAATCAGGTTCTTTCCCACGATAGCACATATAGTCAATCGTGATCCAACAACAACCCTATTTCGCGCAGGAGACAGGGTATCACCCAACTTCTACCGATTAAAGCATAGCTAAGCTGCTACTCGATCCTAACTCTACAATTAGGTAATGATAAGATATCTAGACAAGGAAAGGGTATAATGCAGCAAAGGCTTCATCACAACTCCTATACGTAATGCATCAATAGATATAACATATTCAAGTATGCTTTGAAATTAAAGTGGAAGACTTAAGATGCTCTGGGGCTTGCCTTTCATGAACGTAGCGGGCTCGTGACTAGGGCACTCGACCTCCTCTTCGGCCTCCTCTTGTCCTGCTAGCTGGACCTCCGCCTCCTGAGTGATCTCCGGTCCTTCGTGATTCACCCTCTCGAGCTCGAATGACGCTACCACTTCCGGTGCACCTATTGCATGCTTGATAAGTAAGGAATGTGTGCACACAAGATGATGATGAATGCTTGGTAACATGATTACAATCTTCACTGGACACTCATTTACGTAGTAAGCTTCTATTACAAGCTCACAGAAGAGTACCAATTCAACTAACAAGACCCCTCAACTTAGACTATTAAACAGCAACAACTTATTTAACAGAACAGCTCAAAGAACAGTTTGTAACTAGAGATATATAGATCCAACAAATATGAATGAGGACATTCTGGAAAGCTTATGAAATTGTTTACATTGCATCTTTAGACATCACAGCAAGATTCACAAGTTAAATAGGTCAATTAAACAAAGATCCAGGTTCTATTCCAGAAATACAGAGAGCACCTAGTTCCGGAACTCAACTTGGAAGAGCCATAACTTTTAAACTACTGAACCAAACGATCCCAAATGTAAACTGCAGCTAGCATACAAAGTTTACAACATCTTTGATATAGACAAGTCTTTCAGAAAAAAAGGTTATCATTAAACAAAAATCAGATTACTCCATTACTATCCAGAACAGCTATATAACCTTTAATTAATTATTTGATGACATAGCAAAAACATATTTAATACCAACCAAGTGGCCTATAAGCACAAGCATAACCTAAGATTACAAGAAAACCACATGTTGACTACTAAACACTTAACAACAAGGCATTTATTAATTTAATTCCATAAAAGGACATAATTACAAGATACCAGCAAGATTGTTCAGAAAAATCTACAAACATTACAGAAGCACAAGCATGGCACCTGGACATTACCATAAAATTTTCAGGGCAATTGCACATGCCAAACTTAAGATAATGAATTAATATGTAACAAAGTGCTTACTTCATAAATTAAGAAACAAGGCTTAGATAGTGTCAAACAACAGATTTCAGATTATTTACATACTACTACTACTATGAAAAAGCTTGACACCAAAGGAGAACACAAGCATAATCATATAACATTTAATATGATTTAAACATGAAATCAGGCCATAGTATTAACATAAATTACATATCAGAGATACAGCACTCCAAAAATCATGAAATATTTATCAGAGCATTCTAATACTATCCAGAGCAGAGCATAAAAATTTCAGAGCAATTGGAGCAGTACATCAACAGATATGAATTTACATATAATTAACAAGATTAATTTATAACAATTATTTTTCACGGAATATATGGTGCATATTATATTTGTATTAAAAACTAGCCATCCCATGGATCATTACAAAATTTGTTTCACAACTTTTGGAGCTCAGAAACAGAAGATATGATTTTTGCAAGATTGTAAGAAATCTAGAATTTAAATAAAAGAGAGGAGGGAGCCGTTGAGCCACTGACAGCGGGACACGCGTGTCAAGTTCTTCTTCCTCTCGACCAAGATGACGTTCACCGGCGATTTCTCCGCGACGGCGAGGTCTCCAGCCAAACCGAGGACACCAACGTGATCCCAAGTCAATTGTGAACCGATTGACCCCCTTTTTCCCACGGCGGAGCCACCGGAAGGGGCTCGCCGTCGACCATGGCAGCTCGGCGGAGGTGCTCGGCGATACGCCGGAGCTCTCAGACCGGTAGAGTGTGTCCTAGGGTTTCCTACAGCACCAGTGAACCACGACGAAGCTTTCTAGGTAGGTGACTTGGCTCGAAACGGTGCAGGGAGGGCTGGCCACGAGAGGACCGAGCTCTGGCGGAAACACGGCGGCGCTGCGCGTCCTGTCCGGCGATGGTGAGCGCGGTAGTGTCCCCCAAGTGGCGCAGATGCTAGCTAAGGTCCTAAGATACCCCGAGAAACCAACCAGAGGGGACGAGAGGCCCTGAGGAGCTCAGCATTGGGCTCGCCGGAGAAAACTGTTCCGGCGACCCGATTTTGGGAAGTGGAAATGTCGGCTCACCGGAGGGTTTCACGGCGAGATTGAGGGTGGAAGTTGGAGAGCAGAGCACGGTGGAGCTGTGGGCGACTTTGGTGGCCAGCGATGCAGTGTGGAGCGAGCTCGAGCTCGCCGGAGTGAGCTCGTGACGGCGCCTCCGCTGCGGCCGAGTTTTCTGCGCGAGAGAGGCGAGAGGGAGAGACTGGATGCGTCCAAGCACTCGAGAGCGATGCCGTGGAGGTCATGCATGCCTTCAATGCTGACGAGCGGGGCCAGAGACGGCGTACGGGCGCCAAATGTCGTCGAAGTGCTGACGCCGGTCGGCCACGTCGACGGCGTCCATTCAGGGCTTGCATCGCTTGTTTGACAAAGCTACTTTGGCGTTGATTATCTCCAAAAACATGGTGAATTAGGAGATGGTGTACTTGACATTCTTGGAGTACTTATTGAGTTCTACAAGTTTGTCAACTGGAGCAAAGGCCAATTCGGCCTGGATGCAAAGACATGAAGCTCCCAAAATCGATCAGGCAAACTGGTGGCGCCAGGACAGCAAAATTTTGCTAAGTGTCAAAACAGCCCCCAAATCTTCCTTGCAAGCACTTTTTGAGCAAGTTGTGATCATTTTCATGAGATGGACATCAAACAACTTTTGTTCCATATAAACTTTGCTACAACTTTGCTTTAGGAAGTTTTGACATGGAAACAATTTATGAACCACTTTTTAAAAGTCCAAGCAAAAGAGGTTTATAGGGCCTATGAGTGAAAGTATGACTTAGATACATAATTTGGAGATGTGACCAACATGAACATTGTTCCAAATGTTGAGTTAAGCATAGATGAACTATTTACCAAGGCGTAGAACACAAACAAGAGCATGGCACACACAAACATAAGCATAGAAGGCATAATTAAACAAGTTAAACCATACTTATGCATAAAATGACATGACCCAAGGTAAATGATGATCATGGTATGCTTATATAGATGATGATGCTCATGTTATGCATGTGAAAGGATGCAACCATAACACTGGGGTGTTACATGCCTCGTCGTGGGACCTCGAGGCATGTCAGATGTCCAACGAGGCGCCTTCAGACGAGGAGGTTGCTGCCAGGGTCAGGGCGGCTGTCGCGGCCGATTTCCAGGCAGAGCAGGTGAACAGCTTCCCCGTGAAGCCTGAGGAAGGCTACTATGATCTGGTAATCCCCTTGAGCTATCATTACTCGACCTTTGCTATTGGTTCCATCGTTTTCTTTCCAATCTTTCTGAGACTTATGCCTATTTTGCCAGGGGACGATCAACGCCCAGTCCTCTAGGCCTCCGGTGAAGGAGGATGACTCTAAGCGCGAGAAAAGGCGCGCCTCTACAGAGAAGCATAAATCCATAAAGGATGTGGAGAAGAAGAAGGAGAAGAGGAAGAACCTCGAGCGTCAGGCGCTCGAGGAATGATGATCCAAACAAAGGCGTGATGGGGCACCTGAGGAAGAGTTCCCCAATGAAGGCGATGGTGATGACGACGATGATGATGATGATGATTCCGAGGAGATGGCGGCTCGTCTCGACTGAGTCTTGCAAGGCCTGCCGCAAACCAACGTTCCCACATCGCGCGCGTGGGCTTCCAAGGGGCCGCAAGGCGAGCCCCACGATGGGCGCCAAAAGGAGGCGTCGCCCTACCACCCATGCGCCGACACGTCCCCTGCCCCTGCCTAGGGTCGAGCCGTTCCTCTGCCGCAAACCCTTCCAGTGTCCGGCCCAGGCCGCAGGGTCAAAACCTCGACGACGGGGCCGCTGACACAAGGCCGCGCCACTGTGGTGGCCTCGAGCCAGGGAGGAGGACATCAGAGTAGCGCCAGTCTAGCCAATCGTCATGCAGGGAGAGTGGAGCCGAGGCCCGCGCCTGTCCTGGAGAAGTCAGGGGCCACAACATGTGGCGGATCGAGTCCTGCTGGCCGTGGGACCGGTAGGATGGTCGTCCTTCCTATAGAGGTAAGGTCTTCATACCATGATTTCATCTTTGTTGTCTTATTCGTCCAGCGGCACTCACCAACTTAGGCCCTTTCTTCCTTGCTCAGGTTGAAGAGGCCGTTGGAGCAGGCCCAGCCCTCGATGGCTAAGAGGCTCAAGGTGGGGGCGAGCTCCAAGGCTCTAGGTAAGTGGCTCGCTTCTCTTTTTGTGGTCTTGGGGTTAGCTCTACTTAGTACAGAGATTCCTTGTGACTAATGTGTCATTTTGGGTCGTATGCAGGCTCTCCTGACCCACGACCGTCTGCGGGCGGTGACAAGACCCCGCCTCGACCGTCGGAGAGGGGTGATGGTTCTGGAAGCGTCTTACTATCCCCCGGACAGGGCGAGACGCCTCGCCCCCAAGGTCAGGAGGGAGCCCCCGAGCCACCCAAGTTGGGGGGAGTGGGCGACCCCATCACTATTAGTGATGAGTCCGAGGATGGAACACGCTCGACAGATGCTCATGTCTCGGACAAGGGGGTAGAGAGCCCTTAGGTCGAGGGACAGACACCATGGCCCATTGGGCTCCATTCCGTTGAGGAATGGAAGAAGAGGAAGAACGAGGAGGAGCGACAGAAGAGGAGGGAAGAGTAAAATAAGAAAGAGGAGGAAGAGGGCGAGCAGCGTCTTCTGCTGGAGCAGCAGCGGCAACAGCAAGGGGCACATGATCAGCAGGCGCAGCAGCGGCAGCTCGAGCAGCACCGACATCAAGAGCTGCAGGAGCTTCAAATGTAGCAGCGGCAATTGGAGGAGTTCCCCAAGCAACAGGAACTGCAGGGGCAGCTATCGCAGCAACAACAGCAGCAGCAGCTCGAAAAAGGGCAAAGGCCCGAAACAGGGGGGAGGAGGAGCTGCCGGTTTACGGCCTCGCAACTCCCATGTGGCTTCGTCATGGGGGGCCTGCCACTGTCCCGGCTGAGCCACGGCGGGAGGATAGAGTCATGGTGCTGGCGCTCGCCATGTGCACTCCGGTGGATCCGGGTTCCGAGCTCAAAGGCACCCTCTATGGCATCGAGGGGATCGCCCCAGGCTTCTTTGAGGGTCGACGGCCATGGGAGGAGGTGGCCGGAGCCTCTGGCGTCGGCGGGGAAGACGAGGCTGGGACCTCTGGTGGCGGGTGAGGCTGATGAGACTAGAATCTAGAAGTCTGTCGAAGATGATGGGCGATTCCCCTCTCTGATCGATCTGTTTCTGCGCCATGGGGGCTCGCTCGAGACGGTGCAGGAGCTTATCCGAGGCATCAAGGCACGCACGGAGGAAGAGCTTGAGCACTGGGGTCTAGGAAGGATCCGCCTTCGAGCCTCCACGTCTCTAGACGAGCCCAATATCATGATGGATGATCGGATGGAGGTGGAGAAGTGGGAGCACCTCAAAGAGCTTTGTCTCTGGATGAAGCATGTCATGGGCCTCATGTCCGACATCGTCAACAACGGCCTGGGACAGACCTTCTTTGTAAGGATCCCTATACTCTCGTCACTTTGAATTTCTCGTTAGGCCAGCATGCTTATCACCTCGTGCTTTATTGCAGGACATGAAAGAAACTTCCCGGCTGAAGTCGGGCTTCATTCACGCAACAAGGGATGGCTGGCAGTAGATTCCTCTTCTCATGGATCAGCTCCTCGAGTCGAAAGAAAAGCTCCTTAAGGCGTACAAGGAACTTTCTACGGCTCTAGAGGAGAAGAAAGAGAAGGAGGCCGCTCTGACCGACACTCGGAAGACCTTGTCTAGCATGAACGGTAAGGTCACCCGGGCGGAGGAAGACGCCCACGTCACTCGAGAGGCCGCGGAGAAGGCGAAGGAGGAAGCGGCCCAATCGAAGGAGCAGGCTATCACGGCAGAGGAAGCGGCTGCCAAGGCCCTGGAGGAGGCTGCGCGGTATAAGGACGAGGCCGTCGAGATGGACAAAGGAAAGAGGCTCATCGAGTCAGACCTTGCCGCCGCCCAGAGCGCTTATGGCGGGCTAAAGGAGGCGCTTCTGAAGAGCGAAATCGCCCGAGGTGCCACAGAAGAGGTTGAGAAGAAGGCCCGTGAGGACCTCGAGGCAGAGCGAGCCCGCTCTTGTGGCCTTTCTAATGACGTCGATCGTCTAAAGAAAGCGCAGCGAGAGAAAGAAGACGCTATCCTGCAGTCGTGTAAGCTGATCGAGGACCTCCAGGTCAAGGAGACAGAGCTGGCCTGCTCCTATAAGGAGATTGAGAAGTGCAACACCAACTTGGTCGGTGAAAATACTACCCTTGAGGAGAAGGTCCGTGGTAAGTCTTCTATGCCCTTGTGTTTCATCTATTTTTGTGATGCCACTTTTCTGTCGCCTGACTCCTTATCTCAATTTCTACAGGGCTTACGGATGATCTGTTGGCCGCCTAGGTCAACGCTCAGTCTTCGAAGGCTCAGCTCGAGGGGGAGGTCGCCGTGACTGGTCGACCGAGGACGGCGATCAACGACCTCACGACCTCTTAGGAGCTCAAGCCTGCGAATGAGGCGTGGGAGGCTGCTCGAGGCGACGCCCTGTTCAACTAGTTATGCTATGTGGGTGCCATTCTAAGGGACCGAGTGCGGGACACACTTCATATCGGGGTGAAGCGGGCTATGGCGGTTGTCTGCTCGGGCTTCTCCTATGATATGGTGGTGGTGTCCCACGGCTTCGTCACTGACATCTCCAAGACCGACGATGAGAATGAGGAGAGGCTCCATGCTTTGATCGACGACACAGAGGTTCCTAGTGAAAGGCTGGCGAAGCTATTCGAGCCAGAGGTACTCCCTCCTGAGACCTATGTGGGCACGGAAAAATGGGGGAGAAGGCGGAGGTGAAGACTAAAGGCCTGCGAGCCTAATCTGGGTATTTGGACTCATTGTAATATATATTTAGCACTTGTCTCATATAAACGTTGTGGCCCAAGTGGCTCTAAGATTCACGGTTTCTATATATTCTTGTTACTTTTATGCTCGAGTTTCCTTTATTTTCTTGTTGCCTAAGTTTGTGTTCCTCGGTCGATCTTTCATTAGAACGACTTCGATTGCCTCGAGTGTAAGGGAGTGAGTAGAGTTACCATAGCCCGGAGGTGTAGGGGTTCTTAGGCTCGACATCCCTAGGCCCTTATGGGGCTCGAGGTGCCTCTATTACTCGATTGTGTGGGGTTTCCTTAGGGCTTGAAAGGGAAAAGGTAACGTTGAGGTTTTGAAAAAATCGTTCAATTTTTAAGAGCCTATGGGGGGGTTCCCCCCTGCTCGCTCCCGAGGGAGTGTTGATTATTATGGGTCATGGTCAAGACTTCCTCATTACATTGAGATTTAACTGGTAGTAACATGCATTACTCGAAAAAGTACTTTCATTTATTCACATATTCATTCATAGGGCCTTGATGGTACAAGATGTGCATCAAAATGTAAAGTCACGAAGCTCTAGGGGTAGAAGCGACGTAGCTGTTCGATGTTCCACGCGTTGGTGAAGACCGCCCCCTTTTCGTCCACGAGTTTGTATGTTCCTGGCTTCAAGACCTCAGCCGCCACGTATGGGCCTTCCCAAGGTGGATTCAGCTTGTGGCGTCCTTGATTGCTTTGCCGCCAACGTAGGACGAGGTCGCCCACAATCAGGTCCCTCTTGCGTATGTGCTTGTCGTGGTAGCGTCGAAGCTTCTGTTGATATCTTGCTGAGTTGAGGAGGGCCATGTCTCTAGCTTCCTCGAGTTGGTCGACCACGTTCTCTCGAGTCTCCTTGTTTGTCTACTCGTTGTAGGCTTTGAGTCAAGGTTACCCATACTTGAGATGTGTTGCAAGCACAACCTCCGAGCCATAGACCATGAAGAATGGGGTGTAATTCATGGCTCTGCTTGGCGTTGTTCTTAAGCTCCATAGGACCGAGGAGAGCTCCTCGACCCATTTATTGCCAAACTTCTTCAACCGGTTGTAGATTCTGGGCTTGAGCCCTTGCAAAATCATGCCGTTGGCACATTCGACTTGGCCGTTGGTTTGAGGGTGAGCTACTGCAGACCAGTTCACACGGATGTGATGTCGGTCACAGAAGTCTAGGAACTTTTTGCCAGTGAACTGTGTGCCATTGTCGGTGATGATGACGTTGGGTATCCCAAACCGGTGGATTATGTCGGTGAAGAAGAGGATAGCCTGCTCGGAGTGAAAGTTTGTGATGGGTCGAGCCTCGATCCACTTGGAGAATTTGTCAATGGCCACCAACAGGTGGGTGTACCCTCCTGCCGCCCTTTGGAGAGGACCCACGAGGTTGAGGACCCATACCGCGAATGGCCAAGTGATGGGGATCATCTGTAGAGCGTGAGCAGGGAGATGGGTTTGCTTGGCGTAGAATTGGCACCTGTGGCATGAACAAACGATCTCGATAGCATCGGCGATGGCAGTTGGCCCGTAGAAGCCTTGTCGGAAGGTGTTGCCAACGAGGGCTCTTGGAGTCCCATGGTGGCCACAAGCCCCCGAGTGTAGATCCTTGAGGAGCTTTTGACCTTCTTCTATAGTGATGCAACGCTGCAAGATCCTCGTCGGGCTCCATCGGTACAGTTCTTTGCTTCTGCCATAGACTACGTTTGATTTGGCCTGTCGAGCGATACGATGGGCCTCAGCTCAATATTCTGGTAATTTGCGCCGGATCAGGTAGTCGAGGAAAGGTGTGCGCTAGTCAAACGGTCGACCGGGGCGTTGAGGAGTTTGCTCGACCTCCATTACCTCTACGGTCGTCAGTAGGGCCTCGATTGTGTTGGGGGGCTCGACGGTGGAGGTTTCGATGCCAGCCGCCAAGCCTAGGTCGACAGATGGTTCAAGCAGGTCTTTTGAGAACGCGTCCGGTGGGACAGTGCCTCGAGTGGACGCAATCTTGGCAAGCTTGTCGGCCGCTTCATTATATCACCATGCGATGTGAATGAGCTCGAGATCTTGGAACTTGTCCTCAAGCTTGCGTACTTCCTTGCAGTAAGCTTCCATTTTTGGGTCATGGCAGTTCGAGGCTTTCATGACCTGATCGATGACCAGCTGAGAGTCACCTCGAATGTTGAGGCATCGGACCCCTAGCTCGATGGCGATCCTTAGCCCGTTGAAGTGCGCCTCGTATTCTGCAACGTTGTTGGACGCGGCAAAATGTATTCGGATGACATACCTCGTATGGACACCGAGGGGTGAGATGAAAAGCAGGCCTGCCCCCGCCCCTGTCTTCATGAAAAGCCGGGGGAAGCTGGATATTTGTCCATTCTACGATGAAATCTACCAGTGCTTGGGACTTGATGGCTTTGCGAGGCGCATAGGTGAGTGTCTCCCCCATGAGCTCGACTGACTAGTTGGCGATCCTCCCAGTGGCCTCTCGATTCTAGATGATATTGCCCAGCGGGAAGGACGAGACCACCGTGATCGGATGGCTGAGAAAATAATGCTGCAGCTTGCGTCGAGCGAGGATCACAACATAGATTAGTTTTTGGATCTGGGGTGTTGTACCTTTGTTTCCAAGAGAACCTCACTGATGAAGTAGATCAGTCGCTGAACTGGAAGTGCATGCCCCTCTTCTGGTCTTTTGACCACCATAGCAGCACTAACGACCTTGGTCATCGCCGCAACATAAAGGAGCAGAGGTTCCGCAGGTCGAGGGAGCAAAAGGATCGGAGCAGTGGAGAGCATTCTTTTGAGTTTATCGAGAGGTTCCTCAGCCTCGATGGTCTAGGTAAAGCGCTCAGCTTTCTTCAGGAGCCAGTATAATGGCAGCGCTTTTTCCCCTAACCTCGAGATGAAATGACTCAGTGCCGCCAGATAGCACGTAACTTTTTCCATGCCCTTGACATCCCGAATCAGCCCCATCTTGGTGATGGCCAAGACTTTCTCAGGGTTGGCCTCGATGCCGCATTGAGAGACTATGTACCCTAAAAGCATGCCTTGGGGCATGCCCAAGACACACTTCTCGGGGTTGAGCTTGATTTTATTCGTGTGCAGACGGTCAAAGGCAATCTCGAGGTCCTGAATTAGGTCGCCCTGTCTTTTTGACTTGATGACGATGTCGTTGACGTACGCTTTGACCGTCGATCCTATGTGCTTTCTAAAAACATGGAGCATGCACCGTTGGTACGTTGCCTCAGCATTTCAAAGCCCAAAGGGCATGGTTATGTAGCAGTACATTCCAAATGGTCTGATGAAAGAGGTCACGGGCTAGTCAGACTCTTTCATTTTTATTTGATGGTACCTAGAATAAGCATCAAGGAACAAAAGGGTCTCACATCCCGCGGTAGAATCAACAATTTGATCAATGCGTGGTAAAGGAAAAGAAACTTTCGAACATGCTTTATTTAAACTGGAGTAATCGACACACATCCTCATTTTCCCATTATTTTTCTTAAATAATACAGGATTTGCTAACCAGTCGGGATGATGAACCTCCTTGATGAATCCGGCCGTCAAAAGCTTGTGGACCTCCTCGCCAATGATCTTGCGCTTCTCCTCATCGAAGCGGCACAAGCGTTGCTTCACTGGCTTGGAACTGGCTCGAATCTCCAAGGAGTGCTCGGCGACTTCCCTCGGTATGCCAGGCATGTCCGAGGGACCCCATGCGAACATGTTAGCATTTGCACGGAGAAAGTCGAAGAGCATAGCCTCCTATTTGGGGTCGAGGTTGGCACTGACCGTCAGCACCTTGTCGTCAGAGCTGTTGGGGTCGAGTAGGACTTTCTTTGTGCCTTTTGCTGGCTCGAAGATGCCCGCGTGGTGCTTAGGCTCTGGAGCCTCAGCGGCGTGGGCCTGGAGCTTCAAGGCGAGCTCGGCGGAGCTCTCGACTGCTTCCCCATATTCAACGCACTCGACGTCGCATTCGTATGCGTGCTCGTAAGAGGAGCTGACGGTGATAACTCCCTTGGGCCCGGGCATCTTCAGCTTCTAGTAAGCGTAGTTGGGGATCGCCATGAACTTGGCGTATCCCGGGCGTCCGATGATGGCGTGGTAGGTGCCTCGAAAACCCACCACTTTTAAAGTGAGGGTTTCCTTCCTAAAGTTGGCCACCGTGCCAAAACAGACCAGTAGGTTGATTCGACCTACCGGTAGTGCCTTTTTTCCCAGCACGATGCCATGAAAACCGCCGGCGCTGGGTCAGAGTTGTGCTCTCTCGATGCCAAGGAGGTCAAGGGTCTCGAGGTAGATGATGTTGAGGCTGCTGCCGCCGTCCATCAACACCTTTAAGAGTCGGGTGTTGACGATGCTAGGGTCGATGATGAGTGGGTAGACACCAGGGGCGACATCCCTGTCGGGGTGGTCGTCGCGATTGAAGGTGATGGGGGTGCCCGACCAGTTGAGGTACTATGGCACTACCATCCTCACCGTGAAAACCTCCTGGCACTCCCTCTTATGTTGTCTCGAGGTGAGCTGCGTCGAGGGTCTGCCGTAGATCATGTAACAGTCATGGACGGCGGGAAACCCCTCACTGTCTTTATTTCCACCCTTGTCGTCGCCTTTATCCTTCCTTTGGTTGTCCTTCTTCAGCCTCGGGTTGTCGAAGTATTTCTTCAGCATGCGACAGTCCTCGAGCTTGTCATTAGCCCCTCCCTTGTGGTATGGGTGTTGACGGTCCTTAAGTATCAAATTTAATTATCAAATAAACAAAGAAAAGGATCCAAATGAAATCAACATCTAGACTTAGGGTTTTATTTGACAGAATTCCACAAGTTTTGGTGTTTGTCTATTTTTGTAGGGGATTATCGATAAATACAGAAGAAAGGCCCACATGTCGGGATTACATAGAGATATTAACGAGCCACGCAATTATCTTACATCTAGAAGACTCCAGAAGCCACTCGAACGAAGCGGAGGCAGAACAGAGCCTAGCCTAGGGCGCCCGCCCTAGGGACCAGGGCGCCCGCCCCCCTCTGGAGTCCAATCAGGACTCTCTTTCGGGATTACGCTCCACCGACCTAAAGGATCAAGGATAACCGTTCAATCAATGTCGGTTTGATCCGACGGCCCATATTCACTTGGAGGGACTATAAACCCAGACCCCCTGGCCCCTCGAGGAGGAGAGCTCTCAACCCTAATTCATTATTCATCAAGGGAGAAGAAGGCTCTGATCAAGCCTAGAGCCACCACATCAATTAGATATCTAGATTAGCATAGCTACATAGGATTAGAACTAGAAGGAGTCAATCTTCAATTGGTTTCTGGATCTGTCAAGAGGATTCTTGGTAATTCTCTATTGTTCTTCAATTGTTCATCTTTGTTCTTGGATATTATGAATATGACTTTGTTCTACTTCAATATATTGATTATGACTTTGCTCTACTTGTTTATATTCCCAATTATATTGTTCTTAGTTTATCATAGTTATATACTTGGCTTAGTTAGATTGGAATTATATACATGTTTAGGATCGTATAGTGTTTATCCATCGGATCCATGGGTAAATGATAGATGTTGTGTAGGCGTGGTGCCTATACTGTATTTATCTATGATTGTACCCTATATGCCAGATCGTGGGGTAATTCGTGATAGTGACAGCTTCATTGATTCTTATATAGTCCCCCTCTCGTGTATAGGGCTGGCAGAGCAACATTATTACAGGGGAGTGATTGCTATGTTTCTTATTTACCTTGATAATATCACTATGCATGGGTGTAATCTTGTCTCACAATGATTGCTAAGTATAATTGCACTAACTATGATATGCTAGACTGTATAGTTAAGAATAACTTAGGAAATATTCTTGTAGTTCGTCCTAATTCCATGCTAATGACTTGCTAGAATATTTAACTGAGGTGCTTATCATATTTATATGTGGCTAAGTTATGCTGATCAAATTAATTATCTTTGTCACTATTCATTACTTTATATATATCCTTTATGTGACACTTATCCCTGTATGAAAGAGTTAGATAAATGTTCTCAATTATACATGCAATAATAGATACTCAATCTTATATTCCATTCTATAATCAACACTGATGATTACTAATCCCTTCCCAGTGGTAAAAATATAAATAACGATACCTGGAATACTTCCCGGTTAAAATGCTACATCGGTATTAATCTGTGTGCTTGTAGATCCCATTTGTTATTTATTTAGATGAGCAATTGCATATTTCAATACCGCGTCTCTCATATCATGTTGGGGATGACAACTTGGCTTAAGTGGTATGAGGGATAGGTTTGACATTTTTGGCACCGTTATCAGAATTAGAAAACTAAGTCTACTTTTGGTAATGATGTTAAGAAGACCCAACAATGGGCAGGGCTCTTTGAGCATCTTGTCGAATACGGCCCCCTCTGGGGGGCCTTGAGGCTTCTTACGCTCGACAGCGGCGACGAAATCATCGTCGAGGGCCTCCCGCTTGATCTTCCGTGTCCTTTTCTTTTTCTTGTTCTTTTTGGGCCCCTTGCTAGGGCCCTTGTCATCGTCTGTTGGTGCCTTCCCCTTGTCGTTCTCATGGTTGAAGAAAGCACCAACCGCTTCTTTGCTAGCAGCGTAGTTTGCCACTACATCCATCAGCTCGTCCACCATCTATGGACGATTCCGGCCTAACTCCCGCATGCACCAAATCCTTACAAGTGGTGCCTGAGACAAATGCCAAAATGATGTCGTGGTCGGGGATGTGCGGGAGTTCTGTGGCGTTGCTTGGAGAAGCGTCGAGCATACTCTCAGAGAGATTCTTCATATTTCTACTTGCACTTGCTGAGGTCCCATGAATTGCCAGGGCGCATGTCAGTCCCCTTGAAGTTCCCTTGAAACACCCAAACTAGGTCCGTCTAGTCATGGATTTGGTTGGCGGGGAGCTCCTCGAGCCACCTGCGAGCGGTGTCGGAGAGGAAGAGTGGTAGCTGCCGGAGGATAGCCTGATCGTCTCCTCGAGCACCTCCCAAATTAAGGCATGACTGTTATTAATTAAGATTTGCTCTAAATCTGAACTTGTGGGAAGAGTACTTGATCTAAAGTCTAAGTCGTTAACGGATACGATATGGGAAGGTTGAGCTGTTGTTTATCTATTCCTAGAGATGCTAGAATTCTGGAGAATTTTATCTTTAAAAATCTTTAAAATATTACATGATGAGTTCCTGTATGATGAGAGTTTAAATTCCTACCACAGCCATACATACATGCTTATTAGACTATGAACCATTCATTTACTTTTTACAGCTTATGAGCATTCAGTGTGGTCAAGCTGTGTAGACCCTTAGGAGCTTGTCATGTGGTTAAAATCAAGATTCACTTGCACGTTCACTCACAAATGCTGCTTCTACTCCGGAAGTACGCATCCACATATATCCACCCATTTCTATCTCCAGAACCACCCAAAAATATTCTACTCCTAATCCGGGAGAGAATAGCAAAAAATATTTCTGTTTTCCCCTGTGAAATAAATGCTCAAGTTATCTTGTTACTACCACTTCCTATATTATTTCAGGAGATGAGTGCTCTAAAAAAAGAAAAAAAAGAAGAAAAGAAAAGAGAAAGATTACGAGGAAATAAAAAGGGGCAAGTGCCCGGAACCTCGAAAGAAAAGAAAAAGTGAGACGAGAGGTAAAAATGGACAAGTGTCCGACAGAAGAATTAGGGGTACAAGATACCCACCTGGGAGAAAAAAAAAGAAAATATAGAGCATCTCATTCTCCTCAAAAAGTTTCAAAAGAGCAAGAAAGGTATGTATCCCCTCAAAAGAGCATATGTAGAATTAGACTTTCACCATTGTTATCAAAATCATCACCATACACCATTCATTCGCCACACATGCACATCTTGATTTGACTTATTGACTTGTTCTTCTGGATCCATGGTTTGGCTATGCAATAAATGTCTTGTAAGTATGTATTAGCTGTGTCCCACCTATGAGCCCCGGATATCAAAAGCCTTATTAGAGTAGGGTGAGAGTGAAGGCAACACCACTATGCCTCATACCAAAAATACCACATACTTTGAGAGAAGGCATACACCATTACTGCCTTGGTAAGGATCCAGAAATACCACAAAAGAGAGACTAGAGAGAGTCATACAAGGAATCTCTGAGTTTTATTTGAAAATCTGCAAAAACTCCAGAGCTATAGTTAATCGAAGAACAAGAGACATGGTGCTTGACTAGACCGTTCTATCTTTTAACTGCTCAAGACAGAAGTGACGGTTACAAGTCCCATGGTAAAATGTAAAACAAGTAAGTTTTAAGTCTTGACAGTTTACCCTAACCAGAGATGAGATCTTGTTTCAACGCATATGTATCTTTAAGGCATGAAACCACTGCAGAAACTCTTGAGTTCATCTTTGCTCAGGGACGAGCAAAGGTTAAGCTTGGGGGAGCTTGTTGACGGTCCTTAATGCTCACATTTAACCATCAACTAATCATGGAAAAGTATCTAAATGGAACCAACACCTAGACTTAGGGTTTTATCTGACAGAATTCCACAAGTTTTGGTGTTTGTCTATTTCTGCACGGGGTTATCAGGAAATACGAGGAAAGGCCCACACGTTGGGTTTACATAGAGATATTAACGTGCCGCGCAATTTTCTATCATCTAGAAGACTCCAGATGCCACGGGACCGAAGCGGAGGCCGAGATGACTCAGGGACAGGGCGCCCACCCTCCTCTCCTGGGCGCCCGCCCTCAGCCAGAGTCCAATCAGGACTCTCTTTCGGGATATTGCTCCACCGACCTAAAGGATCAAGGATAACCGTTCAATCAATGTCGGTTTGATCCAACGGCCCAGATTCACTTGAAAGGACTATAAAACCAGACCCCCTGGCCCCTGGAGATCATACCTCTTCTACAGAATCAAAGTTAGGGTTTCAATTCTTCATCCAAGTAGAGAGGATCCCTCTAGTTGTTCTAGTTCTACCTCTAGTTCATCTAGATCTAGTTCTAGTTCATCTAGTTCTAGTTCTAGTTCCTCTAGTTCTAGTTCTAGTTAGTTCTAGTTGTAATCTAGAAAATAGGGAGAGAGAAGAGGAGAGCGGAGGAGGAGCCGTGTCTGTCGGATCTTCCTCAACATTACACTTTTGCAGCAACTGGTTCGTTCTTCATCGTTCCCCAAGTTCTTCAATTCATAATTCCTGAGTTCTTTAATTACTTTTTATTTACATTCAAGTTATTTATTGGATTCCCACTTGTATCAAGTGCTCTAGTCTTTATAACACTAGAGTAGTAATTAATAGATTAGACGTAGTGTTTAGTCTTGCAATTACCTGGAATTGCACCCAATCCTGCGGATTGTTGTGGTAGCCTTAGGGTAGTGACAGCCCTAACGGTCGACGTATTCCACCTCGTTCGGATCGGTGTTTGTAGGACCGTAGTCAGACCTTCCTAGCCCCTTCTCATCTCTTTCTGTGGTTAGTGCTCTGATGTCCCGAAATAGATAATCTTGAAGTAATTCTTGATTCTTAGATCAACTAGAGAACTCTCAGGAAACTTTCTCTCTTCCCACCAAAAATAATTATATTGTTATCCTTGGGCGATCTTGGATCTTAATTAGTACACTCTCGTTCTCTATGGAAAATCGATACTCTGGAATACTCCCGGGTGAAGGCTACATCGGTATCCGTGCGCTTGCGGATTTTTTCTGTTTGCGTTTAAAATACCCAACAAGCTTTCTGGCGCCGTTGCCGGGGAACGTTAGCTGTGCTAGTTTCGAACCAAGTCGTCCGTGTATCCTTTTTCTTTTCCTTTTTCACCACACTCACCTTATCACTTTCACCATACCACATGGATTTCACTCCAAGCATTAATGAGCATGGAATTTATTTCATAGCCATTTCATTTACTCCATGCTCATATGCAATATCTTCACAATCCATTGGTCTCTCCAACATCACCACATTCGAGATCTCCAACCCCCTCTTCCTTTCTATTTATAAAAACTTTAAAAAGGTGGTTGTCGATGCATATGTCTATAAGAAATATTGCAGATTTCGTTGAGCTGATCTTGATATAGGTCAGCGTTGGAGGGGAAACCACTTCACCGACATAAATTGATGGTTTCCCAAGGACAAGCTTAGTGTCCTAAAACAAGCACTGATCAGATTGTAACATGAGCTTTTAATTATTTGCAACATTACCTTGTGTATTGAGCATATCAGGATAATTGTAAAAAATTCCTTCGGGTATTCTTGTTACTAACCTTTCTAGGATTGGAGCAAGAAGATCTGATGAATGACAAGCACAAGGTATGTCCAACCAATCATCATACAACATTGAATTAAATTCATCCAAACTTGAATTTTGCAAAATTCAAGCTTTGGGGAGTACTTTACATACAAACATCCTTTGCCATGTTGCTATGTTAGTTGTCCCTACCTTTGAGACATGCTCAATTTGTTAAATACTAATCAGACTACTTCATCTCCACTTGAGTAGATCTCTATAAATGCTCTCATGCTACCTTTATTTGCTTTAGTATATGTCTAGGTTTGGAGTAGTTTCATTTATCTCTTAATTAAGCATGGTGCTTAGTTTAGGGCTGATGATCTTACTTCCAAGGGAGTTTAAATTAAGCATGATGCTTAGGATAAAATGCCCTCCTAAATCAAATTAGACATGGTGTCTAGGTTGATCTTTGAGCCGATAGTATGCTATAGTAGATATTGGATATTTTGTTGGACTAACCCCTGCAGGAAAACTTTCCATATTGACCTGGAATGTCCTGAGATAAACTCACATTGGAGACAAAGAGAGAGACACATGAAGGTTAACAATTTGCACAAGAAAGGCATAGCTCACAAGAGATGATCCATGGAGGGTGCCACAAACACGATGCACAACCGCTAAGAAAGGAAAGCTTCCACAAGGTGATACTGTACCATCACTCTTCAAGTAAGGTAACATCTTAAGGTACTTGACTATCACTTTTTATAAGTTTCTCCTTGGTTCTGGCGTTCACATGAATAAAAGAGACAAACATGTAGGATTTTCAACTCTAGATTAACCAACCCAATCCATCCAATATGTTTAGTCCTTCCACCTTCGTTATTCCACACTCCTAATCATATGAACTAAAATGTTGCACATTCAATCTTTGAAAGATATATATATAAACATGAGTATAGATAAATTATCTTTCCATTAGGTTGAGCGATCTGATCTGACAAATGTTTTAAATGCTACACTCATGATCTTATTATCCATCAACTTTGTCTTGCTCACTATGCTTAAGGTTAGAGAAGAATAAATACACTTTTGGTTCTATTGGTGTTTTCCACCAACAGGGCCCATGCACTTGATCTTTGCCTTGTCTCTATCAGCTGGTACACTTCAAGCAAACTATGAAGGACTTTGTCAACTCCCAGACTCCACCAAGTGAAGAACCTAGATCTATGAGCACAAACACACTGGAGATACTGGACACTCAGGCAAACACTGCCCTGAGATGCTTGAGGACGTAAACTACATCAACAATAGCAACAATAACTACTACAACCGTCCTCAACAAAATCAAGGTTGGAATCATCAGAGGCCTAACTACTCAGAGAGGCGATCCAGGACGCCCCGTCATCCCGATCTCCATCGGCATGCTTGCAGATGAGACACTAAGTCTCCCAAAGGGAATATTGAAGAACCTCTATGTCCGAGTTGGTACCCTATACGCTCCAGTAGACTTCGTGGTGATAGAGGCTGGTACTGATGAGACGGAACCCATCATCTTAGGGAGGCCATTCCTGAACACCTCGGGAGCTGTCATCTATGCTAGTGCTGCCAAGATCAGTTTCTACATCAAGGGGAGGAAGGAGACGTTTTCCTTCAAGAACAAGACTGCACAAATCTCAGAGCATTCCCGACATGAACCAAGGAAGGGGACCAACAGGAGGAACAAGAACAAGCAAATGTGTACAGAGTCAGCTAAGATGGTCACTGTAGTTCAAGGAGGTCAAGATCGTCAACTCAAGTCGCCTTTCTGACCAAAAAGGATGACCCAGTCACCTATGAGCTCCTATTCGAAACCATGCCCCTAAAAGAGACATACATTCAGCTCCAGATGGTAGATCAGACATTCCAAAAGGTTGAAGACAAGTACGATCCACCCATCATCCTTGGGAGACTGTTCCTCAGCACCGTTAAAGCAAATATGTACATTGGAACCAGAGAAGTCCACATGCACTTCCCGTCTGAGAAGGTACGCCGCTATTTTACTGACCTTAACTATATAGTTGAAGACTCTAAGCAGGTCAGGACAAGAAGAAGACGACGCAACCACAACCAGAGGAGGCAAATCATCAAGGACGAATGGGCAGACTACGAAGGAGAAGTGGTAATGTCTGAAGACATACAGCTTGAACAGAACTGTCCTGAGGAGACCGTAGCACCGAGTTAGGTGTGGAGAGAGAAGATAGCTATACACGAAGAAGAGGTGCCGCCAGAACCACCGACTACGCCATCCAGCGAATCCCAGTACGATTGAGAAAACGGAGAGTCCCGTTCGGAGGACTTAAAAACACCGAACGCCTTGCCAAGAGAATTCAAGGATCAAAGAAGACTAGCAGACGAAGGACATCCTAATCGCTATCAGGGTGCTGCCAACATTCAAATACACCTCCGCCACCTGCTAGCTACATCAGAAGAAATTACGTCAAAATCCAGCTTGGGGGAGAGCACCCCCATTTATCCAGCTAAGTATTCTATTCACGTTTATATTTTACTCAAATAATAAAAAGATGCATAATCATAAAAACCCAAATAAATATTTTGTGCTTATATATCTTTGCTTATTTTGCTAAATAAATAAATAAAGTTTGCTATGAACCCTCATGATAAGCTCTCACATGGAAATGATGAATAGTTGCTCTGCCATGACTAATTCTCAAAATTGAAATCTCTCTCCAATTTAGGCATGACTGTTATTAATTAAGATTTGCTCTAAATCTGAACTTGTGGAAAGAGTACTTGATTTAAAGTCTACGTCGTTAACGGATACGATATGAGAAGGTTGAGCTGCTGTTTATCTATTCCTAGAGATGCTAGAATTCTAGAGAATTTTATCTTTAAAAATCTTGAAAATGTTACATGATGAGTTCCTGTATGATGAGAGTTTAAATTCCTACCATAGCCATATATACATGCTTATTAGACTATGAACCATTCATTTACTTTTTACTGCTTATGAGCATTGAGTGTGGTCAAGCTGTGTAGACCCTTAGGAGCTTGTCATGTGGTTAAAATCAAGATTCACTTGCACGTTCACTCACACATGCTGCATCTACTTCGGAAGTACGCATCCACATATATCCACCCATTTCCATCTCCAGAACCACCCAAAAATATTCTACTCCTAATCCGGGAGAGAATAGCCAAAAATATTTCTGTTTTTCCCCTGTGAAATAAATGCTCAAGTTATCTTGTTACTACCACTTGCTATATTATTTCAGGAGATGAGTGCTCTAAAAAAAAGAAAAAAAAAGAAGAAAAGAAAAGAGAAAGATTACGAGGAAATAAAAAGGGGCAAGTGCCCGGAACCTCGAAAGAAAATATAGAGCATCTCATTCTCCTCAAAAAGTTTCAAAAGAGCAAGAAAGGTATGTATCCCCTCAAAAGATCATAAGTAGAATTAGACTTTCACCATTGTTATCACCATCATCACCATACACCATTCATTCACCACACATGCACATCTTGATTTGACTTATTGACTTGTTCTTCTGGATCCATGGTTTGGCTATGCAATAAATGTCTTGTAAGTATGTATTAGTTGTGTCCCACCTATGAGCCCCAGATATCAAAAGCCTTATTAGAGTAGGGTGAGAGAGAAGGCAACACCACTATGCCTCATACCAAAAATACCACATACTTTGAGAGAAGGCATACACCATTACTGCCTTGGTAAGGATCCAGAAATACCACAAAAGAGAGACTAGAGATAGTCATACAAGGAATCTCTAAGTTTTATTTGAAAATCTACAAAAACTCCAGAGCTATAGTTAATCGAAGAACAAGAGACATGGTGGTTGACTAGACCGTTCTATCTTTTAACTGCTCAAGACAGAAGTGACGGTTACAAGTCCCATGGTAAAAGGTAAAACAAGTAAGTTTTAAGTCTTGACAGTTTACCCTAACCAGAGATGAGATCTTGTTTGAACGCATATGTATCTTTAAGGCATGAAACCACTGCAGAAACTCTTGAGTTCATCTTTGCTCAGGGACGAGCAAAGGTTAAGCTTGGGGGAGCTTGTTGATGGTCCTTAATGCTCACATTTAACCATCAACTAATCATGGAAAAGTATCTAAATGGAACCAACACCAAGACTTAGGGTTTTATCTGACAGAATTCCACAACTTTTGGTGTTTGTCTATTTCTGCAGGGGGTTATGAGGAAATACGAGGAAAGGCCCACATGTCGGGTTTACATAGAGATATTAACGTGCCGCGCAATTTTCTATCATCTAGAAGACTACAGAAGCCACCGGACCGAAGCGGAGGCCGAGAGGACTCAAGGACAGGGCGCCCGCTCTCCGCTCCTAGGCGCCCGCCCTCAGCAAGAGTCCAATCAGGACTCTCTTTTGGGATATTGCTCCACCGACCTAAAGGATCAAGGATAACCGTTCAATCAATGTCGGTTTGATCCAACAACCCAGATTTACTTGAAGGGACTATAAAACCAGACCCCCTGGCCCCTGGAGATCATACCTCTTCTACAGAATCAAAGTTAGGGTTTCAATTCTTCATCCAAGTAGAGAGGATCCCTCTAGTTTTTCTAGTTCTACCTCTAGTTCATCTAGATCTAGTTCTAGTTTATCTAGTTCTAGTTCTAGTTCCTCTAGTTCTAGTTCTAGTTAGTTCTAGTTGTAATCTAGAAAATAGGGAGAGAGAAGAGGAGAGCGGAGGAGGAGCCGGGTCTGTCGGATCTTCCTCAACATTATACTTTTGCAGCAACTGGTTCGTTCTTCATCGTTCTCCAAGTTCTTCAATTCATAATTCCTGAGTTCTTTAATTACTTTTTGTTTACATTCAAGTTATTTATTGGATTCCCACTTGTATCAAGTGCTCTAGTCTTTATAACGCTAGAGTAGCAATTAATAGATTGGACGTGGTGTTTAGTCTTGCAATTACCTGGAATTGCACCCAATCCTGCGGATTGTTGTGGTAGCCTTAGGGTAGTGACAGCCCTAACGGTCGATGTATTCCACCTCGTTCGGATCGGTGTTTGTAGGACCGTAGTCAGACCTTCCTAGCCCCCTTCTCATCTCTTTCTGTGGTTAGTGCTCTGATGTCCCGAAATAGATAACCTTGAAGTAATTCTTGATTCTTAGATCAACTAGAGAACTCTCAGAAAACTTCCTCTCTTCCCACCAAAAATAATTATATAGTTATCCTTGGGCGATCTTGGATCTTAGTTAGTACACTCACGCTCTCTGTGGAAAATCGATACTCTGGAATACTCTCGGGTGAAGGCTACATCGGTATCCGTGTGCTTGCGGATTTTTTCTGTTTGCGTTTAAAATACCCAACAGCTCGGCAGCGGCGTGCTGCGGATTGCCCTACTGAAGACTCGAGGGCCCGGTGGCTCTGGAGCCATTCGGTCCTCGTCGCTGTCGTAACGTCCGCCGCGGTGGGTGCTATAGCCCCTCTCCTTAGCATCTCCATGTATGCAGCATCGATGCTCGTTGATGTCATGTTGAGCATCGTGCGGGCCTGGATTATCGACGAGGCGCTCCTGAACAGGCACCATATTCTTGCCTCGAGGCAGTGGCTCCTGGTGGACTGATATCTCTCTCTCGTTTCAGGCTGGCTCAGGGCACTTTTCTGTAGCTGCCCCTCGGCATCGAGAGGCTGAGCTCTTAGCTTGTTGGGCTGCTGCCACGTGGAGCAGGCCTTGTACCTCGTCTCGAATGCGCCGCGCCTGAGAGTTTGAGGGCTCAGGCATATTGCGTAGCAGCATGGTTGCCGCTATGATGTTCTGAGCAGCTCAAGGGAAATGGCTTACGAGCGGCTCAGGCTCCTCGTCCCCGAAGATCTGTTGGTACACGTCTCGAGCACGACCACGCATGCCCCCACTGTGCGGGTGTAGTTGGTCTCGCTCGAGGGCCCGCTCAAGCTGGCTGAGGCACTCGCGATCCTCGTCTAGCTTGGCTTTAAGCTCTCACAGCTGCGCAAGGCATGGCCTTGTCGTCCTGAGGTGGTCTGTACACCTGCCCATCGTTCCTAGGCGTCCTAGGATCCTCCATGGCTACGGGAGCTCGAGCACCGGCAGCGGCGTCCTGCGTGTCGTCCGTAGTCGCTACGGCCCCATCGATGTTGAAGCATTCCCTTGTAGGTTCGTAGCTGTCGGATTCAGAGTTGGGGTCTTGCTCGGCGGTGTAGAAACATCCGCGCCCCTCCTCCGCCAACTGGTGTCTGAGCGTGGTGAGGGTATATCGCCCAGATCCAGGCGTCAAGGTGTGCGTATCTAGGGAAAACCTGACTGCTCTGCCACTTACTAAATTTGCTGTCGTGCCTCCGTGTCGCGCGGGAGGACCAGTGGTCGCTCCACGCATGTCCTGGCACCGGGACATATTGTCCTGGCGAGCGATGTCGTAGCGTTGTCCAAGCTGAACAGGAGCATCCGCCTGGTGGCGAACATTCCATGTGGTAACAGTGCGGATGGTGGCGATGGCGCATGGGGTACGCTGCCCCCTGATGGCGTCACACGGCTGCTCTGTCGTCTAGCCATCGTGACCGTGGTCTCGGTGCGCGGAGCTGTCGGCCCCATCGTCGTCGCCTGCCCTTCACGAGGTGATGATCGTGCAACGGCGGTGGGGCAGTGGCGATGCTGGTCTCGCATCCTCTTGGGCAGGGAAGCATGGTGGTGAGGCCATCTCGGAGCCTTTGATCGTGTGGGCATGAGACGAGCCCGTCTAGGTCCTTTGATTGAGAGCAGGATCATGTCATAGTCGAAGCCGGTGGACATGAACTCAAGACTCCCAAACCAAATCACCTTGTAGCGTGGGATCGGAGGGACATCGGTGGCCATCCAGAAAGAGATGGGAAATCGGTGGTAACACGCAGGACCCCTACCAAGCGCGCCAACTGTCGGTGTTTTGACCCCGGGGGGTAGCACCAACGAGTGAATTTGTGTGCGTGCTCCCTTTTCTATATGGGGATGCAAGAGTGACACAACGATTTATCCTGGTTCAGGCAAGAGAAGGCCCTATGTCCAGCGGGGGGTGGACTTTGTATTATCTTGCACCTAAGTGCTTGTACAGGGGTGAATACAAGTGGATGTGGCCAAGAGTTCTAAGTCCTAGCTGATGGAGGTGGTGTGAGAACTATATTCTATGAGTGTTCTGTGTCCCCCAGGATGTTGCCCGAAGTGTCCCCTTTTATAGTTCCAAGGGGAGACCTAGGTTATACGATGTAGGCATTAGAATAAGCCTCGATAGGGGTATGGCGCTAGCCAACTCAAGGCTTCCGTACTGGCGTGGCCTCGAGCCGTTGTTGACGGTCCTTAAGTATCAAATTTAATTATCAAATAAACAAAGAAAAGGATCTAAATGAAATCAACATCTAGACTTAGGGTTTTATCTGACAGAATTCCACGAGTTTTGGTGTTTGTCTATTTCTGCAAGGGGTTATCAGGAAATACGGAAGAAAGGCCCACACGTCGGGATTACATAGAGATATCAACGTGCCGCGCAATTATTTTACATCTAGAAGACTCCAGATGCCACGGGAAGGAAGCGGTGGCCGAACGGAGCCAGGACCTGGGCGCCCGCCCAAGTCCTTAGGGCGCCCGCCCTGCTACAGTGGCCAATCACGTTCAACCTCGCGGATTATGCTCCATCGAACTAAAGGATCAAGAATAACCGTTCAATCAATGTCGGTTTGATCCGACGGCTCAGGTTCACTTGAGGGGACTATATAACCAGACCCCCTGGCCCCTGGAGGAGGCACCCCTTGATCATTATTCTTTATTCATAGATAGAGCAAAAGCTAGGGTTTAGAGACGAGGGCTCTCCTCTCTTCTCTAAACTAGAGTAGATCTAGATAGTAGCAAGATGGAGAGCGAAGGAGGATTAGAGGAGAGGCCGGCTTGTCGGTTCTTCCTCCGGTTGTACTTCGTCATGATCAAGCTCTAATCAAGCTTGATCATGGGATGACTCTGGTAATCTACTTCTAATTCATTATGCAATTACTAATCATGTATGTTCTGGTTCACAACTCTTTTGAGTACTTCTAATCTATAGGACGCTATAGGTTAGAGTTGTAGTATAGGTGTAAGCGTGGTGCTTAGACCTAGATTACTTGTGGATATCCCCTGTCTAGCTGGATCGTGTGGTAGGCCGCGTAGGTGACAGTTACGTTGGTCCTTTGTAGTCCACCTCTCGTTAGCAGGACGGGTAGGGTTTATCGGCCTAAGGATAAGCATCCTTTGGGGTGTACTCTTATCACGTGGTTCGTCCCAGACATAGACATACCACTTTGAAGTAGGAAAACCATAGTTATCCTCTCTATTCTGCTACCATCGCCCATATGCTAGAATTGCTCTATTCTCTATTCCCATATTATCACTCACTGTTATCTTACCTTTAATATTGTTCTTATTCGATTCTACCATCTTTCCTATTTACACCTATTTACTTATCTTGGTTAAGTTAGAGCGTAGATCAGTTCTCCTGTTTCCCTGTGGATACGATAAAACCTATAACCGGGTAAAAGCTTCAACGGTATCCGTGCGCTTGCGGATTATCTGTGTGCGTATAAATACCATAGTACACTCTAGTGCCATGCTGGGGATGACAACCTAGTATTCAAGTGGTGTTAGCAAGTGTCAACAAGCATTTTTGGTGCCGTTGCCGGGGAAACGGTTGCTGAGTTGACTACGAACTAGCTTAATCATTTTCTAAAAGAAAAATAAAAAAAAAATATTTTCCTTTTATCCTTTGCCTCATCTCTGCTAATCTTTCTTCTTATCTAATCCTTGATCTCTGGTCTATCATGAATTCAAACATGTCTATCAATGAATTTCATAGACCTACGGGCACACCTCTCGAACCACCAAAATCTTCAAAGCCTATCATAGCATCTAGTTTTGAGATAGACCCCGAATACATAGAATTTGTTCAAAAACAACCTTTCTCAAGGGAAGGTGAGGAAAACCCATACACACACCTAAGAGAGTTTTATCGAGTCTGTAACCTCCTTCGCATAGAAGGAATGTCCGATGAGACCCTCAAATGGAAGCTCTTTCTGTTCTCTTTAACAGGAAAAGCTAGACATTGGTACAAACTCAAAGTAGGGAGTGTTCATGGAGATTGGAAGGAGTTATATAGTAGTTTTCTTTCTAAATATTTTCCAATCTCCAAAGTGGCGGAACTTTGGCGTGAGATTATTTCTTTTAGACAACTGGAAGAAGAATCACTTAGGAAATCATGGGACCGCTTTATTAACCTTACTCTCACTGGCCCAAAGCTTTCTATTCCAGAAGAAGTTCTTCTAATTCACTTTTTTGAGGGCCTTAGTGGGGAAAATAAGCAAACCTTGAATACAGCCTCTAGAGGATCCTTCTATCACCTACCTGCTAGTGAAGCTTGGAATTTGATTGATTTATTAAGTGGGAAGTCTCCTAGCTTTTATATCCCTGAGAAAGAGATAGAACCAGTTCCTAGACAAGAAGAAGAAGTTTTGATAGCTAGATCACAACCACTTCAATTCCAAACTTTAGCTATCGATCCTAAACCATCAATACCCCAAAATTCTCCAAGAGAGGAAGGAATTCCGACCTTAAATCTTTTAGATATTGATGGTTTAGACTTCTGGTTCCATAAGAGACCTTCAAGCAGGGATAATTCAAATCCTCGCAATAATGGTTCTATTAGAGAATGTCCTGGTTCTTGTTATGAAGAAGTCGAGGATGACATATCAAGTGAAGGAGAGCTAAGCCATATTGAAAATTCTAACACCTCCCCTTTCCTGATCACAAGTTCTAAATGGCTAGAATGTGTAGAATGGATGGATAAAGAAGAAGCCATAATGAATTCTCACTTTGGTTCAATTTCAAATGGTGAGTTCTTGACTCCCTTTGAAGATGGGATTCATCGAACTATAGAAGAGGACATAAGTGAGACCAATCCAAGAGGAACTCTGAACATTCAGATTAGAGACGAAGATAACATTAATGAGCATGGAATTTATTTCATAGCCACTTTGTTTACTCCATGCTCATATGCAACATCTTCCCAATCTATTGGTCTCTCCAACATCACCACATTTGAGATCTCCAACCCCCTCTTCCTTTCTATTTATAAAAACTTTAAAAGGGCGGTTGTCGATGCATATGTCTTTAATAAATATTGCAGATCTCGTTGAGTTGATCTTGATTTAGGTCAGCGTTGGAAGGGAAACCACTTCGCCGACATAAATTGATGGTTTCCCAAGGACAAGCTTAGTGTCCTAAAATAAGCACTGATCAGATCGTAACATGAGTTTTTAACTATTTGCAACATTACCTTGTGTATTGAGCATATAAGGATAATTGTAAAAATATTCCTTCAGGTATTCTTGTCACTAACCTTTACAGGATTGGAGCAAGAAGATCGGATGAATGACAAGCACAAGGTATGTCCAACCAATCATCATACAACATTGAATTAAATTCATCAAAACTTGAATTCTGCAAAATTCAAGCTTGGGGGAGTACTTTACATAAAAACATCCTTTGCCATGTTGCTATGTTGGTTGTCCCTACCTTTAAGACATGCTCAATTTGTTAAATACTAATCACACTACCTCATCTCCACTTGAGTAGATCTCTATAAATGCTGTCATGTTACCTTTGTCTATTTACTAGTAAGTGTTAGTTTGGAAGTACTGCACATACTTCTATTGGCTTTTAAATTAAGCATGGTGCTAAGGTTAAAAAGCCTTCCTTAATCTGATTAGACATGGAGTCTAGTTCGGTTATTGAACTAAAAACTGCTTGTGTAGATATTGGTATATTTTTGTCGGACTAACCCCTGCAGAAAAACTTTCAATATCGATTTGGGAAGTCCTGAGATAAACTCACATCAGAGATGAAGAGAGTGACACATGAAGTCTAACAATTTGCACAAGAAGGACATAGCTCATTCATCATAGAGAGATGATCCATGGAGGGTGCCACAAACACGATGCACAACCGCTAAGAAAGGAAAGCTTCCACAAGGTGATACTGTACCATCACTCTTCAAGCAAGGTAACATCTTAAGGTACTTGACTATCACTTTTATAAGCTTCTCCTTGGTTCTAGCGTTCATATAAATAAAAGAGACAAACATGTATGATTTACAACTCTAGATTAACCAACCCAACTGATTCAACATGTTTAGTCCTTTAATCCTTGTTCTTAGTACTACCTCCATGATCCCACACTCCTAATCATATGAGCTAAAATGTTACGCATTCAATCATTGAGAGATATAAATAAAAAGACATATACATAGATAGATTATCTTTCCATAAGGTTAAGCGATCTGATCTGACAAATGTTACAAGTGCTACACTCATAAACTTATCAGCCATCAACATTGTCTTGCTCACCATGCTTAAGGTTAGAGAAGAACAAATACACTTTTGGTTCTGTTGGTGTTTTCCACCAACAGGATCCATGCACTTAATCTCTGCCTTGTCTCTATGAGCAGGTACACTTCGAGCAAAACACGGAGGAGTTTTATAACTCTCAGACTCTACCAAGTGAAGGACCTGGATCTACGAGCACAAACACACTGAGCAGGATACTGCCAACGCCACACTTCGAACTGCTAGGCAAACGAAGAGGTGCAGATGTCAAGGTCCGCACCTGAATCAAATGACGCACCTGAAGAATGAACACGGTGAGAAGTCTTGCTAAGAAGACTTAAAACATTGAACCCTCGCCGAGAGGTAAGATCGGTAGTTATCCATATTTATCCTTTCTGCATTCCCTTTTCCCTTTAATTATTTACTTTCCTTAAATAGATTATTAGTTAATCATGCTATCTTGAAAAGAAAATAAAAATGTTAAAAAATACTAAGCCCCATGTGAGTATATGAGTGGCATAAAACCCATAAGTACCTTCACTGTGGTGGCATAAAAATAAAATAAATATTTCTTTTCTGCTTTATAAAATAAAAATATAAAAACGGGGAGTAATATTTATTGAGGAAGCTCAACATGATGAAGGCTAGATATTTATGCTAACACTTAATCAGTTCAACAAGCTTTGTTGTCTATTTGAGCTCCACAGAATTTAAGAATCAAGAAGACTAGCAGACGGAGGACATTCTAATCGCTGTCAGAATGCTGCTGACTTTCAAATACACCTCTGCCACCTGCTAGCTACATCAAGAGAAATTACGTCCAAATTCAGCTTGGGGGAGAGCACCCCCATTTATCTCGCTAAGTATTTCTACCTAAACTATGAAAAACCAAATAAAGATTTTGTGCTTATATATATCTTTTGCTTAGTGTGTTTAATAAATAAATAAAGTGGCTATGCTAATCTGAATCTTAATAATAAAACTCTAGAATGGATATGATGAATAGTTCTCTGCCTAATTTGCAAATTTGAAGTTCTCTCTCAAGTTTAGACATAACTGTTATTATTTAAAGCTTGCTCTAGATCTAAATTTGTGGGATAAAAACTTGATCTGAAACCTAAGTTGTTAACGGATATGATATGGGAAGGTTGAGCTGCTGTTTATCTGTTCCTAGAGATGCTAGAATTCTGGAGAATTTTATCTTTAAAAAATCTTTAAAATATTGCATGATGAGTTCCTGTATGATGAGAGTTTAAATTCCTACCACAGCCATATATACATGCTTGCTAGACTTTGAGCCACACATTCATTATTTACTGCTTATGAGTGTTGAGTGTGGTCAAGCTGTGTAGACCCTTAGGAGCTTGTCATGTGGTTAAATCAAGATTCACTTTCACGTTCACTCATATATGCTACTTCTACTCCGGAAGTACCATCCATATATATCCACCCATATCCATCTCCAGAACCACCCAAAAATATTCTACTCCTAATCCGGGAGAGAATAGCCAAAAATATTTCTGTTTTCCCCTGTGAAATAAATGCTCAAGTTATCTTGCTACTACCACTTGCTATATTATCTCATGAGATGAGTGCTCTGAAAAAAAGAAAAAAAAAGAAAAAAAATAATAAACGAGGAAATAAAAAGGGGCAAGTGCCCGGAACCTCGAAAGAAAGAAAAAGTGAGACGAGAGGTAAAAATGGACAAGTGTCCGACAGTAGAATTAGGGGTACAAGATACCCACCTGAGAGGAAAGAAAAAGAAGAGCATCTTATTCTCCTCATAAAGTTTCAAAAAGCAAGGAAGGTATGTATTACCTCAAAAGAGCAAAAGTAGAATTAGACTTTCACCATTGTTATCACCATCATCACCATACACCATTCATTCGCCACACATGCACATCTTGATTTGACTTATTGATTTGTTTCTTTGGATCCATGGTTTGACTATACAATAAATGTCTTGTAAGTATGTATACTTTATCTCCCACCTATGAGCTCCAGATATTAAAGCCTTATTAGAGTAGGGTGAGAGAGAACGCAATGTCACTATGCCGTATACCACAAATACCACATATCTTGAGAGAAGGCATAAACCATCACTGCCTTGGTAAGGATCCAGAAATACCACAAAAGAGAGATTTAGAGAGTCATACAAGGAATCTCTGAGTTTTATTTGAAAATCTGCAAAAACTCCAGAGCTATAGCTGATCAAGAATAAGAGACATGGCACTTGGCTAGACTGTTCTATCTTTTAAATACTCAAGACAGAAGTGATGGTTACAAGTCCCATGGTGAAAGGTAAAGTAAGTAAGTTTTAGTTCTTGACAGTTTACTCTAACTCAGAGATGAGATCTTATTCAAAAGCATGTGTACCATCAAATTTTTTAAGATATTGCAACAACTTCTGATCCATTGCTGAGTCTATCCTTGCTCAGGGACGAGCAAGAGGTAAGCTCGGAGTTTGTTGACGGTCCTTAAGTATCAAATTTAATTATCAAATAAACAAAGAAAAGGATCTAAATGAAATCAACATCTAGACTTAGGGTTTTATCTGACAGAATTCCATGAGTTTTGGTGTTTGTCTATTTCTGCAGGTGGTTATCAGGAAATACGGAAGAAAGGCCCACACGTCGGGATTACATAGAGATATCAACGTGCTGCGCAATTATTTGATATGACGGTTGTACTTCGTCATGATCAAGCTCTAATCAAGCTTGCTCATGGGATGACTCTGGTAATCTACTTCTAATTCATTATGCAATTACTAATCATGTATGTTCTGGTTCACAACTCTTTTGAGTACTTCTAATCTATAGGACGCTATAGGTTAGAGTTGTAGTATAGGTGTAAGCGTGGTGCTTAGACTTAGATTACTTGTGGATATCCCCTGTCTAGCTGGATCGTGTGGTAGGCCGCGTAGGTGACAGTTACGTTGGTCCTCTGTAGTCCACCTCTCGTTAGTAGGACGGGTAGGGTTTATCGGCCTAAGGGTAAGCATCCTTTGTGGTGTACTCTTATCACGTGGTTCGTCCCAGACATAGACATACCCCTTTGATGTAGAGAAACCATAGTTATCCTCTCTATTCTGCTACCATCGCCCATATACTAGAATTGCTCTATTCTCTATTCCCATATTATCACTCACTGTTATCTTACCTTTAATATTGTTCTTATTCGATTCTACCATATTTCCCATTTACACCTATTTACTTATCTTGGTTAAGTTAGAGCGTAGATCAGTTCTCCCGTTTCCCTGTGGATACGATAAAACCTTTAACCGGGTAAAAGCTTCAACGGTATCCGTGCGCTTGAGGATTATCTGTGTGCGTATAAATACCATAGTACACTCTAGTGCCATGCTGTGGATGACAACCTAGTATTCAAGTGGTGTTAGCAAGTGTCAACAGCCGTCTTGTTATGGGGTACTTTGATGATGATGGTGCGTGCGCTTCCTGAATTCAACTTTTGTACATCGTCTGGTATTGGCTTAGGCAGGAGCATGCTTGTACGTCAAGGCAGTAGTCAGGTCTGGGGTGGTTGAAGCGCAGACTTTTATCGCCTGCTCCTTTCCTGGGAAGGAATGTGTCTGCTCGAGGGTCAAACGGCACAGGCGGCCTTGTTACATGGGAGCGCTGACTTTGTGCATTTTGAGGGGTGCCGCGATGGGATATTACGCCTGCAGCACTATGTCGAGTGGTGCCTTCATCCAACCTTGGGGATAAAGCTGGAAAAAAGTGGAGATTTGACGGGTGCATGTTCCCCTATCACGCTTCCCGTGACTGTCGGGTTAGGTGGGAGCATGGTAGTCGCATTAATTGCCCTGGCTTCCGTACCTGCGACAGGCGGCGGGGATGCGCTTTTGCGCTCGAGGCCTGTCGATTCGCTCGACGCTATTTCCATAGTCGACGGATGCTGATATCGAGCCCTTGTCGACTTGTACGACCTTGTCTCCGTGTTCGAGGCTAGGGTCGATACCACGCCCGAGCGATCCCATATTTATGTCAGAGCATCGACCTTAAGCCTCGAATTGTTTATGGGTCCTTACATTCTGAGCACTGGCTAGGGTACCCCTTATTGACACCCTAGACAGTATTTATTTAATATAGTGCAGATGAGTTAGGATTGGATGTATATTGCTGATCGTCGCTCCTAAGAGTTCATTGATGGTGTGCATTCTTTGTTACGTGTGGCCGAGGCAAACAAATGTGATGGTTTCATGTGGTGACCATGTGCCATATGTAAGAATACTATGCAGGAATGATATCATAACAAGGAGAGAGTCTATCGGTGGCACCCACCATCGCCACTCGCCAGCTCGCTCTTAAGGACATCTACACCAAGTATTGCAAACATCTAGCTTGTGGGAGGAGCATCCCCTAGTAATCAGGTAATTATACCTAAGCGATTATCGAGTCTACATATTTATAAAAATACCAAAATATGTGGGCACATGAAGGTCTACAAGTCATAGAGTCTTTTGTGAGTTATAATTAGTTAAGTGTTAGAGTCTGTTTGGAGTTACTCTAAACTAGAACCAAATAAAAATTGATGAACATTTAAATTTTGTCTTGGAAATGATAAATAGTTGCTCTATTCATTACAAGTACCTAGATTCCAATGTTAGATTTTCTCGAGTTTTAGACATTACTGTTTTAATTTGAAGATTTACTCTGAACCTACAATTTGTGGAGGCATAAGTGAAAGGTCCTAATATGGTTAGAGGGGGGTGAATAGCCAATTTAAAAATTCTACAAACTTACTAGAGGAAGATGTTAGTAAATAACAAAGCAAAGCTTTTTGCTCTAGCTCTAAAGGGGTGTTTGCAAGCCACCTATCCAACAATTCTAGTTGATATGATCACTAGGCACACAAGGGCTATGTCACTACAGGCTACCCTAGTGGACTAGGCTACACAAGGCAAGACTAGCAAATAAACTAGTTACACTACTTTGCGGTAAGTAAATGGAGAGGAAGAGATATTTATACCGCCATGTAGGGGATGAACCAATCACAATAATATGAAGCCCAATCACTGGGAGAAATCCAAAGAACAATCACAATGGAGACACACGATTTTCACCCAAGGTTCACGTGCTTGCCGGCATGCTACGTGCCCATTTTGTCGACCAACACTTGGTGGTTCGGTGGCTAAGAAGTGTAGCCCGAACCTCATCCTCACTAAGACACCACAAAACCTACCCACAAGTGAGGTAGCTCAATGAGATGAGCAATCCACTAATGTTGCCTTTGGCACTCCGCCGAGGTAGGCACAAACCCCTTACAATCGTCGGGAGATGGCCATGAACAATCACCAACTTATGCCGATGCTCCTCTGCTGCTCCAACCCGTTTAGGAGGCGGCAACCACCATGAGCAATAAGAAAAGCACAGCCAAATAGATTCCCAAGTGCCACTAGATGCACTCACTCAGGCAAATGCACTTGGAATCACTCCCAATCTCACAAAAATGAATAATCTATGAAGGAGATGAGTGGGAGGAGTTTGCTTAGGCTCATAAGGATGTCAAGTATGCTTGAATGCCAAGAGAGTGAGCCCCGAGCCAGCCAACACGTATTTATAGACCCCTCAAACAAATAGAGCCATTGGCTCTTTCACTAGGCAAAACACGGGGTCACCGGACGCTAAGCAAGAGACACCGAACACTCCACACCTACGTCCGGTGCTCCATAAACAGCCGCATGTTGCCCTTTTCACTTTCGCGCATCGATCTCTAATGGTCACTTGTAGAGCATCGGACGCGTCTGGTACTCACTAGACTTAAACTCAGGGAGGTCTGCAAACTCGCGGTGTCACCAGACGCTGAGCACCGGACCATCCGGTACTCACCGGTCTCATACCCAAAGAGCATTGCAAAAATGCAGAACACCAGACTCAAAACACCGGACGCTCCAACAGGTCCAACTTGCGTCTGGTGCCTAGCGTCCAGTGCATAACCCTAGTTGAGCCACGCACTACCTGCACACCGGACGCATAGACACAGCATCCGGTGCCTCTGGGCAAGCGTTCGACGAGTGTTTCTCAGTGAAACTATAACCCTAAGCAATAACCGGTGTGAGCTAACTCAACACCCTCTATAGTGTCTTGATCACCGAAACTAAAACCCTAAGCAATACCTTTGCCTTGAACTCCATAGGGTTTTATTTTTCTCTTTCTTCTTTTCCAAGTTGAGCACTTGATCATCTTGTGGTCATCACCATCATCACAATGATCATCACTTGCTCCACCACTTGGCATGTACCAACCTTATTAAGTCTACACACACTTATTATAGAGGTTAGTACTAGGGTTTCATAAATTATCCAAAACGAAACTAGGGCTTTCGATCTCCCCCTTTTTGGTAATTGATGACAACCTTTTTTACAAAGATTTTGAATAAAAACTTTCATGGATTCATGTTGCTTGCCCAAGCATTTTACCATGTGCAAAGGTTATGGACAAGTTTCATAAACCCAAATTGGTAGCAATTGCTCCCCCTACATATGTGCTAAGAGTTTGGATTTAAAAGCTTGCACATATGCTTGAATAGGAAATATAGGAGTCAATTTCTACCAAATGATGCTAAGGTGTAAAGAATGGACCTTTGAAGCGTGATACCAATCGGAGTTACCAATGTATACCCTCGTTAGCACCATTAGCAACTAGACATTCACAAGACTAGAACACCTCATGAGATCAACATTATAGACAAGGTTCTAGTACCACTTGTGAAACAACTAAAAGGTCTAGTTACACTACCTATGTATGCTAGTTCTTCATTTCATCAATCAAACTTACAACTAGCATACACCACACAAGCAAGGCATTGGAGAGAAGGATTCTAAAGCTAATGCAAATGCAAGCAACCATATGTGATGCACATTCAAATGCAACATACAAGATTATGAGCCTGCTCCCCGTACTTGTGTGCTTCAAAATTTTAATTGATCCCCTTCTTTTATCATGTTACTCCCCTATCTTTGTACTTATCCCCTTTTAGCAAATCTTTGGGAAATTCTCTCCCTCTTTATCATCAAAGACCACAAAAGGTGAGCTCAAAATTTTAGATAGGTTAGTGTGAGACCATGTGAAGTGGGATCATTTTCCCAAATTAGTTCAATCTAGATTACTTGCCTAGGATATTTAACTCGGTTTGATCCAAGGACAAGCTTCTTCACACCTCCAAATAAGGGTTATCTTGTACCATGTTGAGTTAAACACTTATAGCTCATATTCTAGATCAAACACTAGGATTGCAAGCCCAAAAACATGTCATATGCTACCACTAGATCAAGTCAAGCACAGAAGCAATAGTGGTGCCATAGAACCATCAAATTCATTTGATTTTCATGGATGAGCCTAAGACATGCAAGGAATTACTAGATGCACTAAACAAGTCCTTAGCATAGGATGAATGACATGCCAAACAATTTTACCTTGCTTTGCTCGAAGGAGAGGCATGTCAAGTAATGGGGGTGCATCAACACATATTTGAGAAGTCAAGTATGTTCAATTCATTGCTTAGCTTGCAAAACATCTTCTCATTAAGTGGCTTGGTGAATATGTTGGTAAGTTGATCATCCGCACCTATACTCTCAATGCAAATGTCCCCTTTTTGTTGGTGATCTCTTATGACGTGATGGCGGACATCTATGTGCTTTGTTCTTGAGTGTTGAACCGGATTGTTGGTGAGCTTCACGTCACTTTCATTGTCACATGGCAGTGGCACTTGCTTGAAGTTGATTCCAAAGTCCTTCAATGTTGCCTTTATCCAAAGGATTTGTGCACAACAACTACCGGCCGCAATGTACTCTGCTTCGGCGGTTCATAGTGCAACACTATTTTGCTTCTTGGATGACCATGAGAGAAGTGATCTACCCAATAGTTGACATGTGCCCGATGTGCTTCTTCTCATGCCCATCATGATCACTATTGTATGGACAATCCTCCGCAATATGATCGGGGCTCTCGCACTTGTAGCATAGCCTCACATATTCCTTGTTCTTGGAGTTGTCCCTTCTCTTTCTTGTATGGTAGCCCTTCTTCTTCATCATCTTGCCAAACTTGCAGATGAAGAGTGCTAGTGCTTCATCATCACTATCATCATTGGAGCACTCCTCATCACTTGATTCTTCCTTCTTGGCCTTGTCCTTGTTCTTGCTCTTGGAAGAAGAGCTAGCTTTGAATGCTACACTCTTATTCTTCTTATCATCATCATCCTTCTTCATGACCTCATCATCATCGTTGTCATTGTATCGATCTTTGGTCATGACATATCCAAGTACCTCATTGGAAGATACACCCATCAATCCACCTCTAAAGATAATTGTTCTCAATGTCTTGAACCTCTTGGGCAAGCACATCAAGAACTTGTGAATGAAGTCCTCATCCTTCACTTTCTCACCAAGGCCCTTGAGATCATTGATGATGACTTGGAGCCTATAGAACATCTCTAGTATGGACTCATCATCCTTCATCTTGAAGTTGGATAGCTTGTCCTTGAGCATGTACAACTTGGCACTTTTTACCATTGTAGTGACCTCATATGTTTCTTCTAGCCTTCTCAAGATCTTTAACTTGTTCAAACAACTTTGGATGAATGCCATTAGATTGTGTTGAGAGCCATAGTATTGCGTTGCTTGATTGCTCTCTCATTGTCCGTGGGGTTAGCGGGGTCAAGGATCACAAAATCATTCTCCATGACTTCCCACACTCTGTCATTGATTGATCCAAGGTACATTTTCATTTTTCTCTACCAATAGTCAAAAGAACTTATGCCATCAAAGAACGATGGTTTGCCCCCAACATGGTTGAACACTATTTGAGCCATAATTTGAGCACCAAGGTTGTTAAGCCTTCACAAAATGGTGACCACTACTCCAATACCACTTAAAAGGTCCTAATATGGCTAGAGGGGGGTGAATAGCCAATTTAAAAATTCTACAAACTTACTAGAATAAGAGGTTAGTAATTAACAAAGCAAAGCTTTTTGCTCTAGCTCTAAAGGGGTGTTTGTAAGCCACCTATCCAACAATTCTAGTTGATATGATCACTAGGCACACAAGGGCTATGTCACTACAAGCTACACTAGTGGACTAGGCTACACAAGGCAAGACTAGCAAATAAAATAGTTACACTACTTTGCGGTAAGTAAACAGAGAGGAAGAGATATTTATACCGCCGTGTAAGGGATGAACCAATCACAATAATATGAAGCCCAATCACCGGGAGAAATCCAAAGAACAATCACAATGGAGACACACAATTTTCTCCCGAGGTTCACGTGCTTGTCGGCATGCTACATCCCCATTGTGTCGACCAACACTTGGTGGTTCGGTGTCTAAGAGGTGTAGCACGAACATCGTCCTCACTAGAACACCACAAGAACCTACCCACAAGTGAGGTAGCTCAATGACACGAGCAATCCGCTAATGTTGCCTTTGGCACTCTGCCGAGGTAGGCACAAACCCCTCACAATTGTCGGGAGATGGCCACGAACAATCACCAACACGTTCCAATGCTCATCCACTAATCCAAGCTGTCTAGGAGGCGGCAACCACCAAGAGTAACATGAAAACCGCAGCCAAATTAATTCCCAAGTGCCACCAGATGCAATCACTCAAGCAAATGCACTTGGAATCACTCCCAATCTCACAAAGATGAATAATCTATGAAGGAGATGAGTGGGAGGAGTTTGCTTAGGCTCACAAGGATGTCAAGTTTGCTTGAATGCCAAGAGAGTGAACCCCAAGCCTGTCAACATGTATTTATAGACCCCCTCAAACATATAGAGCCGTTGGCTCTTTCACTGGGCAAAACACGGGGTCACCGGACGGTAAACAGGTGGCACCAGACGCGCAACCCCTACGTTCGGTGCTCCAGAAATAGCCACGTGTCGCCCTTTTCACTTTCGCACGTTGATCTATAACGGTGACCTATAGAGCACTAGACGCGCCCGGTACTCACCAGACTTAAACTCAGGGAGGTCTGCAAACTCGTAGGGTCACCGGACGCTGAGCATCGGAACGTCCGGTGCTCACTGGTCTCGTACCCAAAGAGCATTGCAAAAATGCAGAACACCAGACTCAAAACACCGGACGCTCCAATAGGGTTCTAACTTGCATCCGGTGCCTAGCTTCCGGTGCCTAACCCTAGTTATGCTAGGCACTGCCTCCACACCGGACGCACAAACACATCATCTGGTGCCTCTAGGCGAGCGTCCGGTGTCCGTGACTTCTCCAATTTTCCCACCGGCACAATAGAAAATATACACTTCATTTTCTTAAAAAATGCAGAACCCATCCTCTCTCTACCCTTCAAACTCCACCTCCTTCTCAAAGTGTGCCAACACCACAATGTGTAAACCAACATGTGCACGTGCGTTAGCTTTTTCACAAACATTTTATTCAAAGGAGTTAAGTTAGCTCACTAGGTTCTAAATGCATGCACATGAACAATGACACCTAGTGGCACTTGATAACCACTTAGCCAAAGAATTCCCATCTTTATAGTATGGCTATCTATCCTAAATGTGATCACACCCTATATGGTGTGTTGATCAAGAAAACTAAAACCCTAAGCAATACCTTTGCCTTGAACCCCATAGGGTTTTGTTTTTCTCTTTCTTCTTTTCCATGTTGAGCACTTGATCATCTTGTGGTCATCACCATCATCACCATGATCATCACTTGCTCCACTACTTGGCATGTACCAACCTCATTAAGTCTACACACACTTAGTATAGAGGTTAGTACTAGGGTTTCACCAATTACTCAAAATCAAACTAGAGCTTTCAATAAGTTTGAGCTAAGTCTAGGTAGTTGGTTGATATGATCATTGAAAGTCTGAGCTGCTATTTATCTTATTCCTAGCATTACTAAGTTTTGGAGATTTATTTTGAAAACCCAAACAAACTACATGATGAGCTCCTGTATGACAAAGTGTTAATTCCTACTAAAGCCAGATATAATACACATTTAGAGTTAGGAAAAACATTTGCACATTTATGCTGCTTGCTTTGCATTGAGTTCAGTCAACCTTTGTCGTATACCTTATGAGAGTCTTGTCATTAAAGTTCTAAGTTCTTGTTATTATCTGTCTAATCATTTATTGTATTCAAAGGATACATGTGGCTATGAAAATATATAAAAGAAAAAAAGGGAGTAAAAGATAGACAAGTGTCCCAATAATTAAAACAATGGGTACTAGATGCACACCTCCCTAAATTAAAAAAAGAAAGGAGATAGCCCATGTCTTTCCTGGAAAGTTTCAATAGAGAGTTCTTCTCAAAGAAATAGAAAACTAGCCACAAATACCACAAATTAACCTATCCACCATATTCCATACACATCCACACCTTGGTTTGATTGTATGCCTCAATTCTCTATGGATCCATAAGTTGACTTTACAATACATGCATTACAAGTATGCTTATCCTTGTTATTAGCACTC
This sequence comes from Sorghum bicolor, assembly GCF_000003195.3. Lineage (NCBI taxonomy): Eukaryota > Viridiplantae > Streptophyta > Magnoliopsida > Poales > Poaceae > Sorghum > Sorghum bicolor. Next base: position 26,814,261 of record NC_012872.2, on the reverse strand, counting down.
CTATAAGCTCTACCATATATACCTTTAGCTATAGGAGGCATAATATCATTAATGCCTCAATAGAGAGCCACAAATACCACATATATTGAGAGATTTGAGGGTGTCATACAACTAAGCTCTGAGTTTTATTTTGAAAACTTGTAAAAACTCTGGACTAACGATTCTGCAAAGAATTTGAGACATAGTGCTTGACCTGATTGTTCTATCTTCTGATTGCTCAAGACTCAAGCAAAAGCTATAAAGTCCCATGGTTAAAGGTAAGACAGGTAAGTTTGAAGATTAGAGCAAATATTAACTAATCCGGAGAAGAACCTTTGTTTGGGAGCATGTGTACTTGGAAGGAATGAAAACATTATAGCAACTCTTCATCCAAATACATATACTGCTTAGGCTTGGTTTGCCAAGGGACTGGCAAAAGGTAAGCTTGGGGGAATTATTAACGGTCGATAACATCAACTTTTATTATAACTTTAAACCTGAAGGAGAACATGAATACACATTAGTATAGAGTTTAATCTAACAATTTCCACGAGTTTTGTATATTCTGTATTTTCCATGGCGGATGTCAGGAAAGCTGAAAAAGAGGGACACTAGTGCAAAATAAACACAGAAACATATTCGCCACGGGAAACGTCGCGAGAAGACTCAGGAACAATCGAGAAGGCACCCGGAGCAATGGGGGGCCTGGCGGCTGCCAGGTGGGGCCGGCCAGCCCCACCCTAGTGCCAGCCGGCGCCCCCTTAGGGTTTTGGCCCTCCTCTTCTGGAAGCTTCCTCCACCGCCTTTGAGGAGTCATCTCGGCCCTTGGTTAAGTCGGTTTGATCCTACGACGCACGCGAATCCCACTGGACTATAAATACATGGGTAGACCCCCCTGGAGAGAGCGACTTCATTATTCATCAAGGCCTCAAGCCATCAAGCATCAAGTGCCTTCAAGTTCATCAAGGGCCTTCTAGTTCATAGTTCTAGTTAGTTAGATTAGAAGTAGAGGAGATTTAGTTCTTCATCGGGATCTGGAGTCCCTAGCGCCGGTCTGGAGTGCAAGAGTTTGGTAATAGATCTAGTTCATACTTTATAGTATTCAGTTGTATATTAGAGAGACATTATTCTTAATAGGTTCATATGTTCTTAATTGCATTAGTCATTGTCTACTTTGATTATATGTCTAGGATAGTTGGTTTGATCTTATTGAATTCATGTAATTGCTCGTATAGCGTTTACCTAATCGATCATTGGGTAGATGATAGACAATATATAGACGTGGTGTCTAGATATCTTGTTTGTCTGCGAGCGCACCTTGACGTGCCAGGTCATGTGGTAGTCCGCATAGGTGACAGCTGTGTTGGTTCCTCTGTAGTCCACCCCCTGTATGTAGGGCTAGGATGGGCGCGGTCGTGAAGGAGATGACGGTTGTGTCTTAAAACCCTCTTTAATTGATGCCTCTTTACATTTAATTACGATATAGGGTTGACTTAACGATGATTTCTAGATGTAATTGCACTAACTAGAGTTATTCATTAGCGTAGTTATAGAATTACCTTAGATCCAACTCCCTATTTTATCCATTGGCTAACTATGATTATGACTAGTAGATGCTCTGATGATTATCCTTAATTATGATACTTGATGATTATGCTACCATTATTATTTATCTATATTTATATTTCTTGACACCTGTTAACTTACAAAATTTGTTAGCATTTATTTCTTCACCAGAAATGAATATCTACTAGAATAGGGTTATCACTAACAATTTCCACAAGTTTTGTATATTTTGTGTTTTCCAGGCATTATTTCAGAAAGTGCTGAAAAGAAGGATTTAAGTGCTAATCGGCTACGAAACTTATCCGCGACGGAAGGATGACACCAGATGATTCAGGAACGCTATAGATGTAACATCCTTGATGTTACGAACACTAAAAACGGATCATGTCACCATAAGCATTGCAAAGCATATTTGTTAAGCACATTATTATGCATTAACTTAAAACAAGTTTATTTTGATTGCTTGTGTTTAGGGAAGTAGAGTGTGCTTATGTGGTGTGTTGATGCTTGTGTGGTTGCTAAAGCCCTAGGGTGGAAGTTTTTCGAAAGGCTAAGGGGGGGAACCCTGATTTTTGGAACCCTAGATTTGCCCCTTTTTGCACAACTTGAAAACTAAGCAAAATTTAAGGTTGGGTTCAAAAGCAAAGTTGTAGATCTTGTCAAGATGTACAACTTTGGTGTTTTGAGTTTTTGATGATTCAATACAAAATTCAAAGTAATTTTGAAAATACAGATTTCCAGAAAGTGTCCCCTTTTCTAACTTAAACCCCCAATTCAAAATCCATTTGGAATTTTGAAAAGTGGTCAACATGAAAGTTGTAGAGCACAAAAAGTTGAGCAACTTTCATGTTGGGAGTTTTTCAAGTTGTTATCAAAAATCAAAAGTAATTTTAGAAATCCTGATTTGTCCCCAATTCAAAAATTTGAATTTCTTTGAATTGGATTTGATTTTGCAAACTGTTTTGGTTAAATCACTGGTTTCCATTCAGAATCAGCCTGGGACACTTAAATATATTTTGCAGCTTATAAAATTGTGCACAACTTTTGTTTTGGTTGAATTTTGTGCTCAGTTCAAATTTTGGGCGAATTTTACAAAACTACAAACTGTTTGGATCAGGGTCGCTACAGTGTTCGGCAGGGGGGGGGGGTGCTCTGCCGCCGGCGCAGAGCCGCCTCCGCGCACGCCGCCACGCAGCTGGCCACGCAGCTGCTTGCTGCTGTGCTTCGTGCGGACGTCCTCATCCGCATCGCAGGCGCCGTCGCGTGGATAAAGCCTCGGGTGGCCCGGACTTTTCTTTTCTTTTCCTTGAACCTTATCGCCGACGAGCTCCCTGCGCCTCTCAAATTCGCCGCAAGCACGTCCTCTTCATCTTCCCGGAGTGCAGCACCCACTTTGCCCGCGACCTAGCTACCTCTTGGACCCTTCGCCGCACGCTTTGACCCCCTAGCGCCACCAGCCGAGCCGTCGTCCCCAACTCCGGCCAGGACCGCCGCCGAGGAACTCTTCACGTGGACACGTTGCTCCAGTCGGTACCACGCCTTGCAAGTGGTCGTTTCGAACTCTTCTCGTTTCCCCGATGCTCATGCGCTCGCTTTTTCTCCTTGGACGTGAGCAGGACCACCGGGACGACCTCGCCGGAGCCGGAGCACCCGCCCGACCGCACGGCCACCGTCGCCAAGCTTCTCTGCTGCTTCTCCCGCCGTGGTGGTGTGAGCACCATGATCCCCACTTCTTCCTGAACCTCCCGGACCTGTTGGTTTATGCTCTACCAAGCCCCAAGGGTCGGTCCACGGCCGGCCAGGGCAGCCGCCCGCCTTTCGCGCGGCCGGGGTAGGAAGAGAACGGTAGAGCGTCCTCGAGCCGTATCTATGGGGTCGCAAGGTCAAGGCGCAACTGATGCGCACCCTGGTGTGGGCTTGGACCTCGCCAGCGGCGACTGGGAGCGCAGCAAGGCCGCCGTGCACGAGGGAGACGGAACTGACAGGCAGGACCCGCCTGTCAGCGTTCCGCAGAGAAAGGGGAGAGGAGAGCCTGACGAGCGGGGCCCGCTCGTCAGTGTCCACGTGAGGGGAGGGGCAGCGCGCGCAGCGCGTATGCGGGCCGCGTGCGCGTGGGCCGGCCTGCGGGCCAAGTTCCAGGCCGCCCGCTGCGCAAAAATCTTTTTCTTTTTCTTTTTATGCGATTTTTGCTTGATGTTTGAAGTTGTGTAATAAATTGTGTAGTGGTCCAAAAATAGTGAAACTTTTTGTGTAAATTCCAGAGAATATTTAGAGCATAGGAAAAATATTAGAATTTGTTTCTTTGATTGTTTGTCTGTTCATAAAAATTTACTCCTTTAATTGGTAAATAAAACTTCTAGAATTTTTAATAATTTATTTGTGTGTCCAACAATCACCAAAATTTGTGGGGAGCCTCTGAATATTGTTTCCAGGCTTCACACAAAATTTAGTGGCATTTGGATAATGTTTGAATAAAATATTATTAAACCCTTATTTAGTAGGTAAATAATAATTCCAAAATAATTAAACAATGATTAGTTAAATCCTCATGATTAGGGTTTGAGTGACTTTGGGATTGTGTGATGACCTGAGGTCATTAATCCTAATGACCTTTGGCATTTAATTATAGTTTGGCCTTAATGCTTAATTACTGTCATTAGTAGTTAATTAAGGATTAACCAAGGTAAATAGAGACAATAATTAGTTAGTTTAGGGTAATTATAAATTAAGAAAAGTCTTAATTTACAGATGCAACCTCTTGGGTAAAAACACTAAAATGGTAAACAACGTTAATTAATGTTTATTCTGTGTTGCACCGAGAAGGCAAGTTGTACTTGACTTGACCCTTCTTGCATATTTGTCATACGCATATCATGAGCATTCATCATTTTGCGTATAGTGCACGTGACCGAAGGAGCGCCCGTTGAACCGAACCCCGAGGTCGGTGCTCCGTTCGAGGAAGTCGGATCCGAGACTTGGGAAGTCTCCGAGGGTCCCTCTCTGCCTTGCAACCAAGGCAAGCCCCGGATGCATTAACCCCTCCTTGAATGTTTTAAATCTTTTATCACTTATGAATTGAAAATGCTGCATTAGTTAGTTGAGAATTGGGTTAACCTACTTGCTGCATTTACTACCTTGATATCTGTTATCCTGTCCTTGACACCTGTTCATTTTAAAACTGCGTAGTGATGCTTAGCCCTGCTACTAGATAGGGTTTCAAATAAGAAAGTTTGAAGAGTTGTTGTGGAATACATTTATGATTAATGATGTTTTAATCTGAGACCGGTCGGTGGACTTGCTTTAAGAATGGAGTCTTAAAGTAGTGTCTCCAACTGTGTCGGTTAAGGACCGGTCCGTTGATGGCCCGCTGGGTTGAGAATTTATAGTACTAGCCACTTGCCCTCGGTAAGCCCGGTCTTGTGATCCCTCGACGCAAACAGCTACTCGCGCACTGGGAGTGGAAAGATGGCGAGAGTAGTGTGTACCCACCTTACGGATCTGAGATGACCGGAAAACATCTAGATCGGCTGTAGGATGGTGGAGTACTGTGCTCTCGGGTGCCGCGAACCTGGTCAAATTTGGGGAGAGCTTGATTTGGGTTGACATATGCAAGTTTTGGTTCTACATATGTCGGGTGGTTAGGAACTCCAGCTGGATTGCTAAGCGGTTCGAATCGTCGTTGCTCCCCGATTGGGAGACTCAATCCACTGCCCCTCATCGTAGTTAATTATGCAACTAAGTGGTAAAATGAGAAAGGGGGAAATGTCTCATGAGGTTCGGATCCCAATTCCCGGACTCATAGCGACATGAAGCTATGGCCATCGAATAAATAATACTGTATTTTAGGACTAGGAACTCATAGACTCGTCTGTGGGGAGACAACTAGTTAGACTGTCCTCGAACTCCTCGGCCTCGACGGGAGAGGAATTCGCAGGTAAAACTTGAAAGTAAGGATGCACTATTAGTAAGCTTTTAGCAAAACACGTTGGCTCCTTGCTCAGCCACTCCTTGCCTACCCTAAGCCTGCATTCCTAAGTTCTCCTCTTTTTCTGCCGGATAAGTCTTGTTGAGTACTCCCGTACTCAGGGTTTTATAACCCCTGTTGCAGGTGAAGCTCAGGAGCCGACTTGTTTCGGACCCTGTTGTGTGACCGTCGTCGAGGTTGACGACGAAGAAGAGTGAGCGTGACCCATGGGCAGGGTCTGTAAATTTGTAACCGATGTATTAAAGTCTAAGTTGCTCTGCTGGACCTGGTTTGTAATAACACTCTGCTATTTGGAAGAACTCCTTTTGTAAAATAAGTTATGTAATACTTCCGCTGTTTTACTCTGAAATATTATTTTGGTCGTATGCCGTTTGTGGTACTGCAAGGTCTTCGCAACGAATGATCCTGGTGTTAAGGTGGCCACTTGCTATCCTGTAAGGGCGAGAAGAAGAAGTTCTCGTTAATTGACCATCACCAGTGGTCAGGACGAGCCGGCTTGGCACGCCACAGGTAGCAGTGGAATGAGCATCCAGCGATGCTCATCGGACTTCTAAAGTGGGAGGATCCTCGGCATCGCCGTCAGAGGTCCTTAGGACAATGACAGGTGCCGGTGGGCCCAAACACTTAGGGGGTTCTGCCACAGCTGGTATCAGAGCATTCGTTGCTAAGATGACTGCTGTACCTCTTGAAAAACTTCAAAATTCCTTTGGATCCAATACTATAAACTGATCTACTTTGAGTCCAAGTGCTTAGTCCTAACTTACCCCTGTCTATAGGCTTTCTTAGAATTTTTGAAGTGGTATGGAGGAGCAACCTAGAGTATTGCCCTATGTTGTAAAAATTTAAAGTAATATCGTTGCGAATCGTTGGTAGGGATCGTAAGTTCGTGCATGCATCATGATGTATTAACTGGTTAACTTTCCTTCCTACTTGTTGGGTTGGGTGAATAGAATCAATCCCATTCTTGCTAACCCTAAGGTCTTTCTTATTAATCTAAACTTACCCTCTACAGGATGGCTCGTCAGAAGCAGACCCCGCGTAAGAGGGCAGGTCCAAAAGGAGTTCCCCGACATCAGTTGGCTCCACGTAGTGATCAAGCCAGCAGTAGCCGTTCACCGCCTCAGCCGGAGGTGGACAGGTTGTCCGCCGAGTTGACTGAGGTGATGAGAGAAAGAATGTACAATGTTATGGAGATCGGCAAACTCAAAGCTCAACTAGCCAAAGAAAAACAAGCTACAGAGAACTGTGAAGCCATGTTGTCCCGTATGGTGGAGGAGAGGAATGCCGCCATTGCCCGAGAGGAAGAAGCTAGGAGCACACACAGGCATGAGCTGACTAGGATAAATGCGAAACTGGGCAAGGCCAGTTATCTTAAAGATTTGTACGTGAAGATGGCAGCCACGGTCACCGCGCAGCGGGATGTCGCGTGGCAGCGAGAGGACCAGCTCCAGTTGGAGAAGCTGGAGCTGGCACATCACTTAGATACTGTCAATGACTTGGCAATGCAATATCGTTATATTGCATTTGATCTGTATCATCAGCTCCACCCACCTCCTGGCAAAGGGGAGATGGATACGGATGGCGAGTTGGCAGACGATGGGGAACCCGATCCAGGCCTCAGTGATGAAGGGGAGTCCGACCCCGATGACAACAACCCAGGGGGTAATCAGGAGGATGGCAATGACGACCCGGGCTACAGCTCTGGCCACACCGACTAGTTCGGTGAAACCGCGGGCAACGTCATTGTAGGAGTCCTAGCTTGCCGTAGTGGGGGTCGGGTTTGTAATATAAGTTTTCTTTCGGTTTGAGAAGTTGTACTTGTTTGTTCCTGGTGTGTTGAACTAATGTTTAATGAATGGAAGAATGTAAGATATGTTCTACGTTATGAAGTTCATGTGGTGACAAGTACCTATGATTCTTGTAGCAGATGCCGATGCGTACACGCGGATCTGATGGAGCTGGGACATCTCAGGGAGGGGATGATATCCCCAACCCTCCACCTGCTCCACCTTCTTTGGCCGAGGCCATTGCTGTTTTGTTGAATGCTACTACTGACAACGCTCGCTTGCTGCGCGAGCTAGCACAGCGTCAACCACACCCCACCCCAAACTTCAGAGCACCACGCAACGGGGACGGAGAGACTCGGTATGTGGACTTTACCGAGACCAGGCCCCCGGTGTTCACTAAGGCCGATGAGCCTTTAGAAGCGGATGACTGGCTCCGGACCATGGAGCACAAGTTTAGTTTGATTCAGTGGTCAGAAACTCAAAAGCCCCTGTTCGCAGCTCAGCAGCTTCGGGGAGCTGCAGGTGCCTGGTGGGAGAACTTCTTAGCTATCCAAGCTCCCGGACACCAAGTCACCTGGACCGAGTTTAAGGACGCGTTCCGCGCCCATTACATTCCTGAAGGGCTCATGGCCATGAAGGCCGAAGAGTTTCTCTCCTTGCAGCAGGGCGACAAAAGTGTCATGGAATATGTGGCAAAGTTTAATCATCTCTCTCAATATGCCACAGACCATGTAAACACTGACAGAAAGAAGAAAGCCTGCTTCATGCGTGGTCTAAATACTAAACTTCAGACCATGATGACCACTTGCCAAAATGCTACCTTCTATGAGGCGGTAAATATTGCCATCGCCTTAGAGGAAAAGAATAGAAAGCATAAATAAGCCAAGAAGAAGGCTGCTTCTTCATCCTTGTCTGGTCGCGGCCAAAAGCGCCAGAGAATCATTTATCATCCGCAGGGCCACGGACGTTTCCAAGCACCGTCACCTTATCGTGGTCCTTTCTCCCCTCCACAGTATAGACCAGGGCAGCAGGTATACCCTCGACCTACTGCCATCGCTCTTGCACCACGCCAGCCGAACGCCCCAGGTGTTCGCCCCACTGCTCCGTCCAGCCACAATTACCCTTGTTTCAATTATGGTAAGCCTGGGCATTTCTCTAAAGAGTGCCCTTTCCCCCGCCAAACCAACCCCACCTTCCAAAGGCCACCTATGGGCCAATCCCAGCCGGTTCAATTCAGGACTGGGATTCAGAAAGGACAACCTGTGCAAAGGGGAAAACCAGTGAAGAAAGTGGGACAAGTCTTCCATACGGAGGTGGAGACGATCCCGGAGGGTGAACCAGTAATGATGGGTACGTTTCCTGTTGCGAAGCATCTTGCTTTAATGCTTTTTGATTTCGGTGCATCTCATACATTCATCAACCGCAACTTTGTGTTAAAGCATGGCATACCCATTGGGGAAACACAAGATCAGTTTTATATACAGTCGCCAGGAGGACGGCTGATGTCCAAAGAGATGGTTCACCAAGTACCCATCGAATTTGGTGGGCACAATTTTCCTACTAGCATGATTGTTCTTAAAGACCAGGATATTGATGTCATACTAGGCATGAACTGGATGGCACAACGAGGGGTTGTGCTAGATACTTTGCATCGAACTATTAAAATCGCATTGCCCAATGAGAAATCTTATCTCCTAATCCAGTTAGCCACTCCCAAGCGGACAATTGGGCAAGTTCATGCCACTAATGTGTCGGTAGTTAAAGAAATCCCGGTAGTTCGGGATTTTCTGGATGTATTTCCTGAAGACCTACCAGGTCTGCCTCCGGACCGGGATGTACAATTCAGTATAGAATTGAAACCAGGGACGGCCCCAATATCTCGAAGGGCCTACAGAATGGCCCCGAAAGAGCTGGCTTAATTAAAAACCCAATTACAAGAGCTGTTGCAGAAAGGTTTTATTCAGCCCAGTTCTTCTCCCTGGGGTTGCCCAGCCTTGTTTGTGAAAAAGAAAGATCAAACATTAAGGCTGTGTGTCGATTACCGTCCTCTAAATGAGGTGACGATTAAGAACAAGTACCCATTGCCCCGTATTGACTTACTGTTTGACCAGCTAGCTGGGGCCAAAGTATTCTCAAAAATTGATTTGAGATCAGGGTACCACCAAATTAAAATTAGGCCGGAAGATGTGCCCAAGACAGCTTTTACAACCCGTTACGGACTATATGAATACTTGGTGATGTCCTTTGGGTTGACCAATGCACCGGCCCATTTCATGTACCTGATGAACTCTGTCTTCATGCCAGAACTAGACAAATTTGTCGTCGTCTTTATTGATGACATCTTGATCTACTCCAATACTAAGAAAGAACATGTTGAACATTTGAGAATCGTGCTGACCCGTCTCAGGGAGCATCAGCTATATGCCAAGTTCAGCAAATGTGAGTTCTGGCTGGACAAAGTCCATTTCCTGGGTCACGTGTTGTCAGCTGAGGGAGTCGCTGTAGACCCAGGCAAAGTAGAAGATGTGTTGAATTGGAAACCCCCGACTACGGTACATGAGGTCCGTAGTTTTCTAGGTATGGCGGGATATTACCGTCGTTTTATTCCGGACTTTTCAAGAGTCGCCAAACCAATCACGACCTTGCTCAAAAATCAAACAAAATTTGTTTGGTCACCTCCATGTGAGCAAGCCTTTCAGACTCTGAAAAGATTACTGACAACTGCACCTGTCTTAGCTCAGCCAGACATTGAAAAACCCTTTGATGTGTATTGTGACGCATCAAGGATAGGGATAGGCTGCGTGCTAATGCAGGAGGGTCGTGTAATTGCCTATGCTTCCAGACAGCTCAAACCACATGAAGAGAATTACCCGACCCATGATCTAGAACTAGCCGCCGTGGTACATGCATTAAAGATCTAGCGTCATTATCTGTTGGGGAACACATGTCATCTATACACCGATCACAAAAGCTTAAAGTATATCTTTACTCAAGCTGAGCTTAATATGCGCCAGCGAAGGTGGCTAGAATTAATTAAAGATTACGACCTTGAGGTGCATTATCACCCTGGTAAGGCAAATGTAGTAGCTGATGCCCTCAGTCGTAAGGCTCACTGTAATTGCTTAACAGTGACGCCGAGGGATATAACTTTGTGCCAAGAGCTAGAGAACTTGGGGATAGAAATGATTTCCCAGGGAAGCCTTGCCAATCTAAAGATTGATTTCAATCTCGAAGCTCAAATCATAGAGGCACAAAAAGAAGACAAAGGCATGAAACATCTTAAAGAGAAGATTTCTAATAGAGCACCCACAAACTTTAAGGTGGATGATACAGGAGTAATCTGGTTCAAGAACCGGTTAGTGGTTCCAAAGGTACCTGACCTACGTCAACGCATCCTGGATGAAGCTCATACCACGAGGTATTCTATTCATCCGGGAAGCAATAAGATGTATCAGGACCTAAAACAGAGGTTTTGGTGGACAAAAATGAAGATAGAAATAGCTCGCTATGTGGCCCAATGTGACACCTGTCGAAAAGTCAAAGCTATTCATCTCAAATCTGCTGGGGAGTTGCAACCTTTGCCTATTCCAGCCTGGAAATGGGATGACATAAGTATGGATTTCATATTGGGGTTGCCCAGGACAGCCAAAGGCTTTGATTCAATTTGGGTCATCGTAGATCGTCTCACCAAAACAGCACACTTTTTACATGTAAAGAAATCGTATCATACTTCCACCTATGCTCAGATTTATTTTGATCGTATCCTAAGTCTGCATGGGGTGCCAAAGACAATAGTGTCAGATAGAGGCACACAATTTGTCTCCCAATTCTGGAAATGTTTACACGAATCCTTGGGTACCAAACTTTTATGTAGCACAGCCTACCACCCTCAAACAGGTGGGCAAACTGAAAGGGTAAATCAAACTCTAGAGGATCTATTGAGATCTTGTGCCCTGAATTTTCCAGATAAGTGGGATGACTGTTTGCCTCTAGCAGAATTTTCTTACAACAATAGCTACCAAGAGAGTATCAAGATGGCTCCCTTTGAGGCACTGTATGGTCGTCGATGTCGAACTCCATTACACTGGTCGGAACCTGGGGAAAGATGGTTCTTCGGGATTGACTTAGTGAAAGAGACTGAGAACAAAGTGAAACAAATCCAAAATAACTTGAAAGTTGCTCAGTCCCGACAGAAAAGTTACGCTGATAAAAGACGCCGACCATTAAAGTTCGCCAAAGGTGATCATGTGTATTTGAAAGTATCCCCAATGAAAGGAGTAAATCGTTTTGGTATTAAAGGCAAGTTAGCGCCCCGTTACATTGGTCCATTTCCAATCATTGACCGATGTGGACAGGTAGCTTACCGCCTTAGACTGCCCGAACGATTATCCGGGATACATAATGTGTTCCATGTGTCTCAACTGAAAAAGTGTCTTCGGGTACCAGACCAAGTTCAAGATATTGAAGATGTAGAACTTGAACCAGATCTAACTTATTCGGAGTATCCTGTCCGAATACTGGATCAAAGAAATAGAATTACTCGAAGAACAACTACCAAGTGGTACAAGATACAGTGGAGCCAGCACTCTGAAGAGGAAGCCACCTAGGAATCTGAGGACTATGTACTGGAAAATTTTCCTGAATTCCACGCTTCTCTTCAGGGCAACATGTGATAAATAGGGAGTGTACTCTAGTGAAGGAAAAGAGTCGCCAGAGCCATGTACTTAATGTACATATATATGTCTATAATTGAGTAATCCTCCCCAACCTCTTGCTTTATGGGAAAGTTGAAGATGAAAGAGTGTTGACAAATTTCCTTTTCCATTACTTACCCTAAGGTTTTAAATCTCGGGGACGAGATTTCTTTAAGGAGGGAGGGCTCTAACATCCTTGATGTTACGAACACTAAAAACGGATCATGTCATCATAAGCATTGCAAAGCATATTTGTTAAGCACATTATTATGCATTAACTTAAAACAAGTTTATTTTGATTGCTTGTGTTTAGGGAAGTAGAGTGTGCTTATGTGGTGTGTTGATGCTTGTGTGGTTGCTAAAGCCCTAGGGTGGAAGTTTTTCGAAAGGCTAAGGGGGGGGAACCCTGATTTTTTGAACCCTAGATTTGCCCCCTTTTGCACAACTTGAAAACTAAGCAAAATTTGAGGTTGGGTTCAAAAGCAAAGTTGTAGATCTTGTCAAGATGTACAACTTTGGTGTTTTGAGTTTTTGAAGATTCAATACAAAATTCAAAGTAATTTTGAAAATACAGATTTCCAGAAAGTGTCCCCTTTTCTAACTTAAACCCCCAATTCAAAATCCATTTGGAATTTTGAAAAGTGGTCAACATGAAAGTTGTAGAGCACAAAAAGTTGAGCAACTTTCATGTTGGGAGTTTTTCAAGTTGTTATGAAAAATCAAAAGTAATTTTAGAAATCCTGATTTGTCCCCAATTCAAAAATTTGAATTTCTTTGAATTGGATTTGATTTTGCAAACTGTTTTGGTTAAATCACTGGTTTCCATTCAGAATCAGCCTGGGACACTTAAATATATTTTGCAGCTTATAAAATTGTGCACAACTTTTGTTTTGGTTGAATTTTGTGCTCAGTTCAAATTTTGGGCGAATTTTGCAAAACTACAAACTGTTTGGATCAGGGTCGCTACAGTGTTCGGCAGGGGGCGGTGCTCTGCCGCCGGCGCAGAGCCGCCTCCGCGCACGCCGCCACGCAGCTGGCCACGCAGCTGCTTGCTGCTGTGCTTCGTGCGGACGTCCTCATCCGCATCGCAGGCGCCGTCGCGTGGATAAAGCCTCGGGTGGCCGGGACTTTTCTTTTCTTTTCCTTGAACCTTATCGCCGACGAGCTCCCTGCGCCTCTCAAATTCACCGCAAGCACGTCCTCTTCATCTTCCCGGAGTGCAGCACCCACTTTGCCGCGACCTAGCTACCTCTTGGACCCTTCGCCGCACGCTTTGACCCCCTAGCGCCACCAGCCGAGCCGTCGTCCCCAACTCCGGCCAGGACCGCCGCCGAGGAACTCTTCACGTGGACACGTTGCTCCAGTCGGTACCACGCCTTGCAAGTGGTCGTTTCGAACTCTTCTCATTTCCCCGATGCTCATGCGCTCGCTTTTTCTCCTTGGACGTGAGCAGGACCACCGGGACGACCTCGCCGGAGCCGGAGCACCCGCCCGACCGCACGGCCACCGTCGCCAAGCTTCTCTGCTGCTTCTCCCGCCGTGGTGGTGTGAGCACCATGATCCCCACTTCTTCCTGAACCTCTCGGACCTGTTGTTTTATGCTCTACCGAGCCCCAAGGGTCGGTCCACGGCCGGCCAGGGCAGCCGCCCGCCTTTCGCGCGGCCGGGGTAGGAAGAGAACGGTAGAGCGTCCTCGAGCCGTATCTATGGGGTCGCAAGGTCAAGGCGCAACTGATGCGCACCCTGGTGTGGGCTTGGACCTCGCCAGCGGCGACCGGGAGCGCAGCAATGCCCCGTGCATGAGGGAGACGGAACTGACAGGCGGGACCCGCCTGTCAGCGTTCTGCAGAGAAAGGGGAGAGGAGAGCCTGACGAGCGGGGCCGTGTCCACGTGAGGGGAGGGGCAGCGCGCGCAGCGCGTATGCGGGCCGCGTGCGCGTGGGCCGGCCTGCGGGCCAAGTTCCAGGCCGCCCGCTGCGCAAAAATCTTTTTCTTTTTCTTTTTATGCGATTTTTGCTTGATGTTTGAAGTTGTGTAATAAATTGTGTAGTGGTCCAAAAATAGTGAAACTTTTTGTGTAAATTCCAGAGAATATTTACAGCATAGAAAAAATATTAGAATTTATTTCTTTGATGGTTTGTCTGTTCATAAAAATTTACTCCTTTAATTGGTAAATAAAACTTCTAGAATTTTTAATAATTTATTTGTGTGTCCAAAAATCACCAAAATTTGTGGGGAGCCTCTGAATATTGTTTCCAGGCTTCACAGAAAATTTAGTGGCATTTGAATAATGTTTGAATAAAATATTATTAAACCCTTATTTAGTAGGTAAATAATAATTCCAAAATAATTAAACAATGATTAGTTAAATCCTCATGATTAGGGTTTGAGTGACTTTGGGATTGTGTGATGACCTGAGGTCATTAATCCTAATGACCTTTGGCATTTAATTATAGTTTGGCCTTAATGCTTAATTACTGTCATTAGTAGTTAATTAAGGATTAACCAAGGTAAATAGAGACAATAATTAGTTAGTTTAGGGTAATTATAAATTAAGAAAAGTCTTAATTTACAGATGCAACCTCTTGGGTAAAAACACTAAAATGGTAAACAACGTTAATTAATGTTTATTCTGTGTTGCACCGAGAAGGCAAGTTGTACTTGACTTGACCCTTCTTGCATATTTGTCATACGCATATCATGAGCATTCATCATTTTGCGTATAGTGCACGTGACCGAAGGAGCGCCCGTTGAACCGAACCCCGAGGTCGGTGCTCCGTTCGAGGAAGTCGGATCCGAGACTTGGGAAGTCTCCGAGGGTCCCTCTCTGCCTTGCAACCAAGGCAAGCCCCGGATGCATTAACCCCTCCTTGAATGTTTTAAATCTTTTATCACTTATGAATTGAAAATGCTGCATTAGTTAGTTGAGAATTGGGTTAACCTACTTGCTGCATTTACTACCTTGATATCTGTTATCCTGTCCTTGACACCTGTTCATTTTAAAACTGCGTAGTGATGCTTAGCCCTGCTACTAGATAGGGTTTCAAATAAGAAACTTTGAAGAGTTGTTGTGGAATACATTTATGATTAATGATGTTTTAATCTGAGACCGGTCGGTGGACTTGCTTTAAGAATGGAGTCTTAAAGTAGTGTCTCCAACTGTGTCGGTTAAGGACCGGTCCGTTGATGGCCCGCTGGGTTGAGAATTTATAGTACTAGCCACTTGCCCTCGGTAAGCCCGGTCTTGTGATCCCTCGACGCGAACAGCTACTCGCGCACTGGGAGTGGAAAGATGGCGAGAGTAGTGTGTACCCACCTTACGGATCTGAGATGACCGGAAAACATCTAGATCGGCTGTAGGATGGTGGAGTACTGTGCTCTCGGGTGCCGCGAACCTGGTCAAATTTGGGGAGAGCTTGATTTGGGTTGACATATGCAAGTTTTGGTTCTACATATGTCGGGTGGTTAGGAACTCCAGCTGGATTGCTAAGCGGTTCGAATCGTCGTTGCTCCCTGATTGGGAGACTCAATCCACTGCCCCTCATCGTAGTTAATTATGCAACTAAGTGGTAAAATGAGAAACGGGGAAATGTCTCGTGAGGTTCGGATCCCAATTCCCGGACTCATAGCGACATGAAGCTATGGCCATCGAATAAATAATACTGTATTTTAGGAGTAGGAACTCATAGACTCGTCTGTGGGGAGACAACTAGTTAGACTGTCCTCAAACTCCTCGGCCTCGACGGGAGAGGAATTCGCAGGTAAAACTTGAAAGTAAGGATGCACTATTAGTAAGCTTTTAGCAAAACACGTTGGCTCCTTGCTCAGCCACTCCTTGCCTACCCTAAGCCTGCATTCCTAAGTTCTCCTCTTTTTCTGCCGGATAAGTCTTGTTGAGTACTCCCGTACTCAGGGTTTTATAACCCCTGTTGCAGGTGAAGCTCAGGAGCCGACTTGTTTCGGACCCTGTTGTGTGACCGTCGTCGAGGTTGACGACGAAGAAGAGTGAGCGTGACCCATGGGCAGGGTCTGTAAATTTGTAACCGATGTATTAAAGTCTAAGTTGCTCCGCTGGACCTGGTTTGTAGTAACACTCTGCTATATGGAAGAACTCCTTTTGTAAAATAAGTTATGTAATAATTCCACTGTTTTACTCTGAAATATTATTTTGGTCGTATGCCGTTTGTGGTGCTGCAAGGTCTTCGCAACGAATGATCCTGGTGTTAAGGTGGCCACTTGCTATCCTGTAAGGGTGAGAAGAAGAAGTTCTCGTTAATTGACCATCACCAGTGGTCAGGACGAGCCGGCTTGGCACGCCACAGGTAGCAGTGGAATGAGCATCCAGCGATGCTCATCAGACTTCTTGTTGACACCGTTTTTGGGCACGTGTCTAGGATGGCAGGATAAGGTGGCAGTACGATGTTGACAAAGCGGGTTGCCGATGAGGATGGTTGCCGATGAGGGAGAAGTTGAATGTGACAGGCAGTAATATGGTGCCGATGGCTAGATAAGAAAGTCTGCCAATGACTATGGCAAAGGATCTGCCGATGATGCAAAGGAGGAGTCTGGAAGCTACCGGTCGTTATGTGGAGGAGTTTCGGTTTGTCACGAGGGATAGTTTTGTTATTTCCTTAATTATTTGCATCGTTTTGTATACGGATTCCGTGTAATTTGGAATTCGAATTCTAATCGTGTCTGGTTGTAGCTCTTTGAGCAGGGTATAAATATAGACCCTAGGGCCTTGTAATAATCAATCAAGAAATAAAACACACGTTTTTACTCATATTCCAGCATTTACTTTTCGACGACTTCGTCATACTTTTTCCTTTTGTTACGAGTTCTTAGGAATTCGTCGACTTAAGCTCGGCGTGTTCTCAAGTTCCACGTGAGTACCTCTTAGCCGTGACATCCGGGCGCATCGCTGTTGTCAGGACTAAAGTATTCGAGTTATCACCTTTGCCGATAGCAAGGTCAAATCGGCTGGCACGCCTTAACGTTTGAATCGGGTATTAGCCCTTTGTGTTTGCAGACCAGTTTTGCATCAACACATCTTTTGGCACGCTCGGTGGGACCAGATTCAAGATCAACATCTTCATGTCGATCTCTGACCTCGATCAAGAGAACGTCATCCCCGTGACGGAGGCCAACCTCAAGGATGAGCAGAAGCAAGCTATTGCCCAAGCCATGGAAGAGTTCAAGCAGCAATGCCTGAGGTCTTTCAGCATAAACAGGAGCGGCGAAGTGGTACAGAAAGATGCACTGCCGGCACCACGGCAGGTTACCTTTGACGCCAATCCTGGCAAGCTTCAAGATATGGTTGACAATGCCATCAATCGAGAGTTGATTAACCAAGCTGGTGTACTGTCTAATACGGTTTTCAATGCCGTGGCAAGAACTTTCAAGGAAGGACAAATCCCACCAGATTATGTGGGCCCCTCCCATCATCAGCCAACGGCACCAGAGGTCACGGCTCCATCGGCTGCCTTGACGAATGCAAGTGCACAATCTGCCGTCCCTCCAAGTACATCGGGGACTACTGGTGCACTATCTATGCCGATGGCAACCAACCCACAAATTTCAGTTGGGCAGCATAAACTGACAACATATATGTTGGCATCGGCAATGTCAGGGTTGACTCTTCCTCCCAACTGGTGGGGTTACGGTATGCCTCTAGAGTTGACGCCGGGAACATCACAAATAACTGACATGAGGGGCAAAACTCCTATGACATCGGCACCTCCCAATGCGCCGGTGAACCAGAGTCCTCGGTATACCACAACTACTACTGCAAGGCCTCACACTGGAAATCCTCAAGATTCAATGTTCCAGATGCCCAATGCATCGGCAGAGTCAATGCTGATGCAACAGAGGCCTATGGCCCAGTCGGGGTATGTCAATTCAACGACGGTACCCAATTACCAATCATCGGCAGCACCTATGCCGATGAACGCTAATAATGGATGGCTTGGACAGCAAGCCTTTCCACAATCACCCCAGCAGAGTTACCAGACTACAGGGTTCCAGCAAGGGCAGGTCTATCCCGGGTTCCAAGGTCAGGGGATTCCCAACCAGCCAATGAATTTTGGACAGCAACTTGGAGGACAGCCAATCGGTGGACAGCAGTTTGGTGGTCTGCAGATTGGAGGACAGGTGATCAATACAATGTTCCGTGCAGATCACGTCCCGAACAGACACGTGGAGGTTCGCCACCAAGTGCCAGATCCGCAGCCGCCTCATCGGCAAGATGCCGATGCATATTGGGCCGATAAGATTGCTGAAGTAATGAGGGAACAATTTGGGATAAAACCCAAAGTCAACACTTATTCTTATCGGACACCGTATCCTCCCGCGTATGATTTGATCCCGCTTCCACATCGGTACAAGGTACCGGATTTTACAAAGTTTTCCGGACAGGACGACACGTCAACCATGGAGCATGTCAACAGGTTCATTATTCAATGTGGAGAGGCTGGTAACAGGGACGAATTGAGGGTTCGTCTATTTTCGTCATCATTGTCTGGATCGGCCTTTACTTGGTTCATATCATTACCTCCCAACTCAGTAATTACCTGGGCCGATCTAGAGAAGCAGTTCCACAAATACTTCTTCTCGGGGGTTCATGAGAAGAAGATCACCGACTTGGTCAAGTTGAGGCAACGTAATGATGAGTCGGTTGAGGGATTTGTGTAGAGGATACGAGAGGTCAAGAATAAATGCTATAGCCTGGTTCTGGATGATCGGCAGCTAGCCGATTTGGCTTTCCAGGGTTTGTTGCCACATATCAGAGATAAGTATGCCTCTCAGGAGTTCGAAAGTTTAAGTCATTTGGTGCAGAGGATTTCTGATCAAGACATCAAGCCTTTCGAGCCTAAGAGAGCATGGAATAAGAAAGTGTCATTTGTTGATGAAGCAACAAGCTCAGATTCTGATGAAGAACCAGTAATCGGTTTGGCAGAGTGGGTAAAAAACAAGAAACCGATGTCTTGTCCTTTTGGGCAGAAGGAACCAGAGAAGTTTGCTTTTGACACCGCTAAGGCTGATAGGATATTTGACTTTCTACTTCAGGAAGGTCAGATCAAACTGTCACCTAACCATGTGATCCCATCGGCGGAAGAGTTGAAGAGGATGAGATATTGCAAGTGGCATAATGCAACTTCCCATGACACCAACGAGTGCAAAGTATTCAGACAGCAGCTGCAATCGGCTATAGAGTCAGGGAGAATCAAGTTTGACAGTTCCAAAGCCCAGAAGCCGATGAAGATAGACCAACATCCTTTCCCGACAAACATGTTGGATGCTAAGGGGAAGGCTAAGGTCTTAACATCGGAGACAGCTGAGAAGAGTGCATCGGTAGATCCTCAGCATCAAGTTACTACTGCCGATGCAAGAAGTAAGGGCTTGGTCCAGGAAGGAACTAGCTCAGGAAGGCTTCCTCGATCTGGTATCGTCATAACTCATAGAAGGCCTCGAGAAAAATGGCAACAACGGGAAGATCGGTATCGGCGCCAGCAGGAAGATTATCGTCGGGAAGAAGAAAGACGCCGATAGGAGTGGAATCGGCACAGGGATCATTGGAATTGTCCATTCTTCATCCATTGTTGGGAGGAAAATATCAAGCTTCCTACTGTCAGAGACTGCCCTGAGTGCAACGGTTATGATCGGTACGATAGGATCGATCGGCATTATCATAATGATGAACGGCGATTTAATGGGCCGATCAGAGGAAGGGTGTCAGTTCATGACCGGCTGGGGGGCAGATGTAGTGGGCATGACAGACTTAGTGACCGTGTCCAGTATTTTCCCAGGAACCAAGAAGAGCTCGAGGGAATGGCTGATGCGCGGGTTCCCGATGGATTCATATTTTGCAGGGATGCTAACACGCATCGTATGGAGTCAAGGGAGAACCGACGCCCGACAGCAAGGCAAAGGCCACTTCCTCCATGGTGCCCTGGAGGATTAACCAAGACACAGAAAAGGAGATTGCAACGTGAAAGGCAAGAAGAGCTAAACAAGGGAGAGAACTCTGGAAGTCGGCAGCCATCAGACACTAAGAGGGAAGGTCCATCGGCAGGCGTCAACATGGTCTTCATGTTGCCGATGGAGTTTCTTGCACCAGCCAGTGATGATGAGTTGGAATTTTCTGATCAGATAGCTCAGTTGGCTCTGGATCCGATGACGGCTATCTTTGAGAAACCTGCCGATGACGAGAGGCAGCATCTTAAAGCTCTGTTCCTCAAAGGAAGGGTTGATGGGCAGCCAATGACCAAGATCCTAGTTGATGGTGCAGCTGCTATTAATATTATGCCGTATGCAGTATATCGGAAGCTTGGGAAAGGGGATCAAGATTTGACCAAGACCGATATGATGCTCAAAGACTTTGAAGGAAACGTGTCTCCAGTCAAGGGGGCGATATGTGCAGAGTTGACCATCGGCAGCAAAACCTTGCCGACAACTTTTTTCGTGATCAGCGGAAAAGGTGCTTACAACTTATTATTGGGAAGAGATTGGATTCATGCCAATTGTTGTATCCCATCTACAATGCATCAGTGCTTGGTTCAGTGGGTAGGTGACAAGATTGAGATTGTCCCAGGAGATTCTTCTTATGTTATCGCATCGGCAGAAGCGGATACTTACGAAAGGACCAGGTGCATTTCAGGAGAAGTTTGGGAGAAAGATTTTCTCAAAGTTGCCGATTATGAGATTCCACCGATCCAAGCAGTCGGTTCTGACGACGGTTTTTAATGGATAGATTCGCCGATGATGGAAAATTAGGCCAGGGATTCACATCGGCCGATGATTTGGTAGAAGTAGATATAGGTAGTGGTGATAAGCCTAGGCCTACTTTTATTAGTGCTAAATTAGATCCTGAGAGTAAGCGACAATTGACTAGTTTGTTAAAGGAATATAAAGATTGCTTTGCTTGGGATTATACAGAGATGCCTGGTTTAGACCGATCAATTGTTGAACATCGGTTACCCATCAAGTCTGGATTTTGGCCACATCAGCAACCAGCCCGCCGATGTAATCCTAACATTCTACCCGATATTAAGGCCGAAATCACTAAACTTATTGAAGCTAAGTTTATTCGGCAGTGTCGGTATGCCGAATGGATTTCCAATGTTGTTCCGGTTTACAAGAAGAACGGGAAGCTTCGGGTGTGCATTGATTTCAGGAATCTCAATAAAGCTACGCCGATGGATGGATACCCAATGCCTGTCGCCGATCTACTGGTTGATGCTGCAGCTGGTCATCGGGTCATCAGCTTCATGGATGGTAATGCAGGTTACAATCAAATATTCATGGCGGAGGAGGATATTCCAAAAACCGCATTCAGGTGTCCTGGTCATGTTGGGCTATTTGAATGGATAGTCATGACTTTTGGGTTGAAGAATGCTGGTGCTACTTATCAAAGGGCTATGAATTTTATATTTCATGAGTTCATCGGCAAGCTCGTAGAGATTTATATTGATGATGTGGTGGTTAAGTCTGGAGATTTCTCAAAGCATCTTGCCGATTTACAAAAAGTGTTAGAGTGCACAAGGAAGCATGGATTGAAGATGAATCCCAACAAGTGTGCATTTGGTGTATCGGCAGGGCAGTTTCTTGGTTTCATGGTACATCAGAGGGCTATTGAAATTAGTCGAAGATCTATTGATGCAATCAATAAAATAGTGGCCCCTACTAACAAAACCGAGCTCCAATCCTTGATCGGCAAGGTAAATTTTATTAGGAGATTTATATCGAATCTGTCTGGTAGGATTCGTGCTTTCAGTCCTCTTCTTAAATTGAAAGCCGATCAAGAGTTTATTTGGGGAGAAGAACAGCAGTTGGCTCTGGATGAAATCAAGAAGTATCTAGAAAATCCTCCAGTTCTAGTTCTACCTCAACAAGGGAAGCCCTTCAGATTGTATTTATCTACCGATGGATCGGTTATCGGTTCAGCTTTAGTTCAAGAATTTGAAGGGAAAGAAAGGGTAATTTATTATTTGAGTAGGAGGTTGATTGATGTTGAAACCAGGTATTCGGCCATTGAGAAACTATGCTTATGCTTATATTTTTCATGTATCAAGCTGAGACATTACCTGTTATCGGCCGAATGCACTGTTGTTTGCAAAGATGACGTGGTCCGATACATGCTATCTATGCCGATTATGAGTGGTAGGATCGGTAAATGGATTTTAGCGCTGTCGGAGTTCGATTTGCGTTACGAATCGGCTAAGGCAGTCAAAGGGCAGATTATGGCCGATTTTGTGACTCAGCATTGCGGTCTAGTGGAAACCTTGGAAATTGTGCCCTGGACGCTCTTCTTTGATGGATCTACCTGTGACCGGGGGGCAGGAATCGGCATTGTATTAGTTTCCCCTAAGGGGAGGAAGTATGAGTTTTCCTTGCCGATTGTTGCCACATCAACAAATTATCAGGCTGAGTATCAAGCTCTGATCAAGAGAATGGAGTTGTTAAGAGAAGTTCGTGCTGATGCTGTTGAAATATTCGGGGATTCTATGTTGGTTATAAATCAATTGGCCGAAAGCTATGAATGCCGAAGTGAAGTTCTCATAACTTATTTCGAGAGAAGTATGCAACTGTTAAAGGAATTCAAGGATTTCCGATTGGAGCATGTTCCCCGATTGCATAATGAAGACGCTAATCGGTTAGCTCAGCATGCCTCGGGATATCAGCCAATGATTAATGCGACATCGGCAGTTGGTGCCGGTGATTGGAGGAAAGAAATTATTGATTATCTAAAAGATCCATCCAAAAAAGTTGAAAGACGGGTTCGATTTCAAGCAACCAAGTATGTGCTCCTTGAAAAGGAATTGTATTATCGAACTATCGACGGAATTCTTCTCCGATGCTTGGGTGATGATGAAGCTAGAAGTTTGATGGGGGAAATCCATGAAGGAGTGTGTGGAGCGCATCAGTCAGCTTTTAAGATGAAGTGGATGATTCGAAGGAATGGATATTTTTGGCCAACCATACTTGAAGATTGTTTTAAATATTTCAAGGGATGTCAAGGTTGTCAAAAGTTTGGTAATATCTAGAGAGCACCCGCATCGGCTATGAATCCTATAATAAAGCCTTGGCCGTTCCGGGGATGGGCCATCGATCTGATCGGCCAGATTTATCCACCATCTAGCAAAGGGCATAAGTTCATTCTAGTTGCCACTGACTATTTCACTAAGTGGGTTGAAGCTATTCCTTTGAAGAAAGTCACATCGGCCAATATGATTGATTTTGTGAAGGAGCATATTATTTACCAATTTGGGATTCCCCAAACGATTACTACCGATCAGGGCACCATGTTCACATCGGGGGAGTTCGATGAATTCGCAATCGGTATGGGAATTAAAGTGTTGAATTCTTCTCCTTATTATGCTCAAGCCAATGGGCAGGCCGAAGCGTCTAACAAAGGAATTATCAAGCTTATTAAACGAAAGATTGAAGAAAATCCTAAGCGGTGGCATACATTATTAAATGAGGCATTGTGGTCTTATCGGATGGCTTGTCATGGATCGACCAAGGTATCACCCTATCAATTGGTGTATGGACATGATGCAGTGTTGCCTTGGGAAATTAAGGCTGGATCTAGGCGATTATCTTTTCAAGATCAATTAACTTCCGATGGTTATGCCACTTTGATGACCGCTGAATTGGACGATCTAGCAGGGCATCGGTTAAAAGCTTTAATGAGTATAGAAGAAAATAAGAAGAGAGTTGCTAGATGGTATGATATGAAAGTGAAGGCTAAAGAGTTTGCCGATGGGGATTTGGTATGGAAATTAATTTTACCAATTGGGACCAAAAGTTCGAAGTTTGGAAAGTGGTCTCCTAATTGGGAGGGTCGTTATCGGATAAGTCGATCGGCTCCTGGTAATGCCTACATTCTAGAAACCCTCGAAGGAATTGAATTTCCCAGAGCATTAAACGGCAAATATTTAAAGAAGTACTACCCCAGTATATGGGTCGATGCATAGAAGTTTAGGTGCCGATAACACTCCTATCGGCTGGATCCAAATGCTTGGGGACAAGACGTGGTGTTTCAAAAGTTTAGGCGCCGATAACAGTCCTATCGGCTAGACTAAAAGCTGAGGAAGCAGGAAAGCGCAGATACAATGCCGATGGAAACTCTATGTGTTAAGCAGCGTCTGGATTGCCGATATAGCGCGTAGCCGAATTTGGTTGGCTGCTTCTATCTCCTTGATGTCATCATCGGCAGAACCTTCTATCGGCTTCAGCTTCTTCAGTTGGAGTGCTTTGCGACCATGAG
The DNA here is from genome assembly GCF_000003195.3 of Sorghum bicolor. Taxonomy (NCBI): domain Eukaryota; kingdom Viridiplantae; phylum Streptophyta; class Magnoliopsida; order Poales; family Poaceae; genus Sorghum; species Sorghum bicolor. The sequence continues at coordinate 26,789,982 of NC_012872.2, read as the reverse complement.
CATTTCGCTCGCGCTCAAGAAGCCTGATGGTCTCTGGCAATTGGCTCTCTTCCTGTTGGGCTTGGGACAGAGCGTTCTCTACTTCCTTGAGCTCCGCCAACAGGGACTCTTTTCTTGCCGATAGATCGGATATCTTCTGCTTCAGCGCGTCTCCAGAAGATCTCAGGATACCGATGTTCTTGTGCTTCTCATCGGTCAAAAGCTTCTCTTTTCTCATTTCATCGGAGAGTTGAGTCTGAGCGGCTCTATCGGCAAGCCGCCGAGAAGCTCTTTGGTACTGCAGCTGGCGACTCTCCAGATGAGCGGCTTGGAATAGGATTTCTTCAACATCGGCTGGGATTTGGCCTCTGAGAGTTCTGAACAGGGTCTTGGTAGGGTCGGAATCATCAACCAATTGCGCTGTGTCCTGGTGAAGGAGAGCTGACAATTCTTCCAGCCTGACCCTGACCTCTGCCGATGTGATGCCGACCGTCTGAGAAGTGCTTGCTTCTTCACCTTCTTCTTCAGAGAAATCGATGGCGAAGGAGAACAGGCTATCGGGAGAATCTTGTTCCTGGGAGGGAAAGCAAAATTAGCTCATACTTAGAGAATTGGCAAATAGTGCTAACGGTAAACGGTGAATTGCTTCAAGGCGATCTCTTGTCTTTGACTGAGAAGTGCTGACGGAGCTGCAGGCTGATCGGCCAAAGATGCCGATGGAGCTACAGGTTGATCGGCTGAGATTGCCGATGGAACGATATCAACTGAAAGAAGACAAAAGGAGTTATGAGACTAAATAAGAATAAGTTCATCGGTAGCGATATTGTTAAAGTATGTTACCTGGAGGAGGGACAACGGTTGTCTGAATCGGGAGAACTGCCGATGGTATAACTGGACCCACCGGACCAGTTGTTTGTTCACCCGTGTCAGCTGATGTATCTTCTGTTTGAGATCCTTCCTGTTGGGGTTCTTCTATCTGTGGTGCTTCCTGCATAGGAGGAGGGGGAGTTGCTACCTTCTGGCGCTTTGTTCCAGTCTTAGCACTCGTGGTGCCCTTTCTCTTGGGTTGGCTAGACTGGGGGGCATCGGTGCTCTCACACCTGGCTTTCGCCGATGCGCCGATTTGCTGCAATAATGAACAAGAGTTTATAAGCATAAATATAGCCGATATAAAGATAGTCAGCATAAAGGAAAAGATTTGACAAATTGCCTTGAAAGCCCGCGCAAGAGTGGGAGCAGCAACCGTTGGTGATGTCTGAGTTCTTCTGGTGGTGACTTTCCAGAGGCGTACACCCCGATGCACGATGGAAGCTAGAGTGGGAGCATTGTGGCCGATTGAGGAAATCGGGCCTGATGGAAACAAGTCGATCGGCCTGCCACTCCTGCTAACCAATGGAGGAATATTGTCAACCTGCAAAAGGAATACAAGGGTAAGCTGCCGATGGGGGTAATATTGAGAAAATGAAACGTTGGTTTGAGTTACTTACAGTGTCATCGTGAACTTCGTATTCGGAGTCGATCATGCCGCGGTATGAAAGTGCCGATCTGTAGAATAGATGCTCTTTCCATTCTACCCACCATAACTTGTATGCCTGAGTGATAAAAGCAGCCGGAACCCATTCTGACAGATTTACATCTATATCGGCGTTTGGTGGTAGTTGGGCTGCTCGAGTCCACTCAAGAAGGTTGTTGATAGTTTCTCTGGGTTTTATCATATCGGCATAAGGAAGTGCAATCGGCAACTGGCCGAAAGCTAATTGGCGAGCTAATGCCGATGGATTGTAAAATTCGTAAGTTTGAGGGGAGGTTTTTGTGCTACCAAAGAAATTCACTGGAATGATTCTGGGAGTCACAATTGCCATCATCACCTCATTGTCCCTGTCGAGAGCTTCATCAAACGGATTGAAGGTCAGAGGGAGCATGCTATCTAGGTCATCATAAGCCAACCATGGTCGTTCGTCTCTGGTCAAACCCTCATACAGAGTCTGGAAGAATCGGCCGATCTGATCTGGATTACCCCCTGAACCAGGCAGAACTATGACAGCTTCGCCAAAGTTCAAGGGGGCGCGTGTTGCCGATTCCTCTTCACCCAATACATGGTTTTCAGCTATATCTCTTGGGAAACGCTGTGTGAACAGGTTGAAGTTGAGACGCTTGTGCAGATGCAGATTGAGCCACATGTTGACAAACCACCAGGGGCCTCCCAAGTTGCCAATGGATTGGCCGAGCAGAAGTTTCTGGGCTACTTGATGGAGAAGGTGGTAAGCAGCGCCAAGCAAGTATCGGCCGAGAGGGAATCGGCCACCGTTAGCCAGTCTTTCTGCTGCCGATAGGTAGACAGAAGTCGGTCCTGCCGATCGACCACAGAATACAAACTTGTCTAGCCACATGTTCAGAAAGGTGGTTTGTTCCTTTATGGTGACAGATCCTTTCCCACGGTACTTCAGAATGTACCCCGACCAACCGCCGATAGCGCGAGTCGCCACTTTGGCACTAGGGGCAGTATCAAAAAAGTGGGTGCTATCGGCAGAAGATATATCTAGACCAGTAAGCATGGCTACATCGGCAAGAGTAGGAGAAGCAGGGCCGTGGCCAAAGGCAAAAGCATTGAGGGTGTCTGACCAAAAGTAGGATGCAGCTATCAGCAGTGACTCGTTCCTATGCATATCGGTAATGGACAATCTAATGCATTGGGCTAGATTCCTTTCACCCCACTGAACTTCATTAGAGTTGCTGACCCTCAAGAACCAGTCTTTCCACCCTACAGTTGGGCTGGGCCAAGAGCGGAAGGTGTCCTTCCACAGATCTAAGGAAAAATTTTCGGCTCTGAAGGGGATCCTGTTGGTTTCTGCGTTGATAAGGTCAGTTGGATCTGGGTCCCCTAGAGGGCCGAGGCATTGAAGGTGTGGTTGATCGGTGGGGATGACAATTTTGTTGGACAATTCCTAGTGATTTTGGGCGTAAAAAGAAATACAAAGAGGAAAGAAAAGGAAGATGTTCAGTAAAATGAATTGCGAGTGAACAGGGATATGAAGAAAAATACAGAAAACGGGGTGGAGATTTGACCTCAGGGACGACGAACCCGACGGCCATCTTGCTGCGAAGGAAGCGTGTGAAGGCGCCGGAGTTGATGAAGAGGGGTACTTGTCGGAGACCTTAGGAGTTTTTGGTGGCGCCGCCGCTGGAAAAGTAAAGTTGGGTAGTAGAATGGTGTGATGGGGAAGGAGTACCCAAGAAGGAACTATTTATAGGACAAGATGGGCAAGGGCAAATCCGACTTATCTCTTTGCCGCATCCGAGAAATCCGAGGGTACTCAGGTGAATATGGTAACTGTTCGCACGGTAATCCAGAGATTGTGCAGGTGATTTGACGGGAAGCGGTCATTATCTGAAGATATTTTACTGTGCGAGATCTCCTGGTCGGTCCATCGGTGATATTCTATAACGGTCATATTGCCGATGGGCGGACAGAGGGGAAGTAACCGTTTTTGCGAATATCCTGGTCAGAACATCGGCAGATCTTTGTAACGGTATTGTTGCCGATGTACGACTGAGAAAAATGCCCGTTTAGGAAGTTGGGGATTTCGAGGAATCTGCGGAGGATTAGGATCAGAGTTGTCCAGATTGAGGTTGTCGGTTACCAGATTAGGAGCATTAATTGCGGGAGAAGGCATCATTACTGCAGAGAATTTCGGAGCATTAATAGTTTTATACTCCGAAACTGGGGGGCATGTGTTGACACCGTTTTTGGGCACGTGTCTAGGATGGCAGGATAAGGTGGCAGTACGATGTTGACAAAGCGGGTTGCCGATGAGGATGGTTGCCGATGAGGGAGAAGTTGAATGTGACAGGCAGTAATATGGTGCCGATGGCTAGATAAGAAAGTCTGCCGATGACTATGGCAAAGGATCTGCCGATGATGCAAAGGAGGAGTCTGGAAGCTGCCGGTCGTTATGTGGAGGAGTTTCGGTTTGTCACGAGGGATAGTTTTGTTATTTCCTTAATTATTTGCATCGTTTTGTATACGGATTCCGTGTAATTTGGAATTCGAATTCTAATCGTGTCTGGTTGTAGCTCTTTGAGCAGGGTATAAATATAGACCCTAGGGCCTTGTAATAATCAATCAAGAAATAAAACACACGTTTTTACTCATATTCCAGCATTTACTTTTCGACGACTTCGTCATACTTTTTCCTTTTGTTACGAGTTCTTAGGAATTCGTCGACTTAAGCTCGGCGTGTTCTCAAGTTCCGCGTGAGTACCTCTTAGCCGTGACATCCGGGCGCATCGCTGTTGTCAGGACTAAAGTATTCGAGTTATCACCTTTGCCGATAGCAAGGTCAAATCGGCTGGCACGCCTTAACGTTTGAATTGGGTATTAGCCCTTTGTGTTTGCAGACCAGTTTTGCATCAACACTTCTAAAGTGGGAGGATCCTCGGCATCGCCGTCAGAGGTCCTTAGGACAATGACAGGTGCCGGTGGGCCCAAATACTTAGGGGGTTCTGCCACAATAGAAGAGACCCGACGCGAGGGAGAGCCACCAGCCGCTTGGTGGGGCCGGCCCCCTCTGGTTTGGTTTTGCTCCCCCCTTTTAGAAGCTTCCTCCACCACCTCTGAGGAGGCATCTTGGCCGCATGTTAAGTTGGTTTGATCTAACGGCGCGTGTCCACCCACCAGGCTATAAATAGAAGGCCAGACCCCCCCTGGAGGCAAGATCAAGAGATGATGAGCCAGAGCATTAGATAGGGATCCACTAGATATATGCTAGCAATCAATATAGAGACTAGAGAGATAGAGTAGAGGAGTAGAGATTCGAAGTTGTCCTGGCCTGTCGGAGCTTCCTTAGGAGCTGTATTCGTCTAGATTTGGCTCCCTCACCCAGAACCACATTCTAAGGTACTTTTGTATTTACCCTTCTGATTCAAGTAAGCAAATTGTTTGTATTCATTCTTTGGTTTGCTACTCATATTATATTGAGTACTACGATTTAGGTAGCTCCTAGGTCGGAGTAGTGATTCGTAACGTAGATTTGGTGTTTGGGCTATGGTTACTTGTGAATGTCCCCTGATTAGCCGGACATTGGTAGTTCGCATAGGTGACTTTATAGTTGCGTTGATTCATGTATAGTCCACTTCCCATTGATAGGATTGATAGGCTTAGAGCTGCCTGATAGGGGATTACTCTGATCCTTCCCCTCTTCGGGTTACTTGCCCAATAAGACGATACTATACAAAGTTTACCGGGTATTGGAACCACACTACATTAGTATTTCCTCATCATCAATAGTTTCTAGATTGATTGTGCCCCCTTAGATTAAGAATTATAGGCTAGTTCATAAATCACATACTGTCCTTTGGGTTTAATATTAAAATCGGGTTGATCTTGGTGAAGTGTTGATCAGTATATAGTTGTCCGCTTGCGGATAATCTGATTATAATCATTATTAGGGTGCAGTTAATTTATACCAACAAACATTTCTGGCGCCATTGCCGGGGAATGGTTTGCTGATTTTTGACATTAGTCTACCTTAATCTATAGTTATCCTTTAAAAAAATAAAAAAAATAAAAATAGAAAAATAAAATATATATATATATATGGAAATTGAATCTCAACTTTTATATCAATATGGAGCACCATCGGGATTGTACCTCCAGCTAAAAGAATCTTCTAAACCTATCATGTCATCTGGCAATGAGCTACGCCCGGGACTAATCAAATTAGTTCAACAACATATTTTCTGGTAATTGTAGCGAAAACCCCTATTCCCATTTAGCTAATTTTGAGCAGACGTGTTCATGTCTAAGTATTAAGGGCATGGCCGATGAAACTTTAAGATGGAAACTCTTTACATTTTCATTAACGGGTCGAGCTAAGAAATGGTATAATCGCCATGTTGGGAATAGTCAAGGAGACTGGGATATATTACGAAAAGAATTTTGCCTTAAATTCTTCCTTGTAGAAAAGTCGCTAAACTTCAATTTGAAATTATAGGATTCAAACAATTAGACAATGAATCGCTAGGCAAGGCTTGGGATTGTTTTGATGGCTTTGTATTCTAGGCCTAATCTTGCTTTACCAGAACCCATGCTTTTACAACATTTATTTTTAGGCCTTAATGATAAAAATCAAGAATACCTTAATTTAGCCTCGGGAGGAGCATTTATGCATATTACTACTGATCATGCTAAAACTATTCTTACTAATATTTTAAATGATCTCCCCGAAGAAAAAAAGAGTTGTTAGAAGAAGAATCTCGGTTAGCTAAAAATAAACTTTTAGTTGATTCATCTCAATCTATAGTTGAATTAGCTAATGAGACAGAGATAACTCCAAATTCTGAATGAATGTTTGAAATTGAGGATGATTCCTTTCATGATTTTGGTAATACTACATTTTGTCATAAGATTATTCAACCCCAACAATCTAGGGATTTTCATCCTACTTTCTCAAATTCTGATGATTTAAAATTTCTTAGAGAAGTTATATGGGAATTAATCTTTATTTTGGGTGATGAATGGTTAATAGAATCTGAGCAATGCTCTGAAGTAATTCGCTTTAATTCACCCTCGGTTATTATAAAGTTGCAAGTAGATTCACATCCTTTCAAGCTTTATACAATCCAGTTGTAGGAGTCAACATCATATACTTTTGCTAAAGAATTTTTGAGAGACATACCATTAATTCCCACAATAAATTATTAAAGAATTGTTCAGGACACATTATTCCTAGCTTAGGAGTTTTGAGTGCACTTCCTATTGTTATTAATGATTTCTACATTTTGCTAAATTTTTATATATTTGATGTGTGGGATTTTAATGTAGTGATTGGAGTACCCATAATAAAACATCTTCAAGAAGGTCGTAATGGTAAAATAGATATTAAATTTGGGAAAGGATTTAGTTTTTCAATGCCTATAACTCATATAGTAAAAGTTAAAGCAGAACCCCTTCCTGAATTAGATCCAATAGAAGAGGTTAACTCATCCAAATTCGATAATTTTAGTCAACCTGATTTAGAAGATGATACCCAGTTCTTCATTGAAGAAGAGGAAGAGGATCCTATTAATCCTGAACCTTTTGAGGAATCACTAGAGCCACTTACACCTCCTATTGAGCTCAAACCACTACCTTCTAGACTTAAATATGTTTTTCTAAATAGTGATAAAAATATATTGTGATTATGAGTGATAAACTCTCAGACGAGGAGACCTATACACTAATAACTGTTCTAGAAAAACACCGTGCTACCTTTGGTTATTCACTCCAAGACCTAAAAGGGATTAGCCCTGTTCTTTGCACTCATCGCATACCAACCAATCCAAAGATTACACCTTCGAGAGAGCCTCAACGTAGACTCCAGAATATGATGAGAGAAGTAGTAAAGAAAGAGGTCTTGAAACTTTTGCATGCAGGGATTATATATCTTGTACCGTATAGTGAGTGGGTAAGTCGTGTGTAAGTCGTACCAAAAAAGGGAGGAATGACAGTTGTCCAAAATGATAAAAATGAACTAATACCTCAAAGCACTGTCTTATTTAGTTGGAGCTAAAATCATTGTTTATTCAGACCATGCTGCTCTTAAATATTTGCTCACTAAGAAAGATGCTAAACCACGATTAATAAGATGGATCTTATTACTTCAACTATTTGATATGGAAATTAAAAAATAGAAAAGGTGTAGAAAATCCTGTTGCTGATCATTTGTCTAGGATGTATTTTAAAGAACCTCCGGAGTTACCTGTTAATGACTCATTAAGAGATGACATGCTGTTTAAAGTGACCAAGACAGATCCTTAGTACGCGAATATTGTCAACTTTATGGTTGCATGATACGTACCACCAGGAGAAAATAAGAGGAAGCTCATTTATGAAAGTCGTCTCCACATATGGGATCCACCCTATCTCTTTCTGGTATGCTCAGATGGGTTGCTTAGAAGATGTGTACCAGTGGAGGAGGGCATGCACTTCATTCAGAAATGTCATTCATCACCATATGGAGGTCATTATGGGGTATTCCGTACTCATGCAAAAATTTAGCAGAGTGGTTTCTTCTGGCCAACCATGTACGAAGACACCAAAGATTTTATCCAAAGATGTGGGCCATGTTAGAGGCACAGAAATATCACTACTAGAGATGCTATGCCACTCACCAACAATCTTCAAATAGAGCTCTTTGATGTCTGGGGAATTGATTACATGTGACCATTTGTGAAATCACGGAATTATGAGTACATTTTGGTGGCAGTTGACTATGTATCCAAGTGGGTAGAAGCCATGCCAAGCAAGAAGGCTAACTCATGACACTCAAAGAGGATGTTTGAAGAGATTATATTTCTGAGGCTTGGAACACCTACGATGGTTATAAGTGATGGAGGAACACATTTCACTGAAAAAAAGTTTCACTTATACCTACAAGCTCATGGAATATGACATAATCTCGCTACTCCATATTATCCTCAGACAAGTGGCTAGGCAGAAACATCAAATAAACAAATCAAAAACATTCTCCAGAAAATACTAAATGAAATGGGAACTTTATGGAAGGATCACTTACCAAATGCACTATGGGCATACCGGACAGCTTATAAAACACCTTTGGGTATGTCACCATATCAATTGGTATATGGTAAGACTTGTCACTTGCTAGTCGAACTAGAACATAAAGCTCGTGGGCTATCAAAAGATGGAATATGGATTTTGAAGCCGCTGGAGAGAAAAGAAAAATGCAATTATCAAAAGTAGAAGAATGGAGAGAAAAGGCGTATCACAATTCGAAGATCTACAAAGAACGAACAAAGAGATGGTATGACAAGAGGATCAAGAAGAAGGAATTCGCACCAGGAGATAAGGTATTACTTTTTAATTCTAGGTTCAAGTTATTCGGACTTGGAAAATTGAGGAGCAAATGTTAAGGACCCTTCACCATCATGAATTCATCACCGTACAGAGTAGTAAATCTACAATCAAGTGAAGGTACGTTATTCAAGGTAAATGGACACCGACTTAAACTTTATTCAGAACCATTTGATTCAGGAGTAGTTGATGAGATAGAATTTATCCAATTACCACCATTTTAAGTTCTATTTATTCCAGTACGAAGATTTATTCGAAAACACGTCTAACAAAAAATAGGAAGAGTCTAAAGGCACCACGCTGAAGGGCACCCAAAGCGGGCCCCTGGTGGGGCCGGCCGGCGCCCCCTTACTGCCTCTCGTCTCGACTTTCGTTCCCTCTCCTTCTACACCCTTCCTACAAATATTCGTGCATCCACTTGTAATCATATATTCTTTCGTACAGATTGTGTAGTGCCTAGAATCTGTCCTCATCCCGTCTCCTAAAAACCCATATAAATACATACCTAGACCATCCTCAATAGTATCCCATAACAACCATCTAACTCCCTAGGGAAGCTCTCCAATCTAGATCTATTAGCAATGGCAGACAAGGCTGTCATCTCCCATGGTGCGGACTTCAACAACACTCCCAGCGATGACCCGAAGGCCCTAGTCCTCGCTCAGCCAAAGTCTCTCGCTGTTGTGCCACCAAAGCCTTTCGCCGTTGTGCCACCGAAGCACGTCGCTACAATACCCCAGCGTCACGAGCAAGCCTACTACGTGCAAGAACCATCTGATCCTTCTCCTACAAGGTCGCTATCCCCAAGGGTACTCTGCTTCTTCAACCTAGGGAGAATGAACGGCTCTTGTCTGTCCAAACCGACAAGAACGGGAAGCTGATCTGTGCCAAGTACACCACCGCTCGTCTGGTTATCCAAGGGGTTCGAGCTAACCCTAATGAAGTATGCTATGTTGAGCATGTCGCACTGACGCCTAAGCCCAAAAGGAAGAGAGCAACACCAGCACTAGCACTGGAGAAAGTTCCAGAGTAGCCAGCCCCTACCTTACGGACCCTCAACGAGAAGCTTGAAGGCATCTCTGATATTGTCAGGGGGATGGCGAAGTCCAACAATCTAAGGGAAAAGCTTATAGAAGGCATGGATAGGCAGTTAGGGACCAGTTTCAAATTGATCCGCAGCCTCAAGAGCGATAAATATAAGCTTGAAGCAGAGATAGTAGCCCTCCGAGAAGAAATTTAGGGCCTCAACAATAAAGGCTACCATAGTTGCCTAGTTACCTATCAAAAAGGCACCATTCTGCTAGGTTTGGCTAGTTACTTAGGTCAGTCGAGTTGTTGACACCGTTTTTGGACATGAATTGAGTATTAGCCCTTTGTGTTTGCAGATCTATTTTTGCATTAACACATCTTTTGGCACGCCCGGTGTGACCAATCTATCAACAAAATCAACATGACTACTGCTGATCTCGACACGGTGAATCTCATTGTTGTGACAGAAGCTAATCTCAGGGACGAGCAGAGGCAGGCTATGCAAAGGGCTATGGAGGAATACAAGTAGCTTTGCTTGATGTCCTTCAACGTCAACAAGAGCAGGGAAGTTATCCAGAACCAAGAACTGCCAATGACTCAGCAGGTTACTTTTGATCCCAATCCTGGCAAATTGCAAGACATGGTTGATAATGGTATCAATCGTGCTTTGATCAATCACTCCAATGTGTTGTCAATACTGTTTACACAGCTGTGGCTAGAACTTTCAAAGAAGGACAGACACCACCACTATATGCTGGCCCAACCTATCATTAGTCAAGGTTGTCATCGGTTACGGCTCCATCGGCTCCTCTAGCCGTTGCGGGTACAGAAGCTACTTCTCCTCCAAGCACATTAGGGTTGACTAATGGGCAGTCTACTTCGATAAGGCCTAATCCAATGACATCAGAGGGATGGGTTCAGCTTAACACAGATCTATCGGCATTGACAATGTCAAGATCTGTATTTTAGAATTGTCAAGTTTCTCTCAATTGGTGGGGATATGGCATGCCTCCGAAGTTTCTCGCAAATAGTTCTGGAACATCTCAGGTAACGGATTTAGCAGGGAAGGCTCCTATGACATCGGCACCTCCAGTCTCGCCGATGACTCAAATTCATCAGTATTCAACAACTACTACTGCAAGACCTGTTACAAGGAACTCTCAAATGCCGACGTTCAAGATGCCTAATGCAAACTTATCGGCAAATCCGTTGCCAACTCAACAAAGGTTGGTGACTCAGATAGGTTATGCCAACCCAGCAATGACGGCTAATTATCAACCATCGACAGGACATATGCTAATGAATGCCAATAATGGTTGGACAGAGCAGTTGTTCTTTCCACGTGCGACATAGCAGAATTATCAGGCTACAGGATTCTAGCAAGGACAAATGCAGTTCGGTTTTCAGAATCAGAGATCGCTAAATCAGCCGATGAATCTCGCTCAATAGATTGGCGGTCAGCAAGCTATGGCCAATGTGATGTTTCCTGGATACCATGCACCTCATAGACACGTGGAAGCTTATAAGTAGGTACTAGAAATGCAACCCACACATCGGTAGGATGCCGATGCCTATTGGGCCGATAAGATAGCAGAGGTCATGAGAGACCAGTTTGGAATAAAACCTAAGGTTAATACTTATTCTTATCAGACGTCGTATCCTCCTACTTATGATTTAATTCTGCTCCCAAATCGGTACAAGGTATCGGATTTCACTAAGTTCTCTGGACAAGATGACACATCAACCATGGAACATGTTAATCGGTTCATCATCCAGTGTGGAGAAGCTGTTAACAGAGATGAGTTAAGAGTTCGTTTATTTTCATCATCTTTGTCAGGATCGGCATTTACATGGTTTATTTCATTGCCTCCAAATTCAGTCATTACATGGGTGTTGATGCAAAAGTGAATCTGCAAACACAAAGGGATTATACGTGAGAACGTTAAGGCATGCCAGCCAATTTGACCTTACAATCGACAAAGGTGGTAACCCGAATACTTTGGTCCCGACAACAGCGATGCGCCCGGATGACACGACCAAGAGTTATTCACGCGGAACTCGAAAACTCATCAAGCATGACTCGATGAATTATTAAGAACTCGTAAGTAAAAGAAAATATGCGAGTAGATAAAGTCGTCGAAAAAAGTAGATGCAAAAGTAGACGTAAACTTGTGTATAGTATTGATTGATTTCTTACATCGCTACTAGGCCTATATTTATACTCTGTCCTAAAAAGTTACAACCAGATATGACTAGGATTTTAGGTCCAAACCAAACAGAACTCGTACATAAAGTAAACTCTAACAATTACAAAAAGTAACAATCTATCCATTCTGGGTGATCGACACACCATCATTGTCCTCCCGATGACCCCCATGTATTCCTTCACCATCATCGGCATACTATCCTTCATCGGCATCGGCAATCATCAAAATCAGCCATCGGCACCGATCAGCAACCGTCTCTAGACTTAGCCATATCTTCCTCCTGTTGACTTGTCATCGGTATCATAGGCCATCGGCAACCTCCTTATCGGCCAGACACATTACTTCTCTATCTGCCGATCCAACCTTCATTGACTATCCCAATTTGTGTCCAAAACAGTGTCAACACATGCCCCCTATTTTCAGAGTACAAACTCATTAATGCTCTGAAATTCTCTCATGATAATGATGACCCTTTTCACAATTATTTCCTTCTGACAGCAATTAATTACCAAATCCAAATAGCCTTAATTCGGATCTCCAGCAAATACCTCGAATCTCTCAACCACCCGAACCAAATCTCATGGAAACACGCTCATCGGCAACTGTTTGTTAGGTTTGACTGCCGATGTGCCGACCAAAAGATCGTGTACAATGGAATATCTCTTAAAATCATGATTACTTGCTGTCAAATCACCTTCACAATCCCTTGATTATCGTGCGAACAGTTACCATATCCTCCAGAACACCCTCCAATTTCACGGATACGGCAAAGAGATTAGTCAAAAATACCCCAGCTCACTTCAATCTATAAATACTCCCTTCCTCAGCACTCTTTCCCCACCTTGCCATCCTCCATTCCAAGATTCATCTTCTAGTGGTGGCATTGACGAAGAACTCAAGAGCTCAGGTAGCAAAGAACTTCCCCTAGAACCTCCAAGTCTTCGACTCCTTCTTCTTCTTCGGGAAGAAATGGCCGTCAACTTCACCATGCCTGAGGTTAATCCGTTCCCATTCCTTTACTGTAATTCTTTACCTTTTTGCAAGTCTACTTACTTAGCATTTTCCTTTCCTTTTCCTTCTGTTCTTCCATTCTTCAAACTTTAGGAGTTGAGCGAGAAAATTGTCATTCCTACTGAATGACCCCACCTTCAATGCCTCGGTCCAATGGGTGATCCAGATCCCACCGATCTGATCAATGTAGAAACCAATAGGATTCCTTTTAGGGCCGAGAATTTTTCTTTATATCTGTGGAAGGACACTTTCCGATCCTAGCCAAACCCCACCAAAGGATGGAAAGATTGGTTTTTGAGGGTCAGCAAAACAAATGAAGTATATTGGGGTGAACGCAAAATAGACCAGTGCATCAGGCTTTCCATTGGCGATATGGAAAGAAACGAATCAATGCTGATAGCTGCCTCATACATCTGGTCAGATACTTTTAATGTTTTTATTTTCGGCCATGACCTAGCTTCCCCTACGCTCGCTGATGTAGTTATGCTCAATGGTTTGGATGTTGCCACTGACGATGATGGCGAGTTATTCGACCGCAAGGCCGAACATAAAGTAGAATCCCGCAACATCGGCGGCTGGTTAGGGTATATTCAGAAATATCAACGAACGGGTTCAGTTGGTCAGAGAGAACATTCCACTTTTCTAAATATATGGTTAGACAAATTCATCTTTTGCGGCCAATCGGTAGGACCAACCTTTGTCTACTTATCGGCAGCAGAAAGGTTAGTAGATGGTAACCGATTCCTCCTTGGTTGATACCTGCTGGGCTCTGTCTATCATCTCCTCCATCAAGTAGCCAAGAAAGTCCTGTTAGGTGAACCCATCGGCAATCTAGGAGGCCCTTGGTGGTTTATCAACATGTGGCTCAACGTCCATATGCATAAACGCCTTCGATTTGACTTCTTCGCACAGCAGTTCCCACGGGACATCACCGAGGATTATGAACTGGCAGATGATGAATCGGCAAGACGCTCACCCCTCAACTATGGTGAAGCTATTACAGTCCTTCCTCGTACTGCCTCCAATGAGAACCAGATCGGCTGATTCTTTCAGACTTTGTATGATGGCCTTTCCAAAGATCAGCGAGCATGGATGCCCTATGAAGACCCAGAGTCCAGATTCCCACTCACTTTCCACCCCTTTAATAATGCTCTTAATAAAGACAATGACCAGATGATGGCAATCATCACCCCAAGACCAATCCCAGTAAATAGCTTTGGCAGCAGAAAGAACATCAACACCACCTATGAGTTTTACAACCCATCGGCACTAGCTCGCCAACTGGCTTTTGGTCAACTGCTGATCAGACTTTGTGATGCTGATGTTGTAAAATCAACAGAGACAATAACCAGTGGACTCGAGTGGATTAGGATAGCTTAACTCCAGCAAGACGCTGATACGACAGACATCGATCTATCGGCTTGGGTTCCAGCTCTTTTTATTACTCAGTCATACAAACATTGGTGGGAAGAATGGAAGGAGCATCTATTCAGGGTATCGGCTCACATGTACCGTAAACATGATCGACCCCGAATATGAAGTTCCCGATGATGTTGTAAGTTCCTTACCGATACTCCAGTCCTTTTGTTAATTTTAACTTTATCAACAACTCAACCTTTTTCATCTCAACTGGCTGATGACCTAGCACTAGCGGTGAGCAGAAGCGGAAGGCCGATCGACCTCCTCCAATTGGGTCCAATCTCTTTGATCGGCCACAATGCGCCAAGTCTAGCAACTCAGATGCACCGAAACATCCGCTTCAAAAAGACAACCACCAAGCGGTCGAAAGTTTCTCCATCGGTAGCGGTTGCCACTCTGGCACAAGCTTTCAAGGTAAATTCTCAATTTTCCCTATCATATCGATTTCATCTCATACTTACATTATCTTTTCAGGGCACATTGGCTGCAATGGGAACGTCATCGGTAACTCAGTTTTGCACCAAACTTTAGCAAAACTCCACCAATACCTTTTCTTATATCTAACTTATGAAATTAGGGTTTTTATAACAGTAGACTGGTGCATCGGCAAAGAACAAGAGCACTCAAGCATCAGGTGCCGATGCCCTCTAGCCCAGTCAGGCTCCACCTAAGAGAAAAGGTCCAAAGAGCACGAAGACCCAGCCAAAACGATGGAAGACAGCACCATCCTCTCCACCTCGTCCAGCATCCCCGATCCAAGTAGCACCTTCTCCTCCTCGATCGGTGCCCTAGCCGCAAGAAGTTCCTTCTCCTCCGCAAGCAGACCCAGCCGATGTATCTGGACAAACCATCGACCCAGTCGATTTGGGCACATCATCGGCTGTCCCTCCTGAGCAGACAATCGCCACTCCCCCTCAAGGTAAAGTACCGATTACAGAATAATTACTGATGATTTCTTTCATAAAAACCATTGTAACCCTTGGTAATTTCCAGTTGAAGATATTTCATCAGCAACTCCAGCCGATCAAACTATAGTGCCAGCTATATTTCCACGCGAGAGACAAGAAATCGCCTTGAAGCAAGTAAGTCACCCGATTCATCAGATTTTGCATTGTTAATACTGAATTTCGGGTAACTTATCTGCTTCCTTTTCTAGGAGCAATACTCTCCCGATAGCCTATTCTCCTTTGCTATCGACATCTCTGATGACGAAGGTGAAGAAGCAAGCTCCTCAAAGGCGGTTGGAATTACATCCGCAGCGATTAAGACCAAGCTGGAAGATTTACTAGCTCTGTTGGATCAAGACACAGCCTAGCTAGTGGATGATTCCAACTCGGCCAAATCCATATTTAAGACTCTGTGGCCAGATTCCAGCCAATGTTGAAGAGATCCTTTTTCAAGCTGCTCACCTAGAAAGTCGTCAGCTTCAGTACTAGAAAGCCATTCAACACCTTATCGATAGAGCTACTTATGCCTAGCTTAAAGAGGACATGCTACAAGTGAAGCATGCTGTCGATGAGAAGCATAAGAGCATCGGCGTTCTGCAATCCTCAGGCGCTGAATTGAAACAGAGAATTTCTAATCTATCGGCCAAAAGGGAGGCTTTGCTATCTGAACTCAAGCAGGTAGAGGAAGCTCTGGCTCAAGCCCAATAGGAGGAAAGCAAACTGCCCGATGCGCTCAAGACTCTTCAGCAAGAAAGAGATGTACAAGCCCGCAAAGAGTTGCACATGAAGAAGAAGCTAAAGCCGGTGGAAGGTTCTGCCGATGAAGACACCCGGGAGGTAGAGGAGGCCAACCAGATCCGTCTGCGCGCATTATCGGCCATCCAAACCTTGCTGAACCTGTGAAATTTTCATCAGCAGTTTGTTTAATTTCTTTCTCAAAAACTTTGATCATTTGGTCTAGTCAATAGGACTGTTATCGACACTTAAACACTTTATACATGGCCCCAGATACACTTGATATTTTGTCCAACCGATAGGATTGTTATCGTCACTTAAACTTTTACGCATCAATCCACATACTAGGGTAGTATCTCTTTAAATAATTTCCATTTAATGCTCTAGGAAATTCAACTCCTTCGAGAGTTTCTAAAATATAAGCATTGCCAGGGGCAGAGCAATTTATCCGATAAGGACCTCCCAATAGGAGACCATTTTCCAAATTTTGAGCTTTTAGTCCCAATCGGTACCAAATCTGCATCGGCAAACTCTTTGGCCTTTACTTTTTTGTCATACCATTTAGCAACTCTCTTTTTATTCTCCTCTATGCTGATTAAAGCTCTCAACTGATGCTCTGCTAAATCATCCAACTTATCTTTCATCAAAGTAGCATAGTCATCGACAGTTAGCTGATCCAGAGAAAACATCCGCCTGCAACAAGTTTTAGTTTCCCAAGGCAGTACCTCATCATGTCCATACAGCACTTGATAAGGTGACACTTTGGTTGAACCATGACACGCCATCCGATATGACCACAAGGCTTCATTTAACACTGTGTGCCATCGCCTAGGATAAGGACCTCCCAATAGGAGACCATTTTCCAAATTTTGAGCTTTTAGTCCCAATCGGTACCAAATCTGCATCGGCAAACTCTTTGGCCTTTACTTTTTTGTCATACCATTTAGCAACTCTCTTTTTTTCTCCTCTATGCTGATTAAAGCTCTCAACCGATGCTCTGCTAAATCATCCAACTTATCTTTCATCAAAGTAGCATAATCATTGGCAGTTAGCTGATCCTGAGAAAACATCCGCGTGGAACCAGTTTTAATTTCCTAAGGCAGTATCGCATCATGTCCATACAACACTTGATAAGGTGACACTTTGGTTGAACCATGACACGCCATCCGATATGACCACAAGGCTTCATTTAACAGTGTGTGCCATCGCCTAGGATTTTCTTCAATCTTCCGCTTAATGAGTTTAATAATCCCTTTGTTAGAAGCTTCGGCCTACCCATTGGCTTGAGCATAATAAGGAGAAGAATTCAACACCTTAATTCCCATACCGATTGCAAATTCATCAAACTCTCCCGATGTAAACATGGTACCCTTATTGGTAGTTATCGTTTGTGGAATGCCAAATCGGTAAACAATATGC
This sequence comes from Sorghum bicolor, assembly GCF_000003195.3. Classification (NCBI taxonomy): domain Eukaryota; kingdom Viridiplantae; phylum Streptophyta; class Magnoliopsida; order Poales; family Poaceae; genus Sorghum; species Sorghum bicolor. The sequence goes on along the minus strand of NC_012872.2, from coordinate 26,772,382 downwards.
TCCTTCACAAAAATCATGTTGGCCGATGTCACCTTTTTCAAAGGAATAGCATCAACCCACTTAGTAAAATAATCAGTAGCAACAAGAATAAACTTATGACCCTTACTTGATGGCGGATAAATCTGACCTATGAGATCAATAGCCCAACCCTGGAATGGCCAAGATTTTATAATAGGATTCATAGCCGATGCAGGCGTCCTTGGAATATTACCGAACTTCTGACACCCTTGACACCCTTTGAAATACTGGAAACAATCCTCAAGTATAGTCGGTCAATAATATTCATTCCTTCTAATCATCCATTTCATCTTAAAAGCTAATTGGTGCGCTCCACATACTCCCTCATGAATTTCGCCCATCAAGCTTTTGGATTCATCATCACTTAAACATTTAAGCAAAACTCCATCTATTGTACGATATTATAATTCTTCCTCAAGGACCACATACTTTGTAGCTTGAAACCTAACATGTGTTGACGGTCCTTAAGTACCAAATATAATCATCAAATAAATAAATAAAAGGATCCAAATGCAACCAACACCCAGACTTAGGGTTTTATCCGACAGAATTCCACGAGTTTTGGTGTTTGTCTATTTCTGCAGGGGGGTATCAGGAAATATGGAAGAAAGGACCACACGTCGGGTTTACATAGAGATATTAACGAGCCGTGCAATTTTCTATCATCTAGAAGACTCCAGAAGCCACAGAAACGAACGGGAAGGTGATCGGGCTCAGGGGCAGGGCACCCGCCCTCCCCCCTTGGGCGCCCGCCCTGTCCTAGAGTCCAATCAGGACTCTCTTCAGGGATTACACTCCACCGACCTAAAGGTTCAAGGATAACCGTTCAATCAATGTCGGTTTGATCCAACGGCCCATATTCACTTGGAGGGACTATATAACCAGACCCCCTGGCCCCTGGAGGAGAACAAGTTCATCATAGAGTTGAGAGGTGCCCTCGAAGGAATACCTCTCCTCTAAATAAAATTTCTTTTAGGCTTAGCATGCAATGTGAGTAGAATTAGATCTTCTAGTTTCTACTAGATTGAGAGAGATAGAGTGGAGGTGTAGATCGGAGGAAGCCCGGCCTGTCGGTGTCTACTTCGAGGTTGTACCTACGGGATCAAGTCTCCTAACCCGAGGCTTGCTCCTAGGATTTTTCAGTAATTCGACTTCTAAATTGTAACACCCTAAAATTTGCACCTTTCAAAATAAATGAAAAATGATTTAGTTTTGTATTTTTGTGCTAATGAAAAATAGGAAAAGTAATATTTTTTTGTTAGATTAAAGATTTATCGTAAGGCTTAGCAACATGGTTATGCATACATGCTGGTGTATTTGATTCAAGGTGATGTTTGCTTCATGCTCCTATGTGTGTTGAGAGTGAGCAAAATCTTTAAAATACGTTTAGTAGGTCGATCTTCCTTGTCCGGCACGTCTTTATCTTTTTCTACAATCAAATTTCTTGTGTCTGAGCTTATTCTTTTGTTCGGAGTTTTTCCAAAATCTTTTCTTTATTACCAAAATCACTCCTTTCAGTTCCTCATCGGTCAATCAATCTATAAAAACTTACCAGAAATTATTTCATCATTTTTCTGGAACTTATTCCCACTTTTCTGTGAGTATAATTTAAATTTTATATGCTCCAAATTATCTTATCATGCGCTCCAAATAATTTATTTGGGTTCCCCTTGTTCCATAATGTCTCTGATAAATTTTTCCGAATTTTTGGAGCTTTCGGAATAATTTTTGTGGCTTAAATAATCATTCTAGATCTTTCTGGAATAATTTTACCCATAAAATTTATTAATTTCAAAAATTATTAATCCTAACTCTAAACCATCTCCAATGAGTTTTGTTCGTTTACTTTTATGTCCACCTTGCCACTAATTTCTTAACATGATGATATAATAGAAAAATAATCTTTAGAAGGACGTAATTTGCTCCTTCCTAAACTGGACGTTGGCTTTCCTTCTTGCGCTTTTCCTTGGAATCACGTCTGTAAATATCAAAGCTACTCCACGCATCTTCTCCTAAACCCTTAAATACTCTAATCGAATCCATCAGTACCCACGCAATCTGCCGCCGCCGCCGCTGAGTTCTTCGTCGATCTGCCATTGGAGTGTTCTCTGCCCACGCATGAAAGCCGACCCTGCATCTTCCGCAAGACCAGACACCACTCATGAGCTTTCATGTCTGGCGTCCGATGACCAAGCCGTCGACGCAACTTGCCAGCACCATGCACGCCTACGTCTGCAATGTACAAGCCAAAATCCTCCTGGAGGGCACATACGAGCAAGTAGTCATCGCCTGGGGTCAGCAAACAGGATCTTTCCTTTACCTAAATAATCATCAGGTTATTACTCCCCATATATTCAATCTTCCGTGTGCCCTAAATCATGCACAGAATACTCTATTAATGTCATACTCTCTTCCATAATACGTGTTGCTGACTTGTACTCTTGTTGATCCATCCGTATATCCTATCAGTTCTATTTATTTATTCAACACATTAATTAGTTTCCTTATCATAATAATATAGTATAATATAAAATAATGATCTTTTTGAAGGAAGCAACGCCAGGAATTTTCATCCTGGCCGGGCGGCAATGTCAACAGCAGTTCTAGTCACTCATACCATGTTCTATATCACGTGAAGAAGCTAAGTAGCTTTCCGTCTATCTTTGAGTCTTTCATAAAAGTACAGATCCTTATAGTCCCATGTTGGTATCTTTAATCTTAAGTTGTTTATCTATTATAGCTCTAACTCGATCTGTTCAACGTCAGCTACGCTGAACACGACACATACTTCTAAATTTAATATTAAACACTAATTTGATTAATGCACGTACAGCAAGCTTTCCAATTTGAAAACAACATAGATTCTAGACTTTGATATTTTTTTCTATATAAATATTAATATGATTAATTGCTACGTAAGTTCATTTTTAATCCATAATTATTTAGTTAAAACCCATAGTTGTTTCTTTTCAATCATAGCCCAGCCTACGGTGTTTCTTCATTATCGTGACCATAGTGTTCTACTTTAGTACGTTATTTTCTCTTGTGTGGTCTATTATTTTTAGTTGTTTTATTTGTTGCTTGTATGTTTGCCTATGTGTAGTGCTTGCTACGAGTAGATTAGAACTGTCTGTGGGCGCTGAAGATCAGAAGATGATGTTCGAAAGCTAATGGTGTGAGAACTGAGCAAGTGTTTAAGGCAAGTATAACTTGGGATCATCCTTGTTACCTATTCACTTATAACTACACATATATATCATATGCATGCTATCACCTTGTCGACCTTAGCAAAATCATAGATGATTGTTACCTGGATTCCTTGCTAGCTACTTGATATGCATTTGGTGTAGATGTGCTAGTGCTTGATATAATCCATGATCTTGTAAGATGATTAATAGCTATGCAATGAACATAAAAGAATGACAAATAACTGTATGAGATCTTGTCTGTACGTGATCACCCGGGATAACAGTGCAACCATGAGGGCTATAATGGCTCTGGCTTTAGCTCAGTATGGAGACCTTTTCTAGCTTGTTAGCGGTTACCCGAAAGGGCGGAGGGGCTGAACCGACACGGGTATAGTGCGAGCCCCTGTCCTTATGTGTATAGGCTGCGCGTCATTGTGCCATTTGGAAGGGGGGTATCTATATCTGCTCGTAAAGGAAACCTTGCGGCCCTAACATGTTAGACGAACTTTTGAAAGGCTTCATAGTGATCCCTACCGACCTCCCTAGGAAGGAGGTCAAGAGACTAGCTACCTCGGGCGAAAGGGTAAATCATGACTCATGGGTAAAGATGTACAACCTCTGCAGAGTGTAAAACTGGTATACTAGCCGAGCTCACGGTCAGGAGCGGCCTTGGGGACATCTACATTAAGATGATGAGCTTATTATGTTACTATGTTCATTTGATTATCGTTTATGCTAAGAATTAATTATGCTTACATTTGATCATGTGATTAAGTGATTATTTATGCTACCTTGACATTTGCTTTTTAATTAAGAATATGCTATCCACTATTAAAAGCTAAATGCAGTCAAACCAATGTCAGCTATTTGAGTCTCATGAACCCCTAGTTATACTTGTTGAGTACGATATGTGCTCACTCTTGCTATTTTCCACCACTCCAGTCCACTAGAAAGAGTTGATTAGAAGGATGGAGTCATGAAGGATGTTCTCAGGATACAAGAAGTGCTAGGCATATGTTACCCCCAGTCACCCGTCCCTGTGAAGATTGAGCCTAAAGATTAGTTATTGTGTTACGATTCTCTGATATAAGTATTAATTATAAGTATGTTTCCGCTATATAACATTGTTTCTGATATTATTGCTTCTGTTGTTGTATGTGTGGACTTCTTGGGCACACATATGGCTAGCCTGGTTTTGTTCTTTGAAACCGGGTGTGACAGAGTGGTATCAAAGCAGTGTTGACTGTAGGACGTATGCCTAGGTAGAACTGGTCGATTAGAAAAGTCTAATTTACTATAAAAATATTTTATTATCCCTTGACCCTTTGATTTTGATTATTTCTCAGTCCTTGTCTCGTTGTATCTCCTCCTTGATAGCTTCCTTTGAGCTATTACTTCTTATCTCCTTGATTTTTTTTGTCTTTGATTTACTAAAGTTTTCTGATCCTACTTCATTCAAAAGTTTGATAGCCTTTTATCATCTCTCATCTACCCTTTTTGGATGACCACCATTGTTGAAGAAACACGTATAGAATCGATGGTGTGTTGTGTGCTTGTCTTGTTTGGTGTGTTGCATGTGTGTCATCTTTGATCTTGTGTTTTGAAGGAGGCCCAAAAGTTATCGTCTTGAGAAGTAGCTCGATCTTGTTAAGTGGGGTAGCGTCCACTACCGCCATCTAAGTATCTCAAGTTTCAAGACATGAAGACCTAATGAATCAATCTTATCCTTTTTGTATATCTCTTTCTTGTATATCAAACTTTATCTTTTCTATCATCAATCTTCATCTACTTATGCTCTTTTCTTAGACTTTGCCCCTTGATTGTTTACCTTATAATATAATGATCTAAAGGACAACTTCATCCTTTTAGTCTACTTTTTCTTGTCATCAATCTTTGTGTTTCTTGTGACCAATCATTATTTTTCAAGTTAATCCTTGTCAGTCTACAGATATTTTATCAACTCTCATTATAGAGCTCAAAATAACATTGAAGAACCAATCTTCATTCCCCTTATCAATCCTTGAAATCTCATAACCTTGAATCAAGGAATTCTGAGCACTATAAGACGTATCTTTATCTTTTATATTATCTCTTACTGATCTTCACTCCTTGACTGTAAACCTCATAATGTGAAGATCCATGATCAACTTCTATCTATTTTATAACCTTCCATGATCTCCAATCCTTTGATCTCATATCATAAATCCCAAATGAATCTTGAGAACAAATCTTTGACATCTTTGTCAACCTTTGTTAATCCTTAATCCCTATCTCATCAAAAGTCTCAAACAACCTGGATGATCAGTCCTAACATTATCTCTAGTCTCTAAGAATCTCGGGACGAGATTCCTGTTAAGTGGGGTAGAATTGTAACACCCTAAAATTTGCTCCTTTCAAAATAAATGAAAAATGATTTAGTTTTGTATTTTTGTGCTAATGAAAAATAGGAAAAGTAATATTTTTTTGTTAGATTAAAGATTTATCGTAACGCTTAGCAACATGGTTATGCATACATGCTGGTGTATTTGATTCAAGGTGATGTTTGCTTCATGCTCCTATGTGTTTTGAGAGTGAGCAAAATCTTTAAAATACGTTTAGTAGGTCGATCTTCCTTGTCCGGCACGTCTTTATCTTTTTCTACAATCAAATTTCTTGTGTTTGAGCTTATTCTTTTGTTCGGAGTTTTTCCAAAATCTTTTCTTTATTACCAAAATCACTTCTTTCAGTTCCTCATCTGTCAATCAATCTATAAAAACTTACCAGAAATTATTTCATCATTTTTCTGGAACTTATTCCCACTTTTCTGTGAGTATAATCTAATTTTTATATGCTCCAAATTATCTTATCATGCGCTCCAAATAATTTATTTGGGTTCCCCTTGTTCCATAATGTCTCTGATAAATTTTTCCGAATTTTTGGAGCTTTCGGAATAATTTTTGTGGCTTAAATAATCATTCTAGATTTTTCTGGAATAATTTTACCCATAAAATTTATTAATTTCGAAAATTATTAATCCTAACTCTAAACCATCTCCAATGAGTTTTGTTCGTTTACTTTTATGTCCACCTTGCCACTAATTTCTTAACATGATGATATAATAGAAAAATAATCTTTAGAAGGACGTAATTTGCTCCTTCCTAAACTGGACGTTGGCTTTCCTTCTTGCGCTTTTCCTTGGAATCACGTCTGTAAATATCAAAGCTACTCCACGCATCTTCTCCTAAACCCTTAAATACTCTAATCGAATCCATCAGTACCCACACAATCTGCCGCCGCCGCCGCTGAGTTCTTCGTCGATCTGCCATTGGAGTGTTCTCTGCCCACGCATGAAAGCCGACCCTGCATCTTCCGCAAGACTAGACACCACTCATGAGCTTTCATGTCTGGCGTCCGATGACCAAGCCGTCGACGCAACTTGCCAGCACCATGCACGCCTACGTCTGCAATGTACAAGCCAAAATCCTCCTGGAGGGCACATACGAGCAAGTAGTCATCGCCTGGGGTCAGCAAACAGGATCTTTCCTTTACCTAAATAATCATCAGGTTATTACTCCCCATATATTCAATCTTCCGTGTGCCCTAAATCATGCACAGAATACTCTATTAATGTCATACTCTCTTCCATAATACGTGTTGCTGACTTGTACTCTTGTTGATCCATCCGTATATCCTATCAGTTCTATTTATTTATTCAACACATTAATTAGTTTCCTTATCATAATAATATAGTATAATATAAAATAATGATCTTTTTGAAGGAAGCAACGCCAGGAATTTTCATCCTGGCCGGGCGGCAATGTCAACAGCAGTTCTAGTCACTCATACCATGTTCTATATCACGTGAAGAAGCTAAGTAGCTTTCCGTCTATCTTTGAGTCTTTCATAAAAGTACAGATCCTTATAGTCCAATGTTGGTATCTTTAATCTTAAGTTGTTTATCTATTATAGCTCTAACTCGATCTGTTCAACGTCAGCTACGCTGAACACGACACATACTTCTAAATTTAATATTAAACACTAATTTGATTAATGCACGTACAGCAAGCTTTCCAATTTGAAAACAACATAGATTCTAGACTTTGATATTTTTTTCTATATAAATATTAATATGATTAATTGCTACGTAAGTTCATTTTTAATCCATAATTATTTAGTTAAAACCCATAGTTGTTTCTTTTCAATCATAGCCCTGCCTACGGTGTTTCTTCATTATCGTGACCATAGTGTTCTCCTTTAGTACGTTATTTTCTCTTGTGTGGTCTATTATTTTTAGTTGTTTTATTTGTTGCTTGTATGTTTGCCTATGTGTAGTGCTTGCTACGAGTAGATTAGAACTGTCTGTGGGCGCTGAAGATCAGAAGATGATGTTCGAAAGCTAATGGTGTGAGAACTGAGCAAGTGTTTAAGGCAAGTATAACTTGGGATCATCCTTGTTACCTATTCACTTATAACTACACATATATATCATATGCATGCTATCACCTTGTCGACCTTAGCAAAATCATAGATGATTGTTACTGGATTCCTTGCTACCTACTTGATATGCATTTGGTGTAGATGTGCTAGTGCTTGATATAATCCATGATCTTGTAAGATGATTAATAGCTATGCAATGAACATAAAAGAATGACAAATAACTGTATGAGATCTTGTCTGTACGTGATCACCCGGGATAACAGTGCAACCATGAGGGCTATAATGGCTCTGGCTTTAGCTCAGTATGGAGACCTTTTCTAGCTTGTTAGCGGTTACCTGAAAGGGCGGAGGGGCTGAACCGACACGGGTATAGTGCGAGCCCCTGTCCTTATGTGTATAGGCTGGGCGTCATTGTGCCATTTGGAAGGGGGTATCTATATCTGCTCGCAAAGGAAACCTTGCGGCCCTAACATGTTAGACGAACTTTTGAAAGGCTTCATAGTGATCCCTGCCGACCTCCCTAGGAAGGAGGTTAAGAGACTAGCTACCTCGGGCGAAAGGGTAAATTATGACTCATGGGTAAAGATGTACAACCTCTGCAGAGTGTAAAACTGGTATACTAGCCGAGCTCACGGTCAGGAGCGGCCTTGGGGACATCTACATTAAGATGATGAGCTTATTATGTTACTATGTTCAATTGATTATCGTTTATGCTAAGAATTAATTATGCTTACATTTGATCATGTGATTAATGGATTATTTATGCTACCTTGACATTTGCTATTTAATTAAGAATATGCTATCCACTATTAAAAGCTAAATGCAGTCAAACCAGTGTCAGCTATTTGAGCCTCATGAACCCCTAGTTATACTTGTTGAGTACGATATGTGCTCACTCTTGCTATTTTTCACCACTCCAGTCCACTAGAAAGAGTTGATTAGAAGGATGGAGTCATGAAGGATGTTCTCAGGATACAAGAAGTGCTAGGCATATGTTACCCCCAGTCACCCGTCCCTGTGAAGATTAAGCCTAAAGATTAGTTATTGTGTTACGATTCTCTGATGTAAGTGTTAATTATAAGTATGTTTCCGCTATATAACATTGTTTCTGATATTATTGCTTCTGTTGTTGTATGTGTGGACTTCCTGGGCACACATATGGCTAGCCTGGTTTTGTTCTTTGAAACCGGGTGTGACATAAATCCTAGTAAGTTCTTGTTTTATTGTTCTTTGGTTTATGAGTTTACTTTAATCTCTTCCGGTTGAGTTCAGAGTAGTCATTGCTAGCGTAAACGTGGTGTTTGGACTAGGGTACTCATAGATATCCCCTGACTAGCTGGACCGTGGTAGTAGCGAGGAACGTGACATTTCTGAGTTACCTTTGAAGCCCATATCTCATTAGCAGGAAGGATAGGGTTTATATGTGCGGGTCGAACATCCTTTGTGGTGTCTAGATTCCGTAAGCTTCCCCAATAGAATAGTAGATCATCCTTGCCAAGGTTAGAACGAGACTACGGTTGCAGTCTTCTCTATACATCGCTCACAACGAGAAACATTCTTTGTAGCCTAAAGGGTAGTAGCAATAGATTTGGTTAGTCAGATGCACGCTTTCTCCCAGTGCTAAAAATATAAATACGATACTCTGGATAACCTCCTGGGTGAAGTGCTCACCGATATCCGTGCGCTTGCGGATCATTTCCTGATGGCGTTACCAAATATCAACAAGCATTTCTGGTGCCGTTGCCGGGGAGAAAGACGGTTTGCTGAGATAACTTTAAGTCTTGCTATTATCTTGTATTATACTTTTATACTTTTATTCTTTTATCTTTTTATTTTTTCCATCTTTATGGATAACTCAAATTCCATACCTATTATTGAATTCTTTGCACCTTCGGAGACCAGCCATATACCATGAGAGTCAACAAGTCCTGCCCCTAATTATGATCTGTGTCCGGAGTTGATTGCAATAGGTCAAAACCAACCCTTTTCTATAGCCGAGGTTCTATCTTTTAATCAAGAAGATAATGAACTTTTAGCTACACCAAGGGAATCTTTTAATCTTTCTATAAATTCTGGTTTAAACCTAGCCGTACAAGACCATGTTTTTCCTCGATATTTTCTCATTGGTCTTAATCATATAACCATTGGTAGAGTTTTTCTTTCTTTATCTATTAGTAATGCAAGGTATGTCTTCATTCGTGAACATCCTTCTTGCACTAGTCTTCATAGAAAAATCAACTCCCAGACAAGGAAAGGAAGTTTCAATAGCCGATTTCCAAACATTTCAATCCCATGATTCGGCTATCCATCCCATCCTTGAGCTTAATAATTTCTACTATGCTCTTTCTCTTGAACCTCCCGATAATCCTATGAATCTCTCTATACATCCCATGCATAAGAGTCACCAAGACCACAACAAGGATCGAGAAGAGCAACATCGATGGCTAGAGGGCATTAAAAATCCATGTGCTATCACCATTGAATGGATGGATAAATCAAACTTGAGAGACAATCCTAGAGGAATTTTAAGCATTCATAAAGAATCTTCCTTGGAGTTTGAGAATGAGAGAAACAACAGTGAGCATGGAAGTTATTTTATAAATACCTCACCAAGTCCTTGCCCATATAAAACATCTCCCCAATCAATTGGTCTCTCCAACATCACCACATTTAAGATCTCCAACCCCCTCTTCCTTTCTATTTATAAAAACTTTAAAAGAGCGGTTATCGATGAATATGTCTATAATAAACATTGCAGATCTCGTTGAGTTGATTGATGGTTTCCCATGGACAAGCTTAGTGTCCTAAAACAAGCACTTATTAGATCATAACATGAACTTCTAATTATTTGCAACATTGCCTTGTGTATTGACCATATATAGATAATTGTATAAATATTCCTTCGGGTATTCTTGCCACTAACCTTTCCAGGATTGAAGCAAGAAGATTGAATGAATGACAAGCACAAGGTATGTCCAACCAACCATCACGCAACATTGAATTAAATTCATCCAAACTTGAATTTTGCAAAATTCAAGCTTGGGGGAGTACTTTACATAAAAACATCATTTGCCATGTTGCTATGTTGGTTGTCCTTACCTTTGAGACATGCTCAATTTGTTAAATACTAATTACACTACTTCACCTCCACTTGAGTCGATCTCTATAAATGCTCTCATGCTACCTTTATTTGCTTTAGTATATGTCTAGGTTTGGAGTAGTTTCATTTATCTCTTAATTAAGCATGGTGCTTAGTTTAGGAATGATGATATTACTTCCAAAGGATTTTTAAATTAAGCATGGTGCTTAGGTTAAAATGCCCTCCTAAATCAAATTAGACATGGTGTCTAGGTTGATTTTAGTATGCTATAGTAGATATGGGATATTTTGTTGGACTAACCACTGCAGGAAAACTTTCAATATCAACCTGGGAAGTCCTGAGATACAAACTCATTGGAGATAAAGGAGACACATGAAGTTTAACAATTTGCACAAGAAGGACATAGCTCATTCATCATAAAGAGATGATCTATGGAGGGTGCCACAAACACGATGCACAACCGCTAAGAAAGGAAAGCTTCCACAAGGTGATACTATACCATCACTCTTCAAGTAAAGTAACACCTTAACGTACTTGACTATTACTTTTATAAGCTTCTCCTTGGTTCTGGCATACACATGAATAAAAGAGACAAACATGTATGATTTGTAGCTCCAAATTAACCAACCCAATTAATTCAACATGTTTAGTCCTTTAATCTTTGTTCTTAGTACTACCTTCGATGATCCCACACTCGTAATCATATAAGCTAATATGTTGCACATTCAATCTTTGGAAGATATAAACAAAACATAAATATAGATAGATTATCTTTCCATTAGGTTGAGCCATCTGATCTGACAAATGCTACACTCATGATCCATCAACTTTGTCTTGCTCACTATGCTTAAGGTTAGAGAAGAACAAATACACTTTTGGTTCTGTTGGTGTTTTCCACCAACAATGCCCATACACTTGATCTCTGCCTTGTCTCTATGAATAGGTACACTTCAAGCAAAACATTGAGGAGCTTACAACTCCTAGACTCCACCAAGTGAAGGACCTGGATCTACGAGCATAAACACACTGAGCAGGATATTGCCAACACCGCACTTCGAACTGCTGGGCAAACAAATAACATAGGTGACTCCGTATCAAGAGGTACAGATGTCAAGGTCCACACCTAATCAAATGATGCACTTAAAGGATGAAGACGGTGAGAAGTCTTGTTCAGAAGACTTAAAACTTTGGATCCTTGTCGGAGGAGGTCAAGATCGTCGACTCAAGTCGCCTTTCCTGAACACGAAGGACGACCCGGGTGTTCCAAGCATCGAGTGCACAATCAACAGATACTCTTTTCAGAAGACATTCTACGACACCGGATCTGACGTCAACATAATGGCCACAGTCACTTATCAGCTCCTGCATGGAACCATGCCCCTACAACCAACATACATTCAGCTCCAGATGATTTTCAGGTCATTGACATGGGAGAAGACGAGTACGATCCACCCATCATCCTTGGAAGACCGTTCCTCAACACTATCAAAGTTATCATCTATATTGGAACCGGAGAAGTCCACATGCACTTCCCCTCTAAGAAGAAGACGACGCAACCGCAACCAGAGGAGGCAAATCATCAAGGACGAATAGGCAGACTACGAAGCAGAAGTGATAAGGTCTGAAGACATACAGCTTGAACAGAACTGTCCTGAGGAGACCGTAGCACCGAGTTAGGAAGATAGTTATACACGAAGAGGAGGCGCCGCCGGAATCACCGACTACGCCATCCAGCGAATCCCAGGACGACTGAGAAAACGAAGAGTCCCGTTCGGAGGACTTAAAAACACCGAACACCTTGCCAAGAGGTAAACTTGGTAGTTATCCTTTTCCCTTCAATTATTCAAAATAGTTTGCTTAGTTAATCAGGTTCATATCATCTCGAAAAGAAAATAAAAATGTTAAAAATAGTAAGCCCCATGTGAGTATGCTCATGGCATAAAACCCATAAGTACATTCACTGTGGTGGCATAAAAATAAAATAAATATATTCTTGTCATATAAAAAAAAAATAAGTGCATGATCCTGCTAAATAAATAAAATTTATTAGGAGGAATCTCAATATGATAAAGGCTAAGAGATTTTATGCTAACACTTAACTAGTTCCACAAAGTTTTGTTGTCTATTTGAGCTCCACAGAATTCAAGGATCAAAGAAGACTAGCAGACGGAGGACATCCTAATCGCTGTCAGGGTGCCGCCAACATTCAAATACACCTCCATCACCTGCTAGCTATATCAGAAGAAATTACATCAAAATCTAGCTTGGGGGAGAGCACCTCCATTTATCCAGCTAAGTGTTTCTACTCACATTTATACTTTACTCAAATAATAAAAAGATGCATAATCGTAAAAACCCAAATAAAGATTTTGTGCTTATATATATACATCTTTGCTTAGTTTGCTAAATAAATAATAAATAAAGTTTGCTATGAACCCTCAAGATAAGCTATCACATGGAAATGATGAATAGTTGCTCTGCCATGACTAGTTCTCAAAATTGAAATCTCTCTCAAGTTTAGGCATGACTGTTATGAATTAAGATTTGCTCTAAACCTGAACTTGTGGGAAGAGTACTTGATCTAAAGTATAAGTCGTTAACAGATATGATATGAGAAGGTTGAGCTGTTGTTTATCTGTTCCTAGAGATGCTAGAATTCTGGAGAATTTTATCTTTGAAAATCTTTAAAATGTTGCATGATGAGTTCCTATATGATGAGAGTTTAAAATCATACCACAACCATATATACATGCTTATTAGACTATGAACCATACATTTACTTTTTACTGGTTATGAGCATTGAGTGTGGTCAAGCTGTGTAGACCCTTAGGAGCTTGTCATGCGGTTAAAATCAAGATCCACTTGCATGTTCACTCATACATGCTACTTCTACTCCGGAAGTACGCATCCACATACATCCACTCAATTCCATCTCCAGATTCACCTAAAATTATTCTACTCCTAATCCGGGAGAGAATAGCCAAAAACATTCTCCTATTTCTATTTTTCCCTGTGAAATAAATGCTTGAGTTATCTTGGTTACTACCACTTGCTATATTATTTCAGGAGATGAGTGCTCTAAAAAAAGAGAAAGAGAAAAAAAACATATACGAGGAAATAAAATGGGGCAAGTGTCCGAAACCTCGAAAGAAAAGAAAAAGTGGGACGAGAGGTAAAAATGGACAAGTGTCCGACAGTAGAATTAGGGGTACAAGATACCCACCTGAGAGAAAAGAAACAAAAAATATAGAGCATCTCATTCTCCTCCAAAAGCTTCAAAGTGCAAGAAAGGTATGTATCCCCTAAAAAGAGCAAAAGTAGAATTAGACTTTCACCATTGTTATCACCATCATCACCATACACCATTCACTCGCCACACATGCACATCTTGATTTGACTTATTGACTTGTTCTTCTGGATCCATGGTTTGACTATGCAATAAATGTCTTGTAAGTATGTATTATCTGTCTCCCACCTATGAGCTCCAGATATCAAAATCTTATTTGAGTAGGGTGAGAAAGAAGGAATCTTTGAGCTTTATTTGAAAATCTACAAAAAATCTAGAGCTATAGCTGATCAAGAATAAGAGACATGGCGCTTGACTTGACCGTTCTATCTTTCAACTACTCAAGACACAAGTGACGGTTACAAGCCCCATGGTGAAAGGTAAAATGAGTAAGTTTTAAGTCTAAACAAGTTTACTCTAACTTAGAGATGAGATCTTACTTTTAAGGCATGAAACCATTGCAGAAACTCTTAAGTCCATCCTTGCTCAGGGACGAGCAAGAGGTAAGCTTGGGGGAGTTGTTGACGGTCCTTAAGTACCAAATATAATCATCAAATAAATAAATAAAAGGATCCAAATGCAACCAACACCTAGACTTAGGGTTTTATCTAACAGAATTCCATGAGTTTTGGTGTTTGTCTATTTCTACAGGGGGTTATCAGTAAATATGGAAGAAACGCCCACACGTCGGGTTTACATAGAGATATTAACGAGCCACACAATTTTCTATCATCTAGAAGACTCCAGAAGCCACAGGAACGAACGGGAAGGTGAACGGGCTCGGGGGCAGGGCGCCCGCCCTCCCCCCTTAGGCGCCTGCCCTGTCCTAGAGTCCAATCAGGACTCTCTTCGGGGATTACGCTCCACCGACCTAAAGGATCAAGGATAACCGTTCAATCAATGTCGGTTTGATCCGCCGGCCCATATTCACTTGGAGGGACTATATAACCAGACCCCCTGGCCCCTGGAGGAGAACAAGTTCATCATAGAGTTGAGAGGTGCCCTCGAAGGAATACCTCTCCTCTAAATAAAATTTCTTTTAGGCTTAGCATCTAATGTGAGTAGAATTAGATCTTCTAGTTTCTACTAGATTGAGAGAGATAGAGTGGAGGTGTAGATCAAAGGAAGCCCGGCCTGTCGGTGTCTACTCCGAGGTTATACCTACGGGATCAAGTCTCCTAACCCAAGGCTTGCTCCTAGGATTCTTCAGTAATTCGACTTCTAAATCCTAGTAAGTTCTTGTTTTATTGTTCTTTGGTTTATGAGTTTACTTTAATCTCTTCCAGTTGAGTTTAGAGTAATCATTGCTAGCGTAAACGTGGTGTTTAGGCTAGGGTACTCATAGATATCCCCTGACTAGCTGGACCGTGGTAGTAGCAAGGAACGTGACATTTCCGAGTTACCTTTGAAGCCCATATCTCGTTAGTAGGAAGGATAGGGTTTATAGGTGTGGGTCGAACATCCTTTGTGGTGTCTAGATTCCGTAAGCTTCCCCAATAGAACAGTTGATCATCCTTACCAAGGTTAGAATGAGACTACGGTTGTAGTCTTCTCTATACATCGCTCACATCGAGAAACATTCTTTGTAGCCTAAAGGGTGGTAGCAATAGATTTGGTTAGTCAGATGCACGCTTTCTCCCAGTGGTAAAAATATAAATACGATACTCTGGATAACCTCCCGAGTGAAGTGCTCACTGATATCCGTGCGCTTGCGGATCATTTCCTGATGGCGTTACCAAATATCAACAGCACGCCTCTCAACTTTTCTGGATGGTTCTTTTAAATAATCAATAATTTCTCTTCTCCAATCATCGGTACTGGCTGCCGATAATATTTCCAAGATGGGCTGATATCCCAAGGCATGTTGAGCCAATTGGTTAGCTTCTTCATTGTGCAACCAAGGAATATGCTCTAATTGGAAATCCCTGAATTCCTACAATAATTGTATACACCTTTCATAATACGCTATCAAAACTTCACTTCGGCATTCATAACTCCTAGCCAACTGATTTATAACAAGCATAGAATAACCGAAAATTTTGACAGCATGGTCATGAACCTCCTTTAATAATTCTAACCCTTTGATTAAAGCTTGGTACTCAGCTTGATTGTTTGTTGACGTGGCAATAAACGGTAAAGAAAACTCATATTTCTTTCCTCGAGGAGAAATCAACACTATACCGATACCTACTCCCCGATCACATGTAGATCCATCAAAGAACAGTGTCCAAGGAAAAATTTCTAGAGCATCCACTACACCACAATGCTGAGTCACAAAATCGGCCATGATCTGCCCTTTGACTACTATAGTCGATTCATAACGCAAGTCGAATTCCGATAATGCTAATATCCATTTGCCGATTCTACCACTCATAATCTGCATTGACAACATGTATCAGACTACATCATCTTTGCATACAACAGTGCATTCGGCCGATAGCAAGTAATGTCTAATTTTGACACAAGAAAAGTATAAGCATAAGTATAATTTCTCAATTGCCAAATATCTTGTCTCAGCGTCCACCAATCTTCTACTTAGATAGTAAATTACACGCTCCTTCCCTTCAAATTCTTGAATGAGAGCTAAACCGATGACCGTATCATCGGTAGACAAATACAATGTGAAGAGCTTTCCATGCTAAGGTGGAACCAAAACTGGAGGATTTGCCAAATAATTCTTGATTTCATCCAAGGCTAATTGTTGCTCTTTTCGCCACACAAACTCTTGGTCGGCTTTTAATTTAAGCAAAGGGCTAAAAGCACGAATCTTACTCGACAAAATAGATATAAATCGGCTGATAAAATTAATCTTGCCGATCAATGATTGAAGTTCAGTTTTACTGGTGGGAGCAACTATTTTGTTGATGGCATCAATGGATCTCCTACAAATTTCAATTCCTCTTTGATGCACCATAAAACCAAGAAACTGTCCTGACGATACACCAAATGCACATTTATTAGGGTTCATCTTTAAGCCATGTTTCCTTGTGCGTTCCAACACTTTTCACAGATCGGCTAGATGTTTTATGAAATCCCCAGACTTAACCACCACATCATCAATATAAATTTCTACCAATTCGCCGATGAACTCATGGAAAATAAAATTCATAGCCCTTTGATAAGTAGCACAAACATTTTTCAAGCCAAAAGTCATGACTATCCATTCAAACAATCCAACATGACTAGGACATCTAAATGCAGTCTTGGGAATATCCTCTTCAGCCATGAATAATTAGTTGTACCCTGCATTGTGGTCCATAAAGCTTATAATTTGATGTCCAGCCATAGCATCAACCAATAAATCGGCAACTAGCATTGGATAACCATCCATCAACGTGGCTTTATTCAGGTTCCTAAAGTCAATACAAACATGAAGCTTTCCATCCTTTCTATAAACAGGGACAACATTAGAAATCCATTCGGCATACCGACATTGCCGAATAAACTTAGCTTCGATAAGTTTAGTTATTTTAGCCTTAATATCAGGAAGAATATTAGGATTGCATCGGCGTGCTGGTTGCTCATGCGGCCAAAATCCAGACTTAATAGGTAACCAATGTTCAACAATTGATCGGTCCAAACCAGGCATCTCGATATAATCCCAAGCAAAGCAATCTTTATATTCTGTTAATAAATCAGTCAATTGCTGCTTACATTCACAATCTAACTTAGCACTAATAAAATTAGGCCTTGGTCTATCACCATTACCTATATCTACTTCTACTAGATCATCAGCCAATGTAAACCCGTGTCCTAACTTTCCATCATCGGCGAACCTATCCATTAAAACTCTTCATCAGAACCGACTACTTGGATCGGTGGAATTTCATAATCGGCAACCTTGAGAAAATCTTTTTCCAAAATCTCCCCTGAAATGCACCTAGTTCGCTCATAAGTGTCTGACTCTGCCGATGCAATGACATATGAAGAATCTCCCAGGACAATCTCAATTTTGTTGCCTACCCACTGAACAAGGCATTGTTCATTGTAGAAGGAATAAAGCAATTGGCATGTATCCAATCTTTCCCCAGCAGTAAATTATATGCACCTTTTCCACTGATGACAAAGAAAGTTGTTGGTAAGGTTTTGCTACCGATGGCTAACTCAACACATATAGCTCCCTTAACTGGAGACACATTCCCTTCAAAATCTTTTAATATCATATCGGTCTTGGTCAAATCCTGATCCCCTTTGCCAAGTTTCCGATATACTGCATATGGAATGATGTTGATCGCGGCCCCCCATCAATGAGTATTTTGGAAATCAGTGTCCATCAACCCTGCATTTGACAAACAGAGTCTTAAGATGCTGTCTTTCATCATCAGTAGGCTTCTCAAAAATAGCTGTCATTGGGTCAAGTGCCAACTGATCTATCTAGCCAGGGAGACTTGTCTCTTCATCGTCACTAAAGGGTGTGAGAAATTCCATCGGCAACATAAACACCATGTTAACATCTGCCGATGGTCCCCCTCTTTTGGGATCCAATTGCTGTCGATTCTCAAACTTAGAAGAACTTTCTTCCCTATTCAACTCTTCTTGTCGTTCTCGCTGCATCCTCCTTTTCTGCATCCTTGTTAACCCTTTCGGACACCATTGGGGAAGCTTTGTTCTCCATGCTAGCTAATAGTGAACTTCCCTTGATTCCACCCGATGAGTGTTAGCATCGCTGCAAAATATAATTCATCGGGAACCCGTGCATTTGCCATATCTTCAAGCTCCTCTTGGTTCCTTGCAAAATGACCAATACGTACACCAAGCCTATCATGCACACTAAGCCTGCCCCTCAGCTGATCATGAACTGACATCCTCCCCCTAATCGGCTCATTAAAGCATCGATCATCAATCTGGAATCATCGATCTGACTGATTGTACCGATTATAACCATTGCATTCAGGACAGTCTCTAACAGTAGGTAACTTGATATTTTTCTCCCAACAGTGAAAAAAGAATGGGCAATTCCAGTGATCTTTATGCCGATTCCACTCTTGTCGGCGTCTTTCTTCCTCTCGGCGTCGATCCTCTTGCTGACGGTGATACCGATCTTCACGTTGCTACCATGTTTCCCGATGCCACCTATGGGTGATCACAATACCAGATCGAGCAGGTCCCCCAGAGCTGCTACCCTCCAAGATCAAGCCTTTGCCCTTGGCATCATCAGAAGTTACCTGATGCTAGGGATCCACTTACACGTTCTTCTCAGCTGCTTCTGATGTTAAGACTTTAGTCTTACCTTTGGCATCCAGCATGTTTGCAGGGAAAGGGTGTTGATCAATCTTCATCGACTTCTGAGCTTTGGAATTATCAAACTTAATCCTCCCAGATTATATAGCCGATTGCAATTGTTGCCTAAACACCTTGCACTCATTTGTGTTGTGTGATGTTGCATTATGCCACTTGCAATACTTGATATTCTTCAACTCCTCTGCTGATGGAATCACATGATTTGGTGACAATTTCATCTGCCCCTCCTGAAGCAAGAAATCAAATATCTTATCGGCCTTAGTGATATGAACAGCAAATTTCTCTGGTTCTTTCTGGCCAAAAGGACAAGACATCGGTTTCTTGTTTTTCACCCATTATGCCAAGCCAATAACTGGTTCTTCATCTGAATCAGAACTCATTGCCTGATCAACAAATGACACCTTTTTATTCCAGGCTTTTCTAGGCTCATAAGTCTTGATATCCTGATCAGAGATCCTTTGCACCACATGATTCAAACTCTCAAACTCTTGGGAAGCATATTTGTCTTTGATGTGTGGCAACAACCTATGGAAAGCTAGATCGGCTAACAACCGATCATCTAGAACCAAGCTATAACACTTGTTCTTTACATCCCATAGTCTCTGCACAAAGCTTTCAATTGATTCATCATTGCGTTGCCTCAGCCTCACTAAATCGGTAATCTTCTTCACATGAACTCCAGAAAAGAAATATTTGTGGAACTGCTTCTCCAGATCGGCCCAGGTAATAACTGAGTTTGGGGTCAACGAGATAAACCAAGTAAATGCCGATCCCGGCAAAGATGATGAAAACAAACGAACTCTTAACTCATCTCTGTTAGCAGCTTCTCCACACTGGATGATGAACCGATTAACATGTTCCATGGTTGACATGTCATCTTGTACAGAGAATTTAGTAAAATCCGATACCTTGTACCGATTTGGGAGTGGGATCAAATCATATGCAGGAGGATACAATGTCTGATAAGAATAGGTGTTGACCTTCGGTTTTATCCCAAACTGATCTCTCATAACCTCAGCTATCTTATCGGCCCAATAGGCATCGGCATCCTACCGATGTGAAGGCTGAGGTTCTGGTACCTGCTGATAAGCTTCCATGTGTCTCTGAGGCACACGTTCTCTAGGAAGCATAACATTGGCCATAGGTTGCAGTCCACTAATCTGCTGAGCAAGATTCATTGGCTGATTGGCTGGTCCTTGATTCTGAAAACCAACCTGCATCTATCCCTGTTGGAATCCCATAGCCTGATGATTCCATTGTGTTACATGTGGAAAGACAAACTGCCCTGTCCATCCATTATTAGCTTTCATCGGCGCAGGTCCTGCCGATGGCTAATAATTGGTTGTCATTGCTGGGTTGATATATCCTGTCTGAGTCATAAATCTCTATTGAGTCGGCAGTTGATCTCGCGATGAATTTGCATTAGGCATCTGGAATGTTGGCATTTGAAAATTCCCAGTAATAGTCCTTGCAGTGGTAGTTGTAGAATATTGGGGAATCTAAGTCATCGGTGAAACTAGAGGTGCCGATGTCATAGGAGCTTTTCTTGCTAAGTCAGCCACCTGAGATGTTCCAGAACTATTTGCAAAAAACTCTGGAGGCATACCATATCCCCACCTATTAGGAGGAACTTGACAATTCTGAAATACAGATCTTGACATTGCCGATGCTGATAGATCTGTGTTGAGTTGAACCTGTCCCTCTGATGTCGCTAGATTAGTTCTCATCAGTGTAGATTGCCCATTAGTCATCCCTAATGTGCTTGGGGGAGAAGTAACTTCCGTACCCGCAATGGCCGGAGGAGCCGATGGAGCCGTGACCGATGACAACCCAAGCTGATGATAGGCTGGGCCAACATATAGTGGAGGTGCCTGTCCTTATTTAAAAGTTCTAGCCACAACATTGAAAACAATATTGGACAGCACACTGGATTGATTGATCAAAGCACGATTAATAGCATTGTCAACCATATCTTGCAATTTACCAGGATTGACTTCGAAAGTAATCTATCGAGGCATTAGCAGCACTTGCTTCTAGATTACTTCACCGCTCCTGTTGAGGCTGAAGGATTTCAAGCAGAGCTACTTGTACTCCTCCATAGCCCTTGCCATGGCCTGCTTCTGCTCGTCCCTAAGATCAGCTTCCGTCACGGCAATGACATTGTCTGCATCGAGCTCAGTAGTAGCCATGTTGATCTTGTTGATAGATTTCTCCCACCGGGCATGCCAAAAGATGTGTTGATGCAAAAGTGAATCTGCAGACACAAAGGACTTATACCTGATTCAACGTTGAGGCGTGCCAGCCGATTTGACCTTACAATCGACAAAGGTGGTAACACGAATACTTTGGTCCCGACAACAGCGATGCGCCCGGATGCCACGGCCAAGAGGTATTCATGCGAAACTCGAAAACTCATCGAGTATGACTTGATGAATTCTTAGGAACTTGTAAGTAATAGAAATATGCGAGTTGACGAAGTCGTCGAAAAAAGTAGATGCGAAACTACATGTAAACTTGTGCATAGTTGATGAGGACATCGCCAAGATGGAGTCGAGGATGACTCCAATTCAAGAAGGGGAGGATGATGAGGACATCGCCACGCTGGATACGCTGACACCATCGTCTTTTCCAAGTTGCAATTCATCTCCAACTCAGCTACCACGTCACTCTCGGATTCAGCAAACATGTCATCAGTCTTTTGATCTTCTTCATACGACATCGAAACGGGCTGATCTTGGACTCATTGGAAAAGGGACAACAACGTCATCATTTTGGATATGGTCCCAGCCCCAGATACTTTGTGGATTAATCGTTATGTTCATGCCAAGGTGCTGCGTCACCTATTTTGGGCCAACTTGGTCATGTATCGAATTCGGGCCTTAAGCCCATGTTGTGGGCGCCTCCCCCTGGTCGTCTCCAAGCCTAGGTTGTTTCTCCTTTATACTCCACGTAGCCGCCGCTGTTTAGACTTGGGTTTTCTTTAGAGTTTAGTTTTCCATCGAGAAACTGAATCGTTCATTGTAACTGTGGTGATAAATCCTTTTACAGTGATCCAGGGCCCCCGTTCTTGATCTTCTCCACTGTGTCGATTAGTCCTTTGGAACTGAGTTCTTGAACCCTCATTGAATATTCGCGTCATTTACATCTGCAATTTTATATTGCGTGTTTATAGTTTCTTGCTTGTGTTCTTCGATTCGCTTGCGCCTTCTTATCGAGGTCAATCAAGTTGTGCTTGGTTGATAACCAATGGAGCAATGGTGTAACGGTTGCAGGGTTCGAATCGTGTTGATTTGAAGCCGGATCGCGAACGTCGAGTTCTCCACAATCGAATTTATCAACGACCTCTCGAAAGATCGGGCCTGGTCACATCAATTGGTATCAGATATCTCAGGTTTACTGCGAGGTATAATCTCGTTTGCCCTAGATTCATATTTGTTCATTATGTACAGTCCACAAAAAGCCCAAAAAAAATATATAGTTTAATTTTTCTGCTGTCCAATCACCCATTGTGCCTTGCAATTTCGTTTTTAGATTTGCTTTGTTGAGTTTGTGTCTGTGGTTGAGTCTAGTTGCTGGTTTTGATTGTGTTCGTCGTCGTAGTTCAATGCACCATTGCTGTTCTTAGTTTCCACCGCTATCCCATCCACTGTTTTTCCAAACAATAAGTCGAAGCCACCACATTACTCGACTTGCCCCGCTAGCCGCCTTGTGTGATCTCCCGCCGCCTCGCTAAACCTAGATAGTTTGCCAGCCGCTGTTATTTTGCCTGCTTCGCAGCCCTCCTTACATCATCAGGCGAATACCTACTGCTGTTAGTCACAGAGACGATACATCCTGTGATTGGTGTTGGAGTTTAGGGACGGTTTGCCCTAACTGCCGCCGCTGCTGCTGCCGACGCCGTATTGTGCCTTCTGAAAAATATAACCTGAGATACCTTCGGTAAAAGAGGCATAACTTTTCGCTCATTTATCAGAAAAATCTAAAATTTTTACAATAGCTTCATGACATCATTTGGTTTAAGTAAAATTGCCAAAAAATTCAGGAAAATAAAGAAAAAAATTAACAAGGGTTTTGCACGCTTTTTAGAGAAATTGCTGAATTTTTGTAGACCACATCTGACCTCCGTTGCAGTTGCCAATTTTTGTGGTTACATCTTGTGTGATCCTTGTCCAGCGAAAAATATAAAAAAATAGTGAAAAAAATAAAAAATCTTGATTCCTACTAGTGCCTTTTGGGAAAATCCATGAAACAACCAGGATAAAAGAAAAATCCGCCATATTGCTTGTTTATTGAGTTTCTTGCATCATACCTTGTTTCACCTTGTTGCGCTACGTCTAGACACGTCTTAGCCAGTAATTATGATTTGTCTTTTGGATACTTGTTGAACTTAGCTAACTCTGCATTCGAATATTGCTAATCCTTGCTACTCAAAGTGTGTCTGTCCAAAGCTCCACATATACTTCTGTCAGCCTAGGTTCATCTTGCAATTGTTTACCCACGCTCAACAACAGATTACTTTGCCAATTTGGTTTTTGCTCCTGTTTGGCTTTGGTAAGAACACTTGTAAGACGGTGGTAAGTCGCTTCTGATTTTGTATTCCACTTTTACCACCACCACCACTTGGTTCCTTTTAGTTGATAGGGATAATCCTTTGCTGTTGTTTTTCCATAATTTCTAACCACGGCAGGATCTCCGATGGATTTCAATGATTGTGTGTCCACACTGAACAACGCAGTCTTATGATCGAGCAGACACACAATGTGAACAATCTGGTCACCCACATTGAACAGGTTGAGCAACGCCCTCATTCTCATCATGGTGATGATGAAGATGCAGATGGAGATCTATCTGATCATGAAAATATGGATGACGACGGTGATGCACGCAACCGTCGCCGCTACAACTTCAATCGTCGCGGTATGGGAGGTAATAACCATGGTAATAATGATCCCTTTGCTAAAATTAAATTTAGCCTACCTCCTTTTGCTAGTAATGTTGATCCTGAGGCATATTTAGATTGGGAGCTTACTATTCAACAAAATTTTGATTCCCATAATGTGCCTGCTGAGCATAGAGTTAGACTTGCTACTAGTGAGTTTACTAATTTTGCTTTGTTTTGGTGGAGTGATCTTTGCAATACTAATAATGCTGCTGCTGTACCTCAAACTTGGAATGCTTTAAAACAACGTATGAAATCTCATTTTGTTCCTCCTTATTATCAACGTGATTTACGTCTTAAACTACAAACTTTAAAACATGGATATAAAAGTGTAGAAGCATACTATCAAGAATTGCTTATTGGTTTAGCACGTTGTGGTGTACATGAAGATGATGCTGATGCTAGTGCTAGATTCTTTGGTGGTTTAAATCATGATATTCAGAACATTCTTGATTACAAAGAATGGCGTAATTTTTCCCAATTGTATCATGTTGCTATAAAGGTAGAACGTGAAGTACAGGGATGCAAGCAACACCAGACTTTCAGGTCTAATAATGGGAGAAATTTTCAGCAGCGTTCCGAGCCAGAGACGCTCATGCTCACACCTGCATTTTCGTCTGGGGTAAGTAAATTGTCTAATATGCAGCCCCCACAGGTGAAGAAAGGTGCCACTCTAGGTGCTTCCACTAGTTCCTCTTCACCCAGCGCTAAAATCATTTGCCATCGATGCAAAGGTTTGGGACATGTCATGAAAGATTGCCCCAGTCGTCGCGCTTTCACTGCTACCGAAGATGGATATGTAAGTGCTAGTGATGTTGAAGATGATTTAGCCCTTGCTGCTAACATTGCTGCAGATCCCACCGAGGGCGATCAAGACACGGAGACCATCGCCATTGACTCCGTTGTTGCCTCTGCAGGCTACCCTAGCCTTCTTGTGCAGCGTGTGTTGAGTTCACGTGTGGTACATGAAGAAGATAAGCAGATCCAGTGTCACAATTTGTTCCACATATATCTTATTGTGCAGGGTTGTCGTGTTCTCACCATCATTGATAGCGGGAGTTGCAACAACTTGGTGAGTTCAGATTTGGTTGAGAAGCTTGGCTTAACCACACGACAACATTCGTATCCATATAAACTTCGATAGTTCAATAATAGTGGTAAGACTAAGGTCACTAAATCAGCCCGCATTAGTTTCTTCACAGGTTGTTATCATGGTACTGCTGATTTTGAAACGTGCCTATGCAAGCTTGTTCAATTTTGTTAGGATGTCCATGGGAATTTGATACTGATGCTTGACACCAAGGTAGAACTAATACATACACTTTTATACATAAGAACAAGAACATTACTTTGCTGCCTTTGTCACCAATGGATATTGTTAAACATGCTAAAGAGATTAACAATAAATCTTCCACAGACATTGATAAAAATAATGAAAATAAGTTACATGG
Organism: Sorghum bicolor; assembly: GCF_000003195.3. Classification (NCBI taxonomy): domain Eukaryota; kingdom Viridiplantae; phylum Streptophyta; class Magnoliopsida; order Poales; family Poaceae; genus Sorghum; species Sorghum bicolor. Next base: position 26,746,743 of record NC_012872.2, on the reverse strand, counting down.
AGGTGCTTTACTTGCTACAACTTCTACTACTACTGTGTTATGTGATAATCCAGATGCATCATGTTATACTATACTTTGTCAACCTATTATGTCTTGTGCATTGCCTGCTGTCACTAACCTTTTGCAGGAGTTTGTTGATGGGGAAGAGTCGAGGACGACTCCAATTTGATAAGGAGGGGATGATGAGGACATCGCCAAGATGAAGTCGAGGAAGACTCCAATTCAAGAAGGGGAGGATGATAAGGATATCTCCACGCTGGATACGTTGACACCATCGTCTTTTCCAAGTTGCAATTCATCTCCAACTCAGCTACCACATCACTCTCGGATTCAGCAAACATGTCGTCAGTGTTTTGTTCATAACTTCTTCATACGACATCGAAACGGGGTGATCTTGGACTCGTTGGAAAGGGGACAACAACGCCGTCGTTTTGGATCTGGTCCTGGCCCCAGATCCTTCGTGGTTTAATCGTTATGTTCACGCCAAGCTGCAGCGTCATCAATTTTGGGCCAACTTGGTCATGTATCAAATTCGGGCCTTAAGGCCATGTTGTGGGTACCTCCCCCTGGTCGTTTCCAAGCCTAAGTTGTTTCTCCTTTATATTCCATGCAGCCGCCTCTGTTTAGACTTTGGTTTTGTTTAGAGTTTAGTTTTTCATCGAGAAACTGAATCGTTCATTGTAACTATGGTGACAATTCCTTTTACAGTGATCCAGGCCCCCCGTTCTTGATCTCCTCCACTATGTCGATTAGTCCTTTGGAACCGAGATCTTGAACCCTCATTGAATATTCGCATCATTTACATCTGCAATTTCAGATTGCGCGTTTATACTTTCTTGCTTGTGTTCTTTTATTCGCTTGCAGGAACAGCCTTCTTGGCGAGATCAATCAAGTTGTGCTTAGTTGATAACCAACGGTGCAGTGGTGTAACGGTTGCAGGGTTCGAATCGTGTTGATTTGAAGCCAGATCGTGAACGTCGAGTTCTCCACAATCGAATTTATCAACTACCTCCTGGAAGATCGGGCCTAGTCACATCAATAGTATTGATTGATTTCTTACATCGCTTCTAGGTCTATATTTATACTCTTTCCTAAAGAGTTACAACCAGATATGACTAGGATTTTAGTTCAAACCAAACAGAACTCATACATAATATAAACTTTAACAATTACGGAAAGTAACAATCTATCCATTCTAGACGACCCCCATGTCTTCCTTCACCATCATCGGCATACTATACTTCATCGGCATCAGCAATCATCAAAATCATCCATCGGCACCGATCAACAACCGTCTCTAGACATAGCCATATTTTCCTCTTGTTGCCTTGTCATCGGTATCATAGGCCATGGGCAACCTCCTTATCGGCCAGGCACATTACTTCTCTAACTGTCGATCCAACCTTCATTGACTATCCCAATTCGTGTCCAAAAAATGGTGTCAACAGTGGGCCGATCTAGAGAAGCAGCTTCACAAGTATTTCTTTTTTGGGGTTCACGAAAAGAAAATTAACGATTTGGTAAGATTGAGGCAACGCAATGATGAATCGGTTGAATGTTTTGTGCAAAGACTGTGGGATGTAAAGAACAAATGTTATAGTCTGGTTCTAGATAATCGGCAGTTAGCCGATTTGGCTTTCCAAGGGTTATTGCCACACATCAAAGATAAATATGCTTCTCAGGAATTTGAAAGCTTGAGTCATTTGGTGCAGAGGATTTCTGATCAAGATATCAAGGTTTCTGAACCTAGAAAAGCTTGGAATAAAAAGTGTCATTTGCTGATGAGGCAATGAGTTCAGATTCTGATGAAGAACCAGTCATCGGTTTGGCAGAGTGGGTAAAAAACAAAAAGCCGATGTCTTGCCCTTTTAGCCAGAAAGAACCAGAGAAGTTTTCTTTCGACTTCACTGAGGCGGATAGGATATTTGATTTCTTGCTTCAGGAAGGGCAGATTAAATTATCACCTAATCATGTGATCTCATCGGCAGAAGACCTAAAGAAGATCAAGTATTGCAAATGGCATAATGCAACATCACACAACACAAATGTATGCAAAGTGTTTAGGCAGCAATTGCAATCTGCTATAGAATCTAGGAGGATCAAGTTTGATAATTCCAAAGCTCAGAAGCTGATGAAAATTGATCAACACCCTTTCCCTGTGAACATGTTGGATGCCAAAGGTAAGACTAAGGTCTTGACGTCGGAAACCGCTGAAAGGAATGCATCGGTAGATGCTCAGCACCAAGTAACCACCGATGACGCTAAAGGCAAAGGTTTGATAAAGGAGGGTACTAGCTCTGGGCGAACTCCCTGATCTGGTGTCGTGATTACTCATAGGCGACATCAGGAAACAAGGCAGCGGCATGAAGATCGGTATTGCCTTCAGCAAGAAGATCGACGCCAAAAAGAAGAAAGGCGCCGACAAGAGTGGAATCGGCATAAAGATCACTAGAATTGCCCATTTTTCATTCATTTTTGGGAAAAAAATATCAAACTGCCAACTGTCAGAGACTGCCCTGAGTGCAATGGATATCTTCAGTATGATCGGTCAGATCAGCAATTCCAGAACAATGATCGATGTTTTAATAAGCCGATTAGGGGGAGAATGTCAGTTCATGATCGGCTGGGGGCAGGCTTAGTGTGCATGACAGGCTTGGTAAATGCGTCAGTCATTTTCTAAGGAACCAAGAGGAGCTTGAAGAAATGGCAGATGCATGGGTTTCTGATGAATTTATATTCTGCAGAGACACTAATACTCATTGGGTAGAATCAAGGGAGGTTTGCCATCAACTAGTGTGGAGGACAAAACTTCCCAATGGTGCCCAGAGGGGTTAACAAGGACGCAGAAAAGGAGAATGCAGTGAGAACGCCAAGAAGCTCTATATAGAGAGGAGAATACATCTAAGTCTAAGAATCGGCAACAATCGAATCCCAAGGGAAAAGGGCCATTGGCAGATGTTAACATGGTGTTTATGTTGCCGATGGAATTTCTTTCGCCCTTTAGTGATGATGAGAAAATAAATCTCCCTAATCAGATAGCTCAGTTGGCGCTTGATCCAATGACAGCTATTGTTGAAAAGCCTTTCGATGATGAAAGACAGCATCTTAAAGCTTTGTTTGTCAAAGGCCGGGTTGATGGGCAGCCGATTTGCAAAATACTTATTGATGGGGGAGCTGCAATTAACTTCATGACATATGTAATGTATTGAAAGCTTGGCAAAGGAGATCAGGATTTAACCAATACCGACATGATGTTGAAGCATTTTGTAGGAAATGTGTCTCCAGTTAAGGGAGCTATATGCGTTGAATTAACCATCGGCAGCAAAACCTTGCCGACGACCTTCTTTGTTATCAGTGGAAAATGTGCATATAATTTACTACTAGGGAGAGATTGGATTCATGCCAATTGTTGTATTCCTTCTACAATGCATCAATGCCTTGTCCAGTGAGTAGGTGGCAAAACAGAAACTGTCCTAGGAGATTCTTCATATGTCATTGCGTCAGCAGAATCAGACACCTATGAGCAGACCAGATGCATATCGGGAGAGGTTTGGGAAAAAGATTTCCTCAAGGTTACAAATTATGAAATTCCACCGATCCAAGCAGTCGGTTCTGATGAAGAGTTTTAATGGATAGGTTCGCCGATGATGGAAAGTTAGGATAGGGGTTTACATCGGCTGATGATTTAATAGAAGTAGATATCGGGAGTGGTGATAAGCCAAGGCCTACCTTTATTAGTGCTAAGTGAAATTCTGAATGTAAGCAGTAATTAACTGATTTGTTAAAAGAATATAAATATTGCTTTGCTTGGGATTATACCGAGATGCCTGGTTTAGACCGATCAATTGTTGAACATTGGTTGCCTATTAAGTCTGGGTTTCGGCCACATGAGCAACCAGCACGCCGATGTAATCCTAATATTCTTCCTGATATTAAGGCCGAAAGAACCAAACTTATTGAAGCTAAGTTTATTCGGCAATGTCGGTATGCCGAATGGATTTCTAATGTTGATCCTGTTTACAAAAAGAATGGAAAACTTCGCGTTTGCACCGGTTTCAGAAATCTCAATAAAGCTACACCGATGGACGGTTATCCAATGCCAGTTTTTGATTTGTTGGTTGATGCTGTAGCTGGACATCAAATTATTAGTTTCATGGATGGCAATGTAGGGTACAATCAAATATTCATGGCTGAGGAAGATAATCCCAAGACTGCATTTAGATGTCCTAGTCATGTTGGGTTGTTTGAGTGGATAGTCATGACTTTTGACTTGAAAAATGCTGCTGCTACTTATCAGAGGGCCATGAATTTTATTTTCCACGAGTTCATCGGCAAATTGGTAGAAATCTATATTGATGACGTGGTGTTTAAATCTCAAGATTTCATAAACACTTAGACGATTTGCGAAAAGTACTGGAGTGCACGAGGAAATATGGTTTAAAGATGAACCCTAATAATTGTGCATTTGGTGTATCGGTAGGACAGTTTCTGGGTTTCATGGTGCATCAGAGAGGGATTGAAATTAGTAGGAGATCTATTGATGCAATCAGCAAAGTAGTTGCTCCTACCAACAAAACTGAACTTCAGTCATTGATCGGTAAAATTAACTTTATTAGACGATTTATATCCAATTTGTCTTGTAAGATTCGAGCTTTCAGTCCTTTGCTTAAATTAAAAGCCGATCAGGAGTTTGTTTGGGGAAAAGAGCAACAATTGGCCTTGGACGAAATCAAGAATTATTTGGCAAATCCTCCAGTCTTGGTCTCACCTCAACATGGAAAGCCCTTCAGATTATATTTATCTACCGATGATACAGTCATCGGTTTAGCTCTCATTCAAGAATATGAAGGGAAAGAATGTGTAATTTACTATCTAAGTAGAAGATTGGTGGACGCTAAGACAAGGTATTCGACAATTGACAAATTATGTTTATGCTTGTACTTTTCTTGCATCAAGTTAAGACATTACTTACTGTCGGCCGAATGCACTGTCATATGCAAAGACGACGTAGTCAGATACATGTTGTCGATGCCGATTATGAGTGGTAGAATCGGTAAATGGATATTGGCATTGTCAAAATTTGATTTGCCTTATGAATCGGCTAAGGTGGTTAAAGGGCAGATTATGACCGATTTTGATACTCAACATTGTGGTATGGTGGATACTCTGGAAATTGTTCCTTGGGCACTCTTCTTTGATGGATCTACATGTGATCGAGGGGCAGGTATCGGCATAGTATTGATTTCTCCTCGAGGAACGAAATATGAGTTATCTTTACCGATTGTTGCTACATCGACAAACAATCAAGCAGAGTATCAAGCCCTAATCAAAGGTTTAGAATTATTCAAGGAGGTTCATGCCGATAGTGTTGAAATTTTCGGTGATTCTATGCTTGTTATAAATTAGTTGGCTGGGATTTACGAATGCCGAAGTGAAGTTTTGATAGCACATTGTGAAAGATGTGTACATTTGTTGAAGGAATTCATAGATTTCCAATTAGAGCATATTCCCCGGTTGCATAATGAAGAAGCTAAATGGTTAGCTCAACACGCCTCGGGATATCAACCGATCTTGGGAGTATTATCGGCAATCAGTGCCGATGATTGGAGAAAAGAGATCATTGATTATCTAAAAGACCCATATAGGAAAGTTGAGAGACGTGTTAGGTTTCAAGCTACAAAATGTGTACTCCTTGATGAGGAATTATATTATCGTACAATAGATGGAGTTTTGCTTAAATGTTTAAGTAATGATGAGTCCAAAAGCTTGATGGGTGAAATTCATGAGGGAGTGTGTGGATCACATCAATCATCTTTTAAGATGAAATGGATGATTAGAAGTAATGGATATTATTGGTCAACTATAGTTGAGGATTGTTTCAAGTATTTTAAAGGTTGTCAGGGATGTCAGAAGTTTGGCAATATTCAAAGGGCACCCGCATCGGCCATGAATCCTATTATTAGACCTTGGCCATTCCGGGGTTGGGCTATTGATCTCATCGGTCCGATTTATCCTCCATCGAGTAAAGGGCATAAGTTTATCCTTGTTGCCACTGATTATTTCACTAAATGGGTTGAGGCTATTCCTTAGAAGAAAGTGGCATCGGCCAATGTTGGGTATTTTAAACGCAAACAGAAAAATCCGCAAGCGCACGGATACCGATGTAGCTTTCACCCGGGAGTATTCGAGAGTATCGATTTTCCACAGGGAACGTGATTGTACTAATTAAGATTCAAGATCGCCCAAGGATAACTATATAATTATTTTTGGTGGGAAGAGAGGAAGTTTCCTGAGAGTTCTCTAGTTGGTCTAAGAATCAAGAATTACTTCAAAGATTATTTAATTCGGGACATCAGAACACTAACCATAGAAAGAGATGAAAAGGGGGCTAGGAAGCTCTGACTACGGTCCTACAAACACCGATCCGAACGAGGTGGAATACGTCGACTGTTAGGGCTGTCACTACCCTAGGGCTACCACAACTATCCGTAGGATTGGGTGCAATTCCAGGTAATTGCAAGACTAAACACCATGTCTAATCTATTAATTACTACTCTAGCGTTATAAAGACTAGAGCACTTGATGCAAGTGGGAATCTAATAAATAACTTGAATGCAAATAAAAGGAATTAAAGAACTCAGGAATTATGAATTGAAGAACTTGGAGAACGATGAAGAACGAACCAGTTGCAGCAAAAGTATAATGTTGAGGAAGATTCGACAGATCCGGCTCCTCCTCCGCTCTCCTCTTCTCTCTCCCTATTTTCCAGATTACAACTAGAACTAACTAGAACTAGAACTAGAGGAACTAGAACTAGAACTAGATGAACTAGAGGGATCATCTCTACTTGGATGAAGAATTGACACCCTAGCTTTGATTCTGTAGAAGAGGTATGCCTCCAGGGGCCAGGAGGACTTGCTTATATAGTCTTTTCAGATAAATCTGGGTCGTCGGATCAAACAGACATTGATTGAACGGTTATCCTTGATCCTTTAGGTTGGTGGAGCATGATCCGCGAGTCGGACTCTGATTGGGCATCACAGGAGGGCGGGCGCCCTAGTCTATAGGGTGGGCGCCCTGGGCCAGGCCCCGTTTTGCCTTCGCTTCGTTCCCGTGGCTTCTGGAGTCTTCTAGATGATAGAAAATTGTGTGGCACGTTAATATCTCAATGTAAACCTGATGTGTGGGCCTTTCCTCTGTATTTCCTAATAACCCCCTGCGGAAATAGACAAACACCAAAACTCGTGGATTTCTGTCAGATAAAACCCTAAGTCTGGGTGTTGGTTGCATTTGGATCCTTTTCCTTGATTAGTTGACGGTTAAATGTGAGCATTAAGGACCGTCAACAAGCTCCCCCAAGCTTAACCTTTGCTCGTCCCTGAGCAAAGATGAACTCAAGAGTTTCTACAGTGGTTTCATGCCTTAAAGGTACACATGCGTTCAAACAAGATCTCATCTCTGGGTTAGGGTAACTGTTAAGATTTAAACTTACTCATTTTTTCTTCCACCATGGGGCTTGCAACCGTCACTTGTGTCTTAAGGAGTTAAAAGATAGAACGGTCTAGTCAAGCGCCATGTCTCTTGTTCTTCGATTAACTATAGCTCTGGAGTTTTTGCAGATTTTCAAATAAAACTCAGAGATTCCTTCTATGACTCTCTCTAGTCTCTCTTTTGTGGTATTTCTAGATCCTTACCAAGAAAGTAATGGTGTATGCCTTCTCTCAAAGTATGTGGTATTTTTGGTATGAGGCATAGTGGCATTGCCTTCTCTCTCACCCTACTCTAATAAGGTTTTGATATCTGGAGCTCATAGGTGGGAGACAGCTATTACATACTTACAAGACATTTATTGCATAGTCAAACCATGGACCCAGAAGAACAAGTCAATAAGTCCAATCAAGATGTGCATGTGTGGCGAATGAATGGTGTACGGTGATGATGGTGATAACAATGGCGAAAGTCTAATTCTACTTGTGCTCTTTTGAGGGATACATACCTTTCTTGCTCTTTTGAAACTTTTTGAGGAGAATGAGATGCTCTATATTTTCTTTTTCTTTTCTCTCAGGTGGGTATCTTGTACCCCTAATTCTACTGTCGGACACTTGTCCATTTTTACCTCTCATCTCACTTTTTCTTTTCTTTCGAGGTTTAGGGCACTTGCCCCTTTTTATTTCCTCGTATCTTCTCTTTTTTTAGAGTACTCACCTTTTTAAATAATGTAGCAAGTGGTAGTAACCGAAATATCTTGAGCATTTATTTCACAGGGGAAAACAGAAAATAGGAGAATATTTTTGGCTATTCTCTCCCGGATTAGGAGTAGAATATTTTTGGGTGAATCTGGATATGGAAATGAGTGGATGTATGTGGATGCGTACTTCTAGAGTAGAAGGAGCATGTGTGAGTGAACGTGCAAGTGAATCTTGATTTAACCACATGACAAGCTCCTAAGGGTCTACACAACTTGACCATACTCAATGCTCATAAGCAGTAAAAAGTAAATGAATGGTTCATAGTCTAATAAGCATGTATATATGGTTGTGGTAGGATTTTAAACTCTCATCATACAGGAACTCATCATGTGATATTTTAAAGATTTGCAAAGATAAAATTCTCTAGAATTCTAGCATCTCTAGGAACAGAAAAATAGCAGCTTTTATGATTATGCATCTTTTTATTATTTGAGTAAAGTATAAACATGAGTAGAACACTTAACTAGATAAATGGGGGTGCTCTCCCCCAAGCTGGATTTTGATGTAATTTATTCTGATGTAACTAGCAGGTGGTGGAGGTGTATTTGAATGTTGGTAGCACCCTAACAGCGATTAGGATGTCCTCCGTCTGCTAGTCTTCTTTGATCCTTGAATTCTGTGGAGCTCAAATAGACAACAAAGCTTTGTGGAACTAGTTAAGTGTTAGCATAAATATCTAGCCTTTATCATGTTGAGCCTCCTCAATAAATGTTACACCCTTTGGTAGGATCATAAATGTTGGGTACCATAAAAAGGGATGCCCCAAATCAGAGCAATAAAAAACGCAAAAGACGAACTAAGCCATCCACCATCGCCAGGACGCGGGCCTCAGCGCATCTGTCTCCTCGATCTTGGGCCCAAATCACAGCTCGCCCGACCCCTTGGCCTCGGGCACGAGTTCCGTCTCGCCTGACCCCCTCAGGGGCTCGGACGCAGACACCGCCTTGCCCGACCCCCTTAGCCAATGGCGTAAATTCTGTCTCGCCCGACCCCTCCAGGGCTCGGGCGCCAACGCCGCTTCACCCGACCAGAGCAAGGCTTCCAACACACGGCGCCCGTACCCACGATGTGACAGGCGCAGTGACTCCCATAACGCAGCAGGGCCTGGTGGCAACTATGCCAACCACCCCGGTCACTGCAGCCTCACTTCTTTCACTATGACCTTACCTCTTTTTACTGTGGTGTACCGCCTCACAGTAAAAGAGAAATGAGAGAGGTTAATCAACATCACTATTTGTTGTCTTTTCTCACTGTTAACATGACAGGCCACAGTATCGCCGACCCAACCCCCACGACTTCAACAGGGCTCGGTAACCTTCCACAGGAGCAGCCATGCTGTCTGCCATGCCTCAAGGACGGGATGGGCAAGTCTCTACAGGGTCAGGACTGTGGATCCACCTCTCAGCAGGGAAATTTTCAAATCACTCATGTAAAACCCTACCTCCCCTTGAGGCTATAAAAGGGGAGCCAGGGCTCACTGCCAAGACAGGTTTTTTGACAACAAGCCCAAACACACACAGCTCCAAGCCTAGCTCACTCACAGAGTAGCAACCAGCGCTCTGTCCACCACGTAAAGCCGAGACCTGGGACTTAGCCCTCTCTCGCAACCTGCTTGTAGACCCCTACTACAAGCACCTTTCGGTGCAACGCAACACAGGCCCCTGATCTCACTGGACGTAGGGCATCCCTGTCCCGAACCAGTATAAATCCCCTGTGTTTCGCTTGCATCACCATCCAGGTTTAGGTAGTCACGCATACTCATACTCGTTTGTGTCTAGACCACGAGTCTAGACGCCGACAGTTGGCACGCCAGGTAGGGGCCTTTTGCGTATCATTCATCTTTCCCTACTGGGGAAGGCCTGGATGGCAGACGGATTCCACCCACTCGGCTTCGGCACCATCATGATGTTTGGGAGTTTGGAGATTATGTCACTCGGCTCCGGCTACGACATGGTCCTCCTCCCACCACGTGGTGATGCCGAACCCCGCCCCGAGCCAATCCCACCTCAGTTAGTGCGCGGGAGGCGCTCGGGGCATCATGCAGGGGGTGCCTGGCGGGGGCGTCAGAGGTCTAGGATCTCTGACCCTACCACTGAGGCAAGGGCCCGTCCGGCCCTCCCTCCGCATATTCCTCACCAGATCGCCCACTCCTCCGGCTCGACACGCGCTAGAGGAAGGGCCCGCAAAGCGCCAAGCTCCGCTCCGCGAACCAATAGGGGATCGTCACGACCGCCTATTCCGCCCCGATCAAAGGGGAAGGCATGGCTCCCGCCCGCTCCCCAGAAGGGGGACAAAGGGACCTCATCATCTCATCCCCCTCCACCTACTAATGAAGGGGAGATAGCGGCACCTCCCGAGCTCCCTTTTGGGCTCAAGAACGCAGCCGCCACCTACGCCTCTTCCGTAAGCACTTCATTAAGTGCGTACGTGGATCTTCTAGGGCACCACTTGAGATCTACCATGGACCTCATCGCTACACCGCCCGTATCGTCGTACCCTGAGGATCCCACCTCAGGTGATGACGATTGGGTAGGCACTGACTTTTCTAGGTGTGGCGACATGGAGACTTTCATGAGCCTCTTAGAAGCCAGCAACTACTGCCTCGGCTACTCTGACTCCGACGATGGCGAGTATGACCCGTCACGATAGTGCTTCAACCTAGAGGTCGGGGGCACGCCCCACAACGCTCAGGGGGGTGCAGGACCCTCTAGGCAGGGGAACGCCACTCCACCTCCCAACCCGACTCCCCGGATCCATCCTGGACCCCGCGGTGCCGCCTCAGCTCCTCCTGGAGGACAGCACCCTGACCTCGAACAGCTTCGTGAGCTGGAGGCCAGGCTCGATGAGGAGCGCGTACGCCTCCGCCAACTCCGCGAGACCCTGCTCCAAGACCCGTTTGGCGGCGGGGATGGGGGCGAGGCTAGACGCCGCGCCTGGGACGTCAACCACCGCATCATCGAGGACGAAGGGGGTGATAACCCCCTAGTCTTCAGCACGGCCAGCCAGAACGTGATGGCCGCCGCACTCCTCCTCAGAGCGATGCCCGAACCATCGACTCCTGAGGGGAGAAGGGTGCGCCAGGGGCTACGTGGCCTCCTGGAGCAAGCCGTGGTGCAGAACGCAGAACGTTCTGCATCATAGTCCCACGCCACGAGACGCCAAGGGGACCGACCCCCTCCTAACAAGGCACCAATGGTGCAGGGTCCGCCGCCCCCTAACCCGCAAGGGGGCAACAGGGCCCCATCTGTCCATGAGCGCGTCGGGGCCGATGCGGACGTCCGGGCCACCCTCGAGGCCAGACGGCGTGACTGGGACGAGGCCGAGTCTCGACGCTATCGACCGCGCCGAGGCAGAAGATACGACCCCGACCACGACCAGAGCACGTCGCCAGAGCCTCCGGGCCCCCGCGTCTTCAGCGAGGCCATACGTAGGGCCAAGTTCCCGACGCGATTCCGACAGCCCGCCAACCTCTCCAAGTACTCAGGGGAAACCAACCCTGAGCTCAAGCTGGCGGATTACCGCCTAGCGTGTCAGCTAGGTGGAGCGGACGATGACCTGCTCATCATCCGCAACCTCCCATTGCACCTGGCCGATACGGCCAGAGCATGGCTCGAGCATCTCCCTGAGCGTATGATCCACGACTGGACCGACCTGGTCAAGATCTTCGTCGGGAACTTCCAGGGAAATATGTGCGCCCTGGGAACTCCTGGGACCTCAGGAGCTACCGGCAGAAGAACGATGAGTCCCTCCGAGATTTCATCAGGCGATTCTCCAAGCAGTGCACCGAGCTCCCCAACATCACGGACTCCGACGTCATCGGAGCCTTCATCTCTGGTACCACCTGCAAAGAATTGGTACACGAGCTCGGTCGTAAGACCCCCACGAGCACCAGCCAGCTGCTCGACATCGCCACCAACATTGCCTTAGGCGAAGAGGCAGTTGGTGCTATCTTCTCTGACTACACGGCCAAAGGGAAGCAAAAGGCCGAGGCCACCGAGGCCTCGGGCTCACGCGACCCCAAGAATAAGAAGAAGGGTCGCAAGGGGAAGCAGGGTTAGTCGGACGGCAACCTGGTCGCCGCGGCAGATCGCAAGAACCCCAAGCGGGCTCCTGCTGGCCCCGGCCTCTTTGACAAAATATTCAAGAAGCCGTGTCCCTATCACAGAGGACCAACCAAGCACACCCTTGAGGAGTGCACTGTCCTGCGTCAGTATTACACCGACATCATGACCAAGGAGGGTGCCGAAGAGCCCCCCAAGGATGACGACACTCAGGGGGAAGGCTTCATCGCGAGTCAGAGGAAGCACGAACTCCGAGAAGTTTGCGCAGTCAGCACAGCCACGCCCTCGTACCTCAAGTGGTCCGAGAGCGCAATTACGTTCGACCGACAGGATCACCCGGATCGGATCCCAAATCCCGGGAGCTATCCTTTGATCGTCGACCCCATCATCGCCGAGACTCGTCTCACCAAGGTGTTGATGGACGGAGGCAGCGGCCTCAACATCCTTTATGCCGAGACTCTGGCCCTCATGGGGGTCAGCAAGTCCCGGCTAAGGAGCGACATATCGCCATTCCACAGAGTGGTGCCGGGACATCGTGCCCACCCCCTCGGGCAGATTGATTTGCCCGTCTGCTTTGGGACCCCCGATAACTTCAGACGGGAGGTTCTCACATTCGACGTGATCGGGTTGCCAGGAACCTACCACGCAATCCTGGGGTGACCATGCTACGCCAAGTTCATGGCCATCCCCAACTACACCTTCCTCAAACTCAAGATTCCAGGGCCAAAAGGCATCATCACCGTCAGCACAACCAGCCAGCACGCCTATCAGTGCGACGTCGAGTGCATTGAGCAGGCCGAGGCTCTGGCCGAGTCTCTGGCTATTCTCACCAGCCTCGGCGACGGTGACCAGGACATCCCCGACCCCAAGCATCACGCCGGGAGCTTCGAGCCGGCGGAAGAGACCAAGCTCGTCTTCCTCGACCCCGGGTCCTCCGAGGGTAGGGCATTGAGGATCTGCTCAAGCCTCGACCCCAAATAGGAAGCAGTGCTCGTCGACTTTCTCTGCGCAAATGCCGACATATTTGCGTGGAGTCCCTTGGACATGCCTGGCATACCAAGGGAAGTCGCCGAGCACTCCTTGGACATCCGAGCCGGCTCCAAGCCCATGAAGCAACGCCTGTGCCGATTCGACGAGGAGAAGCACCGGGCCATCGGTGAGGAGATCCACAAGCTGCTGGCGGCCGGATTCATCAAGGAGGTATTCCATCCTGAGTGGTTAGCTAACCCTATACTAGTCAAAAAGAAAAATGGGAAGTGGAGGATGTGTGTAGACTATACTAGTTTAAATAAAGCATGTCCTAAGAACCCCTTTCCGTTACCTCGCATTGATCAGATAGTCGACTCCACTGAGGGATGTGAAATTTTATCTTTTCTTGATGCTTACTCCGGTTACCACCAAATCAAGATGAAAGAGTCTGACCAGCTCGCGACTTCTTTCATCACCCCTTTCGTAATGTATTGTTACGTAACCATGCCTTTTGGCCTTAAGAACGCCGGAGCTACATACCAGCGATGTATCCTCCAGGTCTTTGGGGACCTCATAGGCAGAACGGTAGAGGCTTACGTAGACGACATCGTCGTCAAGTCTAGGAAGGCCAGTGGCCTGGTGGCCGACCCGGAAGAAACATTCCGATGCCTGAGGGCAAAAGGGATCAGACTCAACCCTGAAAAATGTGTTTTCGGGGTCCCCCGAGGCATGCTCCTCGGGTTTATCGTGTCTGAGCGAGGGCAAAAGGTCTCGGCCATCGCAAATATGGGCCCAATTCGTAACCTAAAGGGAGTATAGAGGGTCATGGGGTGTCTAGCCTCCCTAAGTCGTTTCATCTCCCATCTTGGGTAAAAAGGACTACCCATGTATAGGTTACTTAGAAAATCCGAGCACTTTTCCTGGACCCCCGAGGCCCAGGAAGCCCTTGACAAAATCAAGGCTCCGCTCACCAACCCTCCCATTCTGGTACCTCCCGCCGAGGGGGAACCATTGCTTCCCTACGTCGCAGCCACTGATCAGGTGGCCAGCGCGGCTATCGTGGTCGAAAGGAAGGAAGAGGGGCACGCCCTGCCGGTCCAAAGACCGGTGTACTTCATCAGTGAAGTATTGTCCGACACAAAGACCCGATACCCCCAAATCCAAAAGCTACTCTACGCAGTAGTCCAGGCCCGACGCAAACTCCGCCATCACTTTGAGTCCCATCCTGTCTCGGTAGTGTCGTCTTTCCCTCTGGGGCAGTAATACAGAACTGAGAGACTAATGGTAGAATTGCTAAGTGGGCTATAGAGCTTATGGGTGATGGGATCACCTATGAGCCTTGGAAAGCTATAAAATCCCAAGTCCTAGCGGATTTTGTGGCAGAGTGGACTGGGACTCAGCTCCCCCCTCCTCAGATCCAGCACGAGTGCTGGACCATGTACTTCGACGGGTCCTTGATGAAAACCGGGGCCGGTGCTGGCCTTGTCTTCATCTCACCCCTCGAGGTAAGGATGCGATATGTGATCCGACTCCACTTCCTCACCTCGAACAACGCGACGAAGTACGAGGCCCGCGTCAATGGTCTCCACGTCGCGGTCGAGCTTGGGATCAAATGACTTGACGTCCGAGGCGATTCTAGACTCATCATCGACCAAGTCATGAAAGAGTCTAGCTGCCACGATCCCAAGATGGACGCGTATTGCAAAGCGGTCTGACGCATGGAGGAAAAGTTCGACGGCCTCGAGCTTAACCACGTGTTAAGGAAATACAATGAGGCCGCCGATGCGCTTGCCAAGATGGCATCCGAGCGGGCCACGGTTCCCCTGGATGTTTTCATCAGCGACCTCTACAAGCCTTCTGTCGACTATAAGGACGACGTGGGGGCGGATAAACCCCCAAGCGAACCAGGCCCCGACCCCGAGGCCTCCACGACTCAGGAGCAGGAGGCAATGGACATCGAGTCCGAACCCCCCGCACCTGACTATTCGCCGGACTGGTGCTACCCATTACTGCAACGCCTCGTCGACGGCACTTTGCCCTCTGACCAGGCTGAGGCTCGGCGTGTGGCACGTTGAGCCAAGACTTTTGTCCTCCTAGATGGAGAGATGTACAAGCGTAGCCCCTCGGGCATCCTTATGCGCTGCATCCTACGTCACGAAGGAATCAGGCTTCTGAGGGACATACACTCGGGGGCTTGCGGCCACCACGCCGCGCATCGAACGCCGGTAGGGAATGCCTTCCGACAAGGTTTCTACTGGCCCACCGCCGTAGCTAACGCCACGGAAATCGTGCGGACCTGTGAGGGATGCCAGTTTTACGCTCGGCAAATTCATCTCCCGGCTCAGGCTCTGGAGACCATCCCCATCACCAGGCCCTTTACTGTCTGGGGTCTCGACCTCGTCGGGCCTATGCAAAAGGCGTCCGGGGGCTTCACCCACTTGGTTGTCACAATCGACAAGTTCTCCAAGTGGAGTGAGATCTGACCCATCACCAGGATCAAGGCCGAACAAGCAGTGCTGTTCTTCACGGATATTATCCACCGATTTGGAGTGCCAAACTCCATAATCACCGATAACGGCACATAGTTCACCGGGCGAAAGTTCCTGGAGTTCTGCGACACACACCACATACGTGTGGACTGGGCAGCAGTGGCTCACCCAAAGACCAACGGTCAGGTGGACCGTGCCAATGGCATGATCCTCCAGGGTCTGAAGCCCAGGATTTTTAACCGGTTGAACAAGTTTGGAAAAAGGTGGCTCACAGAGCTACCGGCCGTGGTCTGGAGTCTAAGGACTTGCCAAAGCCGGGCCACAGGCTTCATCCCGTTCTTCATGGTATATGGGTCGGAAGCCGTCCTCCCCACGGATCTGGAGTATGGGTCCCCAAGGGTACAAGCCTACGACGAAAACAGCTGCAAGACGTACCAAGAAGACGCGCTGGACCAGCTGGATGAAGCCAGGGACGTAGCCCTCCTACACTCTGCCAAGTACCAGTAGGCCCTCCGCCGATACCACGCGCGACGAATCTGAGGCCGAGCCTTTCAAATTGGCGACTTGGTGTTGAGGCTTAGGTAGAGCAACAAGGGTCGTCACAAGTTCATGCCCCCTGGGAAGGGCCTTTTGTCATCGCCGAAGTCCTCCGGCCCGGCACCTACAAGCTCGCCAACGAAGCAAAGGAGGTCTTCAAGAACGCGTGGAATATAGAGCAGCTACGTCGCTTCTACCCTTAGAATTTTGTACATATTTCCATTTGTTCCTCACCCCAAGAGAATAAATGAAGGTTTAAATTTATAAGGCCGTTTCTTTTAAGTGAGCCTCGGACCTGCCTTGTAGAGTCCGAGCCTCCCTCGGGGGCTACATGGGGGGAACCCCCTGTGTCAACTCCGAGTCTTTTTTACTTTTTTCGCACAAATCAAAGAACCCTGACCTAGGGTCTTTCTTCCATTTCCTAAAAGGATTTGAGAAACTGCATGCCCATCCCCTAAACCTTAAGGCATGAGCCCGAGGAAAGATCTCCGCCCACGGGGAAAGACGACCTCTACTCACCTTAGGGTCAGGGGGCGGATCCGAACTTCTGAAAACTACTAAGGTAAGAGGAAAAGGACTCGGGCTCGTGGATTTTGGCTAACGCAGACTCCAAGCAGCCCACCCGACCCCGCGCTGCTGAGGTCGGGTTGGCATAAGCCAAAAAGAGACTACAAGATAATTAACAAAAAGCTTAAAAAGAACAGTCATACAAAGGATCATACTTAGCATTAATGATTGTATATACACAATACAAGTCCCACTGGCCTTAACCCTTACAAAAAAGAAAACTAACTTAAAGGGCCTTGTTGCCCTGCCTGCGCAGGCCCTTGCGCGCCGACGGGGGAAGCTCCACCTCGGCGTCAAAGATGGCAGCCAAGGCGTCTCCCGGGGCATCCGCGACATCCTCAAGCCTCTGCAATTCCTCCAAGGCCTCCATCTCGTCGTCAGGGAGGACGTAGCCCTCACAGACCGCCGGCAAGTCAATGCCGACGTAGTGAGAGCTCACCACCGCCAGGGCTTTCTTTACCCCGGAATGGAGCGCCTCCCTCATCTTCTCCCTAGACCAGGAGTAAAGAGCTTCGACTCGACTCCACAGCGACGACCTCGACGCTGGCACCCCGAGCCCCTCGCACGCCGAGGTGACCACGGCTTCCAAAGCCGAGCGGTTCGTGACCTCGACGTCAAGGGACCCCTGCAGGGCCTCGGCAGCAGAGGTTGCCTCGGCCACCATCTTCTCCGACTCTGTTGAAAAGCAGAACAAAAAATGAAAAAGGTCAGGAAAGTTAGACCAAAGTACAAAGGGGGCAAGGTAAAAGATGCAGTTCTTACCCTTGGCTCGCTTCTCATTCTCCACCGAGCTCCGATGCCAGCGGACCACCTCGCTCTGAGCGGCAGAAAGGTCATTCTGAACTTGGTTTAGGGCAAGGTCTTTTTCGGCGAGCAGAGCCTCAAGCCGAGCAACCT
Source organism: Sorghum bicolor (assembly GCF_000003195.3). NCBI lineage: Eukaryota > Viridiplantae > Streptophyta > Magnoliopsida > Poales > Poaceae > Sorghum > Sorghum bicolor. The sequence continues at coordinate 26,728,974 of NC_012872.2, read as the reverse complement.
CGCCCTTGTACCCCTCGGCTGCCGCCTTCTGCTCTTGGGACTCCTGGGTCAGGTTGCTAACCCTCTTTTCCAGAGGGGCGACCTTTTCCCGGGCTTCCAGAGCCTCAGTCGCAAGGGCTGCGCATTTCTGCCGAAGCTCGGCAGAGATCTCGCATTCCTTCACGAGCTCCCCCTCAGCTGCCTCCCTAGCAGCCCTCTCATTTTCGCAGGTCGCCCAGGCGTCCCTTTCCTTGCGGAGGACAACCGACTTCTCCAGGGAAGTAGCCTTCAGCGCCTGCAAAGTCAGAAGTTGCATAGGGAGTCAGTACTGTAAAATAGAATAAAAAAGGTATAATACCTTATGACATGGAAGGAGGCCTCACCTGGACCAAATTATACATGTCTCGGCTCACGAGCTCAGAAGCTCGGTTGATGGCCTCGACGCTGGCACCGCACGCGTCCAGACCCTGCCAGAGGTAAGAATCTGACGGATCGTCCAGAACAAATCTGGCCCCTCCCTCCGCGTCGTTGAGGTTGGGCCAGAACACGGGGCTCTTGCCCCATCGAGCGTCGCCTTCCCCTCCTGCCGTGGGAGCCTCGGGGCCGGCAGGGCCCTTCCCTTGAGGACCACAGAGGGACGTCGCATTGGACGCCACGATGGCCCGACCTTCCTCGACCTGCGCTTGCCGAACCGCGCCTCCCAGATCGGCATCCCGCGGAGGAGGCATAGCACCGGGGGCAAGGACCGTCTCCTCCGGCCCTTGGGGCCTCGGCATCTCCATCTCCTGCCCCTCTCTGTCCCGACGGGGCTCCCCCTCTTCGCGACTCAGGGGGGGCGCCGACTTGGGCCTCGCAGACCCAGGGGTCGACTGCGCCCCCCTCTTCACGGCCTTCAGGGGGGCAGCGCCACTGATGGCGCCTTTTGCTTCCAGCTGAAAAAATAACACAAGTCAGAAGAAAGAGAAAAACAAAAAAAATCAAAGGAAAGATTAGAAATCCTATACGCACCTCGCTCGGGGGCAGATTTCTTCTAGGAGCTTGGAGCTCCTTGGGGGCCTCCCGAAGCGCCAGGGACCGTTGGCCGGACCCCTGCGGATGGCGCAGAGGCCTCAATGGTGGTCTCGGCCTATGTTGCCTCCAGCAAGTGGCCGGCTTCTGCCCCGGACGCTGGGCGGGGCTCGGCTAGGCCCTCTGGCGCTACCAGTTGTGGGGGCGCCACGGATTCGCCCCCTGACGTCTTGTCCCCCTCCTGGGGACCTACAGTGACTGAGCCCTCTTGTGGGGCGCCGTCCTCGTCATCTACAATAATGTGGGGGACGGTCTGCCCGCCCCCCAGCACCTGGGACCCCTCAAGGGCCTCCGACCCCCTCGGGCCCTTGACCCCTCCGGGATCTCGATTCCCCCGCCGACAGGGGGAATCACGTCGTCCTCCTCCGCCACCAGCTCGTCAAGCCAGTGCACGTTGTCTGCTCCGCCCTCTATCTCCGAGACTGATGTCTCAGGAGAATCGGGTGGAGGGACTCCCGCCTTCTTGACCTCGCTGTGATTCTTGGTGGAGATCTCTCGGCGCTGCGCCTTCCTCGCAGCCTTCGCCTTCTTGACCTCCTTGGCCTTCTTCTGCTCCTCGTTTTGGGCCCGATTCTTGGCCCGGATCTCCTTGTCTTCTAGGGCTGGGGGCAGGGAATCCCTAACGATCCCCATCTTCTACAAGGCAGAAAAAGGGATTGAGACAGGAGAAAAAAGGAAACCAGTGCAAGAAGTCGAAGCAAAAAATAGCCTCTCATCAGAGAAATGTAGCCCTTTTCAGGGCGCATCGGCACCACCGGGGAGTTCTTCAGGTCCGGGTGCGTGGTCTTTGCGACCCGGGCAGCTGTTGGACGCCGACGCCGGCTCCACCAACATCCTCGTCCCAGCCCAAGGGACATCCCGGCTCATCTCCAACATAAACGCCCTCCGCTGCGCGAGCGGGAGCAAACTCCTCTTGTGGAACGCCGTCACCATCGTGGCCGCAGTGACCCTGGCGTCGCATAGCTTCCCGAGCCCCGCAAGAAGAGGGGCGAGCCTCTTCTGCTCCTCCGAGGGGGCGCCCCACACCCATTTCTAGGGGCACTCCGTCACCATCTTCCCGGTGTACGCCGGGAGCAGCCCGCCGTCATTCTGGAGGTAGAACCACCCGTTCTGCCACCCCCGGTTCGACGTAGGCATCACGCTCTAGATATACTGGGAAGATCGCTGCTGACGGATCAGCAGCGTATAGCCGCCGACACGCAAGGGAAATTTCTCCCCTCCCTCATAGCGGGCGGCCATGTCTGCCTTAAAGAGGTGGAGCCAGAGGTTCCAATGCGGAGGAACCCCAGGAACCCCTCGCATACCGTGGAGAAAACGCCCGCCTGCATCACCAAATTGGGGTTGAGGTTGTGCAGCTCCACCTCGTAGTAGTGGAGGATCGCCCGGATCAGGCGACCGGCTGGAGTTCCGAACCCCCGGTCTAAGAATGATAGGAAGCAAACCACATAGCTCGGGGGCGGGTTTGGCTCCCTATCATTCGCCGAGGGGACGATCCACTCCGGCAGCTCGACATCCGCGAGGGGACGGAGAATCCCGGCCTTCACGCGGGCATCAAGCGCAGACCGGGTCACATTGCTAGGCGGCCATGCCTCAACGCCGGCCATGGCTTTGGGTGAAGTAGGGCGTGTGCGCGACGAAGGTGAAGAAGATGGCAGCAGGAGAAAAGGCAGGAGGCAAGAGCTTTTTTGCGCAGGAGCAGGAGGAGAGAAACCAAATCCCCCGCGACCGCTTTTATAGAGAGAGCGCACCACGGCCACGCCGCCTGCACAGAAGACCAAGGGGGAAAGAAAGAGCAACTGTCGCCCGCTCCCCCACCAGGTGAAAAATTCGAAGCGCCCCCTCTCCCCGATTCTCACGCCCGCCGCACACGCGCATTAATTTCGCAGGTGAAACGTCCCATCCAGTCAGGGCACAGCGGCACGGCCGTTCCAACTCCCCACGCGCTGTGCCTCAAAAGGAGCGCCCGAAAAAGATATGCCAGGGCGGTTCCTTCCAAGGCAAGCGGCGCTCGACCCCCTGTGACTGAGCTCGCTGGGCGGTCTCCGTCGGGCGCAGAATGCCGTCTCGCCCGACCCCTCACCGACCCCGAGAAAAAATCGCAAGGCGGTTCCTCGCTGACCCCTCGCTGACCCCGATACTGCACACAAACCCAAAAGAGCCTTTCGAGGCCAAAAATCCTCGGGCTATGGCCACATACGTTCCAGAGGTTGCGAGACTGACTTGCAAAACAGGTTTGAACAGTCGTCTTAGGATGACCGAGTGAGGGATGACTGAAGATGAGCACAATAGAGGCCATGGTCCGAACCCCTCAAAAGGTCGGCGCATCTTTGCCAGTCGTATCCGGGACCCATGCGGGTGTCACGCGAGTGGGATCCCGTCGAGGGAGGCACAGAGCCTTCGAAACTTAGCGAACGGTTCCAAAACCCACCGTGACTGCCCTCGGGTATTTTGAGACGTGACCATAGGGCCACCAGCCGACCCCTACCGAATGGGACTCGGACGTCTACTTGGATCTACCCGCTTGCAGCTCCCGGGAAACGTCGCTACTCGCCCGTCGAGGGTAGTACGGCACGACCCACCCCTCCTCCGAGCGAAAGGAAGAATGAGGGACGGAATTATAAGACGAGAAAGAACCTGATCGACTCTTGCAGGGAAAGGGCTCGGGGGCTTCCTCACACCATGGGAACAGGCACTACGTGTAAAAAACACGCAACCTATCCCTCAGATACTCCCGACTACATCACTCAGGGGTAAAAGCCTTTGAAGGAATGACATCATTCCTCCAAAAGGCTCGGGGGCTACACCCAGCGGGTGCGCTCGTGCGCACCCTCCTGAGAAAGTAAACAAAAAGCTCCTAGTCAACAAAAAATGGTACCTCCAAAAGGAAGAACCTTTGAAGAAATGACCTCACCCCTTCAAAGGCTCGGGGGCTACTGTTGGGTACCATTAAAAGGGATGCCCCAAATCAGAGCAATAAAAAACGCAAAAGATGAACTAAGCCATCGACCAGCGCCAGGACGCGGGCCTCAGCGCATCTGTCTCCTCGATCTCGGGCCCAAATCGCAGCTCGCCAGACCCCTTGGCCTCGGGCACGAGTTCCGTCTCGCCCGACCCCCTCAGCGGCTCGGACGTAGACACTGCCTTGCCCGACCCCCCTTGGCCCCGGGCGTAAATTCCGTCTCGCCCGACCCCTCCAGGGCTCGGGCGCCAACGCCGCTTCGCCCGACCAGAGCAAGGCTTCCAACGCACGGCGCCCGTACCCATGATGTAACAGGCGCAGTGACTCCCATATCGCAGCAGGGCATGGTGGCAACTATGCCAACCACCCGGGTCACTGCAGCCTCACTTCTTTCACTGTGACCTTACCTCTTTTTACTGTGGTGTACCGCCTCACAGTAAAAGAGAAATGAGAGAGGTTAATCAACATCACTATTTGCTTTCCTTTCTCACTGTTAACATGACAGGCCACAGTATCGCCGACCCGACCCCCACGACTTCAACAGGGCTCGGTAACCTTCCAGAGGAGCAGCCATGCTGTCTGCCATGCCTCGAGGACGGGATGGGCAAGTCTCTACAGGGTCGGGGCTGTGGATCCACCTCTCAGCAGGGAAATTCTCCAATCACTCTTGTAAAACCCTGCCTCCCCTTGAGGCTATAAAAGGGGAGCCTGGGCTCACTGCGAAGACAGGTTTTTTGATAACAAGCCCAAACACACACAGCTCCAAGCCTAGCTCACTCACAGAGTAGCAACCAGCGCTCTGTCCACCACGTAAAGCCGAGAACTGGGACTTAGCCCTCTCTCGCAACCTGCTTGTACACCCCTACTACAAGCACCTTTGGGTGCAAGGCAATACAGGCCCCCGATCTCACTGGACGTATGGCATCCCTGGCCCGAACCAGTATAAATCCCTTGTGTTTCGCTTGCATCACCATCCAAGTTTAGGTAGTTGTTGACGGTCCTTAATGCTCACATTTAACTATCAACTAATCATGGAAAAGGATCCAAATGCAACCAACACCTAGACTTAGGGTTTTATCTGACAGAATTCCACGAGTTTTGGTGTTTGTCTATTTCTGCAGGGGGTTATCAGGAAATATGAAAGAAAGGCCCACACGTCGGGTTTACATAGAGATATTAACGTGTCACGCAATTTTCTATCATCTAGAAGACTCCAGAAGCCACGGGAACAAACGGGAAGGAAATCGGGCTCGGAGGCAGGGCGCCCGCCCAGCTACAGTGCCCAATCAGGACACGTTTCGCGGATTATGCTCCACCGACCTAAAGGATCAAGGAAAACCGTGCGATCAATGTCGGTTTGATCCGACGGCCCAGATTCACTTGAAGGGACTATAAAACCAGACCCCCTGGCCCCTGGAGATCATACCTCTTCTACAGAATCAAAGCTAGGGTTTCAATTCTTCATCCAAGTAGAGAGGATCCCTCTAGTTAATAGATTAGACGTGGTGTTTAGTCTTGTAATTACCTGGAATTGCACCCAATCCTGCGGATTGTTGTGGTAGCTTTAGGGTAGTGACAGCCCTAACAGTCGACGTATTCCACCTCGTTCGGATCGGTGTTTGTAGGACCGTAGTCAGACCTTCCTAGCCCCCTTCTCATCTCTTTCTGTGGTTAGTGCTCTGATGTCCCGATATAGATAATCTTGAAGTAATTCTTGATTCTTAGATCAACTAGAGAACTCTCAGGAAACTTCCTCTCTTCCCACCAAAAATAATTATATAGTTATCCTTGGGCGATCTTGAATCTTAATTAGTACACTCACGTTCCCTGTGGAAAATCGATACTCTGGAATACTCCCGGGTGAAGGCTACATCGGTATCCGTGCGCTTGCGGATTTTTCTGTTTGCGTTTAAAATACCCAACAAGCTTTCTGGCGCCGTTGCCGGGGAACGGTAGCTGTGCTAGTTTCGAACCAAGTCGTACGTGTATCATTTTTCCTTTCCTTTTTACCACACTCACCTTACCATTTTCACCACACCACATGGATTTCACTCCTATCTATAAATTCTTTGCTCCAAAGGGCGAGTTATTAGAGCCACCACCATCATCACATCCAATTCTTACAGATGGCTATGACCTCGGCCCTGATCTAATAGCCATGATTCAGGAGCAACCCTTCTCCGGGCAAGTAGATGAAGTTCCATACACCCATCTTAGAGAATTTGAGCAGTTGTGCTCTTGCCGATCTATTTCTGGCATGACACAAGAAACCCTTAAATGGAAATTATTTCCGTTCTCCCTTTTGGGAAGAGCAAAAAAGTGGTATACTCATTCTGTAGGAGGCGTTAATGGAAGTTGGGATGAACTTCGGGACAACTTTTGTCTCGCTTTCTTCCCACTTTTTCGCATCGCTGACCTTAGAATTGAAATTCTTACATTCAAACAAAGAGAGAAGGAATCTTTAGGAGCAGCTTGGGCTGGGTTCACAAGCCTTACCAATTCCGGTCCAAACCTTTCCCTGCCTGACCATGTACTGTACTACCACTTTTATCGTGGTCTAAGCAACGAGGCTGCTCTTCACCTCGACATTGCTTCAGGAGGCTCATTCACACACAAACTCACAGATGAGGGGAGAGCTATCCTAGAGAGAATCCTTGAAAATACCCCTTACATAGGCATTTATGATGAGTTTCCTGAAGAAGAAAAAGAAGTCGAGCCTGATCCTAAACCAAAAGATGAGGAACTTGCAACCGAGTTAGAAATTCCACCTGACCCACCTATTAATTTGGCTGTAGAGAAACCTCCTGATAAGGGAATGCAAAACCAACTAAAGGATGATGAACCACCACCTTTAGAGCATCCCTTTGAATTCGAGGAAGATCTTTTTGAAGATTATGGTAACACCTCGAATTTTCCTATCCAAACACGACCTCTAGCAAGGACCACTCAATCTGTTCTAAGAGTAGAATCTGTTGACATAGAACACATCAAAAGCCTTTCGGCTATTCTGAGTTATGAATGGCTAACAGAAGCAGAGCTATCTCCTGAGGTAGCTCGGATCATCACTCCTTCAACCATTCTTCTATGCCAAATTAGAAGGTCTGCTAGGAAGGTCCACTACAATCCATATGTTGGGATAAATGTTATTTCCAAGGAGTTAGCTGACACTCTTTATCCCAACGAGTCCATAACCCCATCTCAAAAACTTTTACAAAGTCCATCTAGATTAATTCTAGAAAGCCATGGGGTATTAAGGGCACTTCCTGTTAGAATCAAGGACTCTAGAATATGCCTAGATTTTCACATTTTTGACATACCGGAGATTTCTCTCTTGATTGGCAGACCAATCATGAAACTTACAGGAACAACCACAACGAGGTCATTTAGACTTCAAGGTTGGGAATTCCACTATTGTTGTTCCTCTTGCAAGATCAATTAACACGATAGTGGAACCCAAACTTGAACCAGATCCTATTGAGGAGATCTTAATGGTGACTCAAGAGGAGATGACCCAACCATTCTTTAATCATGAACACTTTGTTCAAGAAGAAGAAGAGTTGGTAGAACCCGTTGAGCTAGACAAAAATGAACTACCTTCACCTCCTTCGATAGAATTAAAACCTCTTCCTTCTGGCCTTAGATATGTCTTTTTGCACAACAACTCAAAAACTCCAGTAATTATCAGTGACAAGCTTTCCGATTATGAAACACAACAACTTGTCACTGTTCTTGAAAGACATAGATCAGCATTTGGCTACTCTCTCGAGGATCTCACAGGCATTAGTCCCATTCTCTACACTCATCGTATCCCTATTGATCCTAATTTTACACCTTCAAGGGAACCACAACGGAGACTTAACAATGCTATGCGAGAGGTTGTTAAGAAAGAGGTCCTCAAACTCTATCGTGCTAGGATTATTTATCCTGTGCCACATAGTGAGTGGGTTAGCCCTGTCCAAGTAGTGCCAAAGAAAGGAGGAATGACGGTTGTTAGGAATGAGAAAAATGAACTCATCCCTCAACGAATTGTCACTGGGTGGCGTATGTGTATAGACTATCGAAAACTCAACAAGGCTACAAAGAAAGATCACTTTCCGTTACCCTTCATTGATGAAATGTTGGAACGGCTTGCAAACCACTCTTTCTTTTGTTTCCTTGATGGTTATTCTGGATATCACCAAATCCCAATCCACCCAGATGACCAAGAAAAGACTACCTTTACATGCCCGTATGGAACTTATGCATACCGACGAATGTCGTTCTGATTGTGCAATGCTCCAGCTTCTTTCCAACGGTGCATGATGTTTATTTTCTCGGACATGATTGAGAAGATCATGGAGGTTTTCATGGATGATTTTACCGTCTATGGCAAAACCTTTGATCATTGTTTAGAGAGTTTAGATAGAGTCTTGCAGTGATGTGAAGAAAAGCACTTAATCCTGAACTGGGAGAAATGCCATTTTATGGTTCAGGAAGGAATAGTGCTAGGACATAAAGTGTCCAAACGTGGTATAGAGGTGGACAAAGCAAAGATTGAAGTTATTGAAAAACTTCCACCTCCCACGAATGTGAAAGGAATCCGTAGCTTTTTGGGACATGCAGGGTTCTATAGATGCTTTATCAAGAACTTCTCTCAAATTGCTAGACTCCTAACTAGTCTCTTAGCTAAGGATGCACCTTTCATCTTTAGTGATGAGTGTCATGAATCTTTTCAAACTCTTAAAAAAGCACTCATCTCAGCCCCAATTATCCAACCACCTGATTGGAATCTTCCTTTTGAGATCATGTGTGATGCTAGCGATTTTGCGGTTGGTGCCGTTTTAGGACAAACCAAGGATAAAAAGCACTATGCCATATCCTACGCTAGCAAAACCTTGTCTGGACCACAGCTCAATTACACTACAACTGAAAAAGAGCTTTTAGCTGTTGTCTTTGCTATAGACAAGTTTAGATCTTACTTAGTGGGGGCAAAGATAATTATCTATTCAGACCATGCTGCTCTCAAGTACCTCCTCACTAAGAAAGATGCTAAGCCTCGTCTAATTCGATGGATTATTCTACTCCAAGACTTTGACATAGAAATCCGAGATAGGAAGGGAGTTGAGAATTCCGTAGCCAACCACTTGTCTAGGCTTCAATATAAGGAAACACATGATGAGCTTCCCATAAATGACTACCTAAGGGACGACACCCTACTTAAGATAACGCATGCAGATCCATGGTACGCAGACATCGTAAACTTTATAGTAAAAGGCTATGTCCCACCTGGTGCAAATAAAAGGAAGTTGCTTCACGATAGTCGTTTCCACGTTTGGGATGAGCCATATCTTTTCCGAGTCTGCGCTGATGGACTCTTGAGAAGGTGTGTTCCTATGGCTGAGGCTACTCAAATTATGGAAAGATGCCATGCCTCGCCATATGGAGGACACTATGGAGCATTTCGGACACATGCTAAAATTTGGCAAAGTGGTTTTTTCTGGCCAACGATGTATGAAGATACAAAGGACTTTGTCAGGAGATGCCACCGGTGTCAAAAACATGGGAATATTAACTCACGAAATGAAATGCCTCTCACAAATAATCTTCAAGTAGAACTTTTCGATGTTTGGGGCATTGATTTCATGGGGCCATTCCCTATGTCCGGGAATTGCGAGTATATCTTAGTAGCTGTGGACTACGTGTCCAAATGGGTAGAAGCCCTACCTTGTCGATCAACTGATTCAAAACATGCCAAGAGAATGTTCCATAAAGTAATCTTTCCTCGCTTTGGTATACCCCGGATAGTTATAAGCAATGGAGGTTCTCACTTCATCGACAAAATCTTCCAGAAGTACCTAGCCAATCATGGAGTTCGACACAACGTCGCAACACCATACCATCCTCAGACTAGCGGTCAAGCCGAAACATCTAACAAACAAATCAAAAATATTTTACAAAAGACCGTAGATGAGATGGGTAAGGGGTGGAAGGACAAACTTCCTGATGCACTTTGGGCATATAGAACTGCATTCAAAACACCCATAGGCATGTCACCTTATCAACTTGTATATGGAAAAACTTGTCACTTGCCTGTGGAAGTAGCGTTTAAGGCTCATTGGGCACTCAAGAAATGGAACATGGATCTCCGCCTCGCTAGTGAGAATCGTCTGATGCAACTATCTGAGCTAGAAGAATGGAGAGAGAAAGCCTACCACAATTCAAGGATCTATAAAGAGAGAACAAAACGATGGCATGATAAGAGAATCAAGCACAAGGAGTTTAAGCCTGGAGATAAGGTTCTACTATTCAATTCAAGAGTTAAGCTCTTTGGGCATGGTAAGCTACGAACTAAATGGGATGGACCATACAAGGTTATTGACACTTCAACTCATGGAGCCATTACCATCCAAGATGACATAGGTAACACTTTTAAGGTAAATGGTCAACGCTTGAAAATCTATCTTGAGCCACAAAACAACCTGGTAGAGGAACTTGATGCGATTGAGTTCATAGAATTCTCATACTAAGCTCTCATAAGCTCTAGACAATTACCTAACCCTTGATATGCTCCACGAGTTTTGTTGTCTATTTGGGTTGTGCAGGATTTTGAGGCTTAAGAAGAGTGAGACCGAACATGCAGGCCACAAGAGTAAACGACTATGTCAACATCCAGCTTGGGGGAGGCACCCCCACGTGTATCTAGATAAGTATTACTTTTCTTTCTTGGTTTTATTTACTAGTATTCAGAAATAAAAAAAATGCATAACCATGAAACCAAATAAAGTTTTTCTTTTGAGTAATATACAATAGTTTTGTGTAATACTAAGTTTTAAATAAAATAAAAAGAAAGTTTAATTCAAGTCTAGGTAATTGACAAACATGATATGAGAAGGTCTGAGCTACTATTTAACTTGTTCCAAGTTTTGCTAGAGTTCTGGAGGTTTTATCTTTTGAAAATCTAAAAATTCATAAAAAATATATGAGATCACAATACCTAGAGTCTTATAAGATATAAATATTAAAACTATGGGCACTTGCTTTGTTCAAGCCATTGTTAATTCTTGTAGTTTTGGTTGAGAGAATTATCATGCTCCCAATATCAAGATCTTTTTATTTTAAAATATAAAAGATTCACTCTTCCGAAGTATTATTGTGTTAGAGGCATGGGACTATGCAAAATTTGATTCGAAAAAAAAGAGTGAGACGAGAGGTAAAAATGGACAAGTGTCCGAAGTAGAATTAGGGGTACAAAGATACCCACCTGAGTGGAAAAAATGGACATGTGTCCGACAGTAGAATTAGGGGTACTTGCTGCCCACTTGAAAAAAAAAGAGACTGAAAAAAAAGAGAGAAAAAAAAGAAAAAAATGATAGCCCATGGTCCCTCTAATAAGCAATATGCCAGTAAGAGATGACAAACTTTTCAAAAAGGTCAAAGGTCTTGATCTAGGAGTATGACATTCCTCTCCCTTGCTTCGAGCATTGACATAGCAAAATGCAAAGTAAGTATGCTAAAACTTTTAAAGCTCTACTTATATATCTTTCGAGAAGAAGGCAAATGCCTCAGTTTTATTTTGGAAACTTACAAACAACTCCAGAACAAAGGTAAGACAGAAGAACTTGAGACATAGTGCTTGACTTGATCGTTCTGTTTTTCAATCACTTAAGACCTTAGTGATAACTTAAAAACCCTGTAGTAAGAGGCATAAAAGTAACCCCTATTTTCTTACTGATAGCTTTGCTCAGGGACGAGCAAAGGTTAAGCTTGGGGGAGCTTGTTGACGGTCCTTAATGCTCACATTTAACTATCAACTAATCATGGAAAAGGATCCAAATGCAACCAACACCTAGACTTAGGGTTTTATCTTACAGAATTCCACGAGTTTTGGTGTTTGTCTATTTCTGCAGGGGGTTATCAGGAAATATGAAAGAAAGGCCCACACGTCGGGTTTACATAGAGATATTAACGTGTCGCGCAATTTTCTATCATCTAGAAGACTCCAGAAGCCACGGGAACAAACGGGAAGGAAATCGGGCTCGGAGGCAGGGCGCCCGCCCAACTCTCCTGGGCGCCCGCCCAGCTATAGTGCCCAATCAGGACACGTTTCGCGGATTATGCTCCACCGACCTAAAGGATCAAGGAAAACCGTGCGATCAATGTCGGTTTGATCCTACGGCCCAGATTCACTTGAAGGGACTATAAAACCAGACCCCCTGGCCCCCGGAGATCATACAGCTTCTACAGAATCAAAGCTAGGGTTTCAATTCTTCATCCAAGTAGAGAGGATCCCTCTAGTTCTTCTAGTTCTAGTTCCTCTAGTTCTAGTTCTAGTTAGTTCTAGTTGTAATCTAGAAAATAGGGAGAGAGAAGAGGAGAGCGGAGGAGGAGGAGCCGGATCTGTCGGATCTTCCTCAACATTGTACTTTTGCAGCAACTGGTTCGTTCTTCATCGTTCTCCAGGTTCTTCAATTCATAATTCCTGAGTTCTTTAACTACTTTTATTTACATTCAAGTTATTTATTGGATTCCCGCTTGCATCAAGTGCTCTAATCTTTGCAACATTAGAGTAGTAATTAATAGATTAGACGTGGTGTTTAGTCTTGCAATTACCTGGAATTGCACCCAATCCTGCGGATTGTTGTGGTAGCCTTAAGGTAGTGACAGCCCTAACGGTCGACGTATTCCACCTCGTTCGGATCGGTGTTTGTAGGACCATAGTCAGACCTTCCTAGCCCCCTTCTCATCTCTTTCTGTGGTTAGTGCTCTGATGTCCCGATATAGATAATCTTGAAGTAATTCTTGATTCTCAGATCAACTAGAGAACTCTAAGGAAACTTCCTCTCTTCCCACCAAAAATAATTATATAGTTATCCTTGGGCGATCTTGAATCTTAATTAGTACACTCACGTTCCCTATGGAAAATCGATACTCTGGAATACTCCCGGGTGAAGGCTACATCGGTATCCGTGCGCTTGCGGATTTTTCTGTTTGCGTTTAAAATACCCAACAGTAGTCACGCATACTCATACTCGTTTGTGTCTAGACCATGAGTCTAGACGCCGACAATAAATTTATTTTTATATTTTCATTTTTATAGCACATAAATATATTTATTTTATTGTTATGCCACCACAGTGAATGTACTTATGGGTTTTATGCCATGAGCATACTCACATGGGGCTTACTATTTTTAACATTTTTATTTTCTTTTCAAGATGATATGAACCTGATTAACTAAGCAAATAATTGAAAGGAAAAGGATAACTACCAAGTTTACCTCTTGGCAAGGCGTTCGTTGTTTGTAAGTCCTCCGAACGGGACTCTCCGTTTTCTCAATCGTCCTGGGATTTGCTGGGTGGCGTAGTCGGTGGTTCCGGCAGCGCCTGCTCTTCATGTATAACTATCTTCTCTCTACACACCTGACTCGGTGCTACGCTCTCCTCAGGACAGTTCTGTTCAAGTTCTATGTCTTCAGACCTTACAACTTCTCCTTCGTAGTCTGCCCATCCGTCCTTGATGATTTGCCTCCTGTAGTTGCGGTTGCGTCGTCTTCTTCTTGTCCTGACCTGCTTAGAGTCTTCAACTATATAGTTAGGGTCACTAAAATAGTGGTGTACCTTCTCAGAGGGGAAGTGCATGTGGACTTCTCTGGTTCCAATGCAGATGATTGCTTTAACGATGCTGAGGAACGGTCTCTCAAGGATGATGGGTGGATCATACTCGTCTTCTCCCATGTTAATAACCTGAAAATCTGTATGGACAAAATGATCGTATATTTTGACAGGGAGATCAGTTGCTATACCTTCAACCTTTTGGAATGTCTGATCTGCCATCTGGAGCTTAATGTATGTCGGTTTTATGGGCATGGTTCCGAACATGAGCTGATAGGTGACTGCGGCCATTATGTTGACGCTTGACCCAGTGTCGCAAAGCGTCTTCTGGAAGTTGTATCCATTAATGGAGCACTGGATGCTTGGCATACCTCAGTCGTCATTTTTGGTTAGGAACGGTGTTTTAAGTCGACGATCTTGACCTCCTTGAACTGCAGTGACCATCTTAGCTGACTCGGTCCACATTTGCTTGTTCTTGTTCCCCTGTTGGTCCCCTTCCTTGGTTCATGTCGGGATTGCTCTAAGATTTGTGTAATCTTGTTCTCGAAGGAAAACGTCTCCTTCTTCCCCTTGATGTAGAAACTGATCTTGGCAGCACTAGCGTAGATGACAGCTCTTGAGGTGTTAAGGAATGGCCTCCCTAGGATGATGGGTGCCCTCTCATCAGTATCAGTCTCTATCACCACGAAGTCTGCTGGAGCGTATAAGGTATCAACTCGAACGTAGAGGTTTTTCAATATTCCCTTTGGGAAACTTAGTGTCCGATCTGCAAGCTGCAAACACATGGCTGCTTCTAATAAAGGATGTGTAAAGAATTTTTCATAGAGTACCCTGGGCATAATGTTGATGCTGGAGCCAAAGTCGTAGAGTGCTTATGGGAAGTTCACCATGCCGATGGAGATCGGGATGACGGAGCGTCCTGGATCGCCTCTCTTGACTGGCAGAAGGTCAGTAATTACTTCCACAACGGGGATACTACAGTAGTTACTTGCATCAAACATGTCTACAAGATTTGCAGATTCTAATCCTGAGTAGTTAGGCCTCTGTTGATTTCAACCTTGATTTTATTGAGGACAGTTGTAGTAGTAGTAGTAGTTGTTGTTGTTGTAGCTTATGTCCTCAAGCATCTTAGGGCTATGATTGCAGGAGTGTCTAGTATCTCCAGTGTGTTTGTGCTCGTAGATATAGGTTCTTCACTTGGTGGAGTCTGGGAGTTGTAAAACTCCTTCATATTTTGCTCGAAGTGTACCTGCTCATAGAGACAAGGCAGAGATCAAGTGCATGGGCCCTGTTGGTGGAAAACACCAACAGAACCAAAAGTGTATTTGTTCTTCTCTAACCTTAAGCATAGTGAGCAAGACAAAGTTGATGGATAATAAGATCATGAGTGTAGCATTTAAAACATTTGTTAGATCAGATTGCTCAACCTAATAGAAAGATAATCTTTCTATACTTATGTTTTATATATATATATATATCTTCCAAAGATTGAGTGTGCAACATTTTAGCTCGTATGATTAGGAGTGTGGGATCACAAAGGTGGAAGGACTAAACATATTGAATTGACTGGGTTGGTTAATCTATAGTTTTAAATCATACATATTTGTCTCTTTTATCCATGTGAATGCCAGAACCAAGGAGAAGCTTATAAAAAGTGATAGTCGAGTACCTTAATATGTTACCTTACTTGAAGAGTGATGGTACAGTATTACCTTGTGGAAGCTTTCCTTTCTTAGCGGATGTGCATCGTGTTTGTGGCACCCTCCATGGATCATCTCTTGTGAGCTATGCCTTCCTTGTGTAAATTGTTAACCTTCATGTGTCTCTCTCTTTGTCTCCAATGTGAGTTTATCTCTGGACTTCCCAGGTCGATATTGAAAGTTTTCCTGGAGGGGTTAGTCCAACAAAATATCCCATATCTACTATAGCATACTATCACCATGTCTAATTTGATTTTGGAGGGCATTTTAACCTAAGCACCATGCTTAGTTTAAAATCCCTTGGAAGTAAGATCAACATTCCTAACTAAGCACCATGCTTAATTAAGAGATAAATGAAACTACTCCAAACCTAGATATATACTAAAGCAAATAAAGGTAGCATGAGAGCATTTATAGAGATGTACTTAAGTGGAGATGAAGTAGTGTGATTAGTGTTGACGGTCCTTAAGTACCAAATATAATCATCAAATAAATAAAGAAAAGGATCCAAATGCAACCAACACCCAGACTTAGGGTTTTATCTGACAGAATTCCACGAGTTTTGGTGTTTGTCTATTTCTGCAGGGGGTTATCAGGAAATATGGAAGAAAGGCCCACACGTCGGGATTACATAGAGATATTAATGTGCCGCATAATTTTCTATCATCTAGAAGACTCCAGAAGCCACGGGAACGAACGAGAAGGCAAACGGGCCCGGGGGCAGGGCGCCCGCCCACCCCCCTTGGGCGCCCGCCTAGGTGTTTCCTCCAGTCACAGAATGGAGTACACCATTGCAAAGATCTCAATGCATATATTATTTGCTATATTTGGAGTTCGGAATCAAGAGATATTAATAAAAGAAGGACTCCACATAAAAGAGCTGCGGGATTAATTGGGCCCAAATTAGATTTTGGTCCATTAAGGCCTATGTGCATTTTAATGAGATATGGTGCAAAGTTTAGTACCACATCGCCTGCTGAACCAAAAATGCACAGCGGTGGAGGACTATATAAGCAAGGCCCCTGGCACCTGGAGGAGAACAAGAAGTTATCATAGAGATTGAGGGGTGCCCTTGAAGGAAAACCTCTTCTCTAAATAATATTTCTTTTTAGGCTTAGCAACCAATGTAAGTAGAAATAGATCTTCTAGTTTCTACTAGATTGAGAGAGATAGAGTGGAGGTGTAGATCGGAGGAAGGCCGGCCTGTTGGTGTCTACTCCGAGTTGTACCTGCGGGATCAAGTCTCCTAACCCGAGGCTTGCTTTTAAGATTCTTCAGTAATTTGACTTCTAATTACTAGTAAGTTCTTGTTTTATTGTTCTTTGGTTTATGAGTTTACTTTAATCCTCTTCCGGTTGAGTATTAGAGTAATCACTTGCTAGCGTAAACATGGTGTTTAGGCTAGGGTACTCATAGATATCCTCTGACTAGCTGGACCGTGGTAGTAGCGAGGAACGTGACATTTCCGAGTTACCTTTGTATCCCATATCTTGTTAGCAGGACGGGTAGGTTTATAGGTGCGGGTCGAACATCCTTTGTGTTGTCTAGATTCCGTGAGCCTCCCCAATAGAACAGTAGATCATCCTTACCAAGGTTAGAACGAGACTATGGTTGCAGTCTTCTCTATACATCGCTCACATCGAGAAACATTCTTTGTAGCCTAAAGGGATAGTAGCAATAGATTTGGTTAGTCAGATGCACCCTTTCTTCCAGTGGTAAAAATATAAATACGATAACTCTGGATAACCTCCCGGGTGAAATGCTCACCGATATCCGTGCGCTTGCGGATCATTTCCTTATTGCGTTACCAAATATCAACAAGCATTTCTGGCGCCGTTGCCGGGGAGAAAGACGGTTTGCTGAGATAACTTTGAATCTTGCTATTATCTTGTATTATACTTTGATACTTTTATTCTTTTATCTTTTTATCTTTATGGATAACTCAAATTCCATACCTATTATTGAATTCTTTGCACCTTCGGAGACCAGCCATAGACCATGGGAGTCAACACGTCCTGCCCCTAATTATGATCTGTGTCCGGAGTTGATTGCAATAGGTCAAAACCAACCCTTTTCTATAGCCGAGGTCCTATCTTTTAATCAAGAAGATAATGCACTTTTAGCTACACCTAGGGAATCTGTTAATCTTTCTATAAATTCTGGTTTAGACCTAGCCCTACAAGACCATGTTTTTTCTCGATATTTTCACCTTGGTCTTAATCATATAACCTTTGGTAGAGTTTTTCTTTCTTTATCTATTAGTAAAGCAAGGAATGTCTTCATTTGTGGACATCCTTCTTGTACTAGTCTTCATAGAAAAATCTTAAAGATAGAGAAGGAATCATCTCCCAGACGAGGAAAGGAAGTTTCAATAGCCAATTTCCAAACATTTCAATCCCATGATTCGGCTATCCATCCCATCCTTGAGCTTAATAATTTCTACTATGCTCTTTCTCTTGAACCTCCCGATAATCCTATGAATCTCTCTAGACATCCCATGCATAAGAGTCACCAAGACCACAAGGAGAATCGAGAAGAGCAACATCAATGGCTAGAAGGCATTAAAAATCCATGTGCTATCACCATTGAATGGATACATAAAACAAACTTTCGAGACAATCCTAGAGGAATTTTAAGCATTCATGAAGAATCATCCTTGGAGTTTGAGAATGAGAGAAACAACAGTGAGCATGGAAGTTATTTCATAAATACCTCACCAAATCCTTGCTCATATAAAACATCTCCCCAATCAATTGATCTCTCCAACATCACCGCATTTGAGATCTCCAACCCGCTCTTCCTTTCTATTTATAAAAACTTTAAAAGGGCTGTTGTCGATGCATATGTCTATAATAAATATTGCAGATCTCATTGAGTTGATCTTGATATAGGTAGGTGTTGGAGGGGAAACCACTTCACCAACATAACTTGATGGTTTCCCAAGGATAAGCTTAGCGTCCTTAAACAAGCACTTATCAGATCGTAACATGAACTTCTAATTATTTGCAACATTGCCTTGTGTATTGAGCATATTGAGATAATTGTAGAAATATTCCTTCGGGTATTCTTGCCACTAACCTTTATAGGATTGGACTAAGAAGATCCGAGGAATGACAAGCGCAAGGTATGCCCAACCAATCATCATGCAACATTGAATTAAATTCATCCAATCTTGAATTTTGCAAAATTCAAGCTTGGGGAGTACTTTACATAAAAACATCATTTGCCATGTTGCTATGTTGGTTGTCCTTACCTTTGAGACATGCTTGATTTGTTAAATACTAATCACACTACTTCATGTAACACCCAGTGTTATGGTTGCATTAATCATGTGCATAGCATAAGCATCATCATCTACTCAAAGCATATCATGATCATCATCTCTCTTGAGCCATGTCATTCTATGCAAAAATGTGTTTTAAATTGCTTAAATAGGCTTCCTATGCTTATGTTTGAGTGAACCATGCTTGTGTTTGTGCTTAATGCCTTGGTAATTAGTTTATCTATGCTTAACTTGACTTTGGGAACAATGTTCATGTTGGTCACTTCTCCAAATTATGCCCTTAAGTCACACTTATGAAAATAGGCCCTAGAGACCTCTTTTGCTTAGGCTTTTAAAAAGTGTTTCATAAAATGTTTGCATGTCAAACTTCCTGCAGCAAAGTTGTAGCAAATTTTATAAGGAACAAAAGTTGTTTTATGGCCATCTCATGAAAATGAACACAAATAGCTCCAATTTGACCCACAAGGCAGAATTGGGGCTGTTTCCAACACTTAGAAAATTTTCTAAGTCTGGAATCACTGCAGTTTGCTCGAGGGGGTATTGTTCATCCTCCAGTTTGAATTCTAGGCCGAATCAAGCTTTGATCTTGTAAGCAATGTTGGAGTACTCATGTAGCTCTCCAGCATGGAGCAATTAGCCAGCAAAATCATCGAGTGGTTAGGGAGTTAATCGTCGGGCAAAATCGAGTTTCAGTCGGTTTGGGAACTGAATGGATCCGCCGTCAGACAGGGGGAGCTCGCCGGTGTTGCCGTGTGTCTGGACTCGTGGCTTCCGTACGTCGCCGTTGGCCCTGCTCGTCAGTCCTCCGCGTGTCCTTCAGCTCGCCACAGCGCCCCTGGTCGCGTGGACAGCGCCATACCACTCCCGGTTTCCTCCCTCTCGGGTGCGTCGTCGTCTCCGCGTCGCCGCCGTTGCTTCGGCGAGCTCGCGCCCGCGTGTCTCCTTGTCTCCGGTCAAGCAACTCCGTCCAGTGCTCCGCAAGCCTCTCCTCTCCACCGTCGTCAAGTTGGCTGCGACTGCCGAGCTTCGGTGAGCCCGCATTGCCTTCTCCGTCGCGAGCTTGCCTCGCCGGAGTTCCGCCATGGCCACCGGCGTCGTGGCCAGGGCTCTGTAGCCCACCATTCTTTCTCATTCTTGTTCCAAAAGCTCCGCTAGGTCATGCTGATGCTCGTCCGCATCCTCTTCCGCTCTGTCTCCGGCCCGAGATGCCGGCGGTCGGCCGCGCACCACCGCCGTGCCGCCATTCGCGAGGGCAAGGTACCTAGAGTCCGGTAGAGTTAGGGTTTTGGGTACCGCTAGATGCGGAAGGCAGTGGGGAGCACGATGGTGCCCTTGGCCAGCGCCCAGACCTCGCCGTCGACGAGATCTCCGGCGGTCAAGCCGCGCCTCTGCTTCCGGGTCGCTGGCAGGTGGGGTCCGTTGACTCGCGGGTCCCCTCTGTCAGTCTCTCTTTCTCCTTTGTTTAAACTAGGGTTTGAGCTGTTTTTGCAAAAATCATATCTCTAATTCTGGTGATCCAAAAATGTTGAAACAAATTTTGTGGTATTCCTTGAGATGGCTAGTTTTTAATAAAAATATAAAATGAACCATGTTTTCTGGGAAATTATTTATTAAGGATGTAATCTTGTTATTCATGGATAAATGTATATCTCTTGTTATACTGCTTAGTTTACTCTGAAAATTTTTTTTGGTAGTCCCTGTATGGTATGAGAGTGCTTTGGTAAATATTTCAGTATTTTTGGAGCACTGCAGCTTTGTTATGTAATTTATGATTGAAATGTGGCTTGTTTCCTTGATTAAATTATATAAATTAATTGGTGCTTATGCTGGTGCTCTACTTTGGTAGTAAACAGGTTTATGGTATTCCTAAGACATAAATAATCTAAAATCTGTTGTTTGGCACCATATGAGTCATGTTTCTGAATTTATGAAATAATTACGTTGGCACATGTTAAATACATATCTTTAATTTAGTATGTGCAATTGCTCTGAAATTTTTATGGTGATGCCCTGATGTCCTACTTGTGCTTCTGTAATTTTTGTAGATTTTTCTGAGCACCTTGACAGGTATATTATAATTATGCTCTTTTCTAAAATTAATTAATAAATGCCTTGTTACGTAAATGTTTGGGGGTTTTCATCTGGTGTTCTGGTAACCTTGTCATATGTTTGTGCTCATAAGCCAAGTGGTTGGCATGGGTTATGTTTTGGTTATGTCATTAAATAATTACTTAAAGGGGTTAAAGGCTGTTCTGGATAGCAAGGAAAGGATTTAACTTTGCATAATGATAACTTGACTTTCTGTAAAACTTGTCTAAATCAAAGTTATTATAAACTTGTTGAACTAGCTGTGGTTTAAATTTGAGGTCATTTGGCCAAGTAGTTTAAAAGTTATAGCTGTTCCAAGTTGGGTTCCAGAAATAGGTGCTCTCTGTTTTTCTGGAATAGAACCTGGAACTTTGTTTAAATGACTGGTTTAATATATGAATCTTGCTGTGATGTTTAAAGATGAGTAGTAGACAATTTCATAAGCTTTCCAGAATGTCTTCACTCCTGTTTATTGGACCTGTATATCATTAGTTATGATTTATTTACTGAGTATACTTGTTTTGTGTTGTTTGCTGTTTTAGTATCAGGCTAGGTTGTGGGCTGAGTTGACTTATTTACTTTTGTGAGCTAGTATAACTTTTACTCTGTAAATGAGTGTCCAGTGAGTTACTTGTGTTATCAAGCATTCATCTTTAGCATGTGCATCTTCTTATTGTTCGAGCATGCAATAGGTGCATCGGACGCGACAGCCTCCTACGAGCTGCAGGCGAATCCCGAAGGTCAGGAGGGCAGCCAAGAGGTGGAGGTCCAGCAAGCCGGACTCGAGGAGCCCGAAGAAGAAGTTGAGTGCCCGAATCACGAGCCGGCATCGTTCGTGAAAGGCAAGCCCCGGAGCATTCTAAGTCTCCCTTTATTTTTGAAAGTTTACTTAATATGTTATATCTATTGATGCATTACGTATAGGAGTTGTGATGAGACTTTTGCTGCACTTTATTCCATCCTTGTCCAGATAATTCATCCTACCCTGGTTGTAGAGTTAGGATCGAGTAGCGGCTTAGCCATGCTTTAATCGGTAGAAGTCGGGTGATTTCCTGTCACCTGCGCGATATAGGGTGATGTCGGATCACAATGGTCTATATGTGCTATCGTGGATGGAACCTGATTAAAATGACTTAAGCCGGGTGGAGTTTTGCAAGTTTGTAGTAACTCCGTCTGTGGCAGCTAAGGACCGATCGTTGTACGTCCTCTTGTCATGTTGAACGCATGCCTGACACTTAGTTGGCCGGATAACTCGTTCCGACCGCGAAGCCGAGTAGTATGACTCAGGCCGGAAGACCGGCAAGTATAAAGTGCGCACTACCGGAGGAAGTGCGGTGTGCGGGGGACCATTGGCGTAAGCCCAAAGGCAGGTGAGTTAAAATTCCTGACCTCCCTGGCAGAGTAGTAGCCCTGGGAGTGCGGCGCTGATCGGAGCCGCGATTCCTGAGTTGTACCAAAGGTGACCCGTTGGCTCTCCGGCAGGGGATGCTTGGGTGAGTGCTAGGAATAACCCTCCAGCTGGATAGGAATTCGATTCGAATCGCCGTCTCTCCCGGTTAGTGAGAACTTGACAGAGCAGCGGCAAACGTAGCATTCACTAATGAATTTGGTTCATGAAAATGATGATAGCAAGAAGAACATATGATGAATTTGATATGGTTATTATTGTTTGTAATAATCAAGTGATGTGTTGTTGTATAGGTGCCAATCTAGTGGTAGGTTGATGATAATTAAAGATGATGCTCTCAAAATAACTTAGTTGTGAGTTAAGCTTTTGGCAAAAGGTGAGTCAACCAGCTCCACTTGATATTTAGCCTTGCATGATCCTTGGTGTCTTTTATGTTTTACTAGACGGGTAAGTCTAGCTGAGTACATTCTCGTACTCAGGGTTTATTCCCACCTGTTGCAGATGATATCTTCTATGACGGTTTCTGCAAGACCTGTCTCCATCCCGCTGGGGATGAGGACTAACCGTTGGGCACGGTTCTCTAACAACTTCGTACCTGTTGCTTTTAGAAGGGTGGTGTAGACTCTGGCAGTAACCCGAACTTATGAACTGAACTTTGGAATGTGTGTGTAACTATTTTGCTTCCGCTATTTCGAACAAGTGTTGTAATAACTTAATACTCCGATGTGGTGCCGCTTCGACGGCAATGTATGACTATGTAACATTCGTTGTGTTTATGTTGAACTATTACGATCTTGGTTTGTTGCGAGTTGGTTTGAAGTCCTGCGTGATTTCAATTGACTAACGGGATTATATGGGCTCAAGTTTGGAAACTTGATTGCTGGTCGATCGTTTCTGCACTTGAACTCTTATAATTTGGTCGGTTCTGTGACAGCTGGCATCGGAGCAAGTTCAGCATTATAAATGCAGCGTTTGTGTATTTAAAACAAAAGGGTTTTTTTAATAAAATGGTGTAAAAGAAATAATTAAGTTATGCCAGTGGTCGAATCCTCCTTGTCCACATAAGGACTATAGGTGGCTATTTAAGTACTGACTTGGGGGGTTTTATTTATGCATCTCCGGCAGTACTCAGGTATGGATGTGTGATGACCGCACTGTGCTACCCTGTGGTCTAATGGTGGAGGTAGCCTTCATATGTGAATTAGCCACATATGTCGCTAGATTTAAATTATGCAACGTCGCACCTACGCTCTGGTAAGTGTGAGCTATGAGAGCGTGATCGTCCAAACGGCGGTCTAGGGGAGTGTTCGCGGTGGTTTTCTGGAGTGGTTACATGTCGAAACCATGGAACCACGAAAGAAACTTAATTGGGGAGTATTTAATTTCTCGGGTAGTTGTGGTGTCATTGTTTGTGCATGTTGGGCATGTCCAAGCAATGTGCACTTAGTTTACTGCTTTTTTGAGTGATATATTGGGAACTGTTGGGCTGAAATGAAGTTTTCTGCAGGTACTCTAACAGCGCACGTGTAAACCGATAGTTATCGTATCGAGAGACGAATGTATGCCACCGTATATCCGTTAGAATATTAATTTTCTAAGTTTGTGAGGACGTACGGTTCGTGCATGCATCATGTCGCATTCATGCATACATTCTGTCTACTCCTTCCCTTACAATGTCGTCCCTTTTAATTAAATAAATGTTGCTTAAACTAATCCTCTTTTACCCATGGTATTCCTATTCCTTTCCACAGATGGACGCACCCGCTTCACCCCGTCCCAGTGACACTTTCTTGCACGAGTTTGGCACTCCTACCCTGCTCTGGAGAGTGTTACGGACTGTTGGGTATACTGAGCCACCTTAGTATTCTTGGTGCGAGATGGAGAGCACAGGAGGGATTCAGTGGTTTGCTGTGCAGGGAGTTGTCCCTCCACATGGGGACAAGCCTACATGGACAGGATGCATTTGTAGCTCAGATGGGCAGACTCCCTAGGAGGCAGCTCAGGTTGCAGCCCAGACTATCCTGCTCGATATCTGTCAGAGGTGTGGTGACGAGCTGACGGGAGGACCAGCGGCCTCCATTCCTAGTGCTGACCCAGCAGTAGCGGAGTGGAAACAGGCTGACGGTTGTGCTTTGGTTCGAGGCAGGGGAGAGAGAGCTGAGAGTTCTAGTCCTGCTATGAGTGCTATGATGGTTGTGCTCAAGCTGATTAGTCAACGAGAGGGCACCTATGCACAGGTGATGGTGGCTGTTCGTAGTGCCCAGGAGATGCAGCGGAAGGCGGAGAAGCGTGCTCGTAAGTTTCACAAGCAAGCTAGACTCCTGGAGCAAGCACAGAAGGACCGCAATGACTGGGAGGACATTGCGGAGTACCGTAGGCAGCAGTGGGTGAAGGCCATTAGAGAGAGGGATCATAAGCAGGATCAGATGAGCCAGTTAGCTAGAGAGAGGGAGACCTTACAGGAGCGCTTGGTGCAGCTCACCCGTGAGAGGGATACTGCACTCCGCGTGTCGGAGAACAGGCGCCAGGCATGGGAGATGCACCGAGTTCAGTCGCTTGAGCGGGAGAACTATCTGCAGGATCAGATTGAGGCTGGTCTTGTGGAGATTCACCGTCTCAACAACTTGCTACACCCTATTCTTCGCCCTATACCCGTGTATCCAGAGGTGGGACCTCAGGTGATTGTGGCCGATGATGATGGTATGGAGGTTGATGGACCAGCAGCGGCTGCACCACCTTTGCACGAGGACGTGGAGGACGAGGAGCTTGAGCCGGTTAGCGACGAGGATGGAGAGGCGATCTTCGACGCTGACTCGGACGACGAGCCTGGAGTGTAGGGAGTAGTGGGTAGTGTTATGTGAGGATCTTTTGTAGTTGGCAGCTAGTGGTGATGCTTTTGTACCCATGTTGTAATCTGAAACTTTGACCTTGACTCATGGCATGTACTGGGATGGTGTAATAACTTTATGGACCCAATGTGCAGTCTTAATATGATCGTTATGTTATGCCGATGTTTTCCGTTGTGGTGCGTATTGCGGATATCTATGTCATGTGTTGGATTGGTGATGTTGTTTTGTGGAATTGAATTGTTGTGCCTTTCTGTAAAGCTATTCTCTCGAATACTTTCAGGCATGAATATAAGTTCTTCTGCGGCAAATCTTGTCATCATCAATGCTCACTGACTGTGTCTTTACAGATGTCTCGTGGCACCCGAGGTGCGGAACAGCGTGCAAACATGAATCCACCACCTCCTCCTCCACCACCAAATCCAGCTGAGCTGATGCAAATGATGGTGGAAATTCAGAGGATGCTCACTGAGACCATCAATCGGATGGCAAATCAGGGTGGTCATAATGCACAGGAAGGGCCAGCTCCTAACTAGTACAGTAGCTTCAAGGACTTCATGGATACGAAGCCCCCACCTTTCAGAGAAGCTGAAGAACCCCTTCAAGCTGAAGAATGGCTGAATACGGTGGAACAAAAGTTCCGCTTACTCCGGTTGACTGAAGGTCTGAAGGCAGAGTATGCTGCCCACCAACTGCAAGGACCGGCAGGCATCTGGTGGAATCAGTATCGGGAAGCTCTTCCAGCCGACACCGTGCTTGATTGGAATCTTTTCCGTGATGCTTTTAAAGGCCATTTCATTCCTCCTGGTGTCATGGAGATGAAGCATACCGAGTTTATGCAGTTGACTCAGGGCAACAAGACTCTGAAGGAGTATTTGCATGCTTTCAATCATTTGTCTAGGTATGCTCCTGAGTTTGTGAACACGGAGACGAAAAAGATTGTTAGTTTCAAGCGGGGTTTGGGTCCCAAATTGCTGAAGACTATGGGCCGCACTAAGTGTGCAACTTTCAATGAGTTTGTTAGTGATGCTCTCACTCAAGAGAACTATAACACTGTGTACACTGCGACCAAGACTCGCAAGAGGGCTTTTGAGGCTGGTGCCGGGTCATCTCAGTCCAAGGCTCCAGTGGCAACTAAGCCCCCATTCCGTGCTCCAACCCCCAACCAACGATACCGCCCTCCAGTGAAGAAGAATCAGGCAAAGACAGGTTTTCGCAAGGGGTACTCTATTGCTCTTCCTAGGGGCAACACGGGTCCCAACTATGCCAAGACTCCACCTACCAACCGTCCGTGCTGGAACTGCAATCAGACCGGGCATTGGCAGAGCAACTGTCCTTACCCGCCAAAGAAGGGCAACCAGGGGAACGTCCGTCAGGGGCGTGTTCATTACACGACTGTGGAAGCAATCCCTGCTGGTGAGGTAGTCACGGCTGGTAAGTTTCTGGTTAATCAACATGATGCACTCGTGCTTTTTGATTCTGGAGCATCGCATTCCTTTGTGAGTTCTGAATTTGTGTCTAAGCATAGCATCAAGGCCATCACACTTGATAAGGGCAGTTATTGTATTAGTGCTACGGGAAATGATATTTCCACCAATCAAGTGGTTTTGGGGGCAACTCTGGAAATAGGAGGCCGTCAGTTTCTTGCTGATCTGGTTGTTCTACCCGGTGTGGGCATAGATGTAATTCTGGGGATGAAGTGGATGAGTGGTAATGGAGTTCTTATCGACACCACCACTCGTGTAGTGATGTTGAAAGACCCAAATACCAAGGAGGCATTTCTAGTGCAACTCCCTCGTGATATTCAAATCCGTAGCACTGTAAATGCAGTTACATCTAAGGCTATTCAGGACATTCCGATGGCGTGCGAGTTTCCGGACGTGTTTCCTGATGATTTACCCGGGCTTCCTCTGGATCGGGATGTGGAGTTCAAGATTGAATTGATTCCAGGTACCGCTCCTATCTCTAGAAGACCTTATAGGATGCCACCCAATGAGTTAGCTGAGCTTAAGACCCAACTAAATGAGTTGTTGAATAAGGGTCTTATTCGTCCTAGTTCTTCTCCTTGGGGTTGTCCGGCTATCTTTGTGAAGAAGAAGGATCAATCTTTGCGCATGTGTGTGGACTATCGTCCCCTAAATGCGGTGACTATCAAGAACAAATACCCTCTTCCTCGCATTGATATCCTGTTTGATCAGTTGTCTAAAGCTAAGGTATTCTCCAAGATTGATTTGCGATCTGGGTACCATCAGATCAAGATCCGTCCAGAGGATGTACCTAAGACAGCTTTCTCGACGAGGTATGGACTGTATGAGTACCTTGTCATGTCCTTCGGTCTTACAAATGCACCTGCTCATTTCATGTATCTTATGAATTCGGTGTTCATGCCCGAATTGGACAAGTTTGTGGTGGTCTTCATTGATGATATCTTGGTATATTCCTGCAATGAAGAGGAGCATGCAGAGCATCTGCGTGTAGTGTTGTCGCGTTTGCGCGAACATCAGCTTTATGCCAAGTTTAGCAAATGCGAGTTTTGGCTAAAGAAAGTACCTTTCTTGGGCCATGTCTTATCTGAAGAAGGCATATCGGTGGATCCAGCTAAGGTGCAAGAAGTGCTGGATTGGAAAGTTCCAACTTCGGTACACGAGGTTCGGAGTTTTCTCGGTCTTGATGGATATTACCGTCGATTCATTCTGGAATTCTCCAAAATATCCAAGCCTATGACTCGTCTACATCAGAAAGATGAAAAGTTTGTGTGGACACCTGAGTGTGAAGAGGCATTCCACAAGTTGAGGACATTGCTGACATCAGCTCCTGTCCTAGCTCAACCTGATATCGAGAAGCCCTTCGATGTCTTTTGTGACGCGTCAGGCATTGGTTTAGGCTGTGTGTTGATGCAGGAAGGTCGCGTTATCGCGTATGCCTCGTGCCAACTTCAAAAGCATGAGGTCAATTACCCTACTCATGACTTAGATTTGGCAGCAGTTGTTCATGCTTTGAAAATCTGGAGGCATTATCTGCTGGGTAATCTGTGTAATATCTACACCGATCATAAGAGCCTCAAGTATATCTTCACTCAACCTGAACTGAACATGCGTCAGCGAAGGTGGCTTGAGTTGATTAAAGATTATAATCTCCAAGTGCACTATCATCCGGGCAAGGCAAACGTGGTGGCGGATGCCTTGAGTCGGAAAGCGCACTGTCACTCAATCCAAGTGGAAGATCCGTTGTTGTCACATCTTATGCATCCACTTGTGCTCAACCAGATTTTTCTAGAAAGTACCATTCGCAATCGAGTCATCGAATTGCAGCAGACAGATGTAGGCATCCACCATATAAAGAGGAAAATGAAGGAAGAAGAAACCAAGCATTTCCGGGTCAACGAGAATGGGATTCTTTGGTTCAAGGATCGACTTGTGGTCCCAAAAGACCGCGAGCTGCGAAATCAGATCTTATCTGAAGCTCATTCATCCAAATTGTCTATCCATCCTGGTAGTAGCAAGATGTATCAGGATTTAAAACCGTTGTTTTGGTGGACAAAGATGAAAAAGGAGATAGCTGCTTTTGTCGCTCGTTGTGACAACTGTTGTCGCGTGAAGGCTGTTCACATGAAAGCTGGTTTGCTTCAACCCTTGTCAATTCCTGGTTGGAAATGGGAAGAAGTCAGCATGGATTTCATCAGTGGACTCCCAATTTCTGTTAAGGGGTACGACTCCATCTGGGTAATTGTAGATCGTTTGACCAAGGTTGCTCGATTTATTCCAGTCCGGACTGACTAACGTCCACATCAATATGCAGAGTTGTATTTCGAGCACATTGTTCGTCAGTATGGTGTGCCTCGAACAATCATATCAGATCGTGGACCACAGTTCACTGCTCGTTTTTGGGAATGTCTGCATGAGCAAATTGGTACTCATTTAGTCCGTAGCTCTGCTTATCATCCCCAAACGGCCGGTCAGACTGAACGAGTTAACCAAATCCTAGAAGACATGTTGAGGGCATGTGCTCTCTCTTCAAAGGGTTCTTGGGTTAAGTGGTTGCCATTAGCTGAGTTCTCCTACAACAATAGTTATCAGGAGAGTCTCAAGATGGCTCCATTTGAAGCCCTGTACGGTCGGAAGTGTCAAACTCCGTTGAATTGGGTAGAAGCTGGAGAGAGAAGATTTTATGGCATCGATTTCGTAAACGAAGCCGAGCAGAAAGTCCGTACTATCCAGCAACATCTGGAAGCTGCTCAAGCTCGTCGG
Organism: Sorghum bicolor; assembly: GCF_000003195.3. Taxonomy (NCBI): domain Eukaryota; kingdom Viridiplantae; phylum Streptophyta; class Magnoliopsida; order Poales; family Poaceae; genus Sorghum; species Sorghum bicolor. The sequence goes on along the minus strand of NC_012872.2, from coordinate 26,699,806 downwards.
AAAAGTTATGCCGACAAGAGAAGGAAGCCGATTGATTTTTCAGTTGGTGACCATGTGTACATCAAGGTGTCTCCGATGAAGGGTGTACAAAGGTTCGGAGTCAAGCGAAAGCTTGCACCTCGCTATGTGGGACCTTATCGGATTCTCGAAAAGAAAGGTAATGTGGCGTACGAAGTTCAACTCCCAGTTGCGCTTCGAGCTATTTTCCCTGTCTTCCACGTATCACAATTGAAGAAGTGCCTTCGTGTACCGGAGGAACGAGTGGAAGTTCGAGATATCAAGTTGAAGTCAGACTTGGTATATGAAGAAAAACCCGTAGCGATTCTTGATCGCAAGGAACGGGAGATGTGTAATCGTGTGGTTAAGCTCTACAAAGTGTTGTGGAGCAACCACGGGGAGGAAGATGCTACTTGGGAGACGGAGGATTATTTAAAAGAAGTTTACAAAACATTCTTCGAAAATCAGTAAGCTTTCAAATCTCGGGACGAGATTTTTGTAAGGGGGGAGGGCTGTAACACCCAGTGTTATGATTGCATTAATCATGTGCATAGCATAAGCATCATCATCTACTCAAAGCATATCATGATCATCATCTCTCTTGAGCAATGTCATTCTATGCAAAAATGTGTTTTAAATTGCTTAAATAGGCTTCCTATGCTTATGTTTGAGTGAACCATGCTTGTGTTTGTGCTTAATGCCTTGGTAATTAGTTTATCTATGCTTAACTTGACTTTGGGAACAATGTTCATGTTGGTCACTTCTCCAAATTATGCCCTTAAGTCACACTTATGAAAATAGGCCCTAGAGACCTCTTTTGCTTAGGCTTTTAAAAAGTGTTTCATAAAATGTTTGCATGTCAAAACTTCCTACAGCAAAGTTGTAGCAAATTTTATAAGGCACAAAAGTTGTTTTATGGCCATCTCATGAAAATGATCACAAATAGCTCAAATTTGACCCACAAGGCAGAATTGGGGCTGTTTCCAACACTTAGAAAATTTTCTAAGTCTGGAATCACTGCAGTTTGCTCGAGGGGGTATTGTTCATCCTCCAGTTTGAATTCTAGGCCGAATCAAGCTTTGATCTTGTAAGCAATGTTGGAGTACTCATGTAGCTCTCCAGCATGGAGCAATTAGCCAGCAAAATCATCGAGTGGTTAGGGAGTTAATCGTCGGGCAAAATCGAGTTTCAGTCAGTTTGGGAACTGAATGGAGCCGCCGTCAGACAGGGGGAGCTCGCCGGTGTTGCCGCGTGTCTGGACTCGTGGCGTCCGTACGTCGCCGTTGGCCCCGCTCGTTAGTCCTCCGTGCGTCCTTCAGCTCGCCACGGCGCCCCCGGTCGCGTGGACAGCGCCATACCACTCCCGGTTTCCTCCCTCTCGCGTGCGTCGTCGTCTCCGCGTCGCCGCCGTTGCTTCGGCGAGCTCGCGCCCGCGTGTCTCCTTGTCTCCGGTCAAGCAACTCCGTCCAGTGCTCCGCAAGCCTCTCCTCTCCACTGTCGTCAAGTTGGCTGCGACTGCCGAGCTTCGGTGAGCCCGCATTGCCTTCTCCGTCGCGAGCTTGCCTCGCCGGAGTTCCGCCATGGCCACCGGCGTCGTGGCCAGGGCTCTGTAGCCCACCATTCTTTCTCATTCTTGTTCCAAAAGCTCCGCTAGGTCATGCTGATGCTCGTCCGCATCCTCTTCCGCTCTGTCTCTGGCCCGAGACGCTGGCGGTCGGCCGCGCACCACCGCCGTGCCGCCATTCGCGAGGGCAAGGTACCTAGAGTCCGGTAGAGTTAGGGTTTTGGGTACCGCTAGATGCGGAAGGCAGTGGGGAGCACGATGGTGCCCTTGGCCAGCGCCGAGACCTCGCCGTCGACGAGATCTCCGGCGGTCAAGCCGCGCCTCTGCTTTCGGGTCGCTGGCAGGTGGGGTCCGTTGACTCGCGGGTCCCCTCTGTCAGTCTCTCTTTCTCCTTTGTTTAAACTAGGGTTTGAGCTGTTTTTGCAAAAATCATATCTCTAGTTCTGGTGATCCAAAAATGTTGAAACAAATTTTGTGGTATTCCTTGAGATGGCTAGTTTTTAATAAAAATATAAAATGAACTATGTTTTCTGGGAAATTATTTATTAAGGATTTAATCTTGTTATTCATGGATAAATGTATATCTCTTGTTATACTGCTTAGTTTACTCTGAAAATTTTTTTTGGTAGTCTCTATACGGTATGAGAGTGCTTTGGTAAATATTTCAGTATTTTTGGAGCACTGCAGCTTTGTTATGTAATTTATGATTGAAATGTGGCTTGTTTCCTTGATTAAATTATATAAATTAATTGGTGCTTATGCTGGTGCTCTACTTTGGTAGTAAACAGGTTTATGGTACTCCTAAGACATAAATAATCTAAAATCTGTTGTTTGGCACCATTTGAGTCATGTTTCTGAATTTATGAAATAATTACCTTGGCACATGTTAAATACATATCTTTAATTTAGTATGTGCAATTGCTCTGAAATTTTTATGGTGATGCCCTGATGTCCTACTTGTGCTTCTGTAATTTTTGTAGATTTTTCTGAGCACCTTGACAGGTATATTATAATTATGCTCTTTTCTAGAATTAATTAATAAATGCCTTGTTACGTAAATGTTTGGGGGTTTTCATCTGGTGTTCTAGTAACCTTGTCATATGTTTGTGCTCATAAGCCAAGTGGTTGGCATGGGTTATGTTTTGGTTATGTCATTAAATAATTACTTAAAGGGGTTAAAGGCTGTTCTGGACAGCAAGGAAAGGATTTAACTTTGCATAATGATAACTTGACTTTCTGTAAAACTTGTCTAAATCAAAGTTATTATAAACTTGTTGAACTAGCTGTGGTTTAAATTTGAGGTAATTTGGCCAAGTAGTTTAAAAGTTATAGCTGTTCCAAGTTGGGTTCCAGAAATAGGTGCTCTCTGTTTTAATGGAACAGAACCTGGAACTTTGTTTAAATGACTGGTTTAATGTATGAATCTTGCTGTGATGTTTAAAGATGAGTAGTGGACAATTTCATAAGCTTTCCAGAATGTCTTCACTCCTGTTTGTTGGACCTGTATATCATTAGTTATGATTTATTTACTGAGTATACTTGTTTTGTGTTGTTTGCTGTTTTAGTATCATGATAGGTTGTGGGCTGAGTTGACTTATTTACTTTTGTGAGCTAGTATAACTTTTACTCCGTAAATGAGTGTCCAGTGAGTTACTTGTGTTATCAAGCATTCATCTTTAGCATGTGCATCTTCTTATTGTTCGAGCATGCAATAGGTGCATCGGACGCGACAGCCTCCTACGAGCTGCAGGCGAATCCCGAAGGTCAGGAGGGCAGCCAAGAGGTGGAGGTCCAGCAAGCCGGACTCGAGGAGCCCGAAGAAGAAGTTGAGTGCCCGAATCACGAGCCGGCATCGTTCGTGAAAGGCAAGCCCCGGAGCATTCTAAGTCTCCCTTTATTTTCGAAAGTTTACTTAATATGTTATATCTATTGATGCATTACGTATAGGAGTTGTGATGAGACTTTTGCTGCACTTTATTCCATCCTTGTCCAGATAATTCATCCTACCCTAGTTGTAGAGTTAGGATCGAGTAGCGGCTTAGCCATGCTTTAATCGGTAGAAGTCGGGTGATTTCCTGTCACCTGTGCGATATAGGGTGATGTCGGATCACGATGGTCTATATGTGCTATCGTGGATGGAACCTGATTAAAATGACTTAAGCCGGGCGGAGTTTTGCAAGTTTGTAGTAACTCCGTCTGTGGCAGCTAAGGACCGATCGTTGTACTTCCTCTTGTCATGTTGAACGCATGCCTGACACTTAGTTGGCCGGATAACTCGTTCCGACCGCGAAGCCGAGTAGTATGACTCAGGCCGGAAGACCGGCAAGTATAAAGTGCGCACTACCGGAGGGAGTAAGGTGTGCGGGGGACCATTGGCGTAAGCCCAAAGGCAGGTGAGTTAAAATTCCTGACCTCCCTGGCAGAGTGGTAGCCCTGGGAGTGCGGCGCTGATCGGAGCCGCGATTCCTGAGTTGTACCAAAGGTGACCCGTTGGCTCTCCGGCAGGGGATGCTTGGGTGAGTGCTAGGAATAACCCTCCAGCTGGATAGGAATTCGATTCGAATCGCCGTCTCTCCCGGTTAGTGAGAACTTGACAGAGCAGCGGCAAATGTAGCATTCACTAATGAATTTGGTTCATGAAAATGATGATAGCAAGAAGAACATATGATGAATTTGATATGGTTATTATTGTTTGTAATAATCAAGTGATGTGTTGTAGTATAGGTGCCAATCTAGTGGTAGGTTGATGATAATTAAAGATGATGCTCTCAAAATAACTTAGTTGTGAGTTAAGCTTTTGGCAAAAGGTGAGTCAACCAGCTCCACTTGATATTTAGCCTTGCATGATCCTTGGTGTCTTTTATGTTTTACTAGACGGGTAAGTCTAGCTGAGTACATTCTCGTACTCAGGGTTTATTCCCACCTGTTGCAGATGATATCTTCTATGACGGTTTCTGCAAGACCTGTCTCCATCCCGCTGGGGATGAGGACTAACCGTTGGGCACGGTTCTCTAACAACTTCGTACCTGTTGCTTTTGGAAGGGTGGTGTAGACTCTGGCAGTAACCCGAACTTATGAACTGAACTTTGGAATGTGTGTGTAACTATTTTGCTTCCGCTATTTCGAACAAGTGTTGTAATAACTTAATACTCCGATGTGGTGCCGCTTCGACGGCAATGTATGACTATGTAACATTCGTTGTGTTTATGTTGAACTATTACGATCTTGGTTTGTTGCGAGTTGGTTTGAAGTCCTTTGTGATTTCAATTGACTACCGGGATTATATGGGCTCAAGTTTGGAAACTTGATTGCTGGTCGATCGTTTCTGCACTTGAACTCTTTTAATTTGGTCGGTTCTATGACACTTCATCTCCATTTGAGTAGATCTCTATAAATGCTATCATGCTACCTTTGTTTATCCTAGTAAGTGTTGGTTTGGAAGTACTGGACATACTTCCATTGGCATTTAAATTAAGCGTGGTGCTTAGGTTAAATAGCCTTCCTTAATCTGATTAGACATGGAGTCTAGTTTGGTTACTGAACTAAAAACTGCTTGAGTAGGCATTGGTATATTTTGTCGGACTAACCCCTGCAGGAAAACTTTCAATATCAACCTGGAAAGTCCTGAGATAAACTCACATTGGAGATGAAGAAAGTGACACATGAAGTTTAACAATTTGCACAAGAAAGACGTAGCTCATAAGAGATGATTGATGGAGGGTGCCACAAACACGATGCACAACCGCTAAGAAAGGAAAGCTTCCACAAGGTGATACTGTACCGTCACTCTTCAGGTAAGATAACATTTTAAGCTACTTGACTATCACTTTTATAAGCTTCTCCTTGGTTCTGGCGTTCACATAAATAAAGAGACAAACATGTATGATTTATAACTCTAAATTAACCCACCTAACTGATTCAGCATGTTTAGTCCTTTAATCTTTCTTCTTAGTACTACCTTCGTGATTCCACACTCCTAATCATATAAGCTAATATGTTGCACATTCAATCTTTGGAAGATATAAACAAAACATAAATATAGATAGATTATCTTTCCATTAGGTTGAGCCATCTGTTCTAACAAATGTTTTAAATGCTACACTCATGATCCATCAACTTTGTCTTGCTCACTATGCTTAAGGTTAGAGAAGAACAAATACACTTTTGGTTCTGTTGGTGTTTTCCACCAACAGGGCCCATGCACTTGATCTCTGCCTTGTCTCTATGAATAGGTACACTTCAAACAAAATATGGAGGAGTTTTACAACTCTTAGATTCCACCAAGTGAAGAACCGGGATCTACGAGCACAAACACAATGGAGATCAGACACTTAGTTTCCCAAAGGAAATATTGAAGAACCTCTGTGTCCAAGTTGGTACCTTGTACGCTCCAGCAAACTTCGTGGTGATAGAGACTGGTACTGAGGAGAGGGCACCCATCATCTTAGGGAGGCCATTCCTAAACACCAGAGCTGTCATCTATGCTAATGCTGCCAAGATCAGTTTCTACATCAAGGGGAAGAAGGAGACTTTCCTTCCAGAACAAGACTACACAAACTTCAGAGCAATCCCGACATGAACCAAGGAAGAGGACCAACAGGAGGAACAGGAACAAGCAAATGTGGACCGAGTCAGCTAAGATGGTCACTGCAGCTCAAGGAGGTCAAGATCGTCGACTCAAGTCACCTTTCTTGATCAAGAAGGACGACCCTGGTGTTCCAAGCATTGAGTGCACAATCAACAGATACTCTTTTTAGAAGACACTCTACGACACCGGATCTGACGTCAACATAATGACCGCAGTCACTTATCAGCTCCTGCATGGAACCATGCCCCTACAACCAATATATATTCAGCTCCAGATGATTTTCAGATCATTGACATGGGAGAAGACGAGTATGATCCACCCACCATCCTTGGAAGACCGTTCCTCAACACTATCAAAGCAATCATCTACATGGGAACCGGAGAAGTCCACATGTACTTCCCCTCTGAGAAGGTACGCAGCTATTTTACTGACCCTAACTATATAATTGAAGACTCTAAGTAGGTCAGGACAAGAAGAAGACAACGCAACCGCAACCAGAGGAGGCAAATCATCAAGGACGGATGGGTAGACTACGAACGAGAAGTGATAAGGTCTGAAGACATACAGCTTGAACAGAACTGTCCTGAGGAGACCGTAGCACCGAGGCATGTGTGGAGGGAGAACATAGTTATACACAAAGAGGAGGCGCCACCGGAATCACCGACTACATCATCCAGCAAATCCCAGGACGACTGAAAACACAAGGAGTCCCGTTCGGAGGACTTAAAAAAACACCGAACGCCTTGCCAAGAGGTAAACTTGGTAGTTATCCTTTTCCATTCAATAGTTTGCTTAGTTAATCAGGTTCATGCTATCTTGAAAAGAAATTAAAAATGTTAAAAAATAGTAAGCCCCATGTGAGTATGCTCATGGCATAAAACCCATAGGTACATTCACTGTGGTGGCATAAAATAAATAAGTTTTCATCTTACAATAAAAATATAAAAATAATAAGTGTGTGATCCTGCTAAATAAGTAATATTTATTGAGGAGGCTCAACATGATAAAGGCTATGCTAACACTTAACCAGTTCCACAAAGCTTTGTTGTGTATTTGAGCTCCACATAATTGAAGGATCAAAGAAGACTAGCAGACGGAGGACATCCTAATCGATGTCAGGGTGCTGCCGACATTCAAATACACCTCCACCACCTTCTAGCTACATCAGAAGAAATTACGTCAAAATCCAGCTTGGGGGAGAGCACCCCCATTTATCCAACTAAGTGTTTCTACTCGCGTTTATACTTTACTCAAATAATAAAAAGATGCATAATCATAAAAGACCCAAATAAAGATTTTGTGCTTTTATATATATCTTTGCTTAGTTTGCTAAATAAATAAATAAATAAAATTTGCTATGAACCCTCATGATAAGCTCTCTCATGGAAATGATGAATAGTTGCTCTGCCATGACTAGTTCTTAAAATTGAAATCTCTCTCGAGTTTAGGCATAACAGTTATAGTTTAAAGCTTGCTCTAAACCTAAACTTGTGGGAAGAGTACCTGATCAAAAGTCTAAGTTGTTAACGAATATGATATGGGAAGGTTGAGCTGCTGTTTATCTGTTCCTAGAGATGCTAGAATTCTGGAGAATTATATCTTTGAAAAATCTTTAAAATATCACATGATGAGTTCCTGTGTGATGAGAGTTTAAAATCCTACCACAACCATATATATATGCTTATTAGACTTTGAGCCACACATTTACTTTTTACTGCTTATGAGCATTGAGTGTGGTCAAGCTGTCTAGACCCTTAGGAGCTTGTCATGTGGTTAAATCAAAATTCACTTGCACGTTCACTCATACATGCTACTTCTACTCTGAAAGTACCATCCACATATATCCACTCATTTCCATCTCCACATTCACCCAAAATTATTCTACTCCTAATCCGGGAGAGAATAGCAAAAAAAATTTTCCTATCCCTGTCATTTCCTGTGAAATAAATGCTCGAGTTATCTTGGTTACTACCACTTGCTATATTATCTCAGGAGATGAGTGCTCAAAAAAAAAGAAGAAAAGAAAAAGAGGAAAAATACGAGGAAATACAAAGGGGCAAGTGCCCGGAACCTCGAAGAAAAGAAAAAGTGAGACTAGAGGTAAAAATGGACAAGTGTCCGACAGTAGAATTAGGGGTACAAGATACCCACCTGAGAGAAAAGAAAAAGAAAATATAGACCATCTCATTCTCCACAAAAAGCTTCAAAGTGCAAGAAAGGTATGTATCCCCTAAAAGAGCAAAAAATAGAATTAGACTTTCACCATTGTTATCACCATCATCACCATACACTATTCACTCGCCACACATGCACATCTTGATTTGACTTATTGACTTGTTTCTCTAGATCCATGGTTTGACTATGCAATAAATGTCTTGTAAGTATGTATTATCTGTCTCCCACCTATGAGCTCCAGATATCAAAACCTTATAAGAATAGCGTGAGAGAGAAGGCAATATCACTATGCATTATACCAAAAATACCACATACTTTGAGAGAAGGCATATACCATTACTGCCTTGGTAAGGATCCAGAAATACCACAAAAGAGAGATCTAAGAGAGTCATACAAGGAATCTCTGAGTTTTATTTGAAAATCTGCAAAAACTCCAGAGCTATAGCTGATCAAGAATAAGAGACATGGCGCTTGACTTGACCGTTCTATTTTTTAACTGCTCAAGACACAAGTGATGGTTACAAGCCCCATGGTGAAAGGTAAAATGAGTAAGTTTTAAGTCTTAACATTTTACTCTAACTCAGAGATGAGATCTTGTTTAAACGCATGTGTACCTTTAAGGCATAAAACCACTGCAGAAACTCTTGAGTCCATCCTTGCTCAGGGATGAGCAAGAGGTAAGCTTGGGGGAGTTGCTGACGGTCCTTAAGTACCAAATATAATCATCAAATAAATAAAGAAAAGGATCCAAATGCAACCAACACCCAGACTTAGGGTTTTATCTGACAGAATTCCACGAGTTTTGGTGTTTGTCTATTTCTGCAGGGGGTTATCAGGAAATATGGAAGAAAGGCCCACACGTCGGGATTACATAGAGATATTAATGTGCCGCATAATTTTCTATCATCTAGAAGACTCCAGAAGCCACGGGAACGAACGAGAAGGCAAACGGGCCCGGGGACAGGGCGCCCGCCCACCCCCCTTGGGCGCCCGCCTAGGTGTTTCCACCAATCACAGAATGGAGTACACCATTGCAAAGATCTCAATGCATATATTATTTGCTATATTTGGAGTTCGGAATCAAGAGATATTAATAAAAGAAGGACTCCACATAAAAGAGCTGCGGGATTAATTGGGCCCAAATCAGATTTTGGTCCATTAAGGCCTATGTGCATTTTAATGAGATATGGTGGAAAGTTTAGTACCACATTGCCTGCTGAACCAAAAACGCACAGAGGTGGAGGACTATATAAGCAAGGCCCCTAGCCCCTGGAGGAGAACAAGAAGTTATCATAGAGATTGAGGGGTGCCCTTGAAGAAAAACCTCTTCTCTAAATAATATTTCTTTTTAGGCTTAGCAACCAATGTAAGTAGAAATAGATCTTCTAGTTTCTACTAGATTGAGAGAGATAGAGTGGAGGTGTAGATCGGAGGAAGGCCGGCCTGTCGGTGTCTACTCCGAGTTGTACCTGCGGGATCAAGTCTCCTAACCCGAGGCTTGCTTCTAAGATTCTTCAGTAATTCGACTTCTAATTACTAGTAAGTTCTTGTTTTATTGTTCTTTGGTTTATGAGTTTACTTTAATCCTCTTCCGGTTGAGTATTAGAGTAATCACTTGCTAGCGTAAACGTGGTGTTTAGGCTAGGGTACTCATAGATATCCCCTGACTAGCTGGACCGTGGTTGTAGCGAGGAACGTGACATTTCCGAGTTACCTTTGTATCCCATATCTTGTTAGCAGGACGGGTAGGTTTATAGGTGCGGGTCGAACATCCTTTGTGCTGTCTAGATTCCGTGAGCCTCCCTAATAGAAGAGTAGATCATCCTTACCAAGGTTAGAACGAGACTACGGTTGCAGTCTTCTCTATACATCGCTCACATCGAGAAACATTCTTTGTAGCCTAAAGGGATAGTAGCAATAGATTTGGTTAGTCAGATGCACCCTTTCTCCCAGTGGTAAGAATATAAATACGATAACTCTGGATAACCTCCCTGGTGAAATGCTCACCGATATCCGTGCACTTGCGGATCATTTTCTTATTGCGTTACCAAATATCAACAATTAGTATTTAAAAAAATTGAGCATGTCTCAAAGGTAGGGACAACCAACATAGCAACATGGCAAAGGATGTTTTTATGTAAGGAACTCCCTCAAGCTTGAATTTTGCAAAATTCAAGTTTGGATGAATTTAATTCAATGTTGTATGATGATTGGTTGGACATACCTTGTGCTTGTCATTCATCCGATCTTCTTGCTCCAATCCTGGAAAGGTTAGTGACAAGAATACCCGAAGGAAATTTTTTACAATTATCCTTATATGCTCAACACACAAGGTAATGTTGTAAGTAATTAAAAGCTCATGTTACGATCTGATCAGTGCTTATTTTAGGACACTAAGCTTGTCCTTGGGAAACCATCAATTTATGTCGGAGAAGTGGTTTCCCCTCCAACGCTGACCTATATCAAGATCAACTCAACGAGATCTGCAAAATTTATTATAGACATATGCATTGACAACAGCCCTTTTAAAGTTTTTATAAATAGAAAGGAAGTGGGGGTTGGAGATCTCGAATGTGGTGATGTTGGAGAGACCAATGGATTGTGAAGATATTACATATGAGCATGGAGTAAATGAAGTGGCTATCAAATAAATTCCATGCTCATTAATGTTTGGAGTGAAATCCATGTGGTATGGTGAAAATGGTAAGGTGAGTGTGGTAAAAAAAGGAAAAGAAAAAGGATACATGAGCGACTTGGTTCGAAACTAGCACAGCTACCGTTCCCCGGCAACGGCGCCAGAAAGCTTGTTGGGTATTTTAAACGCAGACAGAAAAATCCGCAAGCGCACGGATACCGATGTAGCTTTCACCCGGGAGTGTTACATAGTATCGATTTTCCACAGGGAACGTGAGTGTACTAATTAAGATTCAAGATCACCCAAGGATAACTATATAATTATTTTTGGTGGAAAGAGAGGAAGTTTCTTGAGAGTTCTCTAGTTGATCTAAGAATCAAGAATTACTTCAAAGATTTTTTATTTTGGGACACCAGAACACTAACCACAGAAAGAGATGAGAAGGGGGCTCGGAAGCTCTGACTACGGTCCTACAAACACCGATCCGAACGAGGTGGAATACGCCGACCGTTAGGGTTGTCACTACCCTAGGGCTACCACAACAATCTGCATGATAGGGTGCAATTCCAGATAATTGCAAGAATAAACACCACGTCTAATCTATTAATTACTACTCTAGCGTTATAAAGACTAGAGCACTTGATGCAAGCGGGAATCCAATAAATAACTTGAATGTAAATAAAAGTAATTAAAGAACTCAGGAATTATGAAATGAAGAACTTGGAGAACGATGAAGAACGAACCAGTTGCAGCAAAAGTATAATGTTGAGGAAGATCCGACAGATCTGGCTCCTCCTCCGCTCTCCTCTTCTCTCTCTCCCTATTTTCTAGATTACAACTAGAACTAACTAGAACTAAAACTAGAGGAACTAGAACTAGAACTAGATGAACTAGAGAGATCCTCTATACTTGGATGAAGAATTGAAACCCTAGCTTTGATTCTGTAGAAGATGAATGCCTCCAGGGGCCTGGGGGCCTTGCTTATATAGTCTTTTCAAATGAATTTGGGCCGTCGGATCAAACCGACATTCATTGAACGGTTATCCTTGATCCTTTAGGTCGGTGGAGCATGATCCGCGAGGCGGACTCTGATTGGGTATCATAGGAGGGTAGGCGCCCTGGTCTCTAGGGCGGGCGCCCTGGGCTAGGCCCCGTTCTGCCTCCGCTTCATTCCCGTGGCTTCTGGAGTTTTCTAGATGATAGAAAATTGCGCGGCATGTTAATATCTCTATGTAAACCCGCCGTGTGGGCCTTTCCTCCGTATTTCCTGATAACCTCTTGCAGAAATAGACAAACACCAAAACTCGTGGAATTCTGTCAGATAAAACCCTAAGTCTGGGTGTTGGTTGCATTTGGATCCTTTTCCATGATTAGTTGATGGTTAAATTTGAGCATTAAGGACCGTCAACAGCCAACATGATTGATTTTGTGAAAGAGCATATTGTTTACCGATTCGGCATTCCCCAAACAATCACTACCGGTCAAGGTACTATGTTTCCGTCAGGGGAGTTTGATGAATTTGCAATCGGTATAGGGATTAAAGTGTTGAATTCTTCCCCTTACCATGCTCAAGCCAATGGACAGGCCGAGGCCACTAACAAAGGGATTATTAAGCTCATTAAGCAGAAGATTGAGGAAAATCCCATACAATGGCATACTCTGTTAAATGAAGCCTTATGGTCATATCGGATGGCATGTCATGGTTCGACCAAAGTGTCACCTTATCAACAGGTGTATGGACATGATGCAGTACTACCTTGGGAGATTAAAACTGGTTCTAGGTGAATATTTTCGCAGGATCAGTTAACTGCCGAAGACTATGCTACTTTGATGAAAGATAAGTTGGACGATTTGGCAGGGCATCGGTTAAGAGCTTTAGTTAGCATATAGGAGAATAAAAAGAGAGTGGCTAAGTGGTATGATAAAAAGGTAAAGGCCAAGGAGTTTGCCAATGGGGATTTGGTGTGGAAGCTAATTCTACTGATTAGGACTAAAAGCTCAAAATTTGGAAAATGGTCTCCTAATTTGGGAGGGTACTTATCGGATAAATTGATGTGCCCCTGCCAATGCTTATATTTTAGAAACTCTCGAAGTGGTTATATTTCCAAGGGCATTAAATGAAAAATACTTAAAAAGATACTACCCTAGTATCTGGGTTGAAGCATAAAAATTTAAATGCCGATAACAGTCCTATCGGCTGGACAAAGTATCAAATGTATTTGGGGCCATGCATGAAGAGTTTACGCCCCGATAACAGTGCTATCGGCTAGACCAAATGATTAAAGTTTTTGAAAGAAGTTAAACAAGCTGCCGATGAAGAGTTTATAGGTTCAGGAAGGTTTGGATGGCCGATATTGCACGCAGACGAATCTGGTTGGCCTCCTCTATCTCTTGGGTGTCTGCATCGGCAGAACCTTCCACTGGCTTCAGCTTTTTCTTCATTTGCAATGCCTTACGAGCTTGGGCATCCCTCTCTTGTTGAAGATTCTTGAGCAAATTGGGCAGTTGGCTTTCTTCTTGTTGACCTTGGGTTAGAGCTTCCTCCACTTGTTTTAGTTCAGCCAGCAGAGCCTCTCTTCCTGCCGATAGATTGGAAATCTTCTGTTTTAGTTCATCACCTGAGGATTGCAGAGTGCCGATGCTTTTGTGTTTCTCATCAGCAGCGTGCTTCACTTGTAGCATCTCCTCATTGAGTTGGGCAGAAGCGGCTCTATCGGCAAGGCGCTGAGTAGCCTTCTGGTACTGAAGTTGGCGACTTTCCAGATGGGCAGCTTGAAAAAGAATCTCCTCAGCATCAGCTAGAATCTGACCATAGAGAGTCTTGAATATGGCTTTGGCTGGATCAGAATCGTCCACTAGCTGGGCTGTGTCTTGATGCAACAGAGCTAGTAAATCTTCAAGCTTGGACTTGATCTCTGTCGATGCGATTCCAAGCGTCATTGAGGAGCTTGCCTCTTCGCCTTCGTCATCAGATATGTCGATGGCAAAGGAAAATAAGCTATCAGGAGAATCTTGCTCCTGGAAAAAGAAGAAGATAAGTTACCCAAAATTAAGTTTCGACAATGCAAAATCTGATAGATCGGATGACTTACTTGTTTCAAGGCAATTTCTTGTCTCTGGCGTGGGGATGCAGCGTGCACTATAATTTGATCGGCTGGAGCTGCCGATGGAATATTTTCAACTGGAAATTACCAAGGGTGACGATGATATTTATAAAAGAAGTCATCGGTAATGATTTTGTGATCGGTACTTTACCTTGAGGAGGGATGACGACTGTCTGTTCAGGGATAATGGCCGATGATGTGCCTAGATCAACTGGATCGGTGACCTGTTCGGACACATTGGCCGGGTCTGTTTGCGTTTGAGGCACTAGATGAGGTGGAGAAGAAGGTGTTAGTTGAATCGGGGATGCTGGACGAGGCGGAGAGGATGGGACTATCTTTTGTCGCTTTGGCTGGGTCTTAGTACTTTTTGGACCCTTTCTCTTAGGTGGAGCCTGACTGGGCTGGGGGCATCGACACCCGATGATTGAGTGCTCTTGGTCCTTGCCGACGCGCTGGTCTGTTCTTACAGAAGAGCAAGGTTTTACAGGTTAGATATAAAAGTAGACAAAGATTGTTGGAATTCGAAAGAGTAGAATGCTTGGTACAAAACAAAATTACCGATGACGTCCCAGTCATGGCCGATGCACCCTGAAAGAATCATGTGAGTATGGGATGAAATGGGTATAATAGAAAGGAAATTTGCGAATTCAACCTTGAAAGCTTATGCCAGAGTGGCCGAAGGAGAGGTTTTCGACCGTTTGGTGGTTGTCTTCTTGAAGCGGATGTTTCGGCGCATCAGGACTGCTAGACTTGGTGCGTTGTGGCCGATCAGAGAGACTGGGCCTAATGGAAGAAGGTCGATTGGCCTCCCACTTCTGCTTACTGTCGGCACTGGGTCATCAACCTATTGAAGTAAAAGGGCTTAGTTACCGATAGAATTGAAGTTAACAGAAAAGACCGAGTACGAAAAAGAGACTTACAACATCATCAGGAACTTTGTACTCGAGGTCGATCATGTAACGATACATATGAGCCGAAACCTTGAACAGGTGCTCTTTCCATTCTTCCCACCACTGTTTGTATGACTTAGTGATGAAAAGGGCTGGAACCCAAGCCGATAGATCAATATCTGTCGTATCGGCATCTGGCTGGAGCTGAGCTATAGTGATCCACTCATGTCCACTGGTTATCACCTCCCTCGGTTTAACCACATTAGCATAACAAAGTTTAATTGGTAGCTGACCAAAAGCTAGCTGACGAGCTAGTGCCGATGGGTTGTAGAACTCGTAGGTGGTGTTGGTCTTCTTTCCACTGCCGAAGTTGTTCACTGGGATTGCTCTTGGGGTAACGATCGCCATCATTATATAATTGTCCTTGTTAAGTGCATCATCGATAGGGTGGAAATTGAGTGGAAATCTGGACTCCGGATCTTCGTAAGGCATTCAGGCTCACTGATCTTTGGAAAGGCCATCATACAATGTTTGGAAAAATCGGCCGGTCTGGTTCTCATTTGCATCGGTACCAGGGAGGACTAGATGGCTTCACCCTAATTGAGAGGCGAACGTGTTGCCGATTCATCCTCTACCAGTTTATAATCTTCAGCGATGTCTCATGGAAATTGCTATGCAAAGAAGTCCCATTGGAGGTGCTTATGCAGATGGACGTTGAGCCACATGTGAATAAACCACCAAGGACCTCCTAGGTTGCTGATGGGTTCACCTAGCAAGAGTTTCTCAGCTACTTGGTGAAGGAGGTGGTAGACAGAACCCAACAGATATCGACCAAGGGGGAATCGGTTACCATTAGCTAGTCGCTATGCCGCTGATAAGTAAACAGAGGTTGGTCCTACCGATCGGCTGCAGAAAATGAATTTGTCTAACCACATGTTCAGGAAGATGGCGGGCTCTCTCTGGCCGACGGATCCAGTTTGCCGATATTTCTGGACATATCCTGACCAGCCGCCGATGTTGCGGGTTTCTACTTTATATTCAGTTTTGAGGCCGAAAATACTGCCATCATCGGCAGTTGCAATGTCCAAGCCAGTAAGCATGACAACATCAGCAAGTGTGGGGGAAGCTGGGCCGTGACCAAAGATGAAAGCGTTGAAAGTGTCCGACCAAAAATATGGAGCTGCTATCATCATCGACACATTCTTCTCCATATCAGCAATGGAGAGTCTAATGTTTTGGTCTAATTTACGTTCACCCCAGTATACTTTATTCGTTTTGCTAACTCTCATGAACCAATCTTTCCATCCTTTGGTGGGTTTTGCCCAGGATCGGAAAGTGTCCTTCCATAGATCTAAAAAGAAGTTCTCAGCCCTAAAACGGATCCTATTGGTTTCTGCGTTGATTAGATCGGTGGGATCTGGATCACGCATTGGGCCAAGACATTGGAGGTGGGGTTGTTTAGTGCGAATAACAATTTTCTCACTCAAATCCTGGAGTTTGGAAATGAAAAGAATAGGAAGAAATAGGGAGAAAATGCTAAGTTAATAAACTTGCAAAAAGTAAAGGATTGCAGTAAAGGAAAGAAAGGGTGGGGATGGATTGACCTCAGGCACAATGAAATTGACAGCCATTTCTTCGCGAAAGAAGAAGGAGTTGAAGACTTGAAGATCCTGGAGAAAGCTTTTGCTGCTGGAGTTCTTGAGTTCTTCGTCAACGCCGCCGTCGGAGAGATGAACTTGGGAATGGAGGATGGCAAGGTAGAGAATGAGTACTGAGGAAGGAAGTATTTATAGGTTGAAGTGAGCAGGGGCATTTTTGACTTATCCGTTTGCCGTATCCGTGAAATTTGAGGTTGTTCGGATGGATATGGTAACTATTCGCACGATAATCAAGGGATTGTACAGGTGATTTGACAGCAAGTAATCATGATTTTAGGAGATATTTCACTATACGTGGTCTTTTGGTCGGTCCATCGACAATCAACCCTAACAGAACAGGTGTCGATGAGCGTGTTTCTATGAGATTTGGTTCGGGTAGTTGAGAGATTCGAGGTATTTACTGGAGATCCGAGCACTACAAGAAATGTGTAGGTTTATGACGTTTAAGGCATGACATCAGGTTAAAAAGTCACTAAATCAGCTACTTTATGACGATTTTTCGAAAGGCACCTAAACTTAGTGACATAAGTAAATGTATGTCGTAAAAAATGTCTTAATACTAGTCCAATTGTCTATTGTACAACATTTGCCATGTCATAAAGTGTGCTTTACAAGGATTGTGTGTCATAAATTATTTTATGTATTTTGTAACATTGTTGTCCAAGGTGGCATGTGGGTCTAACCATCAATACGGGTCTAATAATACGGTAGGTGTTGATCAATGTCGTTAATCTTGTCTATAATCCTATATTATTCTACTAATTGGTAAGTCAAATAAATCAAGATGTATAGAAATTATGTAAATAATATTTATTTTTTTATTTTTTCAAATAGTAAATAAAAGTGTACACCTATACGATATCAAAAACAATAAATAAATGTTGTAATAATATATGTGCGTGGTTTTGTTAGGTATTAAAATAATAATTAAATATTAATATATCTATATATGCACGCATTTCTTTATTTTTTGTGTGGAAACTCAATTATGGTCAAAGTATTTGTGTGTGTCTATATATATATATGTATAACTTTGCTTATGTATATATACGTAATAATTTTTTTTAATATCGATATAATAATTAAGAAAAAGAAAACAAGAAGGAAATACAACACACAAAGGCGGACCGTCGAAGGGGATTCGAACCTGGGACTGTTAACCCAGGTGGAACAGCTACGACCACTGAGCTACATGTTCATCTTGGCTGAGTACATTAGTAGTTGTATATATTTGCTGGCAATTGAGTAATTAAATTAAAGTAGAAGAAACAGTAACTACGTGTTCATCCATTTCAATGTCGTAAGCTACTTTTTTATTTGATATCACTTAATATCCCAAAATTCTATTCGAAGATCTAATATTATGGAATTCAAAATTTGAACTGTTCAAACAAAGTCATATGGAAAAATGACCAAAATAAAAATAGTATATCTTGATGCGTTAGACAGATTTGTTAGGGACTCGCAAGGCCACCAAGATGTATGATCTACTAGCAGCCCAATTAAGAGCAGAGTATATATTGCAAGAGTAACCCTAACCAGCTAACTCTATCCTCTCTCTCTCTCGATAGTTCTTCCCCTACAACCAGCCGCAAGCGCTCCACTCTCTCGATCTCCTTCCGTCATGGTTCAAGTGCTCTTGCAACCACTAGCCGGCGATGCCGTCATGCAGCTAGCGCTCGTCCCAGGCTCATGCTCATCCTGACTAGCTCGCAGGCTCGTGCTCCAGTTCTACACAATCATGGCAAAGCTAGAGGACAGGCGTGTTCGGTCGGCATGACTGCATCCCCGTGACCTCATCCTTGGCCAAACTCTCGATGTTCTCTCTCTACTGACTCTTTGCTCGGTCTACAGGAAGCCAGGTAGGTAACGTTGCTCGATCTACAGCTACAGGAAGCCAGGAAGACAACATCTAGGTGCTGAGCCATATTATTTTCGGTTTGTGAGATCTGCATTGTGATTCCTTCTAGGGTGCTGTGATTGTGAGCTATGATTTTTAAATTGTTCTACAATCCTATTTGATGTTGTTGCAAGATACATTTACTTAGTATTTTTGTGCCTTTGAATTATTGATTTGAGAAATGTTTTTTATCCTGTAGAGGGGACAAGTTCCCCATTGGGGATGAATTCCCCGCACGAGGACGGGGATGGGAACAAAAACATCCCACGTGAGCCTTAACAGGGATGGGGATGGGGAAGGGGAAGTTTTAGCTCCACGGGGATGAGCATGCGGAAGCAAAAGAAATCCCCGTTGCCATCTTGAGCCACGAGCTCTGGGTCTTGATGGTCAATTGGGGCTCAGACCACCGCCTGCCCTTCGCGACCACCGCCTGCCCTCCGCCACAACCTGCTGTGTTGCCTGCAAAGGCCATGCTCCCTCACCCCGATGATGGGGCCTGCTGCTGTGACTCGTGGGTCATCTTCTATGACAAGCGCAAATGCAATAAGAAGTTCGGCGAGGTATGTCCAGTCCATTTTAGCCCCCTCTGTTGTCTACAATCTACCATTAGAAGCCAACTGTTACGGCACGGGAGAGGGCGAAGGCGATAGGGATGAGAGGGAGCCCGCAACAGGCGAGGGCGACGTCGGCGTGTTGGAGGCGCCATGATCGATGGTTCCTGAGGGAACGAGAACAGGGAGACACGGTCCTGGCGCCCAGGTGAGACTTAGGTCTCAATCCAGGCTTAATCTCATTAAGAGAAATGTCTTAGCCTTATAGTCTTGGCTGATTAAAAAACAAAAACAAACCTCCTACTTTCTCTCTTCCTAAACAAAACCTCCCTGGACTCTAGAATCCTAACAGCACACGGCCTGGACTCCAGGACCCTAACAGCCCACGGCCGAGCCCTCCCCCAGCCATGCGCCTTCCGTTTCCTTTGATAGGTGTTGCCTATCATAACATCTCTCCTCTCCTCGGGAAACAGCTCGTCCTCGAGCTGGAAGTCCGGGTGTGCTGCTTAGAACTCCTCCCGGTGCTCCCACGTGGCTTCAGACGCTGGCATATCTGCCCACTGAACAAGAACGAACCATTCCCCACGACGCAGGCTGGAACTGAGAACACGCTCAGGACACAGCAGCGGCCGCCCAGGGCGTAGCGGAGGCAAAGGTCGAACATCGTTCGGGGGAGTGCCGCGGAATGGCTTGAGCACCCCAACATGGAAGACATCGTGGATCCGTGCACCTGCAGGAAGAGCCAGCCGGTATGCCACGTCGTTGATCTTTTCGACGATTTGATAAGGCCCAGCAAACTTGGGAACAAGCTTACCACGACCTCCCGGGACCAGCGCCTTGGTCGGGGGATGCAGGAGGCGGAGCCAAACCCAATCACCGACAGAAAGCTAGAGCGGACGGTGCTTGGCGTCTTACGTACGGCGTGCGTGTTCTTGGGCTTGAAGAAGTCGAGCGCGAACTTCAGCCAGGAACTCGTCCTGGCTGGCTAGCATGGCGTCCACTAACGCTGTGTCGGCCCGCCCCTGTGTGTATGGCAGGAGGTCTGGGGGTGGCCGACCGTAGACGACGGCGAACACCGAAGTCCAGAGCGTAGAATGGAACGCCGTGTTGTAGCAGAACTCGGCCTAGGCAACCAGTCGAGCCAGTAGCATGGGCAGTCGCCGATGAGGCACCTTAGGTACATGGCAATGGTCTTGTTCACCGCCTTAGACTGGCCATCCGTTTGAGGATGGAAGGCCGTGCTGAGACGCAGCTGGATGCCCGCGTGACGGAAGAGGTCCCACCACACCCGACCAGTGAAGACCGGGTCACGGTCTCTTATGATGGACTCTGGAAAGCCGTGGAGCCGAACAATGTCGTGGAAGAAGGCGCGGGCGACGGACACGGCAGTGTACGAGTGCCCCAACGCGATGAAGTGCGCGTACTTGGAGAACCGGTCCACGACGGTGAGGATGACGCTCTTGCCGTGCACCTTGGGTAGGGCCTCCACGAAGTCGATGGAAATATCCGCCCAAACTCTGGAGGGGACCGGCAGGGGCTGTAGGAGGCCGGCGGGGTGGAAAGCCTCGGTTTTATTCCGCTGGCAGGTGGTGCAGGCTCGAACAAAGTTAAAGACCACCCGCCGATCATGCTCGACAAAAAAATTGGCCCTGAGGCGCTGAAGAGTTTTCTGGATGCCTTCATGCGCCCCGGTGTGTGCAAGCTGGAGAACGTCGTCGAGGACCTGCGCATTAGCAGGGATGAACACCAGGCCGTTGTGGAGGATGATGCCGTCGCGCACGCTCCAGCTGGGGCCGTGCTCGCCTGCTGTGACCGCATCCCGTCGAGTGCGCAGGTCGGAGCTCGCCTGCAGCTCTGCGCGCAGGTCTGCGAAGAGTTGGAAGGTCGGCATGGGCAGCGCTGCCAGCGCTGGCTCGGTGATCAGGGAGTCCAGCAAGGGGGAGTCGCCGTCCCGACGTGACAAGGCATCGGCGACCACGTTGAGGCGGCCTTGTCGGTACTGCACTATAAAATCATAGCCGAAGAGCTTGCTCACCCAGTGGTTCCGCGGGATCGTGGAGAGGTGCTGATTGAGGAGGAACTTGAGGGCGTAGTGGTCGGTGCAAACGATGAACGCACGCCCCCAGAGATACGGCCGCCAATGCCGGACGGCCTATACCAACCCGATGAGCTCGCGCTCGTATGCCGCTGACTTGAGATCAGTAGGCGGCTGAAGTAGGCGATCAGTCCTTCCCCTTGGTGCAGCACCACACCGAAGCCGGAGCCGGAGGCGTCGCAGTCAACAATGAAGTCCCGCACGAAGTCCGGTAAGTGGAGGACCGTTGCAGCCGCGAGGGCGGCCTTGAGCTTGTCAAAGGCTGCAGTCGCCGCGTCGGTCCACTGGAAACCGGCCTTGCACAGCAGCTGCGTTAGGGGCGCGGCAATGGTGCCGTAGTTGCGGATGAAGCGCCGATAGTACCCTGCGAGGCCAAGGAAGCCACGCAGCCCCCTGGTGGAGTGGGGTTGCGGCCACGCCTGGACCACAGACACCTTTGATGTGTCCATGGCCACATCGATCGCCGTGATGACGTGCCCGAGGTAGTGCACGACCTGTTCGGCGAAGGATCACTTCGAACGCTTGACGTGGAGGTGGTGCGCTCGAAGGGTGTCGAGGACGACGTGGAGCTACTGCAAGTGTTCTGTCCAGGAAGCACTATAGACGAGAATGTCATCATAGAAAACAAGGACGCACCGGCGGAGGAACCGGTTTAGGATGAAGTTCATGAGCGCCTGGAACGTCGACGGTGCGTTGGAGAAGCCAAACGGCATGACGAGGAACTCGAAGTGGTCGTGTGAAGCGCCCCTGGTAAACCAGGAACTCAAATGTGATACAATACTAGTCCCAGGAGGCTAGTAACACATTTATTACATCAGATAAGTTTCAGCGCAATAGTCTTGGAAAGCGTGGACAAGGAAGGCACGCTATAATAATAAGACACCAAAATACAACACAGGTCCAAAGGACCCAGAAACAAACGATATCGCCATCGAACATCTGACGAGTCCCAATGCCACAGGCTTAGTTGGGTGCAGACACGACCTTACTCGAACGCCACTTCGGGATCGAAGTCCGGATCTTCCTCTGTTTAATAAAGCAAGGGTGAGTACAAAGTACTCAGCAAATCCAACCTTACCCTACGGAAGGGGATAACAGTATATATGCATATGGATGAATCAAGGATGAGGCTTAGTTTTATTTGCATAAAGCTATCTTTTTACACATGCAAGGTTTCATTTCACAAATACTGTTGTAAAAGAACTCTTTTTCCACATATGATAGTATTTCTGAAAATGGGGGTTTGATCACAATTTTAAGTGTTGTTTAACCCTTGTTCCCACAACACAATGGCAGTCA
Organism: Sorghum bicolor; assembly: GCF_000003195.3. Taxonomy (NCBI): domain Eukaryota; kingdom Viridiplantae; phylum Streptophyta; class Magnoliopsida; order Poales; family Poaceae; genus Sorghum; species Sorghum bicolor. The sequence goes on along the minus strand of NC_012872.2, from coordinate 26,677,350 downwards.
ACCATTTATTTCTAAAATCACACTCTCTCACATGCTTTCACTCATACCAACCCATCTAGTTGTTGAAACCAAACCATAACCCGTCCGAGACCGCGGACACGGCTATCCAGATAGATTTACACTCTGCAGAGGTTGTACACTTTTCCCACAAGTAGGATACCATAACTTACACCGTCGTGCAAGCACAGATCCATCAAAGTCATTACCCTCCATAGCTAAGTAATGGCGCTCACCACGGGAACACTAAGGCCACATCTCATGATACCACAATAATTCACAAAGCTCTTTTCATATATTTCCACAATTTCACATACATCACTTAGTGTCCCGTTGCACACCTGCCTCCAGGTGATTGCCATACTAACTAGAGGGATTTAGACTAAGCCTTTCCCATGCAAGGCGAGTGGTTGTACGATAAATGAGTTAGGCAAGATGAATCATCAACTCAGTCCTTAATCGAGACAAGGCGGATATCTTCACGCTTAACCTCACAAGTTATAAACCACAACACCAGGGCATCTCCAAAAGAGATCCCATCCGCCCCATCTCCATAGTAATCACATCTATAACTTGTTCATTAACCCTTTCATAATACCCACAATTTATTTTCACCACTCACACCTTTTACTTTTAAAATCATTATATTTGAAAAATATAGCGATGAGTATCCAGGATGAGTAACAAGTCCTAAGCATACTAAATAATAATATTTCTGTCATAGCATATTATTTGTTCCTAGGTTCGAACAAGACAATTACCGGGTAATATCAATTCAAGGATGGCTATTCAACAGGTTTTAACTAAGCAGCGAAAATACTTCGTACATATATCGTACATGCAATATTTAAAACGGCTTCTACGGGTTGTGTTTAAAAATAGGATCAATATGCATCAAAGGGGATCGGTTGGACTTGCCTCCGTCGGCGTCCTCAGCAAACTCTTGCTGACAGTCCGAGTCCTCGGCGTCAAACTCGCGGTACTCGTCTCCAACGTTCTCGTTTTCCGGCTCGTTCACTCCGTCAGCTAAAATACGTGACGAACGACACAGACAACAGGCACAGATAAATAATCATATAAATTCAAATGAGCTCCAAAAATCATGAAATTAATATGGGAGGTAGATCATGATTTTAGATGAATTTAGGAAAAAGAATTATTAAAATCAGAGTTAGCATGTGGCATTTGTGAAATGGTCGGAATTTAATCATGCGAAAAAGGCTAACGATGATTAAGGAATGGATGCTTCACGTGGGCATTTGTTTGGCTGGTAGTGCATGTTGCATGCATGCATGTACTATTTGGAGTTAATGCTTGGCCCACACATGCATGGTTAGAGAGAAATTAGCAGGGGTCATTAGAACTCTTCTGTATGTCATGGTTCTATTCGTGGAGTTCTTGGCAGTGAACCGGTACAGATAAATACATGGAAAAAATACAGAAAAATACTACAGAAAGACAGAGAAGAGCAAGGAGATGCTCATGAGCTGCTCACCTCGTCTTGCGACGACAGTCGAGCTCGGCTTGTGCGTATGGCCGTATACGGTATACGCGAAGTGAGAGCGAGCGAGTGAGTGAGTGAGTGAGTGAGTGAGTGAGTGAACGTGTTTCTCGGGTGGTGGGAGTGAGCACCCGAGGCTGGCTTTTTATAGGCCAAAGCGCTCAGCTGCGTGCCATTAAAAATGCTACTGTAGCGCATGGTCGGTGCCTAATTTCATACGAAGGACGATGTCCTATTTGCATGCACGTTGCATGCAAATGGACGGTGCCTAATCACCGTGTCCTTGCATGCAGGTGCATGCAAATGGTCGGTGGCATGTCCTGCATGCATGCATGAGATATATATTCGTGTAGGTGCACTGCTATGTTTTCTCGCATGTAAGCTTGCTGGTACTTGCTATTATTTGTGCGCGAAAAATATGGATGGAGATACTATAGAGCTCAAATGATTTATAGTTTTTGAAATATATTTTGAAAATAATTTTTTAATGCGAGTGATTTTTGAATGTGAATTTTTGGGATGTTAAAAACCTACCCCACTTAAAAAGAATCTCGTCCTCGAGATTCGGCTGGGTCCTAAATAGATGGGGAAACTCTTTTCTCAGGGCATCCTCTCTTTCCCATGTTGCTTCTGCTTCTGTGTGTCTACTCCATTGAACACGACAAATTCGGACTGTGGTCGTTCGAGTTTGCTTGGTGACTGTGTCTAGGATTTTTATTGGCACTTCTTGATATCTTAGGTCATCTTGTAAATCAACTGTATCTGGCGATATTTGTTCCTCTGGTACTCTGAGACATTTCTTCAGTTGGGAGACATGAAACACATTGTGTATATCTGACATTTCTTCAGGTAGCCGAACACGATAGGCTACAGCTCCAATCCTCTGTAATACTTGATATGGTCCAATATACCGTGGTGCTAGCTTGCCTCTAACTTGGAACCTTCGAGTTCCTCGAATAGGAGAGACTTTGACATACACAAAATCTCCAACTGCAAAACTTAACTCCCGCCTTCTTTTATCAGAATAGCTCTTTTGACGTGATTGTGCCTCTTTCAATTTTTCTCTGATTTCAGCTACACGATCTTCTGCTTCTTTTATAAGGGCTGGTCCAACCAAAGTTCGTTCTCCAACTTCTGACCACATCAATGGGGTTCTACATTTTCTTCCATACAGGGACTCAAAAGGTGACATGCCCAAACTAGCTTGGTAACTGTTATTATAGGAGAACTCTGCATAAGTTAGGCTTTTCTCCCAATCTTTACCATATGTGAGCACACATGCTCTTAGCATATCTTCCATAATCTGATTTACTCTTTCAGTCTGGCCATCTGTTTGAGGATGATAAGCTGAGCTAAAATCTAGCTTGGTTCCCATAGCTTCATGCAAACTTTTCGAGAACTTAGAGGTAAATTGGGTACCTCGGTCAGATACAATCCTACTTGGCACACCATGCAATTTGACTATGTTATCCACATATAACTGGGCTAACTTGTCTCCACTATATTTGGTGCGCACAGGTATGAAGTGAGCAACCTTGGTAAGGCGATCCACTATTACCCATATTGAATCATTTCCTTTCAGAGTTTTGGGTAATCCATTCACAAAATCCATGCCTATCTCATCCCATTTCCAAACAGGAATAGGCAATGGCTGGAGCAAGCCTGCTGGTTTCTGATGCTCTGCTTTAACCCTTTGGCATACATCACATTGTGCAACAAATCGTGCCACATCAGCTTTCATGCCATTCCACCAATATCTTTCTTTTAAGTCCATATACATCTTGGTGGCACCAGGGTGGATAGAATAAGCTGAGTTATGGGCTTCATCAAGGATTAATTCTTGAAACTTTCCCTCCTTGGGCACACAAATCCTGTTTTTATACCACAATACTCCTTTGTTATCCACTCTAAAGTATGGAGCTTTATTTTCTCCAGTTTGCTCACGAATCTTCATTAGATCCTTATCCTTATGTTGTGTCTGCTTGATTTCTTCCACAAGAGTTGGCTGCACCATCAGACTGCCATTTTGAGGTTGGCGTACTATATGCATGTTCAACCGTGCTATCTCTTCTTGTAGGTGAGTGTTCTTAGGCACCAACTGCTGACCATATGACCTTCTGCTTAGGGCATCTGCTACCACGTTGGCCTTTCCTGGGTGGTAATGAATCTCAAGGTTATAGTCCTTGATTAATTCTAACCATCTTCTTTGCCTTAGGTTCAAGTCTGACTGTGTGAAGATGTACTTCAAACTCTTGTGATCAGTGTAGATTTCACACTTGTTTCCAGTGAGGTAGTGCCTCCAAATCTTGAGAGCATGTACTATTGCTGCTAACTCCAAATCATGGGTAGGGAAATTTTGCTCATGAGGTCTAAGCTGACGGGATGCATAAGCAACCACTTTTCCTCTGTTGATGCAAAACTGATCTACAAACACAAAGGGCTAATACCCGATTCAAACGTTAAGGCGTGCCAGCCGATTTGACCTTGCTATCGGCAAAGGTGATAACTCGAATACTTTAGTCCTGACAACAGCGATGCGCCCGGATGTCACGGCTAAGAGGTATTCACGCAGAACTTGAGAACACGCCGAGCTTAAGTCGACGAATTCCTAAGAACTCGTAACAAAAAGGAAAAAGTATGACGAACTCGTCGAAAAGTAAATGCTGGAATATGAGTAAAAACGTGTGTTTGATTCATTGATTCATTTTTTATTACAAGGCCCTAGGGTCTATATTTATACCCTGCTCAAAGAGCTACAACCAGACACGATTAGAATTCGAATTCCAAATTACACGGAATCCGTATACAAAACGATGCAAATAATTAAGGAAATAACAAAACTATCCCTCGTGACAAACCGAAACTCCTTCACATAACGACCGGCAGCTTCCGGACTCCCTCTTTGCATCATCGGCAGACCCTTTGCCATAGTCATCGGCAGACTTTCTTATCTAGCCATCGGCACCATATTACTGCCTGTGGACTTAGTCACGTTCAACTTCTCCCTCATCGGCAACCATCCTCATCGGCAACCTACTTTGTAAACATCGTACTGCCACCTTATCCTGCCATCCTAGACACGTGCCCAAAAACGGTGTCAACACATGCCCCCCAGTTTCGGAGTATAAAACTATTAATGCTCCGAAATTCTCTGCAGTAATGATGCCTTTTCCCGCAATTAATGCTCCTAATCTGGTAACCGACAACCTCAATCTGAACAACTCTGATCCTATTCCTCCGCAGATTTCTCGAAATCCCCAACTTCCTAAACGGGCATTTTTCTCAGTCGTACATCGGCAACAATACCGTTACAAAGATCTGCCGATGTTCTGACCAGGATATTCGCACAAACGGTTACTTCCCCTCTATCCGCCCATCGGCAATATGACCGTTATAGAATATTGCCGATGGACCGACCAGGAGATCTCGCACAGTAAAATATCTTCAGATAATGACCGCTTCCCGTCAAATCACCTACACAATCCCTAGATTACCGTGCGAACAGTTACCATATCCACCTGAGTACCCTCGGATTTCTCGGATGCGGCAAAGAGATAAGTCGGATTTGCCCTTGCCCATTTTGTCCTATAAATAGTTCCTTCTTGGGTACTCCTTCCCCATCACACCATTCTACTACCCAACTTTACTTTTCCAGCGGCGGCGCCACCAAAAACTCCCAAGGTCTCCGACAAGTACCCCTCTTCACCAACTCCGGCGCCTTCAAACGCTTCCTTCGCAGCAAGATGGCCGTCGGGTTCGTCGTCCCTGAGGTCAAATCTCCACCCCGTCTTCTGTATTTTTCTTCATATCCCTGTTCACTCGCAATTCATTTTACTGAACATCTTCCTTTTCTTTCCTCTTTGTATTTCTTTTTACGCCCAAAATCACTAGGAATTGTCCAACAAAATTGTCATCCCCACCGATCAACCACACCTTCAATGCCTCGGCCCTCTAGGGGACCCAGATCCAACTGACCTTATCAACGCAGAAACCAACAGGATCCCCTTCAGAGCCGAAAATTTTTCCTTAGATCTGTGGAAGGACACCTTCCGCTCTTGGCCCAGCCCAACTGTAGGGTGGAAAGACTGGTTCTTGAGGGTCAGCAACTCTAATGAAGTTCAGTGGGGTGAAAGGAATCTAGCCCAATGCATTAGATTGTCCATTGCCGATATGCATAGGAACGAATCACTACTGATAGCTGCATCCTACTTTTGGTCAGACACCCTCAATGCTTTTGCCTTTGGCCACGGCCCTGCTTCTCCTACTCTTCCCGATGTAGCCATGCTTACTGGTCTAGATATATCTTCTGCCGATAGCACCCACTTTTTTGATACTGCCCCTAGTGCCAAAGTGGAGACTCGCGCTATCGGCGGTTGGTCGGGGTACATTCAGAAGTACCGTGGGAAAGGATCTGTCACCATAAAGGAACAAACCACCTTTCTGAACATGTGGCTGGACAAGTTTGTATTCTGTGGTCGATCGGCAGGACCGACTTCTGTCTACCTATCGGCAGCAGAAAGACTGGCTAACGGTGGCCAATTCCCTCTCGGCCGATACTTGCTTGGCGCTGCTTACCACCTTCTCCATCAAGTAGCCCAGAAACTTCTGCTCGGCCAATCCACTGGCAACTTGGGAGGCCCCTGGTGGTTTGTCAACATGTGGCTCAATCTGCATCTGCACAAGCTTCTCAACATCAACCTGTTCACACAGCGTTTCCCAAGAGATATAGCTGAAAACCATGTATTGGGTGAAGAGGAATCGGCAACACGCGCCCCCTTGACCTTTGGCGAAGCTGTCATAGTTCTGCCTGGTTCAGGGGGTAATCCAGATCAGATCGGCCGATTCTTCCAGACTCTGTATGAGGGTTTGACCAGAGAAGAACGACCATGGTTGGCTTATGATGACCCAGATAGCATGCTCCCTCTGACCTTCAATCCATTTGATGAAGCTCTCGACAGGGACAATGAGGCGATGATGGCAATTGTGACTCCCAGAATCATTCCAGTGAATTTCTTTGGTAGCACAAAAACCTCCCCTCAAACTTACGAATTTTACAATCCATCGGCATTAGCTCGCCAGTTAGCTTTCGGCCAGTTGCCGATTGCACTTCCTTATGCCGATGTGATAAAACCCAGAGAAACTATCAACAACCTTCTTGAGTGGACTCGAGCAGCCCAACTACCACCAAACGCCGATATAGATGTAGATCTGTCAGAATGGGCTCCGGCTGCTTTTATCACTCAGGCATACAAGTTATGGTGGGCAGAATGGAAAGAGCATCTATTCTGCAGATCGGCACTTTCATACCGCGGCATGATTGACTCCGAATACGAAGTTCCCGATGACACTGTAAGTAACTCAAACCAACGTTTCATTTTCTCAATATTACCTCCATCGGCAGCTTACCCTTGTATTCTTTTTGCAGGTTGACAATATTCCTCCATTGGTTAGCAGGAGTGGCAGGCCGATCGACTTGTTTCCATCAGGCCCGATTTCCTCAATCGGCCACAATGCTCCCACTCTAGCTTCCATCGTGCATCGGGGTGTACACCTCAGGAAAGTCACCACCAGAAGAACCCAGACATCACCAACGGTAGCTGCTCCCACTCTTGCGCGGGCTTTCAAGGCAATTTGTCAAATCTTTTCCTTTATGCTGACTATCCTTATATCGGCTATATTTATGCTTATAAACTCTTGTTCATTATTACAGCAAACCGGCGCATCGGCGAAAGCCAGGTGTGAGAGTACCGATGCCCCCCAGTCTAGCCAACCCAAGAGAAAGGGCACCACGGGTGCTAAGACTGGAACAAAGCGCCAGAAGGTAGCAACTCCCCCTCCTCCTCCGGTATCTCCAATTCCGGTGGAGTCTTCTCCTTCTTCTCCAGAAGCCCAGCCACAGCAAGCACCATCTCCCCCACCTATGCAGGAAGCACCACAGATAGAAGAACCCCAACAGGAAGGATCTCAAACAGAAGATACATCAGCTGACATGGGTGAACAAACAACTGGCCCGGTGGGTCCAGTTATGCCATCGGCAGTTCTCCCGATTCAGACAACCGTTGTCCCTCCTCCAGGTAACATACTTTAACAATATCGCTACCGATGAACTTATTCTTATTTAGTCTCATAACTCCTTTTGTCTTCTTTCAGTTGATATCGTTCCATCGGCAATCTCAGCCGATCAACCTGTAGCTCCATCGGCATCTTTGGCCGATCAGCCTGCAGCTCCGTCAGCACTTCTCAGTCAAAGACAAGAGATCGCTTTGAAGCAAGTAAGTCACCGTTTACCGTTAGCACTATTTGCCGATTCTCTGAGTATGAGCTAATTTTGTTTTCCCTCCCAGGAACAAGATTCTCCCGATATCCTGTTCTCCTTCACCATCGATCTTTCTGAAGAAGAAGGTGAAGAAGCAAGCTCTTCTCAGACGGTCGGCATCACATCGACAGAGATCAGGGTCAGGCTGGAAGAATTGTCAGCTCTCCTTCACCAGGACACAGCGCAATTGGTTGATGATTCCGACCCTACCAAGACCCTGTTCAGAACTCTCAGAGGCCAAATCCCAGCCGATGTTGAAGAAATCCTGTTCCAAGCCGCTCATCTGGAGAGTCGCCAGCTGCAGTACCAGAGAGCTTCTCGGCGTCTTGCCGATAGAGCCGCTCAGACTCAACTCTTCGATGAAATGAGGAAAGAGAAGCTTTTGACCGATGAGAAGCACAAGAACATCGGTATCCTGAGATCTTCTGGAGACGCGCTGAAGCGGAAGATATCCGATCTATCGGCAAGAAAAGAATCCCTGTTGGCGGAGCTCAAGGAAGTAGAGAACGCTCTGTCCCAAGCACAACAGGAAGAGAGCCAGTTGCCAGAGACCATCAGGCTTCTTGAGCACGAGCGAAATGCTCATGGTCGCAAGGCACTTCAACTGAAGAAGAAACTGAAGCCGATAGAAGGTTCTGCCGATGATGACATCAAGGAGATAGAAGCAGCCAACCAAATTCGGCTACGCGCTATATCGGCAATCCAGACGCTGCTTAACACATAGAGTTTCCATCGGCATTATGTCTGCGCTTTCCTGCTTCCTCAGCTTTTAGTCTAGCCGATAGGACTGTTATCGGCACCTAAACTTTTGAAACACCAAGTCTTGTCCCCAAGCATTTGGATCCAGCCGATAGGAGTGTTATCGGCACCTAAACTTCTATGCATCGACCCATATACTGGGGTAGTACTTCTTTAAATATTTGCCGTTTAATGCTCTGGGAAATTCAATTCCTTCGAGGGTTTCTAGAATGTAGGCATTACCAGGAGCCGATCGACTTATCCGATAAGGACCCTCCCAATTAGGAGACCACTTTCCAAACTTCGAACTTTTGGTCCCAATTGGTAAAATTAATTTCCATACCAAATCCCCATCGGCAAACTCTTTAGCCTTCACTTTCTTATCATACCATCTAGCAACTCTCTTCTTATTTTCTTCTATACTCATTAAAGCTTTTAACCGATGCCCTGCTAGATCGTCCAATTCATCGGTCATCAAAGTGGCATAACCATCGGAAGTTAATTGATCTTGAAAAGATAATCGCCTAGATCCAGCCTTAATTTCCCAAGGCAACACTGCATCATGTCCATACACCAATTGATAGGGTGATACTTTGGTCGATCCATGACAAGCCATCCGATAAGACCACAATGCTTCATTTAATAATGTATGCCACCGCTTAGGATTTTCTTCAATCTTTCGTTTAATAAGCTTGATAATTCCTTTGTTAGACGCTTCGGCCTGCCCATTGGCTTGAGCATAATAAGGAGAAGAATTCAACACTTTAATTCCCATACCGATTGCGAATTCATCGAACTCCCCCGATGTGAACATGGTGCCCTGATCGGTAGTAATCGTTTGGGGAATCCCAAATCGGTAAATAATATGCTCCTTCAAAAAATCAATCATATTGGCCGATGTGACTTTCTTCAAAGGAATAGCTTCAACCCACTTAGTGAAATAGTCAGTGGCAACTAGAATGAACTTATGCCCTTTGCTAGATGGTGGATAAATCTGGCCGATCAGATCGATGGCCCATCCCCGGAACGGCCAAGGCTTTATTATAGGATTCATAGCCGATGCGGGTGCTCTCTGGATATTACCAAACTTTTGACAACCTTGACATCCCTTGAAATATTTAAAACAATCTTCAAGTATGGTTGGCCAAAAATATCCATTCCTTCGAATCATCCACTTCATCTTAAAAGCTGACTGATGCGCTCCACACACTCCTTCATGGATTTCCCCCATCAAACTTCTAGCTTCATCATCACCCAAGCATCGGAGAAGAATTCCGTCGATAGTTCGATAATACAATTCATTTTCAAGGAGCACATACTTGGTTGCTTGAAATCGAACCCGTCTTTCAACTTTTTTGGATGGATCTTTTAGATAATCAATAATTTCTTTCCTCCAATCACCGGCACCGACTGCCGATGTCGCATTAATCATTGGCTGATATCCTGAGGCATGCTGAGCTAACCGATTAGCGTCTTCATTATGCAATCGGGGAACGTGCTCCAATCGGAAATGCTTGAATTCCTTTAACACTTGCATACTTCTCTCGAAATAAGTTATGAGAACCTCACTTCGGCATTCATAGCTTCCGGCCAATTGATTTATAACCAACATAGAATCCCCGAATATTTCAACAGCATCAGCACGAACTTCTCTTAACAACTCCAATCCCTTGATCAGAGCCTGATACTCAGCCTGATTATTTGTTGATGTGGCAACAATCGGTAAGGAAAACTCATACTTCCCTTAGGGGAAACTAATACAATGCCGATTCCTGCCCCCTGGTCACAGGTAGATCCATCAAAGAAGAGCGTCCAGGGTACAATTTCCAAGGTTTCCACTAGACCGCAATGCTGAGTCACAAAATCGGCCATAATCTGCCCTTTGACTGCCTTAGCCGATTCGTAACGCAAATCGAACTCCGACAGCGCTAAAATCCATTTACCGATCCTTCCACTCATAATCGGCATAGATAGCATGTATCGGACCACGTCATCTTTGCAAACAACAGTGCATTCGGCCGATAACAGGTAATGTCTCAGCTTGATACATGAAAAATATAAGCATAAGCATAGTTTCTCAATGGCCGAATACCTGGTTTCAGCATCAATCAACCTCCTACTCAAATAATAAATTACCCTTTCTTTCCCTTCAAATTCTTGAACTAAAGCTGAACCGATAACCGATCCATCGGTAGATAAATACAATCTGAAGGGCTTCCCTTGTTGAGGTGGAACTAGAACTGGAGGATTTACTAGATACTTCTTGATTTCATCCAGAGCCAACTGCTGTTCTTCTCCCCAAATAAACTCTTGATCGGCTTTCAATTTAAGAAGAGGACTGAAAGCACGAATCCTACCAGACAAATTCGATATAAATCTCCTGATAAAATTTACCTTGCCGATCAAGGATTGGAGCTCGGTTTTGTTGGTAGGGGCCACTATTTTATTGATGGCATCAATAGATCTTCGACTAATTTCAATACCCCTCTGATGTACCATGAAACCAAGAAACTGCCCTGCCGATACACCAAATGCACACTTGTTGGGATTCATCTTCAATCCATGCTTCCTTGTGCACTCTAACACTTTTTGTAAATCGGCAAGATGCTTTGAGAAATCTCCAGACTTAACCACCACATCATCAATATAAATCTACACGAGCTTGCCGATGAACTCATGAAATATAAAATTCATAGCCCTTTGATAAGTAGCACCAGCATTCTTCAACCCAAAAGTCATGACTATCCATTCAAATAGCCCAACATGACCAGGACACCTTAATGCAGTTTTTGGAATATCCTCCTCCGCCATGAATATTTGATTGTAACCTGCATTACCATCCATGAAGCTGATGACCTGATGACTAGCCGCAGCATCAACCAGTAGATCGGTGACAGGCATTGGGTATCCATCCATCGGCGTAGCTTTATTGAGATTCCTGAAATCAATGCACACCCGAAGCTTCCCGTTCTTCTTGTAAACCGGAACAACATTGGAAATCCACTCGGCATACCGACACTGCCGAATAAACTTAGCTTCAATAAGTTTGGTGATTTCGGCCTTAATATCAGGTAGAATGTTAGGATTACATCGGCGGGCTGGTTGCTGATGTGGCCGAAATCCAGACTTGATGGGTAACCAATGTTCAACAATTGATCGGTCTAAACCAGGCATCTCGGTATAATCCCAAGCAAAGCAATCTTTATATTCCTTTAACAAACTAGTCAATTGTTGCTTACTCTCAGGATCTAATTTAGCACTAATAAAAGTAGGCCTAGGCTTAGCACCACTACCTATATCTACTTCTACCAAATCATCGGCCGATGTGAATCCCTGGCCTAATTTTCCATCATCGGCGAATCTATCCATTAAAAACCGTCGTCAGAACCGACTGCTTGGATCGGTGGAATCTCATAATCGGCAACTTTGAGAAAATCTTTCTCCCAAACTTCTCCTGAAATGCACCTGGTCCTTTCGTAAGTATCCGCTTCTGCCGATGCGATAACATAAGAAGAATCTCCTGGGACAATCTCAATCTTGTCACCTACCCACTGAACCAAGCATTGATGCATTGTAGATGGGATACAACAATTGGCATGAATCCAATCTCTTCCCAATAATAAGTTGTAAGCACCTTTTCTGCTGATCACGAAAAAAGTTGTCGGCAAGGTTTTGCTGCCGATGGTCAACTCTGCACATATCGCCCCCTTGACTGGAGACATGTTTCCTTCAAAGTCTTTGAGCATCATATCGGTCTTGGTCAAATCTTGATCCCCTTTCCCAAGCTTCCGATATACTGCATACGGCATAATATTAATAGCAGCTCCACCATCAACTAGGATCTTGGTCATTGGCTGCCCATCAACCCTTCCTTTGAGGAACAGAGCTTTAATATGCTGCCTCTCGTCATCGGCAGGTTTCTCAAAGATAGCCGTCATTGGATCCAGAGCCAACTGAGCTATCTGATCAGAAAATTCCAACTCATCATCACTGGCTGGTGCAAGAAACTCCATCGGCAATATGAAGACCATGTTGACGCCTGCCGATGGACCTTCCCTCTTAGTGTCTGATGGCTGCCGACTTCCAGAGTTCTCTCCCTTGTTTAGCTCTTCTTGCCTTTCACGTTGCAATCTCCTTTTCTGTGTCTTGGTTAATCCTCCAGGGCACCATGGAGGAAGTGGCCTTTGCCTTGCCGTCGGGCGTCGGTTCTCCCTTGACTCCATACAATGCGTGTTAGCATCCCTGCAAAATATGAATTCATCGGGAACCCGCGCATCAGCCATTTCCTCGAGCTCTTCTTGGTTCCTGGGAAAATACTGGACACGGTCACTAAGTCTGTCGTGCCCACTAAATCTGCCCCCCAGCCGGTCATGAACTGACACCCTTCCTCTGATCGGCCCATTAAATCGCCGTTCATCATCATGATAATGCCGATCGATCCTATCGTACCGATCATAACCGTTGCACTCAGGGCAGTCTCTGACAGTAGGAAGCTTGATATTTTCCTCCCAACAATGGATGAAGAATGGACAATTCCAATGATCCCTGTGCCGATTCCACTCCTGTCGGCGTCTTTCTTCTTCCCGTCGATAATCTTCCTGCTGGCGCCGATACCGATCTTCCCGTTGTTGCCATTTTTCTCGAGGCCTTCTATGAGTTATGACGATACCAGATCGAGGAGGCCTTCCTGAGCTAGTTCCTTCCTGGACCAAGCCCTTACTTCTTGCATCGGCAGTAGTAACTTGATGCTGAGGATCTACCGATGCACTCTTCTCAGCTGTCTCCGATGTTAAGACCTTAGCCTTCCCCTTAGCATCCAACATGTTTGTCGGGAAAGGATGTTGGTCTATCTTCATCGGCTTCTGGGCTTTGGAACTGTCAAACTTGATTCTCCCTGACTCTATAGCCGATTGCAGCTGCTGTCTGAATACTTTGCACTCGTTGGTGTCATGGGAAGTTGCATTATGCCACTTGCAATATCTTATCCTCTTCAACTCTTCTGCCGATGGGATCACATGGTTAGGTGACAGTTTGATCTGACCTTCCTGAAGTAGAAAGTCAAATATCCTATCATCCTTAGCGGTGTCAAAAGCAAACTTCTCTGGTTCCTTCTGCCCAAAAGGACAAGACATCGGCTTCTTGTTTTTTACCCACTCTGCCAAGCCGATTACTGGTTCTTCATCAGAATCTGAGCTTGTTGCTTCATCGACAAATGACACTTTCCTATTCCATGCTCTTTTAGGCTCGAAAGGCTTGATGTCTTGATCATAAATCCTCTGCACCAAATGACTTAAACTTTCGAACTCCTGAGAGGCATACTTATCCCTGATATGTGGCAACAAACCCTGGAAAGCCAAATCGGCTAGCTGCCGATCATCCAGAACCAAGCTATAGCATTTATTCTTGACCTCTCGTATCCTCTGCACAAAACCCTCAACCGACTCATCATTACGTTGCCTCAACTTGACCAAGTCAGTGATCTTCTTCTCATGAACCCCCGAGAAGAAGTATTTGTGGAATTGCTTCTCCAGATCTGCCCAAGTAATTACTGAGTTGGGAGGTAATGATATGAACCAAGTAAAGGCCGATCCAGACAATGATGATGAAAATAGACGAACCCTCAATTCGTCCCTGTTACCAGCCTCTCCACATTGAATGATGAACCTGTTGACATGCTCCATGGTTGACGTGTCGTCCTGCCCGGAAAACTTTGTAAAATCCGGTACCTTGTACCGATGTGGAAGCGGGATCAAATCATACGCGGGAGGATACGGTGTCCGATAAGAGTAAGTGTTGACTTTGAGTTTTATCCCAAATTGTTCCCTCATTACTTCAGCAATCTTATCGGCCCAATATGCATCGGCATCTTGCCGATGAGGCGGCTGCGGATCTGGCACTTGGTGGCGAACCTCCACGTGTCTGTTCGGGACGTGATCTGCACGGAACATTGTATTGATCACCTGTCCTCCAATCTGCGGACCACCAAACTGCTGTCCACCGATTGGCTGTCCTCCGAGTTGCTGTCCAAAATTCATTGGCTGGTTGGGAATCCCCTAACCTTGCAACCTGGGATAGACCTGCCCTTGCTGGAACCCTGTAGTCTGGTAACTCTGCTGGGGTGATTGTGGAAAGGCTTGCTGTCCAAGCCATCCATTATTAGCGTTCATCGGCATAGGTGCTGCCGATGATTGGTAATTGGGTACCGTCGTTGAATTGACATACCCCGACTGGGCCATAGACCTCTGTTGCATCAGCATTGACTTTGCCGATGCGTTGGGCGTCTGGAACATTGAATCTTGAGGATTTCCAGTGTGAGGCCTTGCAGTAGTAGTTGTGGTATACCGAGGACTCTGGTTCACCGGCGCATTGGGAGGTGCCGATGTCATAGGAGTTTTGCCCCTCATGTCAGTTATTTGTGATGTTCCCGGTGTCAACTCTGGAGGCATACCGTAACCCCACCAGTTGGGAGGAAGAGTCAACCCTGACATTGCCGATGCCAACATATCTGTTGTCAGTTTATGCTGCCCAACTGAAATTTGTGGGTTGGTTGTCATCGGCATAGATAGTGCACCAGTAGTCCCTGATGTACTTGGAGGGACGGCAGATTGTGCACTTGCAGTCGTCAAGGCAGCCGATGGAGCCGTGACCTCTGGTGCCGTTGGCTGATGATGGGAGGGGCCCACATAATCTGGTGGGATTTGTCCTTCCTTGAAAGTTTTTGCCACGGCATTGAAAACCGTATTAGACAGTACACCAGCTTGGTTAATCAACGCTCGATTGATGGCATTGTCAACTATATCTTGAAGCTTGCCAGGATTGGCGTCAAAGGTAACCTGCCGTGGTGCCGGCAGTGCATCTTTCTGGACCACTTCGCCGCTCCTGTTTATGCTGAAAGACCTCAGGCATTGCTGCTTGAACTCTTCCATGGCTTGGGCAATAGCTTGCTTCTGCTCATCCTTGAGGTTGGCCTCCGTCACGGGGATGACGTTCTCTTGATCGAGGTCAGAGATCGACATGTTGATCTTGATCTTGAATCCTGTCCCACCGGGCGTGCCAAAAGATGTGTTGATGCAAAACTGATCTGCTAACACAAAGGGCTAATACCCGATTCAAACGTTAAGGCGTGCCAGCCGATTTGACCTTGCTATCGGCAAAGGTGATAACTCGAATACTTTAGTCCTGACAACAGCGATGCGCCCGGATGTCACGGCTAAGAGGTATTCACGCGGAACTTGAGAACACGCCGAGCTTAAGTCGACGAATTCCTAAGAACTCGTAACAAAAAGGAAAAAGTATGACGAAGTCGTCGAAAAGTAAATGCTGGAATATGAGTAAAAACGTGTGTTTGATTCATTGATTCATTTTTTATTACAAGGCCCTAGGGTCTATATTTATACCCTGCTCAAAGAGCTACAACCAGACACGATTAGAATTCGAATTCCAAATTACACGGAATCCGTATACAAAACGATGCAAATAATTAAGGAAATAACAAAACTATCCCTCGTGACAAACCGAAACTCCTCCACATAACGACCGGCAGCTTCCGGACTCCCTCTTTGCATCATCGGCAGACCCTTTGCCATAGTCATCGGTAGACTTTCTTATCTAGCCATCGGCACCATATTACTGCCTGTGGACTTAGTCACGTTCAACTTCTCCCTCATCGGCAACCATCCTCATCGGCAACCTACTTTGTAAACATCGTACTGCCACCTTATCCTGCCATCCTAGACACGTGCCCAAAAACGGTGTCAACATCCTCCTTGCATGAGAACACATCCTAAACCTTGTCTTGATGCATCACAGTATATGATGAAATCTTGGTGAATGTCTGGCAAAGTTAACACTGGTGCTGTTGTCAGTCTCTTCTTCAACTCTTGGAAACTCTGCTCACATGATTCTATCCAAGTGAATTTCTTATCCTTCCTAAGAAGCTCTGTCATGGGTCTGGCTATCTTGGAAAATCCTTCTATAAACCTTCGATAATATCCAGCTAATCCAAGAAAACTTCTAACCTCACTCACATTGGTGGGTTGCTGCCAATGGGAGACAACTTCTACTTTCTCAGGGTCAACTACAACTCCTTCAGCTGTCAAGATGTGGCCTAGAAATGCAACCTTCTCAAGCCAAAATTCACACTTGATGAATTTAGCATACAACTTGTATCCTCTTAGCTTTTCCAACACTACTCTCAAGTGTTGCCCATGTTCTTCAGCACTCTTAGAGTAGATAAGTATGTCATCAATGAAGACTACAACAAACTTATCTAACTCATCCATGAATACCTTATTCATGAGGTTCATGAAATAGGCAGGGGCATTGGTTAATCCAAAAGACATCACTGTAAACTTATATTATCCATATCTGGTTACAAAGGCTGTCTTGGGAACATCACTATTCTTGATCTTGAGTTGGTGATAACCTGATCTCAAATCAATCTTAGAGAAATACTTGGCTCCTTTAAGCTGATCAAAAAGGTCATCTATCCTTGGCAGGGGATACTTATTCTTGATGGTGACTTCATTTAGGGACCTATAATCCACACACATCCTCATACTTCCATCTTTCTTCTTCACAAACAAAACTGGGGCTCCCCATGGTGAAGAACTAGGTCTAATATAGCCTTTCTGCTGCAATTCTCTTAGCTGTTCTTTCAGTTCAGCTAACTCTGCTGGAGCCATTCTGTAAGGTCTCTTGGCTATGGGGGCAGTCCCGGGGATAAGATCAATGATGAACTCTATATCCCTGTCTGGTGGCATCCCAGGTAGTTCCTCAGGGAATACATCAGGGTATTCTTGCACTATTGGTACTTCCTCTATGGTCCTTGCATCCAAGTTGAAGACCATTGGATTAACTTTAGACCCTCGGGTTTGGCATTTCACTTTAATCCCTTCATGGTCAACTAATGATACTTCCTTGGTTGCACAACTAATAATTCCATTGTGTCTGGTTAACCAATCCATTCCAAGGATAACATCTATTCCTTTGGACTTGAGCACTACTAAGTCTCCTAAGAAAACTACCCCACTTAGAATGATCCTTACATTTGAACAACCAAGATGACATTTGATGTCAGACCCAGGTGTTCGAGTTATTAGGGGTAACTTTAGTAGTACTGTGGGTATTTGATGCTTCTCAACAAAACTTGATGATATGAATGAATGTGATGCTCCTGAATCAAATAATACTGTTGCAAGTACTGAATTGACTAAGAACTCACCAAGTACCACTCCTGAAGCAGTCTGAGCACCCTGAGCATGAATATGGTTGACACGGGCTCAAACATAGGATTGTTGAGGTTGCTTCATCATCTGGCTATTATTGTTGGTGTTGCTATTGTTGTGAGGGAAACCACGGTTGACTCCAGACACTGCAGGTCTTGGTCCATTAATGGTGTGGGACTGAGTGGACACTGCTGGTGGGTTGTTCTTGTAGGGACAGTTGGCGATGTAGTGTCCAGTCTCATGGCAATTAAAGCAAGTCCTAACATTGTTTGTGACTTGACCAGTGCTGTTCTGTTGAGTCTTGCCATAAGTTTGATTCTGATAGGTTGTCTTAGGCTGATATGATGACTGCATTTGGTTATTGGAGACACTAGCAGGAGAGCGAAACTGCATTGGGGCTTGAGTCCGCTGGCTTGGTTGGCTAAAGGTTTTCAGCCTCTGGGATCTAGCACCATCTTGAACCTTGCGCTCTAGAAACTTGCGCTTGTTCTCTTTCCTTTCTTCAGTCTTGGCCACATCAGTCAGAATGGTCCTGTTCATCAAAGTGTTGAAGTCTGGATAGATCTGTGGGGTCATGAGGGTTCTGAGCTCACAGGTCAATCCTTCTATGAACTTTGTCTGTTTCTTGGCATCAGTGTTGACCAATTCTGGGGCATAGCGAGACAACTCAGTGAATTGAAAGATGTATTCACTCAGAGTTTTATTTCCTTGCTTCAAGTTGCGAAATTCATCAGCCTTCAGCTTCATGATCCCATCGGGAATGTGGTACCGGCGGAATTCGTCCACAAATTCTTCCCATGTGATCGTGTTGGCATTGTCCACAGCTCCACTATAGGCTTCCCACCAAGAAAGGGCAATTCCTGTCAGCTGATGAGATGCTAGCAGAACTCTATCCCTTCCATCACAGTGGATTGTGTCCAACTTCCTTTCAATCACCTTAAGCCAATCATCTGCTTCCATGGGGTTGTCAGATCCAGTAAAGGTGGGTGGCTTAAGCCTCATGAACTCAGTCATCTTGTCTTGGACTCCGGCTCTACGGTTGTTCCTAGGGCGGTTCATGCCTTGAGCCAAGGTCTCCAGAAGGCAAGTCTGAGTTGCCATGACTTGTGCCAAGTCAATTACTGGAGGAGGGGGCAAGTCATCTCCTTCATTATGGTTCCTAGTCTGACTCACTTCATCTTCATGAATACCATCCACATTTGCATTGGCTTGACTTCCATTTGGATTTTGGCTTTGTCTACTAGCTGCACGACCACTTGGTTGAGAGCGGGTAGCTGGTTTGGGAGGCATCTGTTGGTTAAGATGAGAAAGCATTAGATAAGGGTTAGATCTATTGAGTGATGTTGTTTTTTTTGTTAAGGCGTTATATTTTAAAAAGGTGCAAGTCTTAAGACTTGCTATCCCGTAAGGGAACAACATAGAGCACTCAATTATTTAGCACAACCAACAAGCACAAATATATATTTTGAATAAGAGGGCGGTTTACAACATAGTAATGGAGGAAATAAGCGTACTACAATACGGTTCATCTACTTTGGGGGTTGAACAAAAGTGAAGTAAACTTCACTTCCCCAAGACATAAGGAGGAACTAGGTGTTACTATTCTTCAACTTCTTCGGACAGAACGGCTTCATTCCCTTGGTGTTGAGGAGGATCATGCTTCCAGCATTTGTGGTTCTTCTTTTGGGCTAAGAGGTGGGTCACCGTCTTCCTTTGGTGGTGGCGAGGTGAGGAGGGGAAATCCTTCTTCCTTACTGGGCTCCAACTCTAAAGCTTCATGAGAGGCTTCTGTGGGTGGGGGAGCTGATGGCCCTTCTATGTCCATGTTGCTTTTGGTTTTTAGGGACATGATTGGGATTCCTTTTAGGATTATGGGCTCTTGGTCTTCCACTGCTAACATCCTTCTTTTGATCCTGGTGATAAGGTAGGCATCCTTCAACTCCTGAGCATGGCGGTCTTCAGCTGCCTTTAAGACTTCAGCAATGGTGGTTTCACGACTCTCGGCTGCAGCTGCTTGGGCCTGAGCTTCTGCAAGCTGCACATAGAGCTTTCTAACTATGATCTCGGCTTCCTCCGCACGATGGATGCACTTCCTTAACTCTGAGGCCTGCTCATCGTATTGCTTATCTAGAGCAAGTAGGTATGTGGTCATGAATACCACAGTTGGGTCATCTTCAAGTGAGTAACGTCCTTGCAAGAGCTCCATGCGGGTCCTCCAAACTGGTCGATCTTTTTCGTCGGGTGGAAAGAACCTCATGGGTGTACGGGTGATGGGCTTCTCGTAGATCTGGCATAGGTACCTCAAGGCTTTGCGGGCGACGGCTTGATATGTATCTGCAAACCGAAATCCGATCGCAGTCATACTCCAAGCTTCAGCTATGTTAGGGAAGTCCTCACTTTTCCCAATATAGACGGTAACTTCACACCGCTCGGTCTCATGCTCTTCATATTCTCTGCCTTCATATTCTGGGCGATCCTTGATTCCAAGTTTCTGCATGGTAGCATACAAGAGCTTGGGAAAGCCTTCTACACTTAGACAGTAACTGCTGGTCCAAACTCCTTCGGCCATCTGAGAGACATAGATGAGAGTAAATATTTTTTTTTTCAAATAGAGGGAAGAGGGTAAGAACTTTTGTAAAATATGTTTATTTAGTAAAATACTGGTCCAGAAAAGCCTAAGGTCGCGTCCTACAGCCAACTACGGCTCTGATACCACCTGAAGCGCCCCTGGTAAACCAGGAACTCAAATGTGATACAATACTAGTCCCAGGAGGCTAGTAACACATTTATTACATCAGATAAGTTTCAGCGCAATAGTCTTGGAAAGCGTGGACAAGGAAGGCACGCTATAATAATAAGACACCAAAATACAACACAGGTCCAAAGGACCTAGAAACAAACGATATCGCCATCGAACATCTGACGAGTCCCAATGCCACAGGCTTAGTTGGGTGCAGACACGACCTTACTCGAACGCCACTTCGGGATCGAAGTCCGGATCTTCCTCTGTTTAATAAAGCAAGGGTGAGTACAAAGTACTCAGCAAATCCAACCTTACCCTACGGAAGGGGATAACAGTATATATGCATATGGATAAATCAAGGATGAGGCTTAGTTTTATTTGCATAAAGCTATCTTTTTACACATGCAAGGTTTCATTTCACAAATACTGTTGTAAAAGAACTCTTTTTCCACATATGATAGTATTTCTGAAAATGGAGGTTTGATCACAATTTTAAGTGTTGTTGAACCCTTGTTCCCGCAACACAATGGCAGTCAACCATTTATTTCCAAAATCACACTCTCTCACATGCTTTCACTCATACCAACCCATCTAGTTGTTGAAACCAAACCATAACCCATCCGAGACCGCGGACACGGCTATCCAGACAGATTTACACTCTGCAGAGGTTGTACACTTTTCCCACAAGTAGGATACCATAACTTACACCGTCGTGCAAGCACAGATCCATCAAAGTCATTACCCTCCATAGCTAAGTAATGGCGCTCACCACGGGAACACTAAGGCCACATCTCATGATACCACAATAATTCACAAAGCTCTTTTCATATATTTCCACAATTTCACATACATCACTTAGTGTCCCGTTGCACACCTGCCTCCAGGTGATTGCCATACTAACTAGAGGGATTTAGACTAAGCCTTTCCCATGCAAGGCGAGTGGTTGTACGATAAATGAGTTAGGCAAGATGAATCATCAACTCAGTCCTTAATCGAGACAAGGCGGATATCTTCACGCTTAACCTCACAAGGTATAAACCACAACACCAGGGCATCTCCAAAAGAGATCCCATCCGCCCCATCTCCATAGTAATCACATCTATAACTTGTTCATTAACCCTTTCATAATACGCACAATTTATTTTCACCACTCACACCTTTTACTTTTAAAATCATTATATTTGAAAAATATAGCGATGAGTATCCAGGATGAGTAACAAGTCCTAAGCATACTAAATAATAATATTTGTGTCATAGCATATTATTTGTTCCTAGGTTCGAACAAGACAATTACCGGGTAATATCAATTCAAGGATGGCTATTCAACAGGTTTTAACTAAGCAGCGAAAATACTTCGTACATATATCGTACATGCAATATTTAAAACGGCTTCTACGGGTTGTGTTTAAAAATAGGATCAATATGCATCAAAGGGGATCGGTTGGACTTGCCTCCGTCGGCGTCCTCAGCAAACTCTTGCTGACAGTCCGAGTCCTCGGCGTCAAACTCGCGGTACTCGTCTCCAACGTTCTCGTTTTCCGGCTCGTTCACTCCGTCAGCTAAAATACGTGCAGACAACAGACACAGATAAATAATCATATAAATTCAAATGAGCTCCAAAAATCATGAAATTAATATGGGAGGTAGATCATGGTTTTAGATGAATTTAGGAAAAAGAATTATTAAAATCAGAGTTAGCATGTGGCATTTGTGAAATGGTCGGAATTTAATCATGCGAAAAAGGCTAACGATGATTAAGGAATGGATGCTTCACGTGGGCATTTGTTTGGCTGGTAGTGCATGTTGCATGCATGCATGTACTATTTAGAGTTAATGCTTGACCCACACATGCATGGTTAGAGAGAAATTAGCAGGGGTCATTAGAACTCTTCTGTATGTCATGGTTCTATTCGTGGAGTTCTTGGCAGTGAACCGGTACAGACAAATACATGGAAAAAATACAGAAAAATACTACAGAAAGACAGAGAAGAGCAAGGAGATGCTCATGAGCTGCTCACCTCGTCTTGCGACGACAGTCGAGCTCGGCTTGTGCGTATGGCCGTATATAGTATACGCGAAGTGAGAGCGAGTGAGTGAGTGAGTGAGTGAACGTGTTTCTCGGGTGGTGAGAGTGAGTACCCGAGGCTGGCTTTTTATAGGCCAAAGCGCTCAGCTGCGTGCCATTAAAAATGCTACTGTAGCGCATGGTCGGTGCCTAATTTCATACGAAGGACGATGTCCCATTTGCATGCACGTTGCATGCAAATGGACGGTGCCTAATCACCGTGTCCTTGCATGCAGGTGCATGCAAATGGTCGGTGGCATGTCCTGTATGCATGCATGAGATATATATTCGTGTAGGTGCACTGCTATGTTTTCTCGCATGTAAGCTTGCTGGTACTTGCTATTATTTGTGCGCGAAAAATATGGATGGAGATACTATAGAGCTCAAATGATTTATAGTTTTTGAAATATATTTTGAAAATAATTTTTTAATGCGAGTGATTTTTGAATGTGAATTTTTGGATGTTACATCGTGGTGTGTCTAGAACGCCGTCTTGTGCACGTCGTCGGGATAGACGCGCACTTGGTGATAGCCGGTCCGCAGATCGAGCTTGGTGAAGAACTTGGCACCGTGCAGCTCATCCAGGAGCTCCTCGACAACTGGGATGGGGAATTTGTCTTTCACGGTTGCTGTGTTTAGTGCCCTGTAATCAACGCAGAAGCGCCATGTCGCATCAGCCTTCTTGACTAGCAGGACAGGAGCCGAAAATGGTGAAGTGCTGGCGCGAATGAGCCCGTGCTGTAGCAAGGTGTCGCACTGGCGTTCCAGTTCATCCTTCTGCAGCTGCTGATATCTGTACGGCCAGACAGCCACGGGTTGGGTTGAGGCCTTGAGGTGGATCCCGTGGTCACATGGTCGGGCCGGTGGGAGATCCGATGGAGCGGCGAAGACATCGGTGTAGGCGTCGAGAAGCCGCTCCAAAAGCGCCGCTTCGGTCACCTTGGCGGCGTAGAGGTGGCCGGCATGGGCGCGTGCTACTGTCTGGTGCACTGGGCGGGCAGCACCAGTGCCCTGGCAGAGCATGCGGTGGCCGTGGCGGAGGAAGGCCATCTGCAATGCGTCGAAGTCCCACACGATGGGTCCCAGCGTGCGGAGGAACGCGATGCCAAGGACCATGTCGTAGCAGACGAGCGGGATGGAGTAGAGCTCCACCTTAAACGACTCGGCGCCAATTTGGAGGGGACGTTGCTAGTGAGGCAGTTGCACGCGACACGGTCACTGTTGGCCACGACGACGTGCGCGCCCTCACTGTTGGCGAACCAGAGACCCACGCGTGTTGCTACTGCGGTGTTGATGAAGTTGTGCATGGATCCCGAGTCGAGGAGGGCTGAGAGTGTCAGCTTGCCGACGCGGACGCGAAGCTGCATCGTCTCCTCAATGTGGATGCTTGTGATAGCAGCCAATGAGATCAGAGGGGCGTCTGGATCGAACGCGGCCTGCTACGTCGTCGGGGTCTCGGCCGTGTCCATGGCATCATCTGGTTCCTCGACGATGTAGTCAGCGACCTCCAGGAAGAAGAGCCGGGCGCGCTTGTGCCCGCGGACGTAGGGCTCCTCACAGTTGTAATAGAGCCCCTGCTTGCGGCGCAGGGCCATCTCCTCTGGTGAGAGGAGCTTGGAGGGCCGCGGAGGGACGACGGCCGTGCCTGCACTTGCTGGAGCTGGCGCTGGCAGGGCGGCCGGAGCATGCTGCTGCCCTAGAGTGCGACGCGCAGGACGCTGCGGAGGCACCGGTAGTGCGAGCTGTGCTGGTGCATTCCAACGTTCATAGGCTCGGGCGAGATACATCGCGCGTTGCAGGTCTTGCGGTTCCTGGAGTTCAACGTCGATGCGGATGTGGTCCGGGAGGCCACCGGTGAACAGCAGCGCCTTCTGGCGAGGCGCGAGGTATCCCGCATGTGCCGCCCGTGCCTAGAATGCCTCCATGTATGCTTCGGCGGTCGACGTGAAGGGAAGGCGTGCCAGGTCAGAGAGGTGGTTGGTGCTGAGCGGCGGTCCGAAGCGCTGATGGCATAGGCTCTGAAAATCCTCCCATGTCGGCCGGCCGCAGTCACTCTCCAGGACCAAGTACCGTTGTTGCGTGACCCCATTGAGGTGGAAGGACGCAAGCCAGACCCAGTCGGTGGCGTGGCATGTCTGCTGCGCCCTGAAGAACTGTTCGCATTTGTTGAGCCACCAGAGCGGATCGTCCTTGCCATCATAGGTGGGGAATTCCAGCTTCTGGTAGCGAGGAACGATGGGATTCGCAGGTTCAGGGACATAAGGCTGAGCAGCGGTGTAGTGAGCGGTAGGCGGCTGGGTTGGCGGATGGGCGCTGCCCATAATGGAGGACATGGTGGGAAATGGTGATGGTGAGTGGGGACACAAAATTTGGGTGATGGGAATGCCCCCAGACATCGACGGTGATGCGATGGAGGACAGGGTGGGGGTGGTGGATGTGTGCTGCGGCGGCTGAAATGGCGGCACAGCGAAGAGCTCAGAGATGGCTAGCCCTGGCGCTGGCAGCGCTGGTATGCCGCCGGAACCTGGCAGTCCGTAGCGGTAAGACTGCTGCAGCGAGGGCTGGCGGCCTTCCATGAAGGACATGCGGACCGAGAGATCGTCGATCTGCTTTTGCATCCCGTAGATGGCGGCGACCAGGTTGCCGAAAGCGGCGGCGGTCGGTTCGATCGACTGCGCAGCTGGTGGCGAGGATGGAACGATCCCCATGGCAGACGAGTTGAGCAGCGCTGTGGTGGTGGTGGTGGGAGGCGGGCTGGTGGTGGTGGGCGGCGGCAGCGTGGTGACCGGGATGCCCGACGTCGGCGGCGCGGAGGTGATGGGTGCTGGAGAAGACATGGTCTCTGATATACCAGGTTGTTACGGCATAGGAGAGGGCAAAGGCGATAGGGATGAGAGGGAGCCGGCAGCAGGCGAGGGCGCCGTAGGCATGTGGGAGGCGCCGTGATCGGTGGCTGCTGAGGGAACGAGAATAGGGAGACAGGGTCCTCGCGCCCAGGGGAGACTTAGGTCTCAATCCAGGCTTAATCTCATTAAGGGAAATAGTCTTAGCCTTATAGTCTTGGCTGATTACAAAAATAGAAACAAACCTCCTACTTTCTCTCTTCCTAAACAAAACCTCCCTGGACTCTAGAATCGTAACAGCACACGGCCTGGACTTTAGGTCCCTAACAGCCCACGGCTGTGCCCTCCCTCAGCCATGCGCCTTCCGTTTCCTTTGATAGGTGTTGCCTACCATAACACCAAGTATCTGCATTCTCACTGATTTGTTCCTATACCCTGTTCTGTATGGTGCATTAGTTTTCAATATTATTAATGATCTAGTAGTATTACCTAGGTTAGAACATCTCCAAAAGCTCCTGAATTTTGTA
Organism: Sorghum bicolor; assembly: GCF_000003195.3. NCBI lineage: Eukaryota > Viridiplantae > Streptophyta > Magnoliopsida > Poales > Poaceae > Sorghum > Sorghum bicolor. Next base: position 26,651,393 of record NC_012872.2, on the reverse strand, counting down.
AGCTGAATTTTGTAACCTAAATTTTTCTATATGCATATATATATGTTTGTTTCTCTGACTAAGGCTTAATTCCTAGACTACAGTGATGCAAAATTTCAGCTTAATTTCTTAGACTACAATGATGCAGTGAGTCCTCCATCGATCTAGCTGTTATAGAACTTAGCAATTACTGGAACATATATTGACTAGCTGATAGGTCCCTCAGTTGATTTTTTTTCCAATCTTTCTGTAGCTGCTACTGAAAGAGATAGCAACCACTACACCCTGCTGCAGTTGTTGGGACAGTCCCTGTGTAGCGCCCGATCTAGGTACTGCCTCATTTCTCTTGGGCTGAACGTATTAAACCAATCATTTCTTTATTTTTTTAATAATCTCTCTATCTGTGATTGTTATTTTTTCATGTGCTGGATTAGATGGAAGATTGTTGCAGATGTGTGGATGAGATGGGAGATTGTTGCAGATGTTCTATATAGGAAGTAGTGTTATAGAATATAAAATGTATTTCCTGTTACTTTGGTTCGGTCATTCCTTAGATGTGACCATTTGTAAATAGTCATCATGCTCACTGCTTGAACCTACAGTGAACAGAACATGGGCTTTGTATTTGAAGCTACAGTACTGTGTATTTGAATGTTGATATATGACATGGGCTTTCATGTGATGTTAAATAAAGTGGGCTAATCTTTTATCTATATGGACTAGGCTTATAATCTAGGATTACAAAAATTAACGGGCCAAAAAAATCATGAATTTATGGGCTGTCAATTTGAGACCAGAAAATTGGGCTAGGCTAAAAAAATAGTGGGCTTGGCCCATTATAAGCCTGCCTACTACACAGGCTAATGTAATAAGAGTGACGTAAAAGCAATTGTCATAAAACTTTGTGACTTTAAAATAAACGTCATAAATTTATGACGAAAACTTATAAATGACACAAAACATGGTTTAAGGCGCATGGTTTTTGACATCAGCTTTTTCGTCATCCATGTGTCACAAGTGCTACTCTGTGACATAAATTTCATATATTATGACAAAGATTAATGGTCATAAACCCTCACATCTCTTGTAGTCACTACAGGAAACTGGAATTGCCTTGGCGGCTCCAAATTTTCTTAGAGGCTAAAATCAAACTGCCAAGGAAATGACAGTTTTCTTGGCGGTGCTACTCTACACTCAAGGAAGCATATATTCCTTGGAGGTTTAAGTAAACCGCCAAGGAATAGGGGTGTTTCCTTGGTGGTTTGTAATCACCTCCATGGAAATGACTCATTTTCCTTGAGTGTAATTATAAACAGTCAAGGAAATTACTATTTCCTTCTGCTAAGGAAAATACCTATTTTCTTGGCTGTTATTCTAAACCGTCAAGTAAACTATCATTTACTTGAGGGTTATTTAATTTTCTTAGAGGTTGGTAGCCAAGGAAATGCTTATAAGTATTTTGGTGACTCTGACTGAAAAAAACAATAATATCTTAAAGGTGTCCAAAAATCCTAAAATTTGGCATGAGGTTATAATATGGTTGTATTATCTTACCATAAAATTTTCAAATCATATTAACAAAGTTGCACTATATATTATTCATAAAAGGATGTATCTCTTACACAGTTACATAAGTTGTGAGATATGTATCCTTTTTTGAACAATATGTATAAGACCACTTTGTTAAATCATTTGATTTTTTATGCAAAGATTATACCCTAAAACCATGCTGTCCTGTCATGTGAGTTTTAAAAACTTTCTAACAAAGTTTAGATATTATTAATTATCTTTTGATAATTTGGAGGTAGAACCCTAGCGGTGCACGCCTTCGATGGTGCCGGCGGCCCCCTCCCTCTAGCGGCATGAGGAGCAGGTCGGTGCCCCTGCAATGACACTACCCTCCGCCGGTACGCCCCTCCAACCCTAGATATTCTTTGGGGTCGATATGTTCTTTTTAGTAATGAAGCTTTAAGGAGGTCTAGAGAATGTCTAAATCAATAGCATCAATGACATAGGTTGCTTGGTTCATAGCGCACACTAGCCACTATGTATGTGGTGTCATCGAAGACTTGTGGCTGAGAATGTCCACCACGCCTTGGCGTAAATTTCTACTATGAAAGTATGTGTCTGCCTCACCTTAAAGTTGAACTAAACAGTTGCCTTCCCTTTGTGGCGTGCCATAGCTTTGGCTGGCAAAGTGTGGCAGTGAGCCAAAAACCCATTACATTGGTCTTATGTTATTTGCGCTAGTTGTCGGTTATCATTTTTTTAAATAATGTCAACACGGCCAATCCATCTAGAAAATACATCAATGTGAAAAATAAAAGGACACTAGCTAGTAGTTAGAATCAAACAACGTCTTCATATTACAAAGGGCAAATATAAATTTATGTGTCTAAAATAGTTTTAGTTTATATTAAGGGCCTCGTTTTTTAGAAGGGCTTCTTTTTTAGCTTCACACACCACATACAGGCGTATGCAAGTATATTTTTACCTTGCCGGATATGTATAGGACCGAGACACCTAGCAAGGCCACGTGCATGCAGCCATGTACATTTGCTATTTGCTAATTTGTGCATGCACGATTAATGCTGGCCGCGTATATACATCTTGACCCCTTCAGAGATTAATCAGACCTCATGTAGCATCACGTATCACCGTCAGACTCAGATCCAAATGTACATGTCATCAATCCCCTGGTCTCTTGTGTTACCAAAACGCACAGCAGTGCGGCAAAATTTGGCAGACCCCCACGCGGCCAAACCTAACCTTATCTCCAGCCGCCATCCCACCCACCCGCAGTTCATCCACTGCTCGCACAGGTTCGTCGCCCTCCTCCCTCTTGGATGCTCGCACAGGTTCGTCCCCCACCCCTCCCCTCCCCTCCTCCCTCCTTGATCCCCCATCTTCTCTGCTGATTTCTCGGTGGGATTCAATTGATTTGACCTAGGGTTTTTGTATAGAGAAGGAGCTCAGTGAGGAATCGAACGCAGCTCGACCCTACTCCCACACAGTTTCGTTGCCCTTGCCTTCCACCCCTCCCCTTTGTCCCTCCTGGATCCCCCATAATCCCAAGTGTTCTCAGTGAGATTTGATGGATTGAACCCAGTGTTTGTGTGCAGAGAAGGGGCTCGGTGAGGAATTGAAGGGCAACACGACCCGCACAGGTTCGTCGCCTCACGTTCCCTCCCTCCCCTTCGTCCCGCCTGGATCCCCTATCATCTCTAGTGATTCTCGGTAAGATTGGATGGATTGAACTAGTGTTTTGGGCGCAGAGAAGGGGCTCAGAGAGGAACCAAAGGCAGCTGCCCTAGTTCTTCTCCTCTAAACCACAGATCTGTATTTTCTGGGGATTTATATCACATATTCACGTAGGTTTGGGTCTCAATCGAAGGTCCTATTATACCAATCTATTAATTTACTAGTAAAATAAAATAAGGGATTGGATTGTGATGATAATAAAATAGGTTTGGGCCTTCCTCATCCCTCCATCTCTTTCTCCCTAGTTATTGCCCTCATTTCCATCCTGCTTGCTTAGCTGTGTGTCACATCTTGCCTTGCTGGTACTTAGAGGCCACCAGATCTCCAGTCAGCAACGCCTCCGCCTGCCGGGGTGTTCTTTTTGGTGAGTCTAGATCGCTCCTATTCTTTCATTCAAACAAATGATTGTTTTGGAATCTTAGCCTGTGCTGCCGTGCATGTTTATGTAGGCCTGTCTTGCCTAGTGATTGATTTGTGGATACTGAACTAAAAATAGGTGCAGTTGCATATATGTGCTTGGTAGTTCTGCAGTACTAGGGTACAAAATACATGTATTTTGTTATCGATTTGATAAGTGACCTATCTGAACTTGTAATTCGAGGACAAAAAAAATTGTAGCATTTTTTCATCATATTTACATTGGATGGCTGGAAGCTCAGAAAAATGACTGACTGCTCATTATGTTGCTAACTGAGTTTTTTTGTAGATTTCTCTTTATTGGTGTACGTTAGGGGCCTCATTGCAAAGCTAGATATTCTACCTAGATTGGTGTAGGTTTTGACTGCTACTACTCTCACTTTGGTGCTGCTTGAGTGATAGTGCATCTGGAACACAATATTAGTTTAGCCAAACATGTAACAAGTGACAAGTCAATGCTTCATTTGAAAATGATTTTCTTTTAATGACTTGCTGCATATTCAGATGTTCACTGTTTACTTGTTTTTTGAGTGACATACATTTCCAATAAATGAACCATATGCTACAATTCTTTCTATGAATTTTGAATGCACTATCTTAGGCCAAAAGGTTAGATACAAAATAGGCACTGCTATTTAGTAAATCTGTAGATAGTAGTGATGCTATTTGGTTGATAGGAGCGAACTTTTTGTATCTAAAGTCATTTAAAAAATTGATAGCATAAAAACAATGGCGGAACGTGAGTGGATATCGAAGCATTGCATACCTGAGAAGGCTAGCATTTTGAGCACATATGCTGCAATGAAGTCTACAATTAATACAATGGACAACAATGGAGAAAGTGCTCCCATTTCTCTCCAGAGAGCACAACAATTGCTGGTATGAACACTACACTTTGATTGCTGGTTCAATGACAAAGTGATGATATTAGTCTAGTAGATTAAACCACTTAAATTTAATTAGTTTCTTATAAGGTTCAACAATTAATCCATTATACATGTCTACATGCTTAGATTGACATTGTAAGTAGGTGGCTTCATATTTGAATATCCTATATAGAAGTTGAGTCAATGAGATTACTATGATTGTGGCTGCAAAATAGTGATGTTTTTTTAATCTTATGATGATACCTAGATACAACTATGGCTAAACTAATATGTGGCCTCATTTCATGGTCATACAGGAATATAAGTTTGGACCCAAGAAGGCTAGCACTTTGAACATATATGCTGTAATGAAGTCTGGATTCAAAGAAGTGGACAATTCTCAGCCGTAGACCACAAAACCGTCTTGCAGTGGACAACTTAGATCTATGTAGGTGCTAGGACTTATGTACGTTAGCAACGACTGAGATATTCTTACCTTTTAGCATAATGGTTGAACACTTTTTAATCTGATTGGAGTGTAGTTGTTGGACACTTTAATTTGTAGTATATTTCAACTAAATTAGTTGAATATATTCATGTATTGGAACTTGATTGTATTTGTGCTGGATTGTCATATCATCATGTGTCAGTTGAGTCTACTTACCAGAATATTAAAATTTATTGATTATTGTGAGTATTTTTTTTGTTGCTCGTATATATTTCCTTGGGTGCCAGTCCATAAAGAAATCACAATTACCTTGGCGGTCAATAGCAGCCAAGGAAATTTATAGTTTCCTTGGAGGTCAAGGGTAGCCAAGGAAACAACAATTCCTTGGCGGTCTAGATAATTTTCTTGGAGGTTGCTGGTAGTCAAGAAAACTACTTTCCTTGGAGGTTATTAGCCTCCAAGAAAACTTCTTTCTTTGACGGTTGTAATATTTCCTTGGCGCTTTGGCAAATTAAGTGTGGCCGTAGTTTTCTTGGCGGTCAGCCTTCAAGTAAATCATCCTTGAGTGCCAGAACCGCCAAGGAAACTAATTTCCCTTAGCATCTATCCTTGAGTGTGTTTGCTTGACGGTTTGTGGTCAAGGATTATTTACTTGGCGGTTTAACCCCGTTTTTTGGTGGTTTTTGGCACTCAAGGCAATTCGAGATTGTGGTAGTGAGTGCAAGTTAAGGTTGTTTGGATTTACCAGAAGGAAATAATTATGAAAAGGTCATCATTATTAGGAGAGAATTTCGGAGTACTAATGATTTCATACTATTTTTGTATGTGTTTGTCTCCACTATCTTTTTTGCATTAGTGTTTGTCTCCTTATCTTTTATCTACTCTATTCTCTATTTTTTGTATGTGTTTGTCTCCACCTATTGCATAGGAAAATATACAGGAAAATAAGTGTGGGGGAGGCACATCCCAATCATGAAATGGAAATTTAGTCAAAAAAATAGCGTAATTCAGAATACAATCGAACTAAGATCACGCATAGCAAAGCGGGGCCCACAATGCCCAAAGGTGGGGCCGGCCAACGCACTGTTCGCTCGTCCCCATTCTCGCTTCGGTCACGGTGACAGGTCCTAATATGGCTAGAGGGGGGGTGAATAGCCTATTTAAAAATTCTACAAATTCACTAGAGCAAGAGGTTAGTAAATAACAAAGTGAAGCATTTTGCTCTAGCTCTAAAGGGGTGTTTGCAAGCCACCTATCCAATAATTCTAGTTGATATGATCACTAGGCACACACGAGCTATGTCCCTACTTACACTAAAGAGCTACCTAAAGTTTCTATACAAGTAAGTAAGCTACTCTAGTTTGCAAGAAAGTAAGAGAGATGGTTTGATCTTTATACCACCGCGTAGAGGGGATGAACCAATCAATAATATGAAGTCCAATGACCGGGAGAAATCCAAAGTACAATCACAATGGAGACACACGATTTTCTCCCAAGATTCACGTGCTTGCCGGCACGCTACGTCCCCGTTGTGTCGACCAACACTTGGTGGTTCTGTGGCTAAGAGGTGTAGCACAAACCTCGTCCTCACTAGGACACCACAAGAACCAACCCACAAGTGAGGTAACTCAAAGACACGAGCACTTTACTAGAGTTACCTTTCGGCTCTCCGCCGGGAAGGTACAAGTCCGCTCACAATCACCGGGAGATGGCCACGAACAATCACCAACTCGTGCCAATGCTCCTCCGCTGCTCCAAACCGTCTAGGTGGCTACAACCACCAAGAGTAACAAGAAAACCGCAGCCAAATCGATCCCCAAGTGCCACTAGATGTAATCACTCAAGCAAATGCACTTGGAATCAATTCCAATCTCAAAAATATGTTTAATCTATGAAGGAGATGAGTGGGAGGTGTTTGCTTAGGCTCACAAGGATGTAAAGTAAGTTAGAATACCAAGAGGGTGAGCCCTAAGCTGGCTAAACACGTATATATAGATCCCTCAAACAAATAGAGCCGTTGGCTCTTTCACTGGACAAAACTCGGGGTCACCGGACGCTCTTAAAGGGGCACCGGACGCTCAGCCCCTACGTCCGGTGCTCCAACGTCAGCCACGTGTCGCCTTTTGAAACTCTCGTGTGAGAGTCTAACGGTAACCTGTACAGCACCGGACGCTCCTAAGTTGTCACCGGACGCGTCCGGTGCACACCAGACTAAAACACAGAGAGGTCTGCAAAACGTGCAGGTCACCGGACGCACACTACCGGACGCTCCAAGCTGCGTCCTGTGCTCACTGGACATAAACTCAAAGAGCTCTGCACAACGCTCGTGTCACCGAACTCACACCACCGGACGCTCCAAACTATGTCCGGTGCCCAGCCCTAACCGAGCCAGGCTGCCTGCACACCGGACGCACAGGCACAGCGTCCGGTGCTTCTGGGCTAGCGTCCGGTGACACTCCTGTGACTTCTCCGAAATTCCCACCGGCGCAATAGAAAATATGCACTTCATTTTCTCAAAAAGCGCCGAATGTGTAAACCAACATGTGCACGTGTGTTAGCATTTTCACAATCATTTTCTTCGAAGGAGTTAAGTTAGCTCACTAGGTTCTAAATGTATGCACATGAACAATGACACCTAGTGGCACTTGATAACCGCTTAGCCAAAGAATTCCCCTCTTTATAGTACGGCTATCTATCCTAAATGTGATCACACCCTCCATGGTGTCTTGATCACCAAAACCAAAACCCTAAGCAATACCTTTGCCTTGATCTCCATAGGGTTTTGTTTTTCTCTTTCTTCTTTTCAATGTTGAGCACTTGATCATCTTGTGGTCATCACCATCATCACCATGATCATAACTCGCTCCATCACTTGGCATGTACCAACCTCATTAAGTCTACACACACTTAGTATAGAGGTTAGTACTAGGGTTTATCAATTATCCAAAACCAAACTAGGGCTTTCAATCTCCCCCTTTTTGGTAATTGATGACAACCCTTTTTACAAAGATTTTCAATAAAATTTTCTTGGATTCATGTTGCTTGCCCAAGCATTTTACCATGTGCAAAGGTTATGGACAAGTTTCATAAACCCAAGTTGGTAGCAATTGCTCCCCCTAGATATGTGCTATGAGTCTGGATTTGAAAGCTTGGACATATGCATGAATAGGAAAAATAGGAGACAATTTCTACCATATGATGCTAAGGTGTAAAGAATGAACCTTTGAAGCGTGATATCAATTGGAGTTGCTAATGTATACCATCCTTAGCACCATTAGTAACTAGACATTCACAAAACTAGAACACCCCGTGAGATCAACATTATAGACAAGGTTCTAGTACCACTTGTGAAACAACCAAAGGTCTAGTTACACTATCTATGCATGATAGTTTTTCATTTCATCAATCAAACTTACAACTAGCATACACCACACAAGCAAGGCATTGGAGAGAAAGCTTCTAAAGCTAATGCAAATGCAAGCAACTATATGTAATGCACATACAAATGCAACATAAAAGTTTATGAGCTTGCTCCCCCTACTTGTGTGCTTCAAAATTTTAAAAAAATTTAATTGATCCCCTTTTTTATTATGTTACTCTCCTATCTTAAATCTTTGGGAAATTTTCTCCCCCTTTGTCATCAATGACCACAAATGGTGAGCTCAAATTTTAGATAGGTTAGTGTGAAACCATGTGAAGTGAGATCATTTTCCCAAATTGGTCCAATCTAGATTACTTGCCTAAGATATTTAACTTGGTTTGATCCAAGGTCAAGCTTCTTCACACCTCCAAATAAGGGTTATCTTGTACCATGTTGATTTAAACACTTATAGCTCATATTCTAGATCAAACACTAGGATTGCAAGCCCATAAACATATCATATGCTACCACTAGATCAAGTAAAGCATAGAAGCAATAGTGGTACCATACAAGCATCAAATTCATTTGATTTTCATGAAAGATCCTAAGACATGTAAGGAATGAATGACATGTCAATCAATTTTACCTTGCTTTGCTCGATGGAGAAGCATGTCATATAATGGGGGTGCATCAACACATATTTGAGAAATCAAGTATGTTCAATTCATTCCTTAGATTGCAAAACCTCTTCTCATCAAGTAGTTTGGTGAATATATCGGCAAGTTGAAAATCGGTGCCTATACTCTCAATGCAAATGTCCCCTTTTTATTGGTGATCTCTTATGACGTGATGGTGGACATCTATGTGCTTTGTTCTTGAGTGTTGAACCGGATTGTTGGTGAGCTTCACGGCACTTTCATTGTCACATGGCAGTGGCACTTGCTTGAAGTTGATTCCAAAGTCCTTCAATGTTGCCTTTATCCATAGGATTTGTGCACAACAACTACCGGCCGGAATGTACTCCGCTTCGGCGGTTGATAGTGCAACACTATTTTGTTTCATGGATGACCATGAGAAAAGTGATCTTCCCAATAGTTGACATGTGCCCGATGTGCTTCTTCTTTCAACTTTGCATCCCGCATAGTACGAATCTGAATATCTAACAAGTTCAAACTTTGCACCTTTGGGATACCACAAACCAACATTTTGTGTATGCTTTAAGTACCTCAATATTCTCTTTGTTGCTTTCAAATGACTTTCTCTTGGTGAGGCTTGGAATCTTGCACACATGCATACACTAAACATGACATCCGGTCTTGATGCGGTCACATTGAGTAGGCTTCCAATCATAGACCGATACAACTTTTGATCCACCATATTTCCACTTGTATCACTATCTAGGCTTCCATTTGTTCCCATTGGAGTGCTAATTGATTTTGCATCATCCATGCCAAACTTCTTGAGCATGTCTTTTATGTACTTGTCTTGACTCACAAATGTGCCATTCTTCAATTGCTTGATTTGAAGACCAAGGAAGTAACTAAGCTCTACAATCATTGACATCTCAAACTCATTAGCCATCATGTTTCCAACCTCCTCATAAAATTCTTGGTTTGTTGATCATAATATGATGTCATCAACATATATTTGCAACACAAACAAGTCTTTGCCAATCTTCTTGGTGAAGAGAGTGGTGTCAATCTTGCCCATCTTGATACCTTTAGAGAGTAAGAAGTCTCTCAATCTCTCATACCATGCTCTTCGTGCTTGCTTCAAACCATACAATGTCTTTCTTAGCTTGTAAACATGGTTGAGTTTCTTGTCATCTTCAAAACCGGGAGGTTGCTCAACATAGACTTCTTCATTGATATAGCCATTGAGAAATGCATTCTTCACATCCATTTGTTATAGCTTGATGTTATGAGGACAAGCATAGGCCAACAAGATCCTAATTGCTTCCAATCTTGCAACTGGGGCATATGTTTCACCAAAGTCAAGACCTTCAACTTGAGTATAGCCTTGTGCTACCAATCTTGCTTTGTTCCTTACAACTATCCCATCTTGATCTTGTTTGTTGCGGAAGACCCATCTAGTACCAATAACATTATGATCACTAGGCCTCTCAACCAATTCCCATACTTGATTTCTCTTGAAGTTGTTAAGTTCTTCATGCATAGCATTGACCCAATCAACATCTCTCAATGCTTCATCAATCTTCTTTGGCTCAATGTGAGACACAAAGGAGAAATGCTCACCAAATGATGCTAGTCTTGATCTAGTTTGTACTCCTCTTTGAATGTCACCTATGATATGATCCAATGGATGATATCTTGCAATGTTTGTTGGTTGGAGTATTTGGACTTGATTGCTTGCACTTGGTTGATCATGAGATGATGTACTAGCTTGTTGATCTTGAACTTGAGTACCACTTGTACTAGCCTGATTTTGATCAAGAGAACCACTAGCTTGCACATTAGAGGTAGGAAGCACTTGATCTTTGTCATCTTCAACATCAATCACCTCTCTAGGCCTTAAATCACCAATGTCCATATTCTTCATTGCATCGGCTAATTGAGTGCCTCTCACATCATCTTGATTCTCATCTTCCGCTTGAGAGCCATTGGCTTCATCAAACTCAATCTAGTGCCTTTCTTCAATATGTAGCATTTGCAACCAAAAACCCGAAAGTATGCAATATTGGGCTTCCTTCCATTCAAGAGCTCATATGGTGTCTTCTCCATCATTGGGTGACAATAGAGTCGGTTGCTATAGTAGCAAGCCATGTTGATTGTTTCGGCCCAAAAAGAATGACTCACATTGTATTTACTCAACATTGATCTTGCCATGTCAATCATGGTTCTATTCTTCCTCTCAACAAGACCGTTTGATTGTGGAGTGTACTTGGCCGAGAATTGATGCCTAATGCCAAATTCATCACAAAGCTCATCAACTCTAGTATTCTTGAATTCACTTCCATTGTCACTTCTCACTTTCTTGATGGTTGTTTCAAACTCATTGTGTATTCTCTTGACAAATGATTTGAAGGTTGCAAAAGCATCACTCATGTCACTAAAAAAGAATACCCATGTATATCTTGTGAAATCATCTACTATCACAAATCCATTTTTGTTTCCACCAATGCTTGTGTATGTGGTTGGTCCAAATAAGTCCATGTGCAACAACTCAAATGCCTTGCATGTACTCATGATGCTCTTCTTTGGATGATTGTTGCCAACTTGCTTTCCGGCTTGACATGCACTACAAAACTTGTCTTTCTCAAATGTGACATCTTTCTCAAAAATAACAAAGCGAAGCTTTTTGCTCTAGCTCTAAAGGGGTGTTTGCAGGCCACCTATCTAACAATTCTAGTTGATATGATCACTAGGCACACAAGAGCTATGTCCCTACTTACACTAGAGAGCTACCTAAAGTTTCTATACAAGTAAGTAAGCTACTCTAGTTTGCAATAAAGTAAGAGAGATGGTTTGATCTTTATACCACCGCGTAGAGGGGATGAACCAATCAATAATATGAAGTCCAATTACCGGGAGAAATCCAAAGTACAATCACAATGGAGACACACGATTTTCTCCTGAGGTTCACGTGCTTGCCGGCGCGCTACGTCCTCGTTGTGTCAACCAACACTTGGTGGTTCGGTGGCTAAGAGGTGTAGCATGAACCTCGTCCTCTCTAGGACACCACAAGAACCAACCCACTAGCGAGGTAACTCAATGACACGAGCACTTTACTAGAGTTACCTTTCGGCTCTCCACCGGGGAAGGTACAAGACCCCTCACGATCACCGAGAGATGGCCACGAACAATCACCAACTTGTGCCAATGCTCCTCCGCTGCTCCAAGCCATCTAGGTGGTGTTAACCACCAAGAGTAACAAGAAAACCGCAGCCAAGTCCATCCCCAAGTGCCACTAGATGCAATCACTCAAGCAAATGCACTTGGAATCACTCCCAATCTCACAAAGATGTTTAATCTATGAAGAAGATGAGTGGGAGGTGTTTGCTTAGGCTCACAAGGATGTCAAGTAAGTTAGAATACCAAGAGGGTGAGGACTAAGCTGGCCAAACACGTATATATAGACCCCTCAAACAAATAAAGCCGTTGGCTCTTTCACTGGACAAAACTCGGGGTCACCGGACGCTCTTAAAGGGGCACCGGACGCTCAGCCCCTACGTCCGGTGCTCCAACGTCAGCCATGTGTCACCTTTTGAAACTCTCATGTCAGAGTCTAACGGTAACCTGCAGAGCACCAGACGCTCCTAAGTTGGCACCGGACGCGTCCGGTGCACACCAAACTAAAACACAGAGAGGTCTGCAAAACGTGCAGGTCACCGGACGCACACCACCAGACGCTCCAAGCTGCGTCCGGTGCTCACCGGACTTAAACTCAGAGAGCTCTGCAAAAAAGGTCACCGGACTCACACCACCGGACGCTCCAAACAGCGTTCGGTGCCTAACCCTAACCGAGCCAGGCTGCCTGCACACCGGACGCACAGGCAGAGGGTTCGGTGCTTCTGGGCTAGCGTCCGGTCACTCTCGCGACTTCTCCGAAATTCCCACCGGCGCAATAGAAAATATGCACTTCATTTTCTCAAAAAGCGCCGAATGTGTAAACCAACATGTGCACGTGTGTTAGCATTTTCACAATCATTTTCTTCGAAGGAGTTAAGTTAGCTCTCTAGGTTCTAAATGCATGCACATGAACAATGATACCTAGTGGCACTTGATAACCGCTTAGGCAAAGAATTCCCCTCTTTACAGTATGGCTATCTATCCTAAATGTGATCACACCCTCTATGGTGTCTTGATCACCGAAACCAAAACCCTAAGCAATACCTTTGCCTTGATCTCCATAGGGTTTTGTTTTTCTCTTTCTTCTTTTCAAAGTTGAGCACTTGATCATCATGTGGTCATCACCATCGTCACCATGATCATCACTCGCTCCATCACTTGGCGTGTACCAACCTCATTAAGTCTACACACACTTAGTAAATGCCTCAAGATTAATAAAGATTATTATTACTATTATTATGTCTTGTGTGTCTCTACTTTATTTTTATACAAGAAAGCAGAAAACAAGTATAGGGGAGATCCCTCGACATGCCAAACACACTTCGACTACACCACTCCGTGATTCAGGTACATACTCTACACACTTCATTTTACACATACATATATCTTGGATTATGCAGAATATTGTCTCCGACATGATAAATTAAAAAGATTAAAATGTTTCCAATCATGATTAATCTCACTCTGTGATATTTCCTGAAAACGTGCAACTATTAAAAATCATTTTAAAACCCTGTGCTGCTTAAGTCACTGTGGAATGTGAGATGGTAGAGTATGAGTACCTTTCTTGATATCATTGTTGCTTGGAGAATTTATTAAAAAAATCTAGCTACCATCCTCAGTGTTTTATATGCCTGATAAACTTGAAAATATTAACTATGATAATTAGAAAAGCTATCTACTCTGTATTGAGTTTGTTCAAAATGAGTTAGACCCTAGTTGAGAGATTTATCATGCTCCTAAGATCAAGACAATTATTCAGAAAGATTCACTCTTTCGAAGTATTATTGCATTAGAGGCATGGGCTATGCAAAAATGAGGATATTTTGAGGAAATAAAAAGGAGCAAGTGCTCGATAACCTCGCAGAAAGAAAACATGGACAAGTGTCCGGCAGTAGAATTAGGGGTACCTCAGTATCCACTTAAAAAAATGATAGCCCATGGTACCTCTAATAAGCAATATGCCAGCAAGAGTTGACAAGTTTTTAATTTCCAAAGTCTTTGATCTAAGAGTATGACATTCCTCTCCTCGGATCCCATTTTGATCAGGCAAGAAATGCAAAGTAAGTATGCTTGGGAATTTTTGCAAATTAAAACAGCCTCAGTGAGATATGTAAAAGATAAATGAGTGACCTGAGAGAACCTATAAGGGTAAAGGTATGCTAAAGTTCTTTTCAAAAATATACAAAAACTCCAAGTGACAGGATAGAGAAGAAAGGACCTCTACTCTTAACCATGTATATCCCTGACTACGGTACACAATGAATTTTTACACCCTCCAGGTATGAAGAAAATGTTTTACAATACTTTACCCCAGATATTTTTCTTAACCATCCTTTTCTCGAGGACAAGTAAAATCCTAAGTATGGGGGTATTTGTTGACGGTTCTTAAGTATCAATTTTAATTATCAAATAAACAAGAGAAAGGACCAATATGCAAACAACACCTAGAATTAGGGTTTGATGTGATAGAATTCCACAAGTTTTGTTGTTTATCTGTTTCTGTAGGGGGTTATCAAGAAATAAGGAAGAAAGGCCCACATGTCGGGATTACATAGAGATATTAACGCACCGCGCAATTTTCTACCATCTAGAAGACTCTAGAAGCCACAGGAATGAACGGGAAGGCGATCGGGCCCGGGGGCAGGGAGCCCGCCCTCCCCCCTTGGGCGCCCGCCCTGACCTAGAGTCCAATCATCACTCTCTTCGGGGATTACGCTCCACCGACTTAAAGGATCAAGGATAACCGTTCAATCAATGTCGGTTTGATCTGACGGCTCACGTTCACCTTAGGGGACTATAAAACCAGACCCCCTAGCCCCTAGAGGAGACAAGTTCATCATAGAGCAAAGAGGAGCCCTCGAAGGAATACCTCTCCTCTAAATAGACTTTTGGCTTAGCATCCAATGTGAGTAGAATTAGATCTTCTAGTTTCTACTAGATTGAGAGAGATAGAGTGGAGGTGTAGATTGGAGGAAGCCCGGCCTGTCGGTGTCTACTCCGAGGTTGCACCTGCGGGATCAAGTCTTCTAACCCGAGGCTTGCTCCTAGGATTCTTCACTATTTCGACTTCTAAATTCTAGTAAGTTCTTGCTTTATTGTTCTTTGGTTTATGAGTTAACTTTAATCTCTTCGCGTAGAGTTTAGAGTAATCATCTCTAGCGTAGACGTGGTGTTTGGGCTAGAATACTCATAGATATCCTCTCACTAGGTGGACCATGGTAGTAGCGAGGAACGTGACATTTTCGAGTTACCTTTGCAGCCCATATCCCGTTAGTAGGATCGATATGGTTTATAGGTGCGGGTTGAACATCCTCTGTGGTGTCTAGATTCCGTAAGCTTCCCCAATAGAACAGTAGATCATCCTTACCAAGGTTAGAAAGAGACTACGGTTGCAGTCTTCTCTATATATCACTCACATCGAGAAACATCCCAGGTAGTAATAGACTGGGTTAGTCAGATGCACTCTTTCTCCTAGTGGTAAAAAAAATAAATACAATACTCTCGATAACCTCCTGGGTGAAGTGCTCACCGATATCCGTGCGCTTGCGGATCAATTCCTTATTGCGTTCCCAAATATCAACACCCTGCACGTGTGGGACACCTTGGAGGTGCTACATCTAGAGCACAAGGATGAACCGTGGGAGAGGGATTCGTGTGGTGGACGACCATGCAACTGCACGGCATTGCTACTACATGCACAACTACACCGAGTCGCTTCCACTGCATCTGCGCGTCTATTGGTAATCTTGTGATCTATAACTTGCAGATGATCCTTGTTTATGAGGTCGAAATTTTGGTTTCCTAGCTAGCGCAGTGTCCTCATAATCCATCAGTGGTATCAAAGCTGTTACTACATTATTATAGATTCGATTGGGTACATATAGAGATATGTGCAGTTTTAGATGAGTCTCATGACCTTGGTTCATGGTTTTGCTATGCTGGTATTGTAACGATCTACTTGTACCAATTGGAATTCCGCCATTTTTTCTCTACGATTTTTGTTTAGAGATCGTCTCAATCCGAGTTACGGATCAAAAGTTACGGCTATTTTACCGAACAACACTTTTCCCGGCAATCCGCCGCCCGACAGTAGATCCCATCTACTATCACCGCGCATCACATGCGCCCGGCACTTGACCTAGGGTTCAATTAGATCAAAGCCGTTACTGCATTGTTATAGATTCGATTGGGTACATATAGAGATATGTGCAGTTTTAATGAGTCTCATGATCTTAGTTCATGGTTTTGTTGTGCTGGTATTGTAATGATCCACTCATACCGGTCAGAATTCTGCCATCCAACTTAAGTGATACATGTAAACCCAGTCATGGTGAGATAGAGATCAATCAGATTGATCTAATTGAACCATAGGTCAAGTGCAGGGCGCATGTGATGTGCAGCGATAGTAGATAGGATCTACTACCGGGCGGTGGATTGCCGGGCAAAGTGTTGTTCGGTAAAACAGCCGTAACTTTTGAACCGTTACTCGGATTGAGACGATCTCTAGCTAACTCGTATTGATAGCTAGTCTTGGTGGAATCATTACTGGAGGATGGTGTACATGGAACATGGAGATGGAGATCGCCATGATGAACAAATAGATGGAGATGGAGATCCCCAAAGTGATAATGGGCTATACCAAGTCATATATGTGTTAATGTCGTTCTTACTATGTTCTACTTTCATATGCGATGATGTTTTGTCTACATGCGCGCGGTAGTGAAGTAGAACGATCCCTCAGCAATGTTTAAGTTACATGCTCCCCCAAACCTTGCACTGTCATGTGTCTTGTACAATCGGTGGTAGGTCTATGAAATTAGGGTGCCACGGGTTTTCCTTGACTAGGCAGGTTCGTATCGAATACTTACTGCAGAAGGGTTGGTTTCTTGAACAAGGTCGTCCTGACAGTTAGGGACCTTGGAGCATAAGTAGTTGGGTATCACAAGCATAGAGATGCCATCCCAACAATAAGAGTCTTATGTGATATGATTAGCAAGGAGTTGCTTACCGATCTACCATGTCTACTAGCGGTGATGCTAAAGCTCACTAGTATACTTGTTAGTTGTGGGTCTTGAATCACTAAGTATCAATTGAGGGATATTGATTTTAGTGGGAGTAGATTTTATTTAATATTATTTACTCTGTCTTGGATACGTTGTCTTAGTATTTTGCATTACTTTTGTTGTACATTAATGGTGCCCAGCAATCAAACATTTACTTTGCGCTCAATTCTTGAGAAAGATAAGTTGAATGGAACAAACTATGCAGATTGGATCCACAACCTGAGAATTGTTCTCAGGGCTGAGAAAAAGGAAGAGATTCTAGACACCCAATTACCATAAGCACCTAAGGATAATGCATGTAGTGCGGAGAAGAAAGCTTACAAGAAAGCAAGTGATGCTGATCTTGAAGTGAGTTGCCTCATGCTTGCATGTATGGAACCTGAGCTACAGATGCAGTTCGAAAATAATCATGCAGCGTATGATATTAGCATAGCGCTTAAGGTTATGTTCTAGGCTGAGGCTAGAACTGAAAGGTTCAAAGTTTCAAAAGCTTTTGTTGATTGCAAGCTAGCAGAGGGCGCAGCAGTTGGCCCACATGTAATCAATATGGTTGGTTACACTCAGAGGTTGGAGAAGCTAGGCTTCCCAATTTGCCAAGAGTTGGCTACTGATTTCATTCTCTCGTCTCTTCCGCCCAGTTATGGAAACTTCATCTCGAACTACCATATGCATGGGGCGGAGAAGAGCTTGAATGAGTTGGGTGGCATGCTGAAAACAGCAGAGGCTGACATCAAGAAGAGTGCAGGAAGTAGCCAAGTGTTGGCTGTCCAAAACAAGCCTAACTTTAAGAGAAAGAAGGGCAACGCTTGGAAGAAGAAAAGGGCAAGGCTAAGGATGAGATTCATAAGCCAAACCCACCTTCACCTAAGGCTGGTCCAGATGCTGATGCTCAGTGCTTTCACTGTAAGGGGAAAGGCCACTCGAAGACAAACTGAAAGTTGTACTTGGTGTCCTTGAAGAAGGATGGTGGTGGTAAAGGTACTTCCACTGCTCATACGCTTGTTATTTATGTTACAGATATTTTCCTCGCTAACTCTTATATTAATTCTTGGGTATTTGATACCGGATCAGTTGCTCATATTTGCAATACGATGCAGGGAATGATAAGATGTAGAAGCGTTGAAAAGGGAGAAGTTGATTTCTGCGTGGGCAATAATGCAAGAGTTGCTGCGTTGAACGTCGGGACGATGCAACTTCATCTACCATCAGGATTTATTTTGGAATTGAATAATTGTTATTTTGTCTAGTTTAAGTCGAAACATTGTGTTTCCTTCATGTTTGATGAAGGATGGTTATTCATTTGCGAGCAAAGACAATGGTTGTGTGATCTCTAAGAATGACATATTTGTGGCTTATGCACCCATTGTGAATGGGTTATTTATTTTAAATCTTGATGATGCACCTATCTGTAATGTTAGTCCTAAGAGGCCTCGGCTTAATGAGTTAAGTACTACTTATTTGTGGCATTGTCGTTTGGGTCATATAAGTGAGAACCGCATGAAGAGGCTCCATGATGATGGGCTTTTAACTTTGTTTGATTTTGATTCATACGAGACATGTGAGTCTTGCTTACTAGGAAAGAGGACCAAGGCACCTTTCACAGGTTTTCCTGAGAAAGCGTCTGACTTATTGGAACTTGTACATACTTATGTATGTGGACCAATGAGCACGACAGCTAGAGGCGGATTCCAATACTTCATCACTTTCACTGATGATTTTAGTAGATATGGATATGTCTACTTAATGAAACATAAGTCTAAAACATTTGAAAAGTTCAAAGAATTTCAGAATGAAGTAGAGAATCAACGTGGCATGAAAAATAAAGCTTTGCGATCTGATCATGGAGGCGAATATTTGAGTCACGAATTTAGCAATCATCTAAAGAGTTGTGGAATCGTTCCACAACTTACACCACATGGAACGCCTCAGAGGAACGGCGTGTCCGAGCGGCGTAATTGAACTTTGTTGGACTTGGTTCGATCTATGATGAGCCAGTTGGACCTACCTTTATCATTTTGGGGATACGCTCTAGAAACAGCCACTTTCACTTTAAACAGGGTACCATCTAAGTCTATAGTTAACACACCATATGAGATGTGGACTGGTAAGTGTCCCAATTTGTCTTTTCTGAAAATTTGGGGTTGTGAAGTTTATGTCAAACGACTTATATCAGATAAACTAACACCCAAATCAGACAAGTGCTTTTTTGTGGGATACCCAAAGGAAACTTTAGGGTATTCTGTCTATAACCGGACAAAGGGCAAAGTGTTTTCTTAGACAAAGAGTTTCTCAAAAGGGATAAAAATGGACAGAAGGTTTATCTTGAAGAAGTTCAAGATGAACTAGTTGGGAATGACTCTACGAGCGATGCTAACATAGCAGAACAAGTTGAGACGCCCGTGGTAGTAGAAACACCACCACAACCATGAAGATCAGCAAGACTTCGTGAATTAATGGGGGAAATGTTATTGTTTATGCAGAAGCAATGATGGACCTAGATTCTGAGAAATGGCAAAGTGCCATGAGATCCGAGATAGATTCCATGGGAGACAATCAAGTTCGGAACTTGGTTGATCCACCTGATGGGGTTAGACCCATAGAGTGCAAATGGATCTATAAAAAGAAAAAGGATATGGATGGAAATGTTCACATCTATAAAGCTTGACTTGTCGCAAAGGGTTTTAGGCAAGTTCAAGGAATTGACTACGACAAGAATTTCTCGCCAGTAGCTATGCTTAAATCTATTCGGACCATTCTAGCAATTGCTGCATATTTTGATTATGAGATATGGCAGATGGATGTTAAAACAACCTTTCTAAATGGAAATTTGGAAGAGGACGTGTATATGATACAGCCCGAAGGTTTTGTTGACCCTAATAATGCTAGAAAAATATGCAAGCTTAAGAAATCCATTTATGGATTAAAGCAAGCATCTCGGAGTTGGAATATTCATTTTGATGAAGTGATCAAAGGTTTTGGCTTTCGTCAAAATGAAGAAGAACCTTGTGTTTACAAGAAGGAAAGTGGGAGCACTGTTGTATTTCTAATCTTATATGTGGATGACATATTATTGATTGGGAATGACATTCCAATGTTGCAATCAGTAAAGACTTCACTGAATAATAGTTTTTCTATAAAAGATTTAGGAGAAGTAGCATACATTTTGGTCATTAAGATCTATAGAGATAGGTCCAAAAAAGGTTAGTAGCATTAAGTCAAGATACATATATAGACAAGGTGTTGAAATGATTCAAGATGGAACAATCTAAAAGAGGGTTATTGCCTATGTCACATGGTATGCGTTTTAGCGATAAGCAGTGTCCTTCATTAGATGAAGAGCGCAAACGCATGAGTAAGGTTCCATAAGCTTCGGCAATTGGTTCCATCATGTATGCCATGATATGTACTCGCCCAGATGTCTCATATGCTCTAAGTGTTGCGAGCAGGTACCAAAATAATCGAGGTGAAAGTCACTAGACACTTGCTAAAACCATTCTTAAGTACTTGAGAAGGACTTGATGTGTTCCTAATCTATGGAGGTGAGGAGGAGCTCGTTGTAAATGGTTACACCGATGCTAGCTTCCAAACTGACACAGATGATTCACAATCTCAATCAGGTTTTGTGTTCATGATAAATGGTGGTGCAGTAAGCTAGAAAAGTTCCAAGCAGGCGACAGTGACCGACTCTACAACAGAGGCCGAGTACATCGCAGCTTCTGAAACTGCAAAGGAAGGTGTTTGGATGAGGAGGTTCCTCATTGAGCTTGGTGTGTTTCTGAATGCATCGAGCCCATTGAATCTACATTGTGACAACAATGGGGTGATTGCACAGGCTATGGATCCTAGGAATCACCAGAAGAACAAACATGTGCTGCGGAAGTTTCACCTCATTCGAGAGTTCATTAGGTGAGGTGAAATTAAGAGGTGCAAGATACATATGGATTTGAATATTGTAGATCTTTTGACAAAGGCTGTTCCACAGCCTAAGCTTGAGGCACACTTGAGGTCTATGGGTATTAGATATCTTAGAGATTAACTATAGTGCAAGTGGGAGACTATTGGGAATATTCCCTAGAGGTAATCATAGAGATGATGATATTAGGATTGTATCCATGACATATATTATGAGTTCAGTGAATATCCATTATAGTCAAACTTGTATTGATTAACAATTATGTGAATTGTTTGTGAAACACTTTTACTTGTATGGTTATTCTAAAATTGTCCCTGATCAGAGTTCGTGTGAGGATACACATGAACATTAGATTAGCACATGTATTTGTGGCAGAACCTCCTAAGTGTTTGGGCCCACCGACACCTGTCATTGTCCCAAGGACCTCTAACGGTGATGCCGGGGATCCTCCCACTCTAGAAGTCCGATGAGCATCTCAGGACGCTCATTCCACCGCTACCTAGGGCGTATCAAACAAGCTCGTCTTGACCACCAGCGATGGTCAATTAACGAAAATTTCTTCTCCTCGGCCTTACAGGATAGCAAGTGGCCACCTTAACACCAGGATCACTCGTTGCGAAGACATTGCAGTATCACAGACGACACAAGACCAAAATAATATTTCAGAGTAAAACATCGGAAGTATTACATAACTTAATTTACAAAGGGAGTTCTTCCAAATAGTAGAGTGTTATTACAAGCCAGGTCCAGTGGAGCAACTTAAACTTTAGCATAGAGATTACAAATTTACAGACCCTGCCCATGGGTCACGCTCACTCTTCCTCGTCGTCAACCTCGACGACGGACACGCAACAGGGTCCGAAACAAGTCGGCTCCTGAGCTTCACCTGCAACAGGGGTTATAAAACCCTGAGTACGGGAGTACTCAACAAGACTTACCCGGCGGGAAAAGAGGAGAAAGTAGGAATGCAGGCTTGGGGTAGACAAGGAGTGGCTGAGCAAGGAGCCAAAGTGTTTTGCTAAAAAGCTTACTAATAGTGCATCCTTACTTTCAAGTTTTACCCGCGAATTCCTCTCCTTAAGAGGTCGAGGAGTTGGAGGACAGTCTATCTAGTTGCCTCTCACAGACAAGTCTGTGAGTTCCTAGTCCTTAATCAAAGTATTATCTATCCAACGGCCATAGCTTCATGTCACTGTAAGTCCGGGAATTGGGATCCGAACCTCATGAGACATTTCCCCCTTTTTCTTTTTATCACTTAGTTGCATATTTAACTACGATGAGGGTCAGTGGATTGAGTCTCCCAATCGGGGAGCAACGACGATTCGAACCGCTTAGCAATCCAGCTGGAGTTCCTAACCACCTGACATATGTAGAACCAAATCTTGCATATGTCAACCCAAATCAAGCTCTCCCCAAATTTGACTAGGTTCGCGGCACCCGAGAGCACAGTACTCCACCATCCTACAGCCGATCTAGATGTTTTTCGGTCATCTCAGATCCGTAAGGTGGGTACACACTACTCTCGCCATCGCTCCACGCCCAGTGCGCGAGTAGCTGTTCGCATCGAGGGATCACAAGACCGGGCTTACCGAGGGCAAGTGGCTAGTACTATAAATTCTCAACCCATCAGGTCACCAACGGACCGGTCCTTAACCGACACAGTTGGAGACACTACTTTAAGACTCTATTCTTAAAGCAAGTCCACCGACCGGTCTCAAATTGAAACATCATTGACCATAAGTGTATTCCACAACAACCCTTCAAACTTTCTTGTTTGAAAACCTATCTAGTAGCAGGGCTAAGCATTACTACGCGATTTTAAAATAAAACAGGTGTCAAGGACAGGATAACAAATATCAAGGTAGTAAATGCAGCAAGTAGGTTAACCCAATTCTCAACTACCTAATGCAGCATTTTCAATTCATAAGTGATAAAAGATTTAAAACATTCAAGGTGGGGTTAATGCATCCAGGGCTTGCCTTAGTTGCAGAGCTGAGAGGGACCCTCGGAGACTTCCCAAGTCTCGGATCCTACTTCTTCGAACGGAGCACCGACCTCGGGGTTCGGTTCAACGGTCGCTCCTTCGGTCACGTGCACTATACGCAAAATGATAAATGCTCATGATATGCATATGACAAATTTTTAAGAAGGACCGAGTTAAGTACAACTGGCCTTCTCGGTGCAATACAGACTAAACAACAATTAAAGTTGTTTAACATCTTAGTGTCTTTACCCAAGAGGTTGCATCTGTATACTAGGATTCTTCTTAATCCCTAATCATCTTAAATTAACTAATTATTAATCCTTTCTATCTTAATTAATTCTTAATTAAGTATTGATGACAGTAATTAAGCAGTAATGCCAAACAATATTTAAATGCCAAAGGTCATTAAGGTTAATGACCTCAGGTCATCACACAATCCCAAAATCACTCAAACCCTAATTTGAGAATTTAACTAATTATTACCTAATTATCCTAGAATTATCATTTAATTACTAATTAAGGTTGTAATAATATTTTATTCCAACATTATCCAAATGCCACCAAATTTTGTGTGGAGCCAGGAAATAATATTCAGAGGCATCCCACAAATTTTGGTGATTTTTGGACATATTAATAAATTAATAAAATTCATAGAAGTTTTATTTACTAATTAAAAGAGGCAATTTTTATACACATGCCAACTACCAGAAAATAGAACCTAATATTTTTCCTATGTTCTATTTATTTTATAGAACCTGCATAAAAATTCCCATGATTTTTGAATCAGTACATGATTTTCTATTCAAATTCAAACATACAACAAATTTTGCATAAACAGAAAAAGGAAAACAACACTATGCCGCGAGCGGCCTAGGAACTCGGCCCGCAGGCCGGCCCGTCCGCGCTCGGCCCACGCGGGCGCTGCGCACGCCCTCGCCTCCACTCACGGCGTCGCTGACAGCGGGCCCCCGCTGTCAGCTTCGTCTTCAAGCTCCGGCCGGCCGAATCAACGGCACGACCGAGGCATCCGCGCCATCTTCGCCCCTTGCGACTCGCTGGTCGCGTTCTCCACTGCATGGCGCACCTCTGGACCCCCTAAACACTCGCTCTCTCCTAGTCTAGCTCCCACGGCCACGGGCGCTGCGGACGACCACCTCGGCCGAGCAAACGCCGGCCACTACGAGCGAGTAGAGCGCGAATTGGATAGCGCATAAGCATCGGTGGCTCACCGTGATTTGGAGCTCGGAGCAGGCCTAGCCGCGGTGAGGTGCTCGCGGCGGCGCTTTGGCCGGAGTCGGGAGAGAAACGGCTCGGTTGCGGGCTAGGACGGGTTAGCGCTTGCGCTCAGGGGCACAAACGATGGCGGAGATCAGGGCGGAGCTGCTGGTGTGCTTAGGTGGCTCAGAAAGGGAGTGGACATGACGAATTTTGAGGGCGACGAAGTTCACCGGCGTCGGGCGCGAGGGAAACAAAAGGAGCATGTCGGCCGGTGGAGAGGCTTATATCGCGAACGGAGGAGACGCCCGCCTTCCACGTCGCCTGGCGACACAGGCAGGCAAGCAGGCTGCGTGCTTGCACACGCACACGCGGCGCTGCGCGCATGGCGGCCGCGCTGGACAGGGCGCCGTGATCCCTATCGGGTCACTGTAGCTGTCCCTTATCCCCTCTACTCTGTTTTTTGCAAAATTCGACCAAATTTTGAATTAAAGTCCAAAATCTGTTAGAACAAAAGTTGTGCAGAATTTTACAAGCTACAAAACTCCTTTTGGTGACCAAAGCTGAATCTGAGTGGAAATTGGTGAGTTTGACCAGACAGTTTGAAATTAAAATCTCAATTTAGGAAAATTCAAATTTTTTTGAATTGGGGCAAAACAGAATTTCCAAAATTACTTTTGATTTTCCTGAACAACTTGAAAAACTCCCAACATGAAAGTTGTTCAACTCTTTGAGCTCTACAAATTTCATGTTGGTCACTTTTCAAAATTCAAAATAGATTTTGAATTGGAGATTCAAATTGGAAAAGGGGACACTTTCTGGAAATCTGTATTTTCAAAATTACTTTGAATTTTGTAATGAAACTTCAAAAACTCAAAACACCAAAGTTGTACATCTTGACAAGATCTACAACTTTGCTTTTGAACTCATCCCCAAATTTTGCTTGGTTTTTGAATTGCACAAAAGGGGGCAAAACAAGGCTTTTAAAATCAGGGTTTCCCCCCCTACTCTTTCGGAAATCTTTCCCCCTAGGGTTTTAGCAACCAACACAAGCATCAACACACAATGTAAGCACACTTTCATTCCCTAAGCACAACCAATCAGAATAAACTTGTTTTAAGTTGATGCATAATAATGTGCTTAACAGGTATGCGATGCAATGCTCATGATGACATGATCCAGTTTTAGGAACCGTAACATCGGGGATGTTACAACCCTTCCCCCTTAAAGAAATCTCGTCCCCGAGATTTAAAACCTTAGGATACGTTATGGAAAAGGAAATTTGTAAAACTATTTCATCTTCAACCTTTTCATAAGACAAGAAGCTGGGGAAGACTACTCAAATACAAACATATATGTACACTAAGTACATGGCTTTGGCTACTCTTTTCCTTCACTAGAGTACACTTCCTATTTATCAGATGTTGTCTCGAAGAGAAGCGTGGAACTCAGGAAAATTCTCCATTAGATAATCTTCAGATTCCCATGTGGCTTCCTCTTCAGAGTGCTAGCTCCATTGCACCTTGTACCACTTGGTAGTTGTTCGTCGAGTAACTCTATCTCTTTGGTCCAATACTCGGATAGGATATTCCGCATAAGTCAGATCTGGTTCAAGTTCAACATCTTCAATATCTTGAACCTGGTCTGGTACCCGAAGACACTTTTTCAGTTGAGATACATGGAATACATTGTGTATCCCGGATAATCGTTCGGGCAGTTTAAGGCGGTAAGCTACCTGTCCACATCGGTCAAGAATTGGAAATGGACCAATGTAACGAGGTGCTAATTTGCCTTTAACGCCAAAACGATTTACTCCTTTCATTGGGGATACCTTTAAATACACATAGTCACCTTTGGCGAATCTTAAGGGTCGACGTCTTTTATCGGCATAGCTTTTCTGTCGGGACTGAGCAACTTTCAAGTTATTTTGGATTTGTCTAACTTTGTTCTCGGTCTCTTTTACTAAGTCAACCCCAAAGAACCACCTTTCTCCAGGTTTTGACCAATGTAGTGGAGTTCGACATCGTCGGCCATATAGTGCCTCAAAGGGAGCCATCTTAATACTTTCTTGGTAGCTATTGTTGTAGGAAAACTCTGCTAGAGGCAAGCAGTCATCCCACTTATCTGGAAAATTCACGGCACAAGATCTTAATAGATCTTCTAGGGTCTGATTTACCCTCTCTGTTTGCCCACCTGTTTGAGGGTGGTAGGCTGTATTGTATAAAAGCTTGGTGCCCAAAGATTCATGTAAGCATTTCCAGAACTGGGAGACAAATTGTGTGCCTCTATCTGACACTATTGTCTTTGGCACCCCATGCAGACTTAGTATACGATCAAAATAAATCTTAGCATAGGTGGAGGTATAGTACGATTTCTTTACAGGTAAGAAGTGTGCTGTTTTGGTGAGACGATCCACAATGACCCAAATTAAATCAAAGCCTTTGGCCGTCTTGGGCAACCCTACTATGAAATCCATGCTAATATCATCCCATTTCCATGCTGGAATAGGCAAGGGTTGCAACTCTCCAGCGGATTTGAGGTGAATAGCTTTGACCTTTCGGCATGTGTCGCATTGGGCCACATAGCGGGCTATCTCTATCTTCATTTTCAACCACCAAAACCTTTGCTTTAGGTCCTGATACATTTTATTGCTCCCCGGATGAATAGAATATCTCGTGGTATGAGCTTCATCTAGGATTTGCTGACGTAGCTCAGGTACCTTTGGAACCACTAACCGGTTTTTGAACCAGATTACTCCTGCATCATCCACCTTAAAGTCTGTGGGTGCCCTATTAGAAACATTCTCTTTAAGATATTTCATACCTTTGTCTTCCTTTTGTGCCTCTATGATTTGAGCTTCGAGATTGAAATCAATTTTTAGATTCGCAAGGCTTCCTTGGGAAATCATTTCTATCCCCAAGTTCTCTAGCTCTTGGCACAAAGTTATATCTTTAGGCGTCACTGTTAAACAATTACAGTGAGCCTTACGACTGAGGGCATCAGCTACTACATTCACTTTGCCAGGGTGATAATGCACCTCAAGGTCATAATCTTTGATCAATTCTAGCCACCTTCGCTGGCGCATATTAAGTTCAGCTTGAGTGAAGATGTACTTCAAGCTCTTGTGATCTGTGTATAAGTGACAAGTATTCCGCAACAGATAATGGCGCCAGATCTTTAATGCATCTACTTCGGCGGCTAGTTCAAGATCATGGGTCGGGTAATTCTCTTCATGTGGTTTAAGCTGTCTGGAAGCATATGCAATTACTCAACCCTCCTACATTAGCACACAGCCTATCCCTATCCCTGAAGCGTCACAATACACATCAAAGGGTTTTTCAATATCTGGCTAGGCTAAGACAGGTGCAGTTGTCAATAACCTTTTCAGAGTCTGAAAGGCTTGCTCACATTGAGGTGACCAAACAAATTTTGTTTGATTCTTGAGCAAGGTCGTGATTGGTTTGGCGACTCTTGAAAAGTTCGGGATAAAGCGACGGTAATATCCCGCCATACCCAGAAAACTACGGACCTCATGTACCGTAGTCGGGGGCTTCCAATTCAACACATCTTCTACTTTACCTGGGTCTACAGCGACTCCCTCCACTAATAATACATGACCCAGGAAATGGACTTTGTCCAGCCAGAACTCACATTTGCTGAACTTGGCATATAGTTGATGCTCCCTGAGACGGGTCAGCATAATTCTCAGATGTTCAGCATGTTCTTTCTTAGTTTTGGAATAGATCAAAATGTCATCAATGAAGACGACCACAAATTTGTCTAGCTCTAGCATGAAGACAGAGTTCATCAAGTACATGAAATGGGCCGGTGCATTGGTCAACCCAAAAGACATCACCAAGTATTCATACAGCCCATAACGGGTTGTAAAAGCCGTTTTGGGTACATCCTCCGGCCTGATTTTGATTTGATGGTACCCTGATCTCAAATCAATCTTTGAGAATACTTTAGCCTCGGCCAACTGGTCAAATAACAAGTCAATACAGGGCAATGGGTACTTGTTCTTAATCGTCACCTCATTCAGGGGACGATAATCGACACACAACCTTAATGTTTGATCTTTCTTTTTCACAAGTAAGGCTAGGCAACCCCATGGAGAGGAACTGGGCTGAATAAAACCTTTCTGCAACAGCTCTTGTAGTTGGGTTCTTAATTCGGCCAGTTCTTTTGGTGCCATTCGGTAGGCCCTTCGAGATATTGGGGCCGTCCCTGGTTTCAATTCTATGCTAAACTGGACATCCCGGTCCGGTGGCAGACCTGGTAGGTCTTCAGGAAATACGTCCGGAAAATCCCGAACCACCGGGATATTTTTGACTGCAGCCACATTAGTGGCATGAACCTGCCCAATTGCCCGTTTGGGAGTAGCTAACTGGATTAGAAGGTAAGAATTCTCATTGGGCAATGGGATTTTAATGGTTCGATGCAAGGTATCTAGCACAACCCCTCGTTGTGCCATCCAGTTCATGCCTAGTATGACATCAATCTCCTGGTCTTTAAGAACAATCATGCTAGTGGGAAAACTATGCCCACCAAATTCGATGGGTATCTGGTGAACCATTTCTTTAGAACTTAGCCGTCCTCCTGGCGACTGTATATAAAAATGATCTTTTGTTTCCCCAATGGGTATGCCATGATTTATCACGAAGGTGCGGTTGATGAATGTATGAGATGCACCAGAATCGAAAAGCATTAAAGCAGGATGTTTCGCAACAGGAAACGTACCCATCATCACTGGTTCTCCTTCCGGTATTGTCTCCACCTCTGTATGGAAGACTTGTCCCGCTTTCTTTATGGGTTTACCCCTTTGCACATTTTGTCCTTTCTGAGCCCCAGTCCTGAATTGGCTCGGCTGGGGTTGGCCAATGGGTGGCCCTTGGAAAGTGGGGTTGGTTTGGCGGGGGTAGGGGCATTCTTTGGAAAAATGCCCAGGCTTACCACAATTGAAACAAGGATAATTGTGGTTGGGTGGAGCAGTGGGACGAACACCTGGGGCGTTCGGCTGGCGTCGTGCAGTGGCGATGGCAGTAGGTCGAGGATATACCTGCTGCCCTGGTCTATATTATGGAGGGGAAAAGGGACCACGATAAGGTGACGGCGCTTGAAAGCGTCCGTGGCCCTGCGGATGATAAATGATTCTCTGGCGCTTTTGACCGCGACCAGAGAAGGAGGAAGAAGCGGCCTTCTTCTTGGCTTCCTTGTGCTTTCTATTCTTTTCTTCCGAGGCGATGGCAATATTTACCGCCTCGTAGAAAGTAGCATTTGGGCATGTGGTCATCATTGTCTGAAGTTTGGTATTGAGACCACACATGAAACAGGCCTTCTTCTTTCTATCCATGTTCACATGGTCTGTGGCATATTGAGAAAGATGATTAAATTTTGCCACGTACTCCATGACACTTTTATCGCCTTGCTGCAAGGCGAGAAATTCTTCGGCCTTCATGGCCATAAGCCCTTTAGGGATGTAATGGGCGCGGAACGCGTCCTTAAACTCTGTCCAGGTGACCTGGTGTCCCGGAGCTTGGATTGCTAGAAAATTCTCCCACCAAGCACCCGCAGCTCCCCGAATCTGTTGAGCTACAAACAGGGGCTTCTGAGTTTCCGAACATCGGATCAGGCTGAACTTGTGCTCCATGGTCCGGAGCCAGTCATCGGCGTCTAACGGCTCATCAGCCTTGGTGAATACCGGGGGCCTTGTCTCGGTAAAGTCCACGTACCGAGTTTCTCCCTCCCCATTGTGCTGTGCTCTGAAGTTTGGGGCGGGGTGTGGCTGGCGTTGTGCTAACTCGCGCAACAAGCGAGCGTTGTCGGTAGTGGCACTCAAAAGAACAGCAATGGCATCAGCCAGGGAAGGTGGAGCAGGTGGAGGGTTGGGGATGTCCTCCCCTCCCTAAGAGGACCCGGCTCCATCAGATCCTCATGTACGCATCGGCATCTGCTACAAGAGTCATATGTACTTGTTACCACATGGAATTAATAACTTAAAACATATCTTACATACTTCCATTTATTTATCAAACATCAGTTCAACACTCTAGAAACAAACGAGTACAGCTTCTTAAACTGAAAGAAAACACTATACTACAGACCCGACCCCACTATGGTAGATTAGGAATCCTACAACGACATTGCCCGCGACTTCACCGAACTAGTTGGTGTGGTCAGAGTCGTAGCCCGGGTCGTCATTGTCATCGCCATGATTACCCCCTGGGTTGTCGTCACCGGAGTCGGACTCCCCCTCGTCACTGAGGTCTTGGTCGGGCTCCCCATCATCCGCCAACTCTCCATCCGTGTCCATCTCCCCTTCACCTGCAGGTGGATGGAGCTGATGATATAGTTCGAATGCAATATCACGGTATTGCATTGCCAAGTCGTTGACGGTGTCTAAATGATGTGCCAGCTCAAGCTTCTCTAGCTGTAGCTGGTCCTCCCGCTGCCACGTGACATCCCTCTGCGCGGTGACAGTGGCCGCCATCTTCACGTACAGATCTTTAAGGTACTTGGTTTTGTCCAGCTTCGCCTTCATTCTGGTCAGCTCGTGCCTATGTGCGCTCCTGGCATCCTCTTCTCGGGCAATAGCGGCGTTCCTCTCTTCCACCATACGGGACAGCATGGCCTCGCAGTTCTCGGTGGTTTGTTTTTGTTTTGTTAGTTGAGCTTTAAGTTCACTGATCTCCATGACGTTGTACATCCTTTCTCTCGTCACTTTGGTTAGCTCGGCGGACAACCTTTCCACCTCTTGCTGCGAGGGTGAATGGCTACTGCTTGCTTGATCGCTTCGCGGGGCCAACTGGTGTCTAGGGACCCCTTTTGGACCAGTCCTCTTGCGCGGGGTCTGCTTCCAACGAGCCATCCTGTAGAGGGTAAGTTTGGATTAGTAAGGGAGACCTTACAGGTTAGCAAGAAGGGGATTGATTCTATACAACCCAACCCAAACAAGGAGGAAGGAACTTAACCAAGTGATATATCATGATGCATGCACGCACTTACGATTCCTACTAGCAAATCATAACGATATTACTTAAAACTTTACAACATAGGGCAATACTTTATGTTGCTCCTCCACACCACTTCAAAAATTCTAACAAGCCTACAGACAGGGGTAAGATAGGACTAAAGCACTTGGACTCAAAATAAGCAAGTTTATAGTTTTGGATCCAAATGGTTTTGAAGTTTTTCAAAGGATACAACAGTCATCTTAGCAACGAATGCTCTGATACTAGCTGTGGCAGAACCTCCTAAGTATTTGTGCCCACCGACACCTGTCATTGTCCTAAGGACCTCTGACGGTGATGCCGGGGATCCTCCCACTCTAGAAGTCCGATGAGCATCTCAGGACACTCATTCCACCGCTACCTGGGGCGTATCAAACAACCTCGTCTTGACCACCAGCGATGGTCAATTAACGAAAATTTCTTCTCCTCGCCCTTACAGGATAGCAAGTGGCCACCTTAGCACCAGGATCACTCGTTGCGAAGACATTGCAGTATCACAGACGACACAAGACCAAAATAATATTTCAGAGTAAAACAGCGGAAGTATTACATAACTTAATTTACAAAGGTAGTTCTTCCAAATAGTAGAGTGTTATTACAAGCCAGGTCTAGCGGAGCAACTTAAACTTTAGCACAGAGATTACAAATTTACAGACCCTGCCCATGGGTCACGCTCACTGTTGACGGTTCTTAAGTATCAATTTTAATTATCAAATAATCAAGAGAAAGGACCAATATGCAACCATCACCTAGAATTAGGGTTTGATCTGACAGAATTCCACAAGTTTTGTTGTTTATCTGTTTCTGCAGGGGGTTATCAGGAAATAAGGAAGAAAGGCCCACATGTCGGGATTACATAGAGATATCAACGCATCGCGTAATTTTTCATCATCTAGAAGACTCCAGAAGCCACGAGACCGAAGCGGAGGCGAAACTGGGCCAGGCCCAGGGCGCCCGCCCTGGTAGCCTGGGCGCCCGCCCCCCTGTTGGAGCCAAATCAGGACTCTTTCGCTCGGGATATTCCACCGAGCTATTGGATCAAGAAAAACATAGTACCACCTCGCCTATCGACCCAAAAACGCATAGAAGGGGAGGACTATATGAAAGAGCATCTAGGCCCCTAGTGATTTCGGTGATTAATGACATTATTGATTACTATGACTAACGTGTGTTTTGCAGAGGCAAAGTCATAGGTAAGGTCATGGTATATAGGTACTCGATGGACAGGGACGTACATGCCTACTTAATGGTGGAAATCGTTTCGGTTTTCAAAGGAGGGATGGACATCGTCAAGACTAGGCTAGGTCTAAGTGCCATATGGTGAAGAAGGGCACTTAGAGTAGTTTAGGACCTTGTTTTTCCTTTGACCGTACTATTAAGAGGGGCTTTGATATAGTAGCTTGACTTAGGCAAGGCTTTAGGTTTAGGTGTGGTGCACACTTGGTAAACCTAGCACTAGGCAGCTCAGAGATAGTCCTTAGTTCGAGAGGAACAAACTTCGTGTTGGAGCGATCGCGTTTCGATGAAGTTTGGGTGCCCAAAGGGGCACCGGACGCTACACCGGACGCTCTGTGAGTGCGTCCGGTGAGGTCCTTAGCCGTTAGAACAGTGCCGTGCTTAGGGTTAGGCACCGGACGCTAGCACCAGACGCACCGGGCAGCGTCCGGTCCCTTACCCAGGGAGCTTGCAAAGTCCCCCTGAGCACCGGACGCTAGCACCGGACGTGCCGGGCAGCGTCCGGTCCCATGCGCAGGGAACATGTAAAGTTTCCCCGAGCACCGGACGGTGCACCGGACGCTGCGAGTTAGCGTCCGGTGACCTGTCAGAAAGAAGAGCAGGTAGCCGTTATGTCACACAGGACGCTCGGTGCAGTGCGTCCGGTGCAACATAATGTGCGTCCGGTGACCCCGTTTTCAGTGAAAAACGGTTGGCCGACCTTTGGACTTGGTGGATAGTATTTATACTTCTCCACCTCGTCCATGAGACTCCTCTTGCCCATTTGAACATCAGAGAAACTTGTTGTGGAGCAAGAGAGTTGCAAAGAGCCTAGAGAGGATTGGTTTTTGAGTGAATTCTTGAGAGAATCCTCCTCTAGTGAGTTCCAAGAGTCAAGTGTGCATCCATCACTCTCTAGTGCCTTGTTTGGGTCAAGTGAGAGTTCTTTGCTTGTTACTCTTGGTGATCGCCATCACCTAGACGGTTCGGTGGTGATTGGAGGCACGAAGATCACCCGGAGTTCTTGTGGGTGGCTCGTGTCAAGCTTGTGAGCGGTTTTGGGCGATTCACCGCGACGGAGTGTCGAAGAATCAGCCCGTAGAGAGCACTTGGTCCTTGCGCGGACCAAGGGGGAGCAAGACCCTTGCGCGGGTGCTCCAACGAGGACTAGTGGAGAGTGGCGACTCTCCGGTACCTCGGCAAAACATCGCCGAGCATTTTCTTCCACTACTCCCTTACTTTCTAGCATTTACTTTGTGCTCTTACATTCTTAGAATTGCCATGCTAGAATAGGATTGGAACTAGGTTGCAAAACTTTTATCCGGTAGCTCTCTAAGTCACACTAGGCACAAGGGGTTGAATTGGAGCTTATAGGTTGCTTAAATTTTTAGAGAAGCCCAATTCACCCCCCCTCTTGGGCATCTTGATCCTTTCAATTGGTATCAGAGCCTAGTGCTCATTATTTAGGCTTCACCGCCTAGAGAAAGATGTCTAACGGGGATGGGCCGCCACCCATGTTCGATGGGGATGACTTCCCGTATTGGAAAATACGGATGGAGTCATACCTTGAGGCATGCGATGTAAAGTGCCTAAAAGCCGCGACCGAAGGGTTTGCCCCTACGGAAAGAGCCACCGCTCTTACTCCACAAGAGCAAGAAAACGAGAAGTGGAATGCAAAGGCCAAAAACCACATCTTTAGAGGTCTTTGCAAAGAAGTGTTCAACCCTGTTCGGAGCCACAAAACCGCCAATGAACTTTGGAAGGAACTTTGTGCGCTCCATGAGGGAACTAAGAGTGAACGCGAGGAACGCTATCACCTAGTGATGAACAAGCTTAATACATTTGAAATGCTTCCTAAAGAAAATGCTAATGAAATGTATTCTCGCTTGAATGTCATTGTAGAGGAGCTAAATGGACTTGGGCTTACACAAATGAGTACGGCGGATGTAGCAAGGAAGATACTATGTGTGCTCCCTATTGAGAAATATGGGCACATAGTAATCGTGCTTCATCAAGGCGATCTTTCCACTGCTACACCAACCACCATATTGGGGAAGATCAATGCTCATGAGATGTACATGCACATGAACCCTCAAGATAGCTCCTCATCGGCCAAGAAAGAAAAGAAGAACTTGGCTCTCAAAGCTTCTCATAAGGGCAAAGCCAAGAAGGTTGAAGTTGAGTCATCAACTTCAAGTGATGATGATGCATCTATTGCCCTCTTGGTGAGAAGAACCACCAAGATGTTGAAGAAGCTCAACAAGAATGGAGTCAACTTTGACTCCAAGAAGAAGAAGTTCTTCACAAGTAGCAAGAGGAAGCCCATCTCCGAGATGGATTGCTACAATTGTGGTGAGCTTGGTCATCTTGCTCATCAATGTCCAAAGCCCAAGAAGGACAAGTACAAGAAGAAGAACAAAGAGCAAGATGACTCAAGTGATGATGAGAAAAATGACAAGAAGCAATACAAGAAGAAAGGTGGCAAGAAGAAGGAGCACTACAAGAAGAAAAATGGCAAGGCTTATATTGTTGGTGATTGGCTCACCGACATTGAAAGCTCAAGTGGTGACTCCTCCGGCAATGAAAGTGATGATGAGAAGGTTGCCGCTATCGCCATCGATGCTCCATCACCATCATCTTCACCACCATCTACATCCTCTACACACCTATGCCTTATGGCCAAAGGTGACCGGAAGGTACAAAGTGAGGATGAGAGTAGTGAAAGTGATAGTGAATATGAATCACCTTCTTATGATGAACTTGTAAAATTGCTAAACAAATACACAAAAGTCATAAGAAAGACTAGAAGTGAAAATGAAAAGCTTGAACTTGAAAATGATACACTTCTAGCAAAGCTTAACTCTAGTGATGAGCTTAGAGAACAAAATGAGATCTTGACCACTAAGCTCAAGGAGCTCAAACTCTCTCTAAAAGAGCTTAAAGAAAAACATGATAAACTTGAGAGTGTTCATGATGAGCTTATCACTAGATATAGAGCTATGAAAGAAGAACTAACAACTCTAAAAGCAAACTATGACAACCTTGAGATTGCTTATGAACTTGCAATTGATGAAACACATGTTGCTACTAACAATGTTGCTAAGCTTGATGTAGCCACATCTTGTGATGACTTACTTGTGGAGAGCACAAGCAAATGTGTTGATTGCAAGGGCAAGAAAGTGGTAGTGGCCGAGAGTTATGAGGACACTATCAAGCTCAAGGATGTAATTGTCATGCTCAAGAAAGAGTTGCAAGACCAATCCAAGCACAACACCATTGTGATTGAGTCACTTGATCAAGACAAGAAACTTGCATATGAGAACAAGTTACTCAAAGAAGAAAATCAATATCTCAAGCTTGGTTTGATGTATGACAAGCAAGAAGAAGATGAGACATTCATCTTGGATGAGTTAGCTAGCAACAATGACCCAATCATCAAGAAGCTAAATCAAGAGAACAACAAGCTCAAGAAAGAGAAGGAACACCTAACCATGGGATTAGCAAAGTTCACAAAAGGGAAGGACCTTCAAAGTGAGCTTTTCATGAACACCGTCATGAAGATGGACAAGAGTGGGATTGGCTATAAGTCTCATCAAACAAAGCTCATCAAGTCTCTAGTCACTCATGATCAGGCAAGCAAGCCAAAGCCAAAAAGATGTTTTGAGTGTGGTCAAGAAGGACACTTTGCTCATGAGTGTAAGGCACCACTACCACCACCCTTGCCCAAGCATGCAAGACCATTTGCCTTCAATGCTCATTACATTGTAAGAAAAGACAAGTGTGGCAAGGTCAAGGTTAGCTTCATGGGGCCACCAAACAAGCAAAGGCCAAAGAAGATTTGGGTGCCAAAGCAACTAGTAGAGAAGGTCAAGGGCCCTAAGCAAATGTGGGTCCCTAAATCTCAAGCTTGATCTCTTGTGTGTAGGTGAACTACAAGACCGGTGGATCACATTGGGTAATTGATAGTGGTTGCACTCAACATATGACCGGAGATCCCCGGATGTTCACCTCTCTTGATGAAGATGTTGACAACCAAGAGAAGATCACATTTGGTGACAATTCAAAAGGGAAAGTCAAGGGACTAGGAAAGGTTGCTATATCAAATGACAACTCCATCACAAATGTGCTCTATGTGCAATCTTTGAGTTTCAATTTGCTCTCGGTTGGACAATTATGTGATCTTGGATTTGAATGTCTATTCAAGAAGAAGGAAGTAATTGTGACCAAGGAAGATGACAATGAAGTAATTTTCAGAGGCTTCCAGCACAACAACTTATATGTGGTTGACTTCTCATCCAATGAAGTTAATGTCAAGACTTGCTTATTCACCAAGACCTCTCTTGGGTGGTTGTGGCATAGAAGGTTAGCACATGTTGGAATGGGCACACTCAAGAAGTTGATGAAGAAAGAATTGATTAGAGGCTTGAAGGATGTGACATTTGAAAAGTACAAGCTTTGTAGTGCATGTCAAGCGGGCAAACAAGTTGCAAACACTCATCCAACCAAAGCCTATCTCTCTACTTCAAGAGTGCTTGAGCTACTTCACATGGATTTATTTAGACCAACCACATATGCTAGTCTTGGAGGCAACAAATATTGTTTGGTCATAGTTGATGATTTCTCCTGGTACACTTGGACATTCTTCTTGCAAGACAAGGCCGAAGTTGCATCAATATTCAAGAAATTTGCAAAGAATGCCCAAAATCAATTTGATATGAAGATCAAGAAAATTAGAAGTGACAATGGCAAAGAGTTTGACAACACCAACATTGAAGAATATTGTGATGAAGTGGGAATCAAGCATGAGTTCTCCTCAACATACACACCACAACAAAATGGGGTTGTAGAAAGAAAGAACCGGACATTGATCACCTTGGCAAGAACAATGCTAGATGAGTACAACACTTCGGAGAAGATGTGGGCCGAGGCAATCAACACGGCATGCTATGCTTCAAACCGGCTCTTTCCACATAAGTTCCTAGAGAAGACACCATATGAGTTGCTCAATGGGAAGAAGCCCGATGTCTCATTCTTTAGAGTGTTTGGGTGCAAGTGCTACATCTACAAGAAGCGCCAACACTTGGGAAAGTTCCAAAGAAGATGTGACATTGGCTACTTGGTTGGCTATTCATCAAAGTCCAAAGCATATAGGGTCTTTAACCATGCCACAAACATGGTTGAAGAAACATTTGATGTTGAATTTGATGAAACTAATGGCTCCCAAGGAGCAAGTGATAATCTTGATGATGTAGGTGGTGAACCATTGAGGGATGCTATGAAGAACATGCCGGTGGGAGACATCAAGCCTAAAGAAGATGATGATGATGTGCAAGTCATTGAGCCACCATCCACCTCACAAGGTCCACAAGATGAAGACAAGGATGTGAGAGATGCTCATGAAGACACCCAAGTCACTCATGAGCAAGCGGTGGCACAAGCACAAGATGTTGATGCTCCCCAACCAACCCCTCAAGTGGCACCAAGAAGAACATCACATCTCCTCCAAGATCACTCAAGATCTCATCATCGGGAGTCCATCACGTGGTGTAACTACTCGTTCTAGACATGCTTTATTTATTGAACATCACGCTTTTGTGTCTCTTGAAGATGAACCAAAGACTATAGAGGAAGCTCTTCGTGATGCGGATTGGATCATGGCCATGCAAGAGGAGTTGAACAACTTCTCCCGCAACCAAGTATGGACACTTGAAGAGCGACCCAAAGATGCAAGAGTGATTGGGACAAAGTGGGTCTTCCGGAACAAGAAGGATGATCAAGGCAAAGTGGTGCGCAACAAGGCAAGACTTGTGGCAAAAGGCTTTTCACAAGTGGAAGGTCTTGACTTCGGTGAAACGTTTGCACCGGTGGCAAGACTTGAAGCAATCCGTATCCTACTTGCATATGCATCAAGTCATGATATCAAATTATTTCAAATGGATGTGAAAAGTGCCTTTTTAAATGGTTATATTAATGAGCTTGTCTATGTTGAGCAACCCTCCGGTTTTGAAGACCCTAGGTACCCCAAGCATGTCTACCGGTTGTCCAAGGCATTCTATGGTCTCAAGCAAGTTCCTAGAGCTTGGTATGAGAGGCTTAGGGACTTCCTCATTGAGAAGGGCTTCAAGATTGGGAAAGTTGACACAACACTCTTCACCAAGAAAATGAATGGGGAAATCTTCATTTGCCAAGTTTATGTTGATGATATTATTTTTGGCTCTACTAATGAAGATTTTTGCAAGGAATTTGGTGATTTGATGTCCAAGGAGTTTGAGATGTCCATGATTGGCGAGCTATCCTTCTTCCTAGGATTTCAAGTCAAACAAATGAAGGAAGGGGTCTTCATCTCTCAAGAGAAGTACACTCAAGATCTTCTCAAGAGGTTCAAGATGATGGATTGCAAGCCAATCAAGACTCCCATGGCATCAAATGGGCATCTCGACTTGGATGAGGGAGGTAACCCTATTGACAAGACTCTCTATCGCTCCATGATAGGAAGTCTGCTCTACCTCACCGCATCTAGGCCCGACATAATGTTTAGTGTGTGTATGTGTGCAAGATATCAAGCAATGCCTATGGAATCTCACTTGATTGCAGTCAAGAGAATTCTTAGGTATCTAAAATACACACCTTGCCTAGGTTTGTGGTATCCCAAAGGTGCAAGATTCCAACTTGTAGGCTATTCCGATTCGGATTATGCCGGGTGCCGGATTGATAGAAAAAGCACATCCGGAGGGTGCCATTTCCTAGGTAGATCACTTGTCTCTTGGATGTCAAAGAAACAAAATAGTGTTGCTTTGTCAACGGCCGAGGCGGAATACATAGCCGCCGGTGCTTGTTGTGCACAAATACTCTACATGAAACAAACTTTGCTAGACTATGGAGTAGTACTAGACAAAGTACCTTTGTTGTGTGACAACGAAAGTGCCGTAAAACTTGCAAACAACCCGGTTCAACACACCCGCACAAAACATATTGACATCCGTCACCACTTCCTTAGGGATCATGTTGCTAAAGGTGACATATCCCTAGAGAATGTGGGAACGGAAAATCAATTGGCGGATATCTTCACAAAACCCCTAGATGAAGCTAGGTTTTGTATGCTGAGAAATGAACTTAATGTGCTTGACTTATCCAACTTCACTAAAAGATAAAAGTTGTGTGTTGATTCTTGCAAATAACCTTTGCTTTGCATATCATGCATACTAAAACTAAAAATATAACTTGCATGTAGGGCTTGTCTAACATGGTTAAGATAACCCCCTTGTGTGTGTGAAAAAGCTTAACCTTGGATCAAACTTGACAAGCATTAGTTTTCTCTCAAGTATTGCATTACAACTCATATCATGTGCATGCTTGTTGGTTGATCGTTTCTTTTCGGTTATTCGTTGAGCATCCACTGTGTTCGTCCATAGATAGGGGGAGCATTCCAAGCTCATTATGTTTCAAACCCCTAGCTTTATGGCCATACGATGCTCCTTGGTGATTTTTCTCGAACTACCTTCATAAAAACTACTATGCCTATGGCTAAATATTTGTGAAAATTTGAGGGTTTGAGAGAGGTCACTCATACCAGTTCCATTTGGTGTTTCCTTGTGTGCTTTTGAAGATGGAACTTGGTTGGGTCAAAGTCGGACGTGGTGCTTAGTTGGAAAAGTGCTTAGAGGAGCACCGGACGCTGCCTCTGAGCGTCCGGTGCGGTGAGTGCGCCAGACTGTACTCACCGGACGCAGGAACAGTATCCCTGTTGCGTCCGGTGCGGTGCGTCCGGTGCCCATCGTCCGGTGCAAAACCAAAATGCAAACCTCTCTGCGCATGAGTCCGGTGGTCACCGGACGCGTCCGGTGCAACATAAAGAGCGTCCGGTGACCCCGCGGCGGGCGGATAAAGCCCGCGCCCAGAGGGTTTCGCGGGCGGTTTTTCTTCTTCCTCCTCCAAATCTCTGGCCGCGCCCGTGCCCTAGCGCCGCCGCCGTCGTCCTTGCGCCATTTTCCGGCGAGTTTGGAGCTTTCCCCCACGCCAGATCTGCTAAGGGACTTCTTCCCTTCCCTCTCCTCGCTCTGGTTTCCTTCCTTGTGAAGAAATTAGGGCTTGGGGTAAGTTCTCTGCTCTATCTCCCAAGGTGCTCGAGCTTTTGTGTCCATGACTTTCGATTTAGGATTTGATTCTAATCTCGATGGTCTTCTCGTTGCAGCACCTCTAGGAGAAGATTCGTGGTCTCCGGAGGTTTCCGATCGCGACTTTTTAATCCGGAACGCGTCTCGTCAGTCGATCGTAAGCCGTTCGTGCCCGTGTCTTATCTTTTCTTGCGATCCATAGGTTTATCTCATCTCTAGTCGATGTTTCTTCTTATTTAGACCCTATCCTGTCCATTCTCTGCAGTGCATTGTTCTCCATTGTCAGTCAGTTGTTTGTCGGACGTTTGTTTTGCTATGGCTCGTTGCAAGAATGTTAGCGGTCCGACAGCTGGCTCAGGAGGTTCTCCAGGAGGTGATGGTGGAGGTGATCCTCCCCGTCGCCTGTCAGTGGTAGAGAAGGGAAAAGGCAAGAAGCTGGCCACCAAGAAGCGGAAGGCCAGTGACAGAGATGCAGAGGTCGCAGAGGCAGTTGCAGCAGCGGCTGAGGCAGCCAAGAGGGGTGGTCGCTCTGGTTCTCTGAGGATCGGTGATGATCTTACGCCGCGTCAGAGGCGTGCAGTGCTTGAGGCAGAGGCTTTCCATGGATCCCCTCCAGGCACCGTGACGATTGGAGGACAGAGGGTTAGGCTTGTGGTCAGGGATCCAGCTCAGGAGGATCCAGACACAGACAGAGACCCAGGCAGAGGGTCCAGCACAGGAGCAGGAGCAGCCACTCAGGAGGTCGACTCGTGCTCGCACCCAGGCCGTTCCTCGGACCGGCACGCCGGGTCAGTCCACTTCCACAACTCGTGCCACACCAGCGAGAGGTACACTAGCTTCACGCCCGAGGCCAGTCAGGATCCACAGGGATCTTTCCCTTGTGTCAGCCAGAGAGATCCAGCAGCTGAGGTTCGTTCCGTTTCCGACTTGGTTTCTAGCTGCCAGGGATCCCAGAGCCGGTGCCCGCTTCTACACCGTCGTCCAGGAGGACATTCACGAGGCTTTGGTTCGTTCTCAGTCACAGTTCAGGGAGCACAGGGTGATTGACCTAGAGATTCTCGGGAACGTGGTCGGGGCAGATATTCGGCAGTATTTCACTTACCTCCACGGACTCCCAGAGCTGCTAGCGCTCCCCGGTACTTTTTGTGAGCAGTGGGTCAGAGATTTCTATGCGTCAGTGTGGATTTCTCCAGATCACAGCTATATCCACTACGCACTGGCAGGGACCGACTACAGAGTGACATCACAGTTAGCCAGACAGGTGCTTGGACTGCGAGCCTCTCCCACCAGGATTCACCAGCTATGCTACGGGAACGTGGATCCCCCTCGTCGTCCTCACGGTGGCGAGATACCACCGGTTGACTTCGTGGCTCCATGCTTCCGTGCACCTTTTGGGGAGGGCTCCAGCAGGACAGTGGGAGACTTGACACGCCCAGCAAGGATCCTTGACTTCGTGTTGAGGAAGACCCTTCTCCCCAGGACAGGCTACAGAGACGGGTTCACTCGCATCCAGCAGTGGTTAGTTGCTCACCTCATCTCCCAGACAGAGTTTGATTTGTGAGATCTGATTGTCTCAGAGATAGAGGACACCATCTCAGAGAGCTTCAGGGGCCGGCGTCAGTTGCCCTACGCACATTGGATCACCCTGCTTATACTTCGTGCTAGGCCACTACCCCTGCCAGCTCACTTGCAGAGGGAGTTGACAGAGTCTGACACCGTCTTCCCCCACTACGACCCCCGGCAGATGTTGAGAGCGCACCACGACCTTCGCGGTGCCCCTCCTCCTCGTGCTCCACGTGGACCGGTGCCTCCACCTTCTCCTAGGGGCACCCGCAGTACAGCAGCTGTTGCAGAGACAGAGGAGCAGCAGGACGTAGCTATCGGGGCGTTCGCCGATGCAGAGGCAGAGGGCGAGTTCGACTTCGCCTCAGACAGCTCAGATGACGACTATCAGCCGCCAGTGACAGATCTCCCTCCCAGAGCACACGACCACGAGGCAGGCGGCTCTTCGAGTACTTTAGACCCCGCCCTGCTTGCTATCTTAGAGGGGATGAGGGCAGATCAGCGCCGTGCAGCTGAGGAGCAGGCGAGGCGAGACTGGGATCAGGCTGCCATCAATGCAGCCATGCAGGCCAGGCAGGATGAGCTCCAGCGTCGGCTTCTCACTTTTCAGGAGCAGAAGCTTGCTTTCCAGGCCCAGTAGACAGCGATGATGGCCGCTCTCATGGCCGCCTCAGGGATTCAGCTACCGCAGATCCAGCTCCCAGGCACGTCGACTGTCAGGCCACCTACTCCAGTGCCTCAGACTCAGAGCCCGTCTCAGCAGCCGCTTCAGTTACCAGCTCAGAGTCAGCCGTTCTCGACGCCTCAGCACCAGGTCTCTCAGGGTGCTATCTCTTCCGGCTTTGAGCAGGTACCTCAATTCACTCCTCTCCGCTCAGGCTTCACTCCTCAGTCAGCGTCAGCGTCACAGCTTGTGTGGGATTCGCAGACAGATCCGCACCTCAGCTTCACCTACAGTGCTC
Organism: Sorghum bicolor; assembly: GCF_000003195.3. NCBI lineage: Eukaryota > Viridiplantae > Streptophyta > Magnoliopsida > Poales > Poaceae > Sorghum > Sorghum bicolor. Next base: position 26,608,210 of record NC_012872.2, on the reverse strand, counting down.
TGACTGGTGACCCTACGCCTCCTCCTCTGCAGGCTCCTGCAGTCTTTACGGCACCAGTTACCACTACAGAGCTTCTGTCGTCGTCAGTAGCGTCGTCCGAGCAGCTTGCACCGTCTACTACTGTACCAGAGACGATAGCTACAGCGACCGAGTCCGTGCCCGCTTCGTCAGCCGGACTCGAGCAGCCAGCACAGCCTGTGACAGCTCCAGAGCAGACCCGGACAACTTCTCCAGTTCCTGCAGCTTTAGAGGGTCACTCCACTTCCTCTGCCTCGACGGCCGACAGTTCAGATGATGCAGCTCGCTTCGTGGCCGTGCCGAGGGACTCCACTGCTCCGCCTCCTCCACCGACTTCTTAGGTTTTTGGCGCTTGATGCCAAAGGGGGAGAGAGTTCGTAGTATGAGAGTTAGGAGTTAGGGGGAGCTAGAGAGGTTTTAGGAGTCTTCTTGTGAGGAGTCTTTTCTTTTGAGATACTCTTTATGTGTGCTATTATCATGCATCACGTTTACTTTTATGCATCGCACTTGTGTGGGATTCTTTGGTTATGATTGTGTGAGGTACTTTGGTTATGAGACATGATTTGTGCTTTTTGTGATATCTTATTGTCATGTGTTTGGCTCATATTACTTTTTGCTTCCGCATGTCTACTCCGATGTACTTATGAGCCTTATGTTTATATCCTGTCATATACCACTCACTTATTTGGATGCAGGGTATTGGACTTGGTTGATATAAGCATTACTAATCCTTTTATTCTTATTGTCATATGCTTATTGAAACCAAGACACTTTGAAAACCTCAACTCTTTTCATATTCGAGGTTGTCATCAATCACCAAAAAGGGGGAGACTGAAAGAGCATCTAGGCCCCTAGTGATTTCGGTGATTAATGACATTATTGATTACTATGACTAACGTGTGTTTTGCAGAGGCAAAGTCATAGGTAAGGTCATGGTATATAGGTACTCGATGGACAGGGACGTACATGCCTACTTAATAGTGGAAATCGTTTCGGTTTTCAAAGGAGGGATGGACATCGTCAAGACTAGACTAGGTCTAAGTGCCATATGGTGAAGAAGGGCACTTAGAGTAGTTTAGGACCTTGTTTTTCCTTTGACCGTACTATTAAGAGGGGCTTTGATCTAGTAGCTTGACTTAGGCAAGGCTTTAGGTTTAGGTGTGGTGCACACTTGGTAAACCTAGCACTAGGCAGCTCAGAGATAGTCCTTAGTTCGAGAGGAACAAACATCGTGTTGGAGCGATCGCGTTTCGACGAAGTTTGGGTGCCCAAAGGGGCACCGGACGCTGCACCAGACGCTCTGTGAGTGCGTCCGGTGAGGTCCTTAGCCGTTAGAACAGTGCCGTGCTTAGGGTTAGGCACCGGACGCTAGCACCGGACGCACCGGGCAGCGTCCGGTCCCTTACCCAGGGAGCTTGCAAAGTCCCCCTGAGCACCGGACGCTAGCACCGGACGCGCCGGGCAGCGTCCGGTCCCATGCGCAGGGAACATGTAAAGTTTCCCCGAGCACCGGACGGTGCACCGGACACTGCGAGTTAGCGTCCGGTGACCTGTCAGAAAGAAGAGCAGGTAGCCGTTATGTCACACCGGACGCTCGGTGCAGTGCGTCCGGTGCAACATAATGTGTGTCCGGTGACCCCGTTTTCAGTGGAAAACGGTTGGCCGACCTTTGGACTTGGTGGATAGTATTTATACTTCTCCACCTCGTCCATGAGACTCCTCTTGCCCATTTGAACATCAGAGAAACTTGTTGTGGAGCAAGAGAGTTGCAAAGAGCCTAGAGAGGATTGGTTTTTGAGTGAATTCTTGAGAGAATCCTCCTCTAGTGAGTTCCAAGAGTCAAGTGTGCATCCATCACTCTCTAGTGCCTTGTTTGGGTCAAGTGAGAGTTCTTTGCTTGTTACTCTTGGTGATCGCCATCACCTAGACGGTTCGGTGGTGATTGGAGGCACGAAGATCACCCGGAGTTCTTGTGGGTGGCTCGTGTCAAGCTTGTGAGCGGTTTTGGGCGATTCACCGCGATGGAGTGTCGAAGAATTAGCCCGTAGAGAGCACTTGGTCCTTGCGCGGACCAAGGGGGAGCAAGACCCTTGCGCGGGTGCTCCAACGAGGACTAGTGGAGAGTGGTGACTCTCCGATACCTCGGCAAAACATCGCCGAGCATTTTCTTCCACTACTCCCTTACTTTCTAGCATTTACTTTGTGCTCTTACATTCTTAGAATTGCCATGCTAGAATAGGATTGGAACTAGGTTGCAAAACTTTTATCCGGTAGCTCTCTAAGTCACACTAGGCACAAGGGGTTGAATTGGAGCTTATAGGTTGCTTAAATTTTTAGAGAAGCCCAATTCACCCCCCCTCTTGGGCATCTTGATCCTTTCACTATATAAGCAAGGCCCCCTGGCCCCTGGAGAAGACATGAAGAAATTATCATAGAGACTGAGGGGTGCCCTCGAAGGAAAACCTCTTCTCTAATTAATATTTCTTTTCAGGCTTAGCAATCAATGTAAGATAGAAATAGATCTTCTAGTTTCTACTAGATTGAGAGAGATAGAGTGGAGGTGTAGAGTGGAGGAAGCCCGGCCTGTCGGTGTCTACTCCAAGCTTGTACCTGCGGGATCAAGTTCTTCTAACCCGAAGCTTGCTCCTAGGATTCTTCAGTAATTCGACTTCTAAATTCTAGTAAGTTCTTGTTTTATTGTTCTTATGGTTTATGAGTTTACTTTAATCTCTTCGCGTAGAGTTTAGAGTAATCATTGCTGGCGTAAACGTGGTGTTTAGGCTGGGGTACTCATAGATATTCCCTGACTAGCTGGACCATGGTAGTAGTGAGGAACGTGACAATTCCGAGCTACCTTTGTAGATCACATCTCGTTAGCAGGAAGGATAGGGTTTATAGGTGCGGGTTGAACATCCTTTGTGGTGTCTAGATTCCGTTAGCCTCCCCATTAGAACAGTAGATCATCCTTACCAAGGTTAGAAGGAGACTACGGTTGCAGTCTTCTCTATTTATCACTCACATCGAAAGACATTCTTTGTGCCTAAAGGTTAGTAGTAATAGACCGGTTAGTCAGATGCACTCTTTCTCCTAGTGGTAAAAATATAAATACGATAACTCTGGATAACCTCCCGGGTGAAGTGCTCACTGATATCCGTGCGCTTGCGGATCAATTCCTTATTGCGTTCCCAAATATCAACAAGCATTTCTGGCGCCGTTGCCGGGGAGAAAGACGGTTGCTGAGATAACCTGTGTCTTGCTACTAGCTTGTATCTATACTTTTATCTTTTCTTATCTTTTATATCCTTTATTTATTTTCTTTATTCTTACCTTATGGAAAACCAAAATTCTAAATCGATCCATGAGTCTGCAATCCCTTTAGCAACTGACCTTTGACCATGGGAATCATCACAGCCTATCCAAACATCCCAGTATAAGTTAAGTTCTAGGTTGATTGCCATGATTCAAAACCTATCTTTTTCGAGAAAGGAAGACGAAAACCCTTACCTTCATATTAGAGATTTTGAGCAAACATGTGATTGTCTTCGCATTGAAGGCATTTCTAATAAGACTTTACGTTGGAAGCTTTTTCCTTTTTCTCTAAGGGGAGAAGCTAGACAATGGTACAGTCAGAAGGTAAGTCAACAACAAGGTGAATGGGGAGTTTTACGAGCCAACTTTTGTCTAGATTTCTATTCCCTTGACCGTATAGCCGACCTTAGACTCGAAGTCCTATCTTTTAAACAAAAAGATAATGAAACTTTGGGAAAATCCTGGAAACGTTTTTCTGATCTTTTAGAATCTGGTCCAAACCGTAATCTTGAAGACCCTGTTCTTTTATTTCACTTTTTTCGAGGTCTTCAGAAAAATCACAAACAAATGCTTCACACAATGTCTAGAGGTTCTTTCTTTCGCATCCCTGCTGATGAAGCTAGAGTGATCCTAGATAGAATCCTAGAAGCTGAGATGGATAATACCCTTCATGATGAAACCTACGAAGCGGAAGTAGACACTCTGCCAAATTCTTCATCTACTTTAGCTATTCCAAGTTTTGAGCCACAAGAGGAAGAAATTCCACCACCGGACTTCATGCTGGATATAGAATCCGACCTTTTTGCCGATTTGGAAACATTTCAAACTACCATTCTATTGACAAACCCCAAAACGGCCAGTTTAGCATTTATTTACCAAGTGAATATCAATTGAGAGAGCTTATCTCAGTAATAAGTAGCGAATGGTTGGAGGAATCAGAGCTTCACTCTGATGTGATCCGTTTGGACACACCCTCTATAACTATACGCTGTGCTTATAATTCTGATCGATTTAATGCTCTCTATAATCCTGTTGTGGGGATCAACATTATGTCTGAATCCTTTGCACTTAAACTATTTAAAAATCTTGTCTTAACCCCCACAACAAAGGTCATAAAGGAATCTTCGGGACGATTGGTCCCCAGTCTTGGAATTATTAATGTCCTACCTCTTACGGTAGAAGGCTCCATGGTTCATTTGAACTTCTATATCGTTGATACATGGGACTTCGACCTGTTGATAGGACAACCTTTTAGAAGACTCCTTTATGAAGGTCATACTGGAAAGCTACACATTTCTTTTGGAAAAACTTTTAAATTCCCAATAATAATTTCACACTCCTTAAACAATAAGGCCGAGTCATATCTTTTGCCTGATCCTATGAAGTAAAGGCTGCATCTCTAGAGCTTTTAGATGAACCAGACTTAGAAGACGAAACTCCTTTCTTCACTGAAGAAGAAGACGAACCTTCTGAGCCTGAACCCTTAGATGAGTTTACAGAAACACCTAGATCCCCCATAGAGCTTAAAACTTTACCACCCGGTCTTACCTATGCTTTCCTAAACAATAATCCAGAGTTCCCTGTGATCATTAGCGATAAACTCACTCAGGATCAAACTCTGCGATTAATGACCATCCTTGAGAAACATCACTTGGTTTTTGGCTATTCACTTCAAGATCTTACAGGAATCAGTCCTATGATTTGTACACTTCGTATTGCAACAGATCCTTCTGTTACACCCTCTCGAGAACCCCAACGTAGACTTAACAACACTATGAGAGAGGTAGTTAAAAAGGAAGTTATAAAGCTGCTGCATGCAGGGATTATATATCCTGTGCCGCACAGTGAGTGGGTGAGCCCAGTGCAAGTTGTGCCTAAAAAGGGAGGCATGACAGTTATTATGAATGAAAAGAATGAGCTAATTCCACAACGCACCGTCACAGGATGGCGGATGTGCATAGACTATAGAAAACTAAATAAAGCCACGAGAAAGGATCACTTTCCTTTACCTTTTATAGATGAGATGCTAGAGCGGTTAGCAAACCATTCGTTCTTCTGTTTTTTAGATGGATACTCAGGATATCACCAAATCCCGATCCATCCCGATGATCAGAGCAAAACCACTTTTACATGCCCTTATGGAACTTATGCTTATCGTAGAATGTCTTTCGAGTTATGTAATGCACCAGCTTCTTCTCAAAGATACATGATGTCTATATTTTCTGATATGATTGAAGAGATTATGGAAGTTTTCATGGATGATTTCTCTGTTTATGGAAAAACTTTTGATAGTTGTCTTGAAAACTTAGACAAGGTTTTGCAAAGATGTGAAGAAAAGCACTTAATCCTTAATTGGGAAAAATGTCATTTTATGGTTAGAGAAGGAATAGTGCTAGGACACTTAGTGTCTGAAAGAGGTATTGAGGTAGACAAAACTAAAATTGAAGTAATTGAACAACTACCTCCACCTGTGAATATAAAAGGAATTCGAAGCTTTCTTGGCCATGCTGGTTTTTATCGTAGATTCATAAAAGATTTTTCATTTATTGCTAGACCACTTACTCTTTTGCTAGCCAAGGATGCTCCTTTCGAATTTGATGATGCATGTCTAACATCTTTCAATTTATTAAAGAAAGCACTCATCTCTGCACCAATCATTCAACCCCCTGATTGGTCGTTGCCTTTTGAAATTATGTGTGATGCTAGTGATTATGCTGTGGGGGCAGTATTGGGACAAACTAAAGATAAGAAGCATCATGCAATTGCTTATGCCAGTAAAACTCTGATAGGAGCTCAACTTAATTATGCAACCACTGAAAAAGAGCTTTTGGCTGTTGTCTTTGCCATAGATAAATTTAGATCTTATTTAGTTGGAGCTAAAATAATTGTTTACACTGATCATGCTGCACTAAAATATTTGCTCACTAAAAAAGATGCTAAACCTTGCCTGATTAGATGGATCTTATTACTCCAGGAATTTGACTTAGAAATAAAAGATAAAAAGGGAGTAGAAAATTCTGTTGCTGATCACTTGTCGAGAATGTATTTTAAGAGTCCACAGGAAACCCCCATCAATGATTCACTCCGGGATGACATGCTCTACGGGATTAACAGGTCTGACCCCTGGTATGCAGATATTGTTAATTTTATGGTTTCAGGGTATGTACCACCAGGAGCAAACAAGAAGAAGCTTATTCAAGAAAGTCGTTCACACATATGGGATGAGCCATACCTCTTCCGAGTATGCTCTGACGGCTTACTCAGGAGATGTGTGACCACTGAGGAAGGATGGAAGATCATCGACAGATGTCATTCATCACCATATGGAGGTCACTATGGAGCATTCCATACACATTCAAAGATCTGGCAGTGTGGATTCTATTGGCCTACAATGTATGAAGACACGAAGCAATATATTAGAAGATGTGGGCCATGTCAAAGGCACGGAAACATAAATACAAGGGATGCAATGCCACTCACCAACAACCTTCAGATTGAGCTCTTTGATGTCTGGGGAATAGACTACATGGGTCCATTTCCTCCATCAAAGAAGTGTGAGTACATCTTGGTGGCAGTTGACTATGTCTCCAAGTGGGTAGAGGCATTACCTTGCAAGCATGCCGACAACGTCAATTCAAAGAGGATGTTTGAAGAAATTATATTTCCAAGATTTGGAGTCCCCAGAGTAGTGATAAGTGATGGAGGAGCACACTTCATCGACAAACGCTTCAAGCAATATCTATCAAGACATGGAATCCGTCACAACGTCGCTACCCCTTATCATCCTCAGACAAGTGGCCAAGCAGAGACTTCCAACAAACAAATCAAGAATATTCTTCAGAAGACAGTAAATGAAATGGGAACGGCGTGGAAAGACAAGTTACCCGATGCACTCTGGGCATACCGGACAGCATACAAGACCCCAATTGGAATGTCTCCATACCAATTGGTGTACTGGAAGACTTGCCATCTACCTGTTGAACTAGAGTTCAAAGCACACTGGGCCATAAAGAGATGGAATATGGACCTGGATGTTGCTGGAGATTATAGAAGAATGCAACTATCAGAATTGGAAGAATGGCGAGAGAAGGCATATCACAATTCAAAAATCTACAAAGAAAGAGTCAAAAGGTGGCATGACAAGAGAATCAAGAAGAAGGAGTTCACACCCGGAGATAAGGTATTACTTTTTAATTCCAGGGTGAAGCTTTTCGGGCATGGAAAACTCTGGAGCAAATGGGAAGGACCATTCAAGGTAATCAATTCATCATCCCACGGAGCTATCACACTTCAAAATAGCGAAGGTACATTATTCAAGGTAAATGGTCAACGTCTTAAATTATTTTTAGAGCCCAATGAGGAATTTGAAGAAATAGACGTAGTCCATTTTTACCTTCCCATGGAGAATTAGAGCCCGACACTTTTGGTCTGATGGTTTTGGGTCATATATATATTTTTCTAAATAATTTCGCATCTAGAAACACGCTCGGAGAAGTGGGCCCACAGAGGGGCCAGAGAGAGGGCGGGCGCCCAGGTCAAGTGGGCGGGCGCCCAGCCCCTGTTCCCTCTCGGTCCCGACTTTCTCTGTTATGGAAAATGCACTTAGGGTGATCCAAATAATCCCTCGGATGGAAAGTTTTGCACGCACATCGACGGGAGCAACCCGAACAACCCATAGAGGCACCCTTTTGACCCCTATATAAACAGACCCCTGACCTCAGTTTTCAAACACCAAGCCACCGAGCTTTCTCTCCTTCAATTAGAGCTTGATTAGCTCTCCTTCAATTAAAATTTTATTAGTTCCTTGCTACTCCAATGGCCGAGAAGTACCACGATGATTGGGAAGTCGTCCCCTTCAACCTCAACATAGAGCCTATGGAAGACCCCGATGCCCGTGCTCTCGTCCCGGCCAACACAGAGCGTCAGCTAGAAGCCATGCCATTACACCAACGCAGCTCCGCCCAATCGTACCATGCTCAACCAGTTCTCACCGCACCACCACAACCCCTATTCCTTAAAGGATCATCATCCAAGACGAAGACCACTATCAAGGTGCCAATCGGCACAAGGATCCTTCCACCTAGACCCAATGAGAGGGTCGTTGGAGTCAAGACCAACCGAAGCAGCGAGATCAATAGCGTACGCTACACTACGGAGGAGGAAAGGCCTTACTTTGAAGGGTTTAGAGCAGCCAATGTCCATTTCATCCCTCCAAAGGCAGCCCCGAAGCACTCTCTCAATGCTTTTGAGACATCTCCCAAGCGTCGCAAGACTATAATGGATATTGATGAGGAAGTTCGCAGGCTAGATAGAGTAATCATAGACCTCCAGTCCTCGATTAATTCCCTTACTAGGCAGCTCTCTAACCACAACACTATTATACTAGGCCTTAGGCAGGATCTTGCCAGTGCCAACAAGAAGATCAAGGAATTAGAGCGCCGCTAAGTTATCTAGATTAGACCTTGAGGCAATGCATCTTAGTAATTTATCTTTAAATTCGGTTTAGGTTTGCAATTATCCTCAGTTTGCTATTATCATCAGTTTGCCATCAGTCTTTTATAATAAATGCCTCAAGATTAATAAAGAGTATTATTATTATTATGTCTTGTGTGTCTCTACTTTATTTTTGTGCAAGAAAGCAGAAAACAAGTATGGGGGAGATCCCTTGACATGCTAAACACACTCCGACTACACCACTCCTCAATTCAGGTACACACTTTGCACAGTTTACTTTACACATACATTTATTCTGGATTATGCATATTACTGTTTCCGACATGATAAAATAAAAGGATTAAAATATTTCTAATCATGATTAATCTCAATCTGTGATATTTCCTAAAAACTTGCAATTATTATAAACTCATTTTAAAACCCTGTGTTACTTAAGTCAATTGGAATATGTGATGATAGAGTATGAGTTTCTTATTCTTGATATCATTGTTGCTTGGAGAATTTATTTCAAAATATTCAAATTTCTAGCTACCATCCTCAGTGTTTTATATGCCTGATAAAACTGAAAATATTAATTATGATTATAAAAGCTATCTGCTCTGTATTGAGTTTGTTCAAAATGAGTTAGACCCTTGTTGAGAGATTTATCATGCTCCTAAGATCAAGACATTATTTCAGTAAGATTCACTCTTCCGAAGTATTATTGCATTAGAGGCATGGGCTATGCAAAAATAGAAATATTTCGAGGAAATAAAAAGGAGCAAGTGCTCGACAACCTCGCAGAAAAATGGACAAGTGTCCGGCAGTAGAATTAGGGGTACCTCGGTATCCACTCAAAAAAAATGATAGCCCATGGTCCCTCTAATAAGCAATATGCCAGCAAGAGTTGACAAAGTTTTTAATTTCCAAAGTCTTTGATCTAAGAGTATGACATTCCCCTCCTCGGATCCCATTTTGATCAGGCAAATGCAAAGTAAGTATGCTTGAGAATTTTTGCAAAATAAAACAGCCTCAGTGAGATATATATAAAAGATAATGAATGATCTGAGAAAACCTATGAGGATAAAAAGGTATGCTAACTTTCTTTCAAAAATATACAAAAGCTCCAAGTGGCAGGATTGAGAAGAAAGGATCTTTACTCTTAACCATATACATCCCTGACTATAGTACACAGTGAATTTTTAACACCCTGCAATTATAAAGAGAATGCTTTAAAATGTTTACCCCAGATATTTTTCTTAACCATCCTTTTCTCGAGGACGAGTAAAAGCCTAAGTATGGGGGTATTTGTTGACGGTTCTTAAGTATCAATTTTAATTATCAAATAAACAAGAGAAAGGACCAATATGCAACCATCACCTAGAATTAGGGTTTGATCTGACAGAATTCCACGAGTTTTGTTGTTTATCTGTTTCTGCAGGGGGTTATCAGGAAATAAGGAAGAAAGTGTAACATCCCCGATGTTACGGTTACTAAAAACGGATCATGTCATCATGAGCATTGCAAAGCATATTTGTTAAGCACATTAGTATGCATCAACTTAAAACAAGTTTACTTTGATTGCTTGAGCTTAGGGAGGTAGAGTGTGCTTATGTGGTGTGTTGATGCTTGTGTGGTTGCTAAAACCCTAGGGTGGAAGATTTCCGAGAGCTAGGGGGGGGGAAACCCTGATTTCTGGACCCTAGATTTGCCCCCTTTTTCACAATTTAAAAACCAAACAAAATTTGAGGTTGAGTTCAAAAGCAAAGTTGTAGATCTTGTCAAGATGTACAACTTTGGTGTTTTGAGTTTTTGAAGTTTCAATATAGAATTCAAAGTAATTTTGAAAATACAGATTTCCAGAAAGTGTCCCCTTTTCCAACTTAAACCCCCAATTCAAAATCCATTTGGAATTTTGAAAAGTGGTCAACATGCAAGTTGTAGAGCACAAAAATTTGGGCAACTTTCATGTTGGGAGTTTTTCAAGTTGTTATGCAAAATCAAAAGTAATTTTGGAAATCCTGTTTTGCCCCCAATTCAAAAATTTGAATTTCTTTGAATTAAGTTCAATTTCAAAACTGTTTGGCCAAATTGGCTACTTTCCACTTGGAATCAGCTCTGGCCACCAAAAGAGGAATTGTAACTTACAAAATTTTGTACAACTTTTGATTTGGTGAGATCTTGTGTTCAGTTCAAATTTTGAGTAAATTTTACAAAAGTCAAAAAGGAGGGATAAGGGTCTGCTACAGTGATCCGATATGGATCACCGGCTCCCTGTCCAGCGCAGCCGCCGCGCGAGCAGCGCCGCGCGCATGCGTGCGTGCACGCAGCTGCTTGCTGCCAGGGTCGCCAGGCGATGTGGATGCCTCGGGCTTGCTTTCCCCTCCACTTGAGCGCAGCGTGGACGACGCCGTGCATTTCCTCCGTCCGGAGCCCAAGAACCCGACGAGCCTTTCTCTCCCAAATTCACCACAACCACTCGTTCCCGAGCCAAATTGAGCAACCCAGTGTCTTCGTCACTTTCTTGCGAATCCAGTGCACCCCCAAATTTCCTCTCTAACCCCCTCAAACGCCAGAGCTCCTCCCTCTTCTCCAACTCCGGCCGAGACCGCCGCCGCGGAGTTCTTCCCGTGGCCACGGTGTTCCAGTGAGTATCACACCCCTCTGGCGACTGTTTCGAGTTCCCTCCGTGCCCCGGTTGCTCATGCGCTTGCTCCCTCTCCTTGAATGTGAGCAGGATCACCGGAACAAGCTGGCCGGAGCCAGAGCTCCCGCCCGACGACACTGCTTCTGTCGCCAGCGGCTTCAGCTGCTTCCCCGAGACTTGCAGCGTGTGCACCATCCTCCCCAACCCCTGTGGGAGCTCCCTAGGCCGTCTGCTTGCACTCTACCGGGTCCTGGTGGCCGGCCGATAGTCGGCCATGGCGGCCGTCCGCCGGTGACGCGGTTGCGATAGGAAGAAGGCAGTAGAGCGCGAGTACGTGGTAGAGAGGGGTCCGCGGAGGTGAGGCGGAGCTGGTGCGCGCGCACGCGGGGGCCAAGGACCTCGCTAGCGGCCGCCGGAGCTGCGGCAGCGCCGCCGTACGCGTAGGAGACGCAGCTGACAGGCGGGGCCGTCCTGTCAGCGTCTCGCTGGAAGGGGGGAGGGGCCTGACGAGCAGGCCCCGCTTGTCAGCGACCGCGTGGAGAGAAGGCGGCGTGCGCAGCGTCCGCGCGGGCCGAGCCGAAGCGGGCCGGCCTGCGGGCCGAAATCCGGCCACCCGCTGCAGTGTCTTTTCTTTTTTTTTTCTTTTATGCAGTTTTTGTTTTATATTTAAAGTTGTGTAATAAATTGTGTGATGATCCAAAAATAATGAGAATTTTTGTATAAACTCTCTGAAATATGTAGGATCCAAGAAAAATACTAGATTCTGCTTTCTAATAGTTTGCAAGGATATAAAAATTGGCCCTTTTAATTAGCAAATAAAACTTCTATGAATTTTAGTAATTTATTAGGGTGTCCAAAAATCACCAAAAATTGTGGAGAGCCTCTGAATATTATTCCCTGGATCCACCCAAAATTTGGTGGCATTTGGATAATGTTTGAATAAAATATTAATAAACCCTTATTTAGTACCTAAGTAATAATTCCAAAATAATTAAATAATAATTAGTTAAATCCTCATCATTAGGGTTGAGTGATTTTGGGGATTGTGTGATGACCTGAGGTCATTAACCCTAATGACCTTTGCCATTTAATTATTGTTTAGCCTTAATGCTTAATTACTGTCATTAATAGTTAATTAAGAATTAATTAAAGTAAATAGGATTAATAATTAGTTAATTCAGGTTAATTATGGGTTAAAAGAGATTTTATTTTGCAGATGCAACCTCTTGTGTAAAAGCATTAAGATGTTAAACAACTTTATTTACTGATTATTCTATATTGCATTAAGAAGGCAAATTGTACTTGATTTGGTCCTTCTTGCATATTTGTCATACGCATATCATGAGCATTCATCATTTTTGCGTATAGTGTCCGTGACCGAAGGAGCGCCCGTTGAACCGAACCCCGAGGTCGGTGCTCCGTTCGAGGAAGTCGGATCCGAGACTTGGGAAGTCTCCGAGGGTCCCTCTCTGCCCTGCAACCAAGGCAAGCCCCGGATGCATTAACCCCTCCTTGGATGTTTTAAATCTTTTATCACTTATGAATTGAAAATGCTGCATTAGGTAGTTGAGAATTGGGTTAACCTACTTGCTGCATTTACTAACTTGATATCTGTTATCCTGTCCTTGACACCTGTTTTATTATAAAACTGCGTAGCGATGCTTAGCCCTGCTACTAGATAGGTTTTCAAACAAGAAAGTTTGAAGGGTTGTTGTGGGATACACTTATGATCAATGATGTTTCAATTTGAGACCGGTCGGTGGACTTGCTCTAAGAATGGAGTCTTAAAGTAGTGTCTCCGACTGTGTTGATTAAGGACCGTTCCGTTGATGGCCTGCTGGGTTGAGAATTTGTAGTACTAGCCACTTGCCCTCGGTAAGCCCGGTCTTGTGATCCCTCGACGTGAACAGCTACTCGCGCACTGGGAGTGGAAAGATGGCGAGAGTAACGTGTGCCCACCTTACGGATCTGAGATGACCGGAAAACATCTAGATCGGCTGTAGGATGGTGGGGTACTGTGCTCTCGGGTGCCGTGAACCTGGTCAAATTTGGGGAGAGCTTGATTTGGGTTGATATATGCAAGATTTGGTTCTACATATGTCGGGTGGTTAGGAACTCCAGCTGGATTGCTAAGCGATTCGAATCGTCGTTGCTCCCCGATTGGGAGACTCAATTCCTTCGACCCTCATCGTAGTTAAATATGCAACTAAGTGATAAAATGAGAAAAGGGAAAATGTCCCATGAGGTTCGGATCCCAATTCCCGGACTCATAGCGACATGAAGCTATGGCCATCGATAAATAATACTTTGTGATAGGACTAGGAACTCACGGATTCGTCTGTGGGGAACAACTAGTTAGACTGTCCTCGAACTCCTCAGCCTCTGCGAGGGAGGAATTCGCGGGTAAAACTTGAAAATAAGGATGCACTACTAGTAAGCTTTTTAAGCAAAACACTTTGGCTCCTTGCTCAGCCACCCCTTGTCTACCCTAAGCCTGCATCCCTAAGTTCTCCTCTTTTCCCATCGGGTAAGTCTTGTTGAGTACTCCCGTACTCAGGGTTTCAATACTCCTGTTGCAGGTGAAGCACAGGAGCCGACTTGTTTCGGACCCTGTTGTGTGACCGTCGTCGAGGTTGACGACGAAGAAGAGTGAGCGTGACCCATGGGCAGGGTCTGTAAATTTGTACTGTCTGTACTAAAGTTTCAGTTGCTCCGCTGGACCAGGCTTGTAATAACACTCTACTAATTGGAAGAACTCCTTTTGTAAATTAAGTTATGTAATACTTCCGTTGTTTCACTCTGAAATATTATTTTGGTCTTGTGTCGTTGAGTTACTGCTTTATCTTCGCAACGAATGATCCTGGTGTTAAGGTGGCCACTTGCTATCCTGTAAGGGCGAGAAGAAGCAGTTCTCGTTGTTTGACCATTACCAGTGGTCAGGACGAGCCAGCTTGGTACGCCACAGGTAGCAGTGGAATGAGCGTCCAGCGATGCTCATCGGACTTCTAAAGTGGGAGGACTCCCGGCATCACCGTCAGAGGTCCTTAGGACAATGGCAGGTGCCGGCGGGCCCAAACACTTAGGGGGTTCTGCCACAGCTGGTATCAGAGCATTCGTTGCTAAGATGACTGCAGTACCTATTGAAAAACTTCAAAAATTCGTTTGGATCTAATACTATGAACCTGCCTATTTTGAGTCCAAGTGCTTAGTCCTAACCTACCCCTGTCTATAGGCTTTCTTAGAATTTTTGAAGTGGTATGGAGGAGCAATATATAGTAGTGCCCTATGTTTTAAAAATTTAAAGTAATATTGTTACGAATTGTTAGTAGGAATCGTAAGATCGTGCATGCATCGTGATGTATTAACTGGTTAAGTTCCTTCCTCCTTGTTTGGGTTGGGTGAATAGAATCAATCCTATTCTTGCTAACCTTTAAGGTCTCTCTTACTAATCTAAACTTACCCTCTACAGGATGGCTCGTCAGAAGCAGACCCCGCGTAAGAGGACAGGTCCGAAAGGAGTTCCCCGACATCAGTTGGCTCCCCGCAGCGATCAAGCCAGCAGTAGCCGTTCACCGCCTCAGCAGGAGGTGGACAGGTTGTCCGCCGAGTTGACTGAGGTGATGAGAGAGAGAATGTACAATGTTATGGAGATTGGCAAACTTAAAGCTCAACTGGCCAAAGAAAAACAAGCTACAGAGAACTGTGAGGCTATGTTGTCCCGGATGGTGGAGGAGCGGAATGCAGCCATTACCCGAGAGGAAGAAGCAAGGAGCACACACAGGCATGAGTTGACTAGGATGAACGCAAAGTTGGGCAAGGCCAGGTATCTTAAGGATTTGTACGTGAAGATGGCGGCCACGGTCACCGCACAGCGGGATGTCGCGTGGCAACGAGAGGACCAGCTCCAGCTGGAGAAATTGGAGCTGGCACATCACTTAGATACCGTTAATGACTTGGCAATGCAATATCGTGATATTGCATTTGATCTGTATCATCAGCTCCACCCACCTCCAGGCGAAGGAGAAATGGATACGGATGGCGAGTTGGCAGACGATGGGGAACCCGATCCAGGCCTCAGTGATGAAGAGGAGTCCGACCCCGATGACCACAACCCAGGGGGTAATCAGGATGATGGCAATGACGACCCGGGCTACAGCTCTGGCCACACCGATTAGTTCAGTGAAACCGAGGGCAACGTCGTTGTAGGGGTCCTAGCTTGCCGTAGTGGGGTTCGGGTTTGTAATATAAGTTCTCGTTCGGTTTGAGAAGTTGTACCTATTTACTCTTGGTGTGTCGAACTAATGTTTAATAAGTGAATGGAAGAATGTAAGATATGTTCTGTGTTATGAATTTCACGTGGTAACAGGTATCTACGACTCTTGTAACAGATGCCGATGCGTACTCGCGGATCTGAGGGAGCTGGGACATCTCAGGGAGGGGATGATATCCCCAACCCTCCACCTGCTCCACCTTCTTTGGCTGACACCATTGCTGTTCTGCTAAGTGCCACAACTGACAACGCTCGCTTGCTGCGCGAGCTAGCACAGCGTCAACCACACCTCGCCCCAAACTTCAGGGCACCGCGCAACGGGGACGGAGAGACTCGGTATGTGGACTTTACCGAGACCAGGCCCCCGGTGTTCACTAAGGCCGATGAGCCTTTAGAAGCGGATGACTGGCTCCGAACTATGGAGCATAAGTTCAGTTTGATTCAGTGTTCAGAAACTCAGAAGCCCCTGTTTGCAGCTCAGCAGCTTCGGGGAGCTGCAGGTGCCTGGTGGGAGAACTTCTTAGCTATCCAAGCTCCCGGACACCAAGTCACCTGGACCGAATTCAAGGACACGTTCCGCGCCCACTACATCCCCGAAGGGCTCATGGCCATGAAGGCCGAAGAGTTTCTCGCCTTGCAGCAAGGCGATAAAAGTGTTATGGAGTACGTGGCAAGGTTTAATCATCTCTCTCAATATGCCACGGATCATGTGAACACTGACAGAAAGAAGAAAGCCTGTTTCATGCGTGGTCTAAATACTAAACTTCAGACCATGATGACCACTTGCCAAAATGCTACCTTCTATGAGGCGGTAAATATTGCCATCGCCTCAGAGGAAAAGAATAGAAAACACAAGGAAGCCAAGAAGAAGGCTGCTTCCTATTCTTTCTCTGGTCGCGGTCAAAAGCGCCAGAGAATCATTTATCATCCACAGGGCCACGGACATTTCCAAGCGCCGTCACCTTATCGTGGTCCTTTCTCCCCTCCACAGTACAGACCCGGGCAGCAGGTATACTCTCGACCTACTGCCATCGCTTTTGCACCACGCCAGCCAAACGCCCCGGGTGTTCGCCCCACTGCTTCACCCAGCCACAATTACCCTTGCTTCAATTGTGGTAAGCCTGGGCATTTCTCTAAAGAGTGCCCCGCCAAACCAACCCTACCTTTCAAAGGCCACCTATGGGCCAACCCCAGTCGAGTCAGTTCAGGACTGGGGCTGAGAAAGGGCAACAAGTACAGAAAGGTAGACCGGTAAAGAAGACAGGGCAAGTCTTCCATACTGAAGTGGAGACGATTCCAGAGGGTGAACCAGTGATGATGGGTACGTTTCCTGTTGCGAAACATCCTGCTTTAATGCTCTTCGATTCTGGTGCATCTCATACATTCATTAATCGCACCTTTGTGTTAAAGCATGGCATACCCATTGGGGAAACACAAGATCATTTTTATATACAGTCGCCAGGAGGACGGCTGATGTCCAAAGAAATGGTTCACCAAGTACCCATCGAATTTGGTGGGCATAATTTTCCTACTAGCATGATTGTTCTTAAGGACCAAGAAATTGATGTCATCTTAGGCATGAACTGGATGGCACAACGAGGGGTTGTGCTGGACACTTTGCATCGAACCATTAAAATCCCATTGCCCAATGAGAATTCTTATTTGCTAATTCAATTAGTTACTCCCAAGCGGACAATTGGGCAAGTTCATGCCGCTAATGAGTCTGAAGTTAAAGATATCCCGGTAGTTCGAGATTTCCCGGATGTATTTCCTGAAGACTTACCAGGTTTGCCTCCGGACCGGGATGTACAATTCAGTATAGAACTGAAGCCAGGGACGGCCCCAATATCTCGAAGGGCCTACAGAATGGCACCGAAAGAGCTGGCCGAATTAAAAACCCAATTACAAGAGTTGTTGCACAAAGGTTTTATTCAGCCCAGTTCTTCTCCATGGGGTTGCCCAGCCTTGTTTGTGAAAAAGAAAGATCAAACATTAAGGCTGTGTGTCGACTATCGTCCCCTAAATGAGGTGACGATTAAGAATAAGTACCCACTGCCCCGCATTGACTTATTGTTTGACCAGCTAGCTGGGGCCAAAGTATTCTCAAAAATTGACTTGAGATCAGGGTACCACCAAATTAAAATTAGGCCGGAAGATGTGCCCAAGACAGCTTTTACAACCCGTTACGGGATATATGAATACTTGGTGATGTCCTTTGGGTTGACCAATGCACCGGCCCATTTCATGTACCTGATGAACTCTGTCTTCATGCCAGAACTAGATAAATTTGTTGTAGTCTTTATTGACGACATTTTGATTTACTCCAAAACTAAGAAAGAACATGCTGAACATTTGAGGGTCGTGCTGACTCGTCTCAGGGAACATCAGCTATACGCCAAGTTCAGCAAATGTGAGTTCTGGCTGGACAAAGTCCATTTCCTGGGTCATGTATTATCAGCAGAAGGAGTCGCTGTAGACCCAGGCAAGGTAGAAGACGTGTTGAATTGGAAACCCCCAACTACGGTACATGAGGTCCGTAGTTTTCTGGGTATGGCGGGATATTACCGTCGTTTTATCCCGGACTTTTCCAGAGTCGCCAAACCAATCACAACCTTGCTCAAAAATCAAACCAAGTTTGTTTGGTCACCCCAATGTGAGCAAGCCTTTCAGACTCTGAAAAGGTTGTTGACAACTGCACCTGTCTTAGCCCAGCCAGATATTGAAAAACCCTTTGATGTATATTGTGATGCATCAGGGATCGGGATAGGCTGTGTGCTAATGCAGGAGGGTCGCGTAATTGCATATGCTTCCAGACAACTCAAACCACATGAAGAGAATTACCCGACCCATGATCTTGAACTAGCCGCCGTGGTACATGCATTAAAGATCTGGCATCATTATCTGTTGGGGAACACATGTCATCTATACACCGATCACAAGAGTTTGAAGTATATCTTTACTCAAGCTGAGCTTAATATGCGCCAGCGAAGGTGGCTAGAGTTAATTAAAGATTACGACCTTGAGGTGCATTATCACCCGGGAAAGGCAAATGTAGTAGCGGATGCCCTCAGTCGTAAGGCTCACTACAATTGCGTAACAGTGATGCCTAGAGACATAACTTTGTGCCAAGAGCTAGAGAACTTGGAGATAGAAATGATTTCCCAAGGAAGCCTTTCCAATCTAAAGATTGACTTCAATCTCGAAGCTCAAATCATAGGGGCACAAAAAGTAGACAAAGGCATGAAACATCTTAAAGAGAAGATTTCTAATAGAGCACCCACAGACTTTAAGGTGGATGATGCGGGAGTAATCTAGTTCAAGAACCGGTTAGTGGTTCCAAAGGTACCTGAGCTACGTCAACAAATCCTGGATGAAGCTCATACCACGAGGTATTCTATTCATCCGGGAAGCAACAAGATGTATCAGGACCTAAAGCAAAGGTTTTGGTGGACAAAAATGAAGATAGAGATAGCTCGCTATGTGGCCCAATGTGACACCTGCCGAAAAGTCAAAGCTATTCATCTCAAGTCCGCTGGGGAGTTGCAACCTTTGCCTATCCCCGCATGGAAATGGGATGACATAAGTATGGATTTCATAGTAGGATTGCCCAAGACGGCCAAGGGCTTTGATTCAATTTGGGTCATAGTAGATCGTCTCACCAAAACAGCACATTTTCTGCCTGTAAAGCTATTGTATCCTGCCTCCACCTATGCTAAGATTTATTTCGACCGTATCCTAAGTCTGCATGGGGTGCCAAAGACAATAGTGTCAGATAGAGGCACACAATTTGTCTCCCAATTCTGGAAATGTTTACATGAGTCCCTGGGCACTAAACTTTTATACAGCATAGCCTACCACCCTCAAACTGGTGGGCAAACTGAAAGGGTGAATCAAACCCTAGAAGATCTATTAAGATCTTGTGCCCTGAATTTTCCAGATAAGTGGGATGACTGCTTGCCTCTAGCAGAATTTTCCTACAATAATAGCTATCAAGAGAGTATCAAAATGGCTCCCTTTGAGGCACTGTATGGTCGCCGATGTCGAACTCCGTTACACTGGTCGGAACCTGGAGAAAGATGGTTCTTCGGAGTTGACTTAGTGAAAGAGACTGAGAACAAAGTGAAACAAATCCAAAATAACTTGAAAGTTGCTCAGTCCCGACAGAAAAGTTACGCTGATAAAAGACGTCGACCATTAAAGTTCGCCAAAGGTGATCATGTGTATTTGAAAGTATCCCCAATGAAAGGAGTAAATCGTTTTGGTGTTAAAGGCAAGTTAGCGCCTCGTTACATTGGTCCATTTCCAATCATTGACCGATGTGGACAGGTCGCTTACCGCCTTAAACTGCCCGAACGATTATCCGGGGTACATAATGTGTTCCATGTGTCTCAACTGAAAAAGTGTCTTCGAGTACCAGACCGAGTTCAAGATATTGAAGATGTAGAACTTGAACCAGATCTAACTTATTCGGAGTATCCTATCCGAGTACTGGATCAGAAAGATAGAGTTACTCGAAGAACAACCACCAAATGGTACAAGGTACAATGGAGCCAGCACTCTGAAGAAGAAGCCACCTGGGAATCTGAAGATTTCTTGCTAGAGAATTTCCCTGAATTCCATGCTTCTCTTCAGGACAATATATGATGACTAGAGAGTGTACTCTAGTGAAGGAAAAGAGTCGCCAAAGCCATGTACTTAATGTACATACACGTTTGTAATGGAGTGTTTTTTTCAACCTCTTGCTTTATGAGAAAGTTGAAGATGAAAGAGTTTTGACAAATTTCCTTTTCCATTACTTACCCTAAGGTTTTAAATCTCGGGGACGAGATTTCTTTAAGGGGGAAGGGCTGTAACATCCCCGATGTTACGGTTACTAAAAACGGATCATGTCATCATGAGCATTGCAAAGCATATTTGTTAAGCACATTAGTATGCATCAACTTAAAACAAGTTTACTTTGATTGCTTGAGCTTAGGGAGGTAGAGTGTGCTTATGTGGTGTGTTGATGCTTGTGTGGTTGCTAAAACCCTAGGGTGGAAGATTTCCGAGAGCTAGGGGGGGAAACCCTGATTTCTGGACCCTAGATTTGCCCCCTTTTTCACAATTTAAAAACCAAACAAAATTTGAGGTTGAGTTCAAAAGCAAAGTTGTAGATCTTGTCAAGATGTACAACTTTGGTGTTTTGAGTTTTTGAAGTTTCAATATAGAATTCAAAGTAATTTTGAAAATACAGATTTCCAGAAAAGTGTCCCCTTTTCCAACTTAAACCCCCAATTCAAAATCCATTTGGAATTTTGAAAAGTGGTCAACATGAAAGTTGTAGAGCACAAAAAGTTGAGCAACTTTCATGTTGGGAGTTTTTCAAGTTGTTATGCAAAATCAAAAGTAATTTTGGAAATCCTGTTTTGCCCCCAATTCAAAAATTTGAATTTCTTTGAATTAAGTTCAATTTCAAAACTGTTTGGCCAAATTGGCTACTTTCCACTTGGAATCAGCTCTGGCCACCAAAAGAGGAATTGTAACTTACAAAATTTTGTACAACTTTTGTTTTGGTGAGATCTTGTGTTCAGTTCAAATTTTGAGTAAATTTTACAAAAGTCAAAAAGGAGGGATAAGGGTCTGCTACAATGATCCGATATGGATCACCGGCTCCCTGTCCAGCGCAGCCGCCGCGCGAGCAGCGCCGCGCGCATGCGTGCGTGCACGCAGCTGCTTGCTGCCAGGGTCGCCAGGCGACGTGGATGCCTCGGGCTTGCTTTCCCCTCCACTTGAGCGCAGCGTGGACGACGCCGTGCATTTCCTCCGTCCGGAGCCCAAGAACCCGACGAGCCTTTCTCTCCCAAATTCACCACAACCACTCCTTCCCGAGCCAAATTGAGCAACCCAGTGTCTTCGTCACTTTCTTGCGAATCCAGTGCACCCCCAAATTTCCTCTCTAACCCCCTCAAACGCCAGAGCTCCTTCCTCTTCTCCAACTCCGGCCGAGACCGCCGCCGCGGAGTTCTTACCGTGGCCACGGTGTTCCAGTGAGTATCACACCCCTCTGGCAACTGTTTCGTGTTCCCTCCGTGCCCCGGTTGCTCATGCTCTTGCTCCCTCTCCTTGAATGTGATCACCGGAACAAGCTGGCCGGAGCCAGAGCTCCCGCCCGACGACACTGCTTCTGTCGCCAGCGGCTTCAGCTGCTTCCCCGAGACTTGCAGCGTGAGCACCATCCTCCCCAACCCCTGTGGGAGCTCCCTAGGCCGTCGGCTTGCACTCTACCGGGTCCTGGTGGCCGGCCGATAGTCGGCCATGGCAGCCGTCCGCCGGTGACGCGGTTGCGATAGGAAGAAGGCAGTAGAGCGCGAGTACGTGGTAGAGAGGGGTCCGCGGAGGTGAGGCGGAGCTGGTGCGCGCGCACGCGGGGGCCAAGGACCTCGCTAGCGGCTGCCGGAGCTGCGGCAGCGCCGCCGTACGCGTAGGAGACGCAGCTGACAGGCGGGGCCGTCCTGTCAGCGTCTCGCTGGAAGGGGGGAGGGGCCTGACGAGCAGGCCCCGCTTGTCAGCGACCGCGCGGAGAGAAGGCGGCGTGCGCAGCGTCCGCGCGGGCCGAGCCGAAGCGGGCCGGCCTGCGGGCCGAAATCCGGCCACCCGCTGCAGTGTCTTTTCTTTTTTTTCTTTTATGCAGTTTTTGTTTTATATTTGAATTTGTGTAATAAATTGTGTGATGATCCAAAAATAATGAGAATTTTTGTATAAACTCTCTGAAATATGTAGGATCCAAGAAAAATACTAGATTCTGCTTTCTAATAGTTTGCAAGGATATAAAAATTGGCCCTTTTAATTAGCAAATAAAACTTCTATGAATTTTAGTAATTTATTAAGGTGTCCAAAAATCACCAAAAATTGTGGAGAGCCTCTGAATATTATTCCCTGGCTCCACCCAAAATTTGGTGGCATTTGGATAATGTTTGAATAAAATATTAATAAACCCTTATTTAGTACCTAAGTAATAATTCCAAAATAATTAAATAATAATTAGTTAAATCCTCATCATTAGGGTTGAGTGATTTTGGGGATTGTGTGATGACCTGAGGTCATTAACCCTAATGACCTTTGGCATTTAATTATTGTTTAGCCTTAATGCTTAATTACTGTCATTAATAGTTAATTAAGAATTAATTAAAGTAAATAGGATTAATAATTAGTTAATTCAGGTTAATTATGGGTTAAAAGAGATTTTATTTTGCAGATGCAACCTCTTGGGTAAAAGCATTAAGATGTTAAACAACTTTATTTACTGATTATTCTGTATTGCATTAAGAAGGCAAATTGTACTTGATTTGGTCCTTCTTGCATATTTGTCATACGCATATCATGAGCATTCATCATTTTTGCGTACAGTGTCCGTGACCGAAGGAGCGCCCGTTGAACCGAACCCCGAGGTCGGTGCTCCGTTCGAGGAAGTCGGATCCGAGACTTGGGAAGTCTCCGAGGGTCCCTCTCTGCCCTGCAACCAAGGCAAGCCCCGGATGCATTAACCCCTCCTTGGATGTTTTAAATCTTTTATCACTTATGAATTGAAAATGCTGCATTAGGTAGTTGAGAATTGGGTTAACCTACTTGCTGCATTTACTACCTTGATATCTGTTATCCTGTCCTTGACACCTGTTTTATTTTAAAACTGCGTAGCGATGCTTAGCCCTGCTACTAGATAGGTTTTCAAACAAGAAAGTGTGAAGGGTTGTTGTGGGATACACTTATGATCAATGATGTTTCAATTTGAGACCGGTCGGTGGACTTGCTCTAAGAATGGAGTCTTAAAGTAGTGTCTCCGACTGTGTTGATTAAGGACCGTTCCGTTGATGGCCTGCTGGGTTGAGAATTTGTAGTACTAGCCACTTGCCCTCGGTAAGCCCGGTCTTGTGATCCCTCGACGCGAACAGCTACTCGCGCACTGGGAGTGGAAAGATGGCGAGAGTAACGTGTGCCCACCTTACGGATCTGAGATGACCGGAAAACATCTAGATCGGCTGTAGGACGGTGGGGTACTGTGCTCTCGGGTGCCGCGAACCTGGTCAAATTTGGGGAGAGCTTGATTTGGGTTGATATATGCAAGATTTGGTTCTACATATGTCGGGTGGTTAGGAACTCCAGCTGGATTGCTAAGCGATTCGAATCGTCGTTGCTCCCCGATTGGGAGATTCAATTCCTTCGACCCTCATCGTAGTTAAATATGCAACTAAGTGATAAAATGAGAAAAGGGAAAATGTCCCATGAGGTTCGGATCCCAATTCCTGGACTCATAGCGACATGAAGCTATGGCCATCGATAAATAATACTTTGTGATAGGACTAGGAACTCACGGATTCGTCTGTGGGGAACAACTAGTTAGACTGTCCTCGAACTCCTCAGCCTCTGCGAGGGAGGAATTCGCGGGTAAAACTTGAAAATAAGGATGCGCTACTAGTAAGCTTTTTAAGCAAAACACTTTGGCTCCTTGCTCAGCCACCCCTTGTCTACCCTAAGCCTGCATCCCTAAGTTCTCCTCTTTTCCCATCGGGTAAGTCTTGTTGAGTACTCCCGTACTCAGGGTTTCAATACCCCTGTTGCAGGTGAAGCACTGGAGCCGACTTGTTTCGGACCCTGTTGTGTGACCGTCGTCGAGGTTGACGACGAAGAAGAGTGAGCGTGACCCATGGGCAGGGTCTGTAAATTTGTACTGTCTGTACTAAAGTTTCAGTTGCTCCGCTGGACCAGGCTTGTAATAACACTCTACTATTTGGAAGAACTCCTTTTGTAAATTAAGTTATGTAATACTTCCGTTGTTTCACTCTGAAATATTATTTTGGTCTTGTGTCGTTGAGTTACTGCTTTATCTTCGCAACGAATGATCCTGGTGTTAAGGTGGCCACTTGCTATCCTGTAAGGGCGAGAAGAAGCAGTTCTCGTTGTTTGTCCATTACCAGTGGTCAGGACGAGCCAGCTTGGTACGCCACAGGTAGCAGTGGAATGAGCGTCCAGCGATGCTCATCGGACTTCTAAAGTGGGAGGACTCCCGGCATCACCGTCAGAGGTCCTTAGGACAATGGCAGGTGCCGGCGGGCCCAAACACTTAGGGGGTTCTGCCACAGAAAGGCCCACATGTCGGGATTACATAGAGATATCAACGCATCGCGTAATTTTTCATCATCTAGAAGACTCCAGAAGCCACGAGACCGCCCTGGTAGCCTGGGCGCCCGCCCCCCTGTTGGAGCCAAATCAGGACTCTTTCGCTCGGGATATTCCACCGACCTATTGGATCAAGAAAAACATAGTACCACCTCGCCTATTGACCCAAAAACGCATAGAAGGGGAGGACTATATAAGCAAGGCCCCCTGGCCCCTGGAGAAGACATGAAGAAATTATCATAGAGACTGAGGGGTGCCCTCGAAGGAAAACCTCTTCTCTAATTAATATTTCTTTTAGGCTTAGCAATCAATGTAAGGTAGAAATAGATCTTCTAGTTTCTACTAGATTGAGAGAGATAGAGTGGAGGTGTAGAGTGGAGGAAGCCCGGCCTGTCGGTGTCTAATCCAAGCTTGTACCTGCGGGATCAAGTTCTCCTAACCCGAAGCTTGCTCCTAGGATTCTTCAGTAATTCGACTTCTAAATTCTAGTAAGTTCTTGTTTTATTGTTCTTATGGTTTATGAGTTTACTTTAATCTCTTCGCGTAGAGTTTAGAGTAATCATTGCTGGCGTAAACATGGTGTTTAGGCTGGGGTACTCATAGATATTCCCTGACTAGCTAGACCGTGGTAGTTGTGAGGAACGTGATAATTTCGAGCTACCTTTGTAGATCACATCTCGTTAGTAGGAAGGATAGGGTTTATAGGTGCGGGTTGAACATCCTTTGTGGTGTCTAGATTCCGTTAGCCTCCCCATTAGAACAGTAGATCATCCTTACCAAGGTTAGAAGGAGACTACGGTTGCAGTCTTCTCTATTTATCACTCACATCGAAAGACATTCTTTGTGCCTAAAGGTTAGTAGTAATAGACCGGTTAGTCAGATGCACTCTTTCTCCTAGTGGTAAAAATATAAATACGATAACTCTGGATAACCTCCCGGGTGAAGTGCTCACCGATATCCGTGCGCTTGCGGATCAATTCCTTATTGCGTTCCCAAATATCAACACTCACTCTTCCTCGTCGTCAACCTCGATGATGGACACGCAACAGGGTCCGAAACAAGTCGGCTCCTGAGCTTCACCTGCAACAGGGGTTATAAAACCCTGAGTACGGGAGTACTCAACAAGACTTACCCGGCGGGAAAAGAGGAGAAAGTAGGAATGCAGGCTTGGGGTAGACAAGGAGTGGCTGAGCAAGGAGCCAAAGTGTTTTGCTAAAAAGCTTACTAATAGTGCATCCTTACTTTCAAGTTTTACCCGCGAATTCCTCTCCTTAAGAGGTCGAGGAGTTCGAGGACAGTCTATCTAGTTACCTCTCACAGACAAGTCTGTGAGTTCCTAGTCCTGAATCAAAGTATTATCTATCCAACGGCCATAGCTTCATGTCACTAGGTCCGGGAATTGGGATCCGAACCTCATGAGACATTTCCCCCTTTTTCTTTTTATCACTTAGTTGCATATTTAACTACGATGAGGGTCAGTGGATTGAGTCTCCCAATCGGGGAGCAACGACGATTCGAACCGCTTAGCAATCCAGCTGGAGTTCCTAACCACCCAACATATGTAGAACCAAATCTTGCATATGTCAACCCAAATCAAGCTCTCCCCAAATTTGACTAGGTTCGCGGCACCCGAGAGCACAGTACTCCACCATCTTACAGCCGATCTAGATGTTTTCCGGTCATCTCAGATCCGTAAGGTGGGTACACACTACTCTCGCCATCGCTCCACGCCCAGTGCGCGAGTAGTTGTTCGCATCGAGGGATCACAAGACCGGGCTTACCGAGGGCAAGTGGCTAGTACTATAAATTCTCAACCCATCAGGCCACCAACGGACCGGTCCTTAACCGACATAGTTGGAGACACTACTTTAAGACTCCATTCTTAAAGCAAGTCCACCGACCGGTCTCAAATTGAAACATCATTGACCATAAGTGTATTCCACAACAACCCTTCAAACTTTCTTGTTTGAAAACCTATCTAGTAGTAGGGCTAAGCATTACTACGCGATTTTAAAATAAAACAGGTGTCAAGGACAGGATAACAAATATCAAGGTAGTAAATGCAGCAAGTAGGTTAACCCAATTCTCAACTACCTAATGCAGCATTTCCAATTCATAAGTGATAAAAGATTTAAAACATTCAAGGAGGGGTTAATGCATCCGGGGCTTGCCTTGGTTGCAGAGCTGAGAGGGACCCTCGGAGACTTCCCAAGTCTCGGATCCTACTTCTTCAAACGGAGCACCGACCTCGGGGTTCGGTTCAACGGTCGCTCCTTCGGTCACGTGCACTATACGCAAAATGATGAATGCTCATGATATGCATATAACAAATTTTTAAGAAGGACCGAGTTAAGTACAACTGGCCTTCTCGGTGCAATACAGACTAAACAACAATTAAAGTTGTTTAACATCTTAGTGTCTTTACCCAAGAGGTTGCATCTGTATACTAGGATTCTTCTTAATCCCTAGTCATCTTAAATTAACTAATTATTAATCCTTTTTATCTTAATTAATTCTTAATTAAGTATTGATGACAGTAATTAAGCAGTAATGTCGAACAATATTTAAATGCCAAAGGTCATTAAGTTTAATGACCTCAGGTCATCACACAATCCCAAAATCACTCAAACCCTAATTTGAGAATTTAACTAATTATTACCTAATTATCCTAGAATTATCATTTAATTACTAATTAAGGGTTTAATAATATTTTATTCCAACATTATCCAAATGCCACCAAATTTTGTGTGGAGCCAGGAAATAATATTCCGAGGCATCCCAAAAATTTTGGTGATTTTTGGAAATATCAATAAATTATTAAAATTCATAGAAGTTTTATTTACTAATTAAAAGAGGCAATTTTTATACACATGCCAACTACCAGAAAATAGAACCTAATATTTTTCCTATGTTCTATTTATTTTATAGAACCTGCATAAAAATTCCCATGATTTTTTAATCAGTACATGATTTTCTATTCAAATTCAAACATACAACAAATTTTGCATAAACAGAAAAAGGAAGACAACACTATGCCACGAGCGGCCCAGGAACTCGGCCCGCAGGCCAGCCCCTCCGCGCTCGGCCCACGCGGGCGCTGCGCGCGCCCTCGCCTCCACTCACGGTGTCGCTGACAGCGGGCCCCCGCTGTCAGCTTCGTCTTCAAGCTCCGGCCGGCCGAATCAACGGCACGACCGAGCCATCCGCGCCATCTTCGCCCCTCGTGACTCACTGGTCGCGTTCTCCACTCCATGGCGCACCTCTGGACCCCCTAAACACTCACTCTCTCCTAGTCTAGCTCCCACGGCCACGGGCGCTGCGGACGGCCACCTCGGCCGAGCAAACGTCGGCCACTACGAGCGAGTAGAGCGCGAATTGGATAGCGCATAAGCATCGGTGGCTCACCACGATTTGGAGCTCGGAGTAGGCCTAGCCGCGGTGAGGTGCTCGCGGCGGCGCTTCGGTCGGAGTCGGGAGAGAAACGGCTCGGTTGCGGGCTAGGAGGGGTTAGCGCTTGCGCTCAGGGGCGCAAACGATGGCGGAGCTCAGGGCGGAGCTGCTGGTGTGCTTAGGTGGCTCGGAAAGGGAGTGGACATGACGAATTTTGAGGGCGACGAAGTTCACCGGCGTCGGGCGCGAGGGAAACAAAAGGAGCATGCCGGCCGGTGGAGAGGCTTATATCGCGAACGGTGGAGACGCCCGGCTTCCACGTCGCCTATCGACACAGGCAGGCAAGCAGGCTGCGTGCTTGCACACGCGCACGCGGCGCTGTGCGCACGGCAGCCGCGCTGGACAGGGCGCTGTGATCCCTATCGGGTCACTGTAGCTACCCTTATCCCCTGTTCTCTATTTTTTGCAAAATTCGACCAAATTTTGAATTAAAGTCCAAAATCTGTTAGAAAAAAAGTTGTGCAGAATTTTACAAGCTACAAAACTCCTTTTGGTGACCAAAGCTGAATCTGAGTGGAAATTGGTGAATTTGACGAGACAGTTTGAAATTAAAATCTCAATTTAGGAAAATTAAAATTTTTTTGAATTGGGGCAAAACAGAATTTCCAAAATTACTTTTGATTTTCCTGAACAACTTGAAAAACTCCCAACGTGAAAGTTGTTCAAATTTTTGAGCTCTACAACTTTCATGTTGGTCACTTTTCAAAATTCCAAATAGATTTTGAATTGGAGATTCAAATTAGAAAAGGGGACACTTTCTGGAAATCTGTATTTTCAAAATTACTTTGAATTTTGTAATGAAACTTCAAAAACTCAAAACACCAAAGTTGTACATCTTGACAAGATCTACAACTTTGATTTTGAACTCATCCCCAAATTTTGCTTGGTTTTTGAATTGCACAAAAGGGGGCAAAACAAGGCTTTTAAAATCAGGGTTTTCCCCCTACTCTTTCGGAAATCTTTCTCCCTAGGGTTTTAGCAACCAACACAAGCATCAATACACAATGTAAGCACACTTTCATTCCCTAAGCACAACCAATCAGAATAAACTTGTTTTAAGTTGATGCATAATAATGTGCTTAACAGGTATGCGATGCAATGCTCATGATGACATGATCCAGTTTTAGGAACCATAACATCGGGGAGGTTACAGTATTAGTTGATGACTTTGTTTCACAAGTCATAGACATAGAGATGTCAAACTAATAATGTGGGCACATGTATGACATGGGGCTGGACTGACCCAACATGAGATGTTCTTATTATCTCTTTATACATCATGTACGTTATATCCTTAGACCTGAGATTGTCGTATGTTCTCAAGATGTGTAACGACCTACTTAGGGACTATTAAATGCTACTCCGTTACAGGGTAGTTATAAAGGTGGTCTTCGGGTTTGTCGGGGAACATGCTGTGAGACATAGATGATCAAGTTGGAACTTGCCCCTCTCTAAGTGAGAGAGGTATCACTGGATCACTCAAGTGATTGGATCAACAAATGCATGGCCGTGCTTGGATTAAGTGTTAACCCACGAGTTGAACCAAATATCATGTGGCAAGGGAATAACATGTATATGTATGTAGTGGTTCGTCTGATACGATCTTTGCGTACGTATAGGAGTTGTCACGCCTTGCTAGAGGCCACTGTCAAATATTGGGTGAGAAGGAGTACTCGGCCCATGTCTATATGTATGTGAACCCATAAGGTCGCACACTTAAGGGGCTAGAAACCTAATTGGGGTTGGACCCAAATTAGACAAGGCTTAGGGTTTCTAATTAGGCCCTCGATTAGGGGCTGATTGGAGGATGCCTATATAAGAGAGGGAGGGGGCGCGGCCAGGGTTAATCCCACGCCATTAGGCAGCAGCCGCCGCTCACCCATGCTCGTGCCTTTTGCTCCTCGCGGACCTTGCAGTCCGGTGGCACAACTCTTCTTCCCTGTACGTGTGGGACACCTCGGAGGTGTTGCATCTAGTGCACAACGACAAACCGCAGGAGAGGGATTGGTGTGGTGGACGACCACGCAACTGCACGACACTACTACTACATGCACAACTACACCGAGTCGGTTCCGCTGCATCTGCACATCTAGTGGTAATCCCTAGATCTATAACTTGCAGTTGATCCTTGTTTATGAGGTGAAAATTTTTGTTTCCTAGCTAGCGTAGCATCCTCATAATCCATCACTTCGGCATCCTCCGCCTTGGCTCGAGGCCACCGCGATAGTGCGGCCTCGAGTCACTGGCCCCGTCGACAAGGTTTTGACTCG
This sequence comes from Sorghum bicolor, assembly GCF_000003195.3. Lineage (NCBI taxonomy): Eukaryota > Viridiplantae > Streptophyta > Magnoliopsida > Poales > Poaceae > Sorghum > Sorghum bicolor. The sequence continues at coordinate 26,577,660 of NC_012872.2, read as the reverse complement.
ATTGCTAGAGGCTTTAGGTGGACGCGGGGGTAGGTCGGCCCGGCCCGAAACAGCAACAGGAGGCGTGCCCCGCGCAGGCAGCGAGATGACAGCTCCTCCTGGTGGCCTCCGCACTCCCCGCTCTGTGGCACCTTGGGAACCTATTCATGCATCGATGAGGCGTCAGCTTGAGGTGGAGGCTGCAGAAGCCGGTCGAGAGGGGCTGCCATCCCCTCTGAGTCATCATCATCGTCATCGTCGTCCTCGTTGAGTGAGTCTTCCTCGGGCCTCCCCTTGCGCCTCGCCTAGGCCAAGCACTACTCGAGCTCCTGCCAGGCTATGTTCTTCTTCTTCTCTTTTTTCTTCTCCGCGTCTAGCACGGTCTTGTGTTTCTCGACAGAAGAACACCTTTTCTCACGATCGGCCTCGTCCTCTTTCACCAGGGGTTTCGAGGACCTTGCATTGATCACCCCCTACAAAGAAAGGACCAAACCCTAGAAGGATCAAATGGGAAACAATGGAACTAAAAACAAGAATCGAGAGATCATAGCTCCTAGGGGCTTACTAGGTTGAAATAGCCCTCGTCGGGCTTCATGGGAAACAAATTCATGCTGTCGGGCTAGAAATCATCGGAGACGGCCGCCTTGACCCTAGGAGCCACCTCTTCATCCGGGAGTGCCTCGTTTGACATCCAACACGCCTCAAGGTCTTGAGATGGAGCGCGTGGTCCCATCTCATCCATCCTCAGCGGTCGAGACATCAACAGGAGTACACGACAATAGTGGACCACCGAAAGGACGAGGGCCGCCATCAGACCCTCCCCACGCAGGCACCTTAAGGCATCGAGGAGCGGGCACAGCCGGGACTGGTGTATCTGGATCACATCGTACTTCCAATTATTGGGGCGCTCCTTGATAAGCCGCCCAGTGAAGGCAGGGAAGAAGCCGTCATTGTTACCGAGGTAGAACCACTAAGAATCCTAGTGGCCGTGATTCAACGTTAGCCCAGTAGGGATGTACTCTTGAGGCTTGTCCGTGTGCCCCGTCTTCTGCACTAGGTTAAGACAGCCATCTCACATCGGTTTCCTCACCCCGGCGGTTATGCTGGGAGCATGGAACAGCTTGCCCCAGAAGAGGTGAAGCCACAACTCCTAGTGTGGCATCACCCCCATGTATCCTTCACATGCCGCGTCGAAGATCGCCGTGGTGGAAATCACGTTGGGGGAAAGATGTTGGAGCTTGACCCCGTAGTGGTGGAGATGCGCCCTCATGAAGCGGCTCGGGGGAGAACCGAGCCCGTGGTGGTGGAACTTGTTGAAAGAAACCACATAGCCCTCGGGCGGACTTGGCTCCCGGTGTTTCGCCAGCGGCGCAATCCACTTCGGCCGCATTGAGGAGGTAGCAGGATGGAGAAGCCCCTCTTTCTCCTGATCTCGCAGCCGGCGCTCCATCACAGTCGATGGGTGCTAGTCGTCGGCGTTGATAGCTTCACTGGCATGACCACGGTACGAATGGTGCGGTCGGGGAAGTGCTTCTTTTCTAGCTATCTCTCCTCTCTGAGCTCCGTTCTTCTCTAGTGTGCAAGAAAGTGCGAAGAGGGAAGGGAATGGAGGCAGTGGCGAAAGGCAGAAGAGGAAACAGCGAGAAGACTCTTCGATATATATAGCCACATTGCAATGGGCTGATCCAACAATCACGGTAACTCCCTCCTTAAATGTGTCATCTAACGGTCCCAATTTTCCCACGATAGGATATTACGGTTTCCACCTAGGCGGGATAACGTCACAATGGCTCTCTCCTAAAAAGGCGCACCCAACGGGCAAGAAGACAAACCACCATAGCAACTCCTTCCACCGCAAGGTAAGTCTGGCCTAGGACACCGACAAAACCTCGAGAGAGCGCAGAATGGCCCACCGATAGGGTTCGACGATCGCTCTTGAGTACCCGAGTCAGGGACACCCAGAAGGAGGTCAAAAAGAGGCATGGCTCGAAAGCTGAACCTTGAGATCCTGCTGGGAGTATCCAAGGCCAAGGCAAGTGTTGACGATCCTTAAGTACCAAATATAATCATCAAATAAATAAAGAAAAGGATCCAAATGCAACCAACACCCAAACTTAGGGTATTATTTGATAGAATTCCACGAGTTTTGGTGTTTGTCTATTTCTGCATGGGGTTATCAGGAAATATGGAGGAAAGGACCACACGTCGGGTTTACATAGAGATATTAATGTGTGCGCCAATTTTCTATCATCTAGAAGAGTCTAGAAGCCACGGGAACGAACAGGAGGCTGAGCGGGTGTTGGGTATTCTTAACATCATTACCAAAAGTAGACTAAGTTCTCTAAATCTAGTAACGGCGCCAAAAATGCCAAACCTATCCCTCACACCACTTAAGCCAAGTTGTCATCCCCAGCATGATATGAGAGACGCGGTATTGAAATATGCAATTGCTCTTCTAAATAAATAATGAATGGGATCTGCAAGCGCACAGATTAATACCGATGTAACATTTTAATCGGAAAGTATTCCAGGTATCGTTATTTATATTTTTACCACTGGGAAAGGATTAACAATCATCAATATTGATTACAGAATAGAATATGAGATTGAGTATCTATCATTGCATGTATAATTGAGAACATTTATCTAACTCTTTCATACAGGGGTAAGTGTCACATAAAAGATATATGAAGTAATGAATAGTGACAAGGATAATTAATCTGATCAGCCACATATAAATATCATAAGCACCTCAATTAGATACTCTAGAAAGTCATTAGCATGGTATTAGAACGAACTACAAGAATATTTCCTAAGTTATTGTCAACTATATAGTCTAGCATTATCACAGTTAGTGCAAGCATATTTAGCAATCATTGTGAGACAAGACTACGCCCATGCATAGTGATATTAGCAAGGTAAATGAGAAACATAGCAATTACTCCCCTGTAATAATGTTGCTCTGCCAGCCCAAAACATGAGAGGGGGACTATATAAGAATCAATGAAGCTGTCACTATCACGAACTACCTCACGATCTGGCATCTTGGGTACAATCGCAAATAAATATGGTATAAGCACCACGCCTACACAATATCTATCATTTACCCATGGATCCGATGGATAAACGCTATACGATCCTATGCATGTATATAGATCCAATCCAACTAAGCGAAGTACATAACTATCATAAACTAAGAACAATATAATCTTGAATATAAGCAAGTAGAGCAAAGTCATAAGCAATATATTGAAGTAGAACAAAGTCATATTCATATTATTGAAGAACAAAGATAATTAGAAGAACAATTAGAAGCACAATTGGAGAATTACCAAGAATCCTCTTGACAGATCCGGAAACCAATCGAAGATTGACTCCTTCTAGTTCTAATCCTATGTAGCTATGCTAATCTAGATGTCTAATTGATGTGGTGGCTCTAATCTTGATCAGAGGCTTCTTCTCCCTTGAGAATAATGAATTAGGGTTGAGAGGCTCTCTCCTCCAGGGGCCAGGGGGTCTGGTTTTATAGTCCCTTCAAGTGAATATGGGCCGTTGGATCAAACCGACATAGATTGTATGGTTTAGATTCATCCTTTAGGTCGGTGGAGATCTCCCATGAAGCAGAGTCCTGATTGGACTTAGGGAGGGGGCGGGCTCCTAGGGGAACAGGGCGGGCGCCCTGCCTCTAGCCCCGTTTCGTCTCCGCTTCGATCTCGTGGCTTCTGGAGTCTTCTAGATGTAAGATAATTGCACGGCACGTTAATATCTCTATGTAATCCCGACGTGTGGGCCTTTCTTCCGTATTTCCTGATAACCCCCTGCAGAAATAGACAAACACCAAAACTCGTGGAATTCTGTCAGATAAAACCCTAAGTCTAGATGTTGATTTCATTTGGATCCTTTTCTTTGTTTATTTGATTATTAAATTTGATACTTAAGGACCGTCAACAAACTCCCCCAAGCTTACCTCTTGCTCGTCCCTGAGCAAGGATAGACTCATCAATGGATTAGAAGTTGTTGCAATATCTTAAAAAATTGACGGTACACATGCTTTTTAAATAAGATCTCATCTGTGAGTTAGAGTAAACTGTCAAGACTTAAAACTTACTTACTTTACCTTTCACCATGGGACTTGTAACCGTCACTTCCATCTTGAGTAGTTAAAAGATAGAACAGTCTAGCCAAGTGCCATGTCTCTTATTCTTGATCAGCTATAGCTCTGGTGTTTTTGCAGATTTTCAAATAAAACTCAGAGATTCCTTGTATGATTCTCTCACATCTCTCTTTTGTGGTATTTCTGGATCCTTACCAAAGCAGTGATGGTATATGCCTTCTCTCAAAATATGTAGTATTTGTGGTATAAAGCATAGTGACATTGCCTTCTCTCTCACCCTACTCTAATAAGGCTTTAATATTTGGAGCTCATAGGTGGGAGATAAAATATACATACCTACAAGACATTTATTGTATAGTCAAACCATGGATCCAAAGTAACAAGTCAACAAGTTTAATCAAGATGTGCATGTGTGGCGAATGAATGGTGTATGGTGATGATGGTGATAACAATGGTGAAAGCCTAATTCTACTTTTGCTCTTTGAGGGGATATATACCTTCCTTTCTTTTTGAATAGTGAGGAGAATGAGATGCTCTTCATTTTCTTTCCTCTCAAGTGGGTATCTCATACCCCTAATTCTACTGTCGGACACTTGTCCATTTTTACCTCTCGTCTCACTTTTTCTTTTCTTTCGAGGTTCCGAGCACTTGCTCCTTTTTATTTCCTCGTATCTCTTTTTTTCTTTTTTTCTTTTTTTAAGAGCACTCATCTCTTGAGATAATATAGCAAGTGGTAGTAACAAGATAACTTGAGCATTTATTTCACAAGGAAAAATAGAAATATTTTTGATTATTCTCTCGCGGATTAGGAGTAGAATATTTTTAGGTGGTTCTCGAGATGGAAATGGATGGATATATGTGGATGGTACTTCCGGAATAGAAGTAGCATATATGAGTGAACGTGCAAGTGAAATCTTGATTTAACCACATGACAAGCTCCTAAGGGTCTACACAGCTTGACCACACTCAATGCTCATAAACAGTAAATAGTAAATGTGTGGCTCAAAGTCTAGCAAGCATGTATATATGGCTGTGGTAGGAATTTAAACTCTCATCATACAGGAACTCATCATACAACATTTTAAAGATTTTCAGAGATAAAATTCTCCAGAATTCTAGCATATCTAGGAACAGATAAATAGCAGCTCAACCTTCCCATATCGTATCCGTTAACAACTTAGACTTCAGATCAAGTTTTCATCCCACAAGTTTAGGTCTAGAGCAAGCTTTAAATTATAAAAGTTATGTCTAAACTTGAGAGAGAACTTAAAATGTGCAAATTAGGCAGAGCAACTATTCATCATATCCATGCTTGAGTTTTATTATTAAGATACAGATTAGCATAGCCACTTTATTTATTTATTAAACACACTAAGCAAAAGATATATATATATAAGCACAAAATCTTTATTTGATTTTTTCTGGTTTATGTATATTTATATTTTAATATAGTATAAGTATAAAGATAGATAGATAGATAGAAATACTTATCGGGATAAAGGGGGTGCTCTCCCCCAAGCTGAATTTTGACGTAATTTCTCTTGATGTAGTTAGCAGGTGGCAGAGGTGTATTTGAAAGTTAGCAGCATTCTGACAGCGATTAGAATGTCCTCCGTCTGCTAGTCTTCTTGATTCTTAAATCCTGTGGAGCTCAAATAGACAACAAAGCTTGTGAAACTGATTAAGTGTTAGCATAAATATCTAGCCTTTATCATGTTGATACTCCTTAATAATTATTACTCCCTGTTTTTATATTTTTATTTTATAGAGTAGAAAAATATTTATTTTATTTTTATGCCACCACAGTGAATGTACTTATGGGTTTCATGCCACTCGTATATTCACATGGGGCTTACTGTTTTTCACATTTTTATTTTCTTTTTAGGATAGCATGAATATAATTAACTAAGCAAACTGTTTAAAATATTTGAAAGGGAAAGGATAACTACCAAGTTTACCTCTTGGCAAGGCGTTCGGTGTTTTTAAATCCTCCGAACGGAACTCTCCATTTTCTTAATTGTCCTGGGATTCGTTGAGTGGCGTAGTCGGTACTTCCGGCGGCACCTCCTCTTCATGTATAGTTATCTTCTCTTTCTATACCTGACTCGGTGCTACGGTCTCCTCTGGATAATTCTGTTTAAACTCTATGTCTTCTGACCTTATAACTTCTCCTTCGTAGTCTGCCCATCCGTCCTTGATGATTTGCATCCTCTGGTTGCAGTTGCGTCGTTTCCTTACCTGCTTAGATTCTTCAACGATATAGTTAGGGTCAGTAAAATAACGTCGTACCTTCTCTGAGGGGAAGTGCATATGGACTTCTCCGGTTCCAATGTAGATGATTGCTTTAACGGTGCTGAGGAACGGTCTTCCAAGGATGATGGGTGGATCGTATTCATCTTCTCCCATGTCAATAACCTGAAAGTCTGTGTAGACAAAATGATCGTCTATTTTGACAGGGACATCAATTACTGTTCCTTTAACTTCTCGAAATGTCTGATCTGCCATCTGGAGCTGAATGTATGTTGGTCTTAGGGGTATGGTTCCGAACAAGAGCCGATAGGTAACTGCGGCCATTATGTTGACGCCCGATCCGGTGTCGCAAAACCTCTTGTAGAAGCTCTATCCATTTATGGAGCAATAGATGCTTGGCATTCCTGGGTCGTCCTTCTTGGTCAAAAACGGTGACTTAAGTTGATGATCTTGGCCTCCATGAACTACAGTGACCATCTTAGCTGACTCGGTCCACACTTGCTTGTTCCTGTTCCTCATGCTGGTCCTCTTCCTTGATTCACGTCTGGATTGATCTGGGATTTGTGTAGTCTTGTTCCTGAAGAAAAATGTCTTCTTCCTCCCTTTGATGTAGAAACTGATCTTGGCAGCACTGGTGTAGATGATAGCTCCCGTGGAGTTCAAGAATGGCCTCCCTAAGATGATGGGTGCCCTCTCATCATTTCCGGTCTCTACCACTACGAAGTCTGCTGGGGCATACAAGGTACCAACTCGGACACAAAGGTTCATCAATATTCCTTTTGGAAAAGTTATCGTCTGATCTGCAAACTGCAAACACATGGTTGTTTCTAATAAAGGATATGTAAAGAATTTCTCTTAGAGTACCCTGGGTATAATGTTGACACTGGAGCCAAAGTCACAGAGTGCTTCTAGGACGTCCACCATGCCGATGGAGATCGGGATGACGGGGCATGACTTCCTTCTTATCTCCAGCTCTATCGTCGAGCTTCTTCATGAGCAGGTCTAGCTTTGCAGACCGCATGTCTACCTCCTTGAGCTGATGCATACCTCCACCTCTCTTGCGTGTCTGGGTCCTTTCTTCATTCCAGCTTTGGTTGGATGCCATCTTCTCCACAAGAGCTGTGGCTTGTGGTATAGTAGGTGATAAGAATGCTCCTCCAGCTGCAGCATCCATGGTTTCTCGGGCACTGTTGCCGAGCCCATGATAAAACGTCTGCATCAATAGCCAACTCTCCATTCCATGATGGGGACATTCTAGGATGTAGTCTTGAAAGCGCTCCCATGCTTCTGGAACAGATTCATCATTTTGTTGCTGAAAACTTGTAATCTTCCCACGGAGAGCATTGGTCTTGCCCATGGGAAAGAACTTAGCCAGGAAGTTTGTTGAGCAGAGTGCCCACGTAGTATTCTTCTCCTTTGTAGCGTAGAACCACTGCTTCACTCTTCCTAACAGTGAGAATGGGAAGAGGCGAAGTAGTATAGCATCTTTGGAAACTCCTGATATGGTAAATGTGTTGCAAATCTCCAGGATGTGTTGTAGATGAGCACTAGCATCTTCGTGTGCCTTCCCACAGAACTGGTTGGATTGCACCATGTTGATAAGTCCAGGCTTGAGCTCAAAGTTGCCATCGATCTCTGCAGCAGGTCCAGTGCGGATGTTGTCCGTAGTGGGAGCTGAGAACTCGCGGATTGATTTGTTCGTCATGGCTTCGAACTCTGAAGACAAGTTCCGGTGATCTTCTTGATTGGATGAAGCTTCTTGTTGAAGTGTTGATGATCTCTTCTTGAGCTTGGCTCTCGTCTTCTTGAATAATGCTTCGGGATTGTCAACAAAATTTTCTGGAAGATGTCTTCTATTCATACATTCCCCTGCATAAGATAAAATAGAAAAATATCGGGGTAAAACTATATGAGAGAATAGATAAGCTCAATCAGATTAGTGATGCGAATGATAACTCAAAATCTTTTATTCCATTCCTGATTATTAATCAAACTTCCTCGGCAACGGCGCCAAAAATGCTTGTTGGGTATTCTTAAATCATTACCAAAAGTAGACTAAGTTCTCTAAATCTAGTAACAGTGCCAAAAATGCCAAACCTATCCCTCACACCACTTAAGCCAAGTTATCATCCCCAGCATGATATGAGAGACGCGGTATTGAAATATGCAATTGCTCTTCTAAATAAATAATGAATGGGATCTGCAAGCACACAGATTAATACCGATGTAGCATTTTAACCGAGAAGTACTCCAGGTATCGTTATTTATATTTTTACCACTGGGAAGGGGTTAACAATCATCAATATTGATTACAGAATAGAATATGAGATTGAGTATCTATCATTGCATGTATAATTGAGAACATTTATCTAACTCTTTCATACAGGGGTAAGTGTCACATAAAAGATATATGAAGTAATGAATAGTGACAAGGATAATTAATCTGATCAGCCACATATAAATATGATAAGCACCTCAATTAGATACTCTAGAAAGTCATTAGCATGGTATTAGAACGAACTACAAGAATATTTCCTAAGTTATTCTCAACTATATAGTCTAGCATTATCATAGTTAGTGCAAGCATACTTAGCAATCATTGTGAGACAAGACTACGCCCATGCATAGTGATATCAGCAAGGTAAATGAGAAACATAGCAATCACTCCCCTGTAATAATGTTGCTCTGCCAGCCCAAAACACGAGAGGGGGACTATATAAGAATCAATGAAGCTGTCACTATCACGAACTACCCCATGATCTGGCATATTGGGTACAATCGTAGATAAATACGGTATAAGCACCACGCCTACAAAATATCTATCATTTACCCAGGGATCCGATGGATAAACGCTATACGATCCTAAGCATGTATATAGATCCAATCTAACTAAGCCAAGTACATAACTATGATAAACTAAGAACAATATAATCTTGAATATAAGCAAGTAGAGCAAAGTCATAAGCAATATATTGAAGTAGAACAAAGTCATATTCATAATATTGAAGAACAAAGATAATTAGAAGAACAATTAGAAGCACAATTAGAGAATTACCAAGAATCCTCTTGACAGATCCGGAAACCAATCGAAGATTGACTCCTTCTAGTTCTAATCCTATGTAGCTATGCTAATCTAGATGTCTAATTGATGTGGTGGCTCTAATCTTGATCAGAGGCTTCTTCTCCCTTGAGAATAATGAATTAGGGTTGAGAGGCTCTCTCCTCCAGGGGCCAGGGGGTCTGGTTTTATAGTCCCTTCAAGTGAATATGGGCCGTTGGATCAAACCGACATAGATTGTATGGTTTAGATTCATCCTTTAGGTCGGTGGAGATCTCCCATGAAGCAGAGTCCTAATTGGACTCAGGGAGGGGGCGGGCGCCCAGGGGAACAGGGCGGGCGCCCTGCCTCTGGCCCCGTTTCGTCTCCGCTTCGGTCTCGTGGCTTCTGGAGTCTTCTAGATGTAAGATAATTGCATGGCATGTTAATATCTCTATGTAATCCCGACGTGTGGGCCTTTCTTCCGTATTTCCTGATAACCCCCTGCAGAAATAGACAAACACCAAAACTCGTGGAATTCTGTCAGATAAAACCCTAAGTCTAGATGTTGATTTCATTTGGATCCTTTTCTTTGTTTATTTGATTATTAAATTTGATACTTAAGGACCGTCAACAGCGGGCCCGGGGACAGGGCGCCCGCCCTCCCCCTAGGGTGCCCGCCGTGCTCTGGCAGCCAATCAGGCTCCACCTCGCAGATTATGCTCCACCGACCTAAAGGATTAAGGAAAACTATGCGATTAAGGTCGGTTTGATCCAACGGCCCACGTTCATTTGGATGGGCTATATAGCAGGCCCTCTGAAAGGTCCTATTGGTTTTGGTAATTGAGTGACAACTTAGGTGGACTAATATTGTTTTTGTGAGATACACAGGAGATTAGTCCACACGTGATGATGTGATGATGGAGGAGCTCATTGCACATGAGACATGACATGGAGTCATGTGACCAAGGTGGAGAAGATCAAGATGAGGCTTGGCTCGATGGACCGGTTGCAAGAGTGAAGGGCAAATCGGAGGCTTTGAAGCGAGGGACCGCGTGTGATGGTGAACCTTGAGCAAGACTTGGCGCCGATGGACCGAGGCAATGGTGAAGAGCAAGTGAGGTCAAGATCGATGAACCAATATGGTCACGTGATGATATGAAGTGGATCATATCATTTGGTGATTGCTTGGTGCATGTGTTGCATCAACATTGGAGGAGATGGAATGGAAAGCGCAAGGCAAAGGTATAACCTAGGGCATTTCCATTTCACCGGTCATAGGTGTGTAGAGAAGTTTATGACCAGATTTAGGATAGATGGCCGTACTATCAAGAGGGGCAAACTTGTTTGCATATCGGTCATCTAGTGCCACTTGAGCGATCTAACTTTGCATACGTGTTAGGATCGAGTGGCATGGCAAGTTTGAGAGGCTAACTCCTTTGGGAAAATGTTTGTGAAAAGCTAACACACATGCACTTTGGTGGTGTACACTTGGTGGTGTTCGGCGCTTTTGAGAAAATTATGTGCATATTTTCTATTGCGCCGGTGGGAAATTTGGAGAAGTCGTGGTAGTATTTTCTCACTGAGAAACACTCACCGGATACTGAGTGCGGAGGCACCAGACGCTAGCCTCTGAGTCTGGTGAGCACTGAACGCTCAGGGTGCGTCCGGTGGCTCACGTCCGGTGACCCTGCGTGTTTGCAGAGCTCTCTACGCATGGGTTCGGTGTGCACCGGACGCGTCCGGTGTGACGCAATAGAGCGTCCGGTGGTGCTGTGCAGGCGTGCGTGCGCAGTAGCCGTTGGTGGCAACGGTCGAGTTCAAATGGCTAGTGACACGTGGCTGATGCACGAGCACCGGACGCTGGGGGTTGAGCGTCCGGTGGCTCCCTGTGAGCGTCCGGTGCCCTCGTGTTTTGCCCAGTGAAGGGGCAACGGCTAGTTTAGCCCTTGGGGCTATAAATAGAAGTGGTCGCCGGCCTTGGCTGGTGCTGAGCACCCTTGGGACTTAGTGTCCATGCTTGGGGAGTTCTAGGAAAGCCTCTAACTCACTTGTGCTTGCAATAGTGCGAATCAATAGCGAGTGAGTGATTCTAGTGCGTTGCATTGAGAGTTTGCATCGAGTGGCACTAGGTGTCCATGTTGCAAGCCGGTGGTGCTTGTTACTCTTGGATGTTGCCACCTCCTAGACAGCTTGGTGGCTTGTGACTCCGTCGAAGCACGCAAAGGAGATTGTGCGGTGCTCTAGAGAAGAGATTGTGAGGGGTACGGTGCTCACCCCGCGGGGATCGCGAAGAGCAACTCTAGTTGAGCGAGACATGAAGAGCAACAAGTGGTCTGGCCGGGTCAAGTGCTAGAGCTTGTGGTAAGCACTCCACATGGGAGAGTGTGACTTGTGGGTCACCACTAGCAAGAGGACCGGCGGTGACCTTGGAGCTTGTCTCAACGGGGACGTAGCTTGGTGGCAACCAAGTGAACCTCGGGAGAAAATCACCGTGTCAACATTGTTCTTCCCGTTGGTTTGCAAGTCCCTAACACAAGCTTGTTCTTACATTCATATACTTGTGCTTGTGTAGTTGCTCTAGTAATTAGTTAGCTTGTGTAGCTTGCTAGTTACCTTCTTGCTTGTATAGCTAGAAGTAGTTTCCTTGCGTGACTAATTTGGTTTGTGTAACCTTGTTAGTCACATTGCTTAGTTTGTGTAGCTAAGTAATTTGCTCTCTCTAATTTGGCATTGGTTGCCTTGTTATTGAGCTTTGCTAGTGAGCTGAGAAGCATTGTGCTTTTGCTTACTAGCTTGTGTAGGAGCTCCCCCGGTTTGCAAAATACTAGTTGTATAGGTTTGTGTGACCTTGCTCCTAGAATTCATTAGGGGAGCTCTTGCTAAGGTAGCACCTTGCTTGCTTGTTTAGGATCTTTTCAAGGTGCTAGAGAACTTATATAGAGGGGTGTAGTCTTGGCTAGACCGATAGTTTTAATTCCGCATTTGTTTCAGTTAGCCGACGCTTTAAGTTTTAGAAAGGACTATTCACCCCCCCTTTAGTCCGCCATCTCGACCCTTCAAGTGGTATCAGAGCTAGGTCTCTCATTTGTGGTCGTCACCGACCCGAGAGGATGGCGGCTTATGGGCTAGATGTTGAGTGTCCACGCATTTTTGATGGCACACACTTTGCATAGTGGAGAAATTGGATGACATACAATTTTAAGTTTATTTCTCCTCAAATGTGGTGGATGGTAGATGTAGGCTTTTCTCATGTGTTGGATGAAGATAATCTAACTCAAGCACAAGAGAAATGTCTACATCTCGACTACCAAGCTACTAACATCTTCTATTCATCCATGAAAGATAACATATTTGGTGAGATCATGGATATGAAGTCCGCTCATGAGATTTGGAGTTATCTCAATGAGAAATATGGGGCGATCAACAAAGAAGATGATGTGCCAAAGGTGGATGCATGTGAGGATGTTAAGCATGACCACAACATGGTGGGTGTGGAGGATTGCTCCACCTCATGGTCAAGTGAGGATGAAGATGATGGCTATGAGAGTGATGCTTCTACAAGCTCATCCACTTCATCACATCCCTCCATGTCTCACGGTGACGGCAAGGTATCTATTGGAGGTGTGATTGTTGATTGTGATGATCCAAATTTTGAGCTTGTATGTAGACTCACCAAAGCTTTAAGAAATGAGATGGCTAAAACAAGTAAATTGAAAAATGAAAACTCATTTCTAAAGACCACATGTGAACAACAAAAGCATCTACTTTATGTTACTAATTGTTCACATGAGGAGCTAAAATTGGTTCATGAGGAACTTTGTGTTGCTCATGACAATTTTGTAAAAGATCATGCTTTTCTCACTAAGAAGCTTTCTAATGAAGAAATTAAAAACTATTGAGAGCTCCTCATTTGGGTCAAATGATCAATCACATATTGTTACTAACCCTTGTGATGTAGGCAAGAAGCATGTATCCACCTCTTGTGATGATTTATTATCTATGCCATGTTCTTCACATATAGATGCTTGTTCTACTTCTATGTCTTGTGAGACTAACCTTTCGAAGGAGAATAATAAGCTCAATGAACAAGTGAAGAATTTGTGCCACAAGCTAGAGAGGTGCTATAACTCAAAAGTCACCTTTGAGCATATATTGAAGACTCAAAAAATCTATGGTGACAAGTGTGGCCTTGGCTTCAAGAAGAAGATGACAAAGGGTAAAAGAAATCAAGAGAGAGAAAAGCTCTCTCTTTTCATGTGCTATCGGTGCCATGAAGTGGGTCGTCTTGCAAATGGTTGCCCAAACAAAGAGAAGCTCAAGAAGATGAAAGAAGAAGAGAGGCTAAAGCATGTCAAGTGCTTCAAGTGCCGCACTTGGGGTCATCTCACCTCAATGTGCCCAACCAAGAAATTGGTGAGACATCAAGTGAAGCCTCAACAAAAGCCACAAGTTGAGCAAAAAAAGAAGCCCCAAGCTCAAGTCAAGATCTACCATGAAGATGGTGGTGACATGGGGATGATGAAGAAGAAGACAAGAAGGGGAGGTAGACAATCAAGATCATCAAAAGACCTCTCCCACATCAAATGATTTGAGTGCAAGAATGATGGACACTTTGCCTCGAAGTGTCCAACCAAGCTTGAGAAGAAGGCTCAAGCAACTCTCAAGAGGCAAGGCAATGAGAAGCAACACATGAGCAAGGAAGAAAAGGCTCAATCCAAAAGAAGTTGCTACTTATGCCGGGAAAGGGGACACATGGCTCATTCATGTCCCCTAGGTAATAATTCTAAGCATATTACAATTGATGATATTACTATGCTTAGAAAGGATGGTAATGGTACCTCTATGGTTGCTATTGCAAAACATCCCGCTATTCATACTAAGGCATCACCTAAGTATGTTGCACCTAACTTGAGAGGACCCAAACTAGTTTGGGTACCATCAAAAAGTGGATGAATGTGTGTAGGTACCATCGGCATTGGAGGCTTGTTTCAATTGATACTATATTGTTCATCGTATGATTAAGTCAAGTATTGAAGCTTAGTGCTTATCTTATCCCAATGCCAAGTCAAATAAGTGAAGTCCAAGTGCTATAACGTACAAGTGCAAATATTCAAGTTGTGGTTATTTATTGGATTATTTGATGGCTTGCAAATACATGAGTTGAAGCTTGCAAATTAGATGATCATGAGCTAACCAAGGTATATCTTTGATGATCTCATTCATTTGGGTGCATATGAGTTGATTGAATTGGATATATATGTGCAATGTTGCTTGCTATAAGATGATTAAATGGATAAAATGATTAGTAATCAAGTTTGGATTGATTTGAGTTGGATAATTTCATAAGATGACACTTAGTAAGTGGATTGAATGGATATATGTCTTGTGAATGCATTGAATCAAGTTGATTTCAAGTTTGATTCAAATTGAACAAGCATAGCTCAATTGCTTGAAATCTGTCTAATATTGAAAATCTGAGCTAGCAGTGATCAAGTCCAAGTTTAAGTGATAAAATCTATTTGGAATGACTTGAAAATTGGTATGCATGCTGTACAATTATCATAGAAAGTGCTATAGAAATTTCATGGAGATTGGATAAGGGATACTTCTGTTTTGGAGTGGATCTTGTCAGCTATAGTGCAGCAGTTTTCAGCATGTACAGTGGTGGAAGAATTGAAATCTGGTAGCAATCTAGAAGTCAAATAAAGCTCAAATTTTACAGCTGCTAGATATCTTAGTAAAGCCCATCTCCACCAAATTTCGTGGTATTTGAATCTGTATATTGTGAGATATGAGTTATTCATTGAAAGGTACGGAATCTGCCAGAAAAGTGACAATTATTGGATTAATCTAGAGTCACTTCAATTGAAAGGTCCTCAAGTTGGAAACATGTTTACAAGTGGTTGAGGCACCTAAGTTTGGTTTTGAATTCATCTAGAAGCGTGACAAGTAATGAGTACATGGTCATTTGATTGCGGAGTGTACTTGGTGTACACATTTAGTACTCAAATTGAAGATCAAGATCAAACTCAAGATGAAGATGAAGTTTAAGTTCTAGTAAGTATTGGAAATCATTTGGTAGAAAGAAAAGGACTTAAACAAGTCGAAAGAAAAGGACTTAAAAAGAATTCATGGTTATTCATCATATTAAGTCCATCACTTGAATCAATCAATCAAAGGCAATTCGAGTGAGTATCAAAAATGGTTCTTTGGAGAGAGGTCACTTCTCCCTATGTGAGAGGCTTGCCACCCGAGGAGTGGGTAAACCAAGTGTGGTGCTTGGAAGGCTAACATGGAAGTGGTGATCTAAAGGACATTTGAGATGCTTAGTTGAAGCAATCAAAAGGATTGATCAAGAAAGCAAGCAACAACCCAAAAGAGAGCTAGTGATATTCTTAGTAGTTCTCTCATACAAGCAATGGTCAAAAGAAGAAGCAAGTCAACCACAACAAGATAATGCACTTGATCATAAAGTGGTTTTCATTTCATATGGGTGAAGATTTGATCTATCAATTGGCATTTATAATTGGTCTTCACCAAGCTTATCAATGGGACTTCACATTGCTATTGGAGAAATGAATGAATCTATGTGACTATCCTCTTCTCCAACATAGCAAAGATATCATTGTAATGTGCATGATCATTTCATCCCTTTCTAGTATGCGGTTAGTGCATATAGTACATGCTTAATAGGATCATGCATGACAAATGAAAAGTTTTGAATTCATAATCTACCACTTTTGCTTGAATGATTAATTGATCTAGTGGTATGTATATGAGTTTGTTCATGAGCTATTGAACCCATGTACTTGATCTATTTTGGATTATTAACAAGTGACAAGTACAACATTGGCAAGATAACCCTTAATGTGAGGTATGAAAAAGCTTGTCATTGGTTCAAACCGGGCTTGGAAGCTTAGACAAATCAACATAGTTCAAGTCAACAATTAGAAGCTTGTTGACACTAGCTAACACCACTTAGATACTAGGTTGTCATCCCCAGCATGGAGCCAGAGTGTACAAAGGTATTTATAAATGTAAAGGCTCTCTAGAAAATAATCTATTCTATCCGCAAGCGCACAGATAAAACACCTCATTGTAGCATTTCACCAGGATAAGTATTCCAGGTATCGTTATTTATAATTTTGCTCAAGGGATCTAAGGAGATTAAATTAAGGGCAAAATCTATCAAGGCCATAGACTAGAGATAAACTTGCAAGAACATGATTACTAATGAGAAACTCATCACACAGTCACTTACTTTAGTAGGGGGTAAACCATAAAGATAATGATAATGAAGTATAAGTTCAAGGGATAAAGAACACAGCGATTAGAAAATAGACTACTCCTCATATATGTAGGTGATGTCGGATTAGCTAGAGAATGGATTCTAAGTTATCTACTAACTACTAAGTCATAATCTACTCTAGTTATCTACAAGATCATATATAGCATAAAAGACTCTTCATTCATGTATAAGGAACATTGATAAAGTAAATCAGAGCATCGCACGACTTACTCCACAATACCGGTTCTGCCTGTCCTATCAACGGAGGGTGGACTATATAAGAATCAATGAAGCTGTCACTATTGCGAACTACCACACGACCTGGCCAATAGGATACATTTGCAGATAAATAACATCTAAGCACCACGCTCACATATGATCTATCACCTAACTCCCTCGCGTCAAGAGCTAAGCGCTTTGCAAACTTATACATAAACTCATTATCAATTAGAACTATATCAAATATAGAACTATAACAAACTAAGAACATAATAATTAGAGACATAATGCAATTAGAACAAAGAATTAGAGAAAGATATGAATAATACCAATCTTTATTACCGAAGATCCGAATCCAGAGCGTAGTGCTCTACTTCTCTAATTGCTATCTAATCAAACCTCTAAACTTGAAGGATTAGGGAGTAGCTAATTCTAATTCTCTGTGGGAGAGAAGCTCTAAACCCTAACTTTGATGGCTACCTCTGAATAATGATTTCTTCTTTTCTCCTCTCTCCTCCAGGGGGAGAGGCCTTAGTTTTATAGTCCCTTCAAGTGAATTTGAGCCGTCGGATCAAACCGACATTGATTGTGTGGTTTAGATTGATCCTTTAGGTCGGTGGAGTTTAGCCCCGAAGCAGAGTCCTGATCCAACCCCTGGCCAGGGCGGGCGCCCAAGGGGGGTGGGCGGGCGCCCTGCCCCCGAGCCCGATCCTCTTCTCGTTTGTTCTCGTGGCTTCTGGACTCTTCTAGATTGAAGAAAATTGCGTGGCACGTAATTATCTCGTTATAAACATGACATGTGGGCCTTCTCTCCATATTCTCTGATAACCCCCTGCAGAAATAGATAAACACCAAAGCTCGTGGAATTCTGTCAGATAAAACCCTAATTCTAGATGTTTGTTTCAGATTGATCCTTTTCCATGTTTATTTGATTGTTAATTTTAGTACTTAAGGACCGTCAACAAACTCCCCCAAGCTTACCCTTTGCTCGTCCCTGAGCAAATACCTAAACTCAAACGAATCAGGAGTTGCTTCGATGTTTTCTATCCTGACAGGCACACATGCTTTTATATAAAAATTCTTCCAGATTAGAGTAAAGTGTCATGGAGTTTAGAACCTGCACTTAAGTCTTAAGTAATCGAAAGACAAAATAGTTAAGTCAAGCACTATCCCTCCTGTTATACTTCACCTTTATTCCAGAGTTTTTCATAAGT
Organism: Sorghum bicolor; assembly: GCF_000003195.3. Lineage (NCBI taxonomy): Eukaryota > Viridiplantae > Streptophyta > Magnoliopsida > Poales > Poaceae > Sorghum > Sorghum bicolor. The sequence goes on along the minus strand of NC_012872.2, from coordinate 26,559,556 downwards.
TTTCAAAATAAAACTCAGAGTTCCCAGCAATGATTCTCTCAAGTCTCTCTATATGTGGTATTTGTGGATCCTTACCAAAATGTCACTTACCTATAGCTAATGGAATATTTAAGTGGAGCTCATAGGAGTGAAAAACAGCTCATACATATGTTGTCTAATCGAGCCATGGTTCCAAAGGAACTCAGCATATAATTAAATCAAGATGTGCATGTGTGGTGGAGTAAATGATAGTGATGGTGAAAATGCATAAGTGATAATAAAACTTAGTTCTCATTGCTCCTCATATTGCTATCTCTCCTCCTCTTTGATCTTTGCTTTGGGAGAACATGGGCTATCTTTTCTTTATTTTTCTTCTTTTTTTCAGGTGGGTAGTAGATACCCCTAATTCTACTGTCGGACACTTGTCCATTTTTTCCGCTCAAGTGGGCATCTTTGTACCCCTAATTCTACTCAGGACACTTGTCCATTTTTTCCTCTCGTCTCACTCTTTTTCTTTCTTTTTCGAGGTTCCGGGCACTTGCCTCTTTTTATTTCCTCGCATATCTTTGCATTACCCATGCCTCTTCTACATTGAATCTTTTTAGAGAGAGAGAATAACAATATTTGGGACAATGAGTGATAATATTTTTAGCCATTTTAATGAATAGTGATGGATGGTGTAGTAGATGTGTGCAAGTGAAATCTTAATTTAACCACATGAAAAGCTCCTAAGGGTCTACACAGCTCGATCAAACTCAATGTAAATTTAGTAAAAGATGTTATAGCAAGTATGGCTGTGGTAGGTAGTTGTAATGCTAGGAACTCATCATGTGATTTGTAAGTTTTCAAAATAAATCTCCAGAACTTAGTGTAGTAGGAACGAGATAAACAGCAGCTCAACTTTATATCATGCCTTTCTCTTACCTAGACATTAGTTTTATGCTTTCCATAGATAGTAATTTCAATTTTAATAATTCCTGGAAGAACTCTAATAACAGAGCAACTATTCATCATTTCCATCATGCATCTTTTTGGTCTTTTCATTTTTTTCTAGAGATTAACTCTTAACAGATAAATAAAGCACACTTATCTACACACTCTTTTTATTTTGTTTTTATGTTTATAAAATGCAGTAATTTTAAGCAAGAAAATATTTATTTGGTTTTTTAAGTTTTTCTCTTTAAGTAAAATACTAAAATAAATAAGAAAAGCAAGTAAAAACTTACTTGGTAAATTGGGGAGGAACTCCCCCAAGCTGGATGTTACTGTCGGTCTTACCCAATGTTCCAGAACCGCATCATGGTTGTGATGTTGTCGTTTATTGTTGTTGTATCTTGTCTCAGCTCTTGTACTGCAGTGGCATGGTCCTAGTTCCATTTTTGTTGCTCTTCCAGGAGTCTTCCATGTTCTGTTTGCATGTTCTGGATGTCGAGGAGAGTGTTGTCGGTACGAGTAAAGAAAGCACCGGCCTCTTGATAGTAGTCATTCGTGAAAGCGTAGGAGGCGTCGGAGTATCGTCCTGCATCAAATTGGGGTGGAGGTCTGGATCCTGAAGCTCCATATGGATCAGTGGAGTACCTGCCCGTATGAAAAGGCGGGTTTGTCCACTGGTGATCTTGGCTCTCCGGCCATGTCTCCTCTATTGGCTCTTGTGGTTGCGCATGTCGAACCCATGGGTCTCGAAGGACTTGGGGGTTGTAGTCGCTATAATGTAGGTGCGCTGCTTCTTCTGGTCCGGGATCAGCTCCATACCAGGTGTGTTCTCGATGGGTGGTCATCCTTTCAGATGCCACTCGCTGTGGAGCTCTCTGGTTCACTGGTGTTGCTGCAATCTCAATCAAAAAGTTTTGAACAACGTAGAGGCCAAGGTTCGGGTTAGGTAACTGAATCTTGCCTCTATCATCATATAGCATATATATTATATTCCCCTCTTTCTTTAACATCCGAGCTTGTCTAAATGTGTCATAGCCATGATAAATTCTTAACTCATCTATGAAGTCCAACGATGAGTTTTCTAGTAAATGAAGGTTAGAGGCTAGACGAGTGATAAGTGAAGTACATCCTACTGGTCCCTGTAGACTAGGTATACTAAGCCAATGAGAAACTAAAAGTGTAACAGGTGAAGTGGGTACTTTATTAATAGCAGCATATAAAAGTTGCAAATCTCCTACTCTTACTTTCCTAATATCATCACGATAGAAAAGATTGTACCCAAGCCATTTGTGGAACATCCTAAGAGTGGGGTGTTCTATGTCACTGGTTCGGGCTTGACTATAAAAATTATCTCTAGATATTTCTCTCCAAAACTAGTGTCTCTCAAAATTAGGTAGGTCGGAGTCAATGTTCAGGATGCATCTTGAAGAGAAACCAAGGTGGTCGCTCAGCTCTCTCCAAGACAACATAATCTCCTGTTTGAACATCCGAAAAACAATTCCCCCCTCATAATATTGTAAGGTGCAAAGAAATTCGAGGGTGAGAAGACGAGAACCCAGCTCAGTTATATTCCAAAATTTTGTCCAACCTATCATTTGGAAAATTAAGTCAAATTCAGTGTCCATACCTGTTTCTTGTAGTAAGATTGGATCGAGAGTAGGGGTGTGAATAAAATCTTTGTTCTTCAATTGCTAATATACTTCTTTCTCTCTTCGGGTCTTCAGTCCAAGGTCTCCTATCTTGAGAAGGACCTTGACTTGCTGACCTGATGAAGATGACGGAGCTTGTGTGGGCGTCGGGTCGACGCTCATCTCTGATGGCTGTGAGGAGTGTCGGGATGAACTCCTTGTACCAATGTGCTTGAGAGCCTTCCCTGCATTCTTCACCTTCTTAAACATCCTGCAAACAAAAGTTGGCAAAAACACAACTAGTGGAAAATGTGAGAGAAAATGTTAGTGGTCAGCTGTCCGGAATATCAGTAGTCCAGGGGTTAATCGTTCAAGAAAAGTTTCTATTTTGGTAGAGCCTCCCCCTAAACAACTTTTATTTCCGCTTAGACAACGGGATCACTACTTACTAGGTGATACTCACTCTCTCACTCAAAAGAACTCTCAACCTTCTCACACTCAGAGCTATTCTCTGGAAACCGAGAACTACGAGCTTGCAAGGTTTTCTGAAATGTGTCTGTGAAGAGAAGGGGAGCTGGAGGTGGCCATTTATAGGCTGAGCAAGGAACAGGGCGGGCGCCCTAGGTAGGT